>NW_020628818.1:15198703-15848727 GCF_003573695.1 Papaver somniferum
AGAAGTTGGAGGGTCACCATAAAGGATGGTGTGAGAAGATCCCAAACGTGTTATGTTCATATAAAACCACTTGGCGAGATGCCACAAGAATGTCCCTCTTTTGCTTGACATATGGAATGGAGGCAGTCTTGCCAGCCGAGGCCATTCTACCGACAACCAGGAGAGAAAGCGTAGGAAAAGGGTCTAAACTCAGGTTTAATACTCGCAAAATTGGATGACCTCGAAGAGAACAGAGAAACTGCGTTACAACATATGACGAGCTATCACCAAAGGCTGTCAAGAGAATATAACAAGAGAGTGAAAGCACGAAGTTTCGTGCCAGGAGAGCGTGTACTACGGAAGATTCCACCATACCAGAAGGGATCAGGAGGGAAGCTGGAACCCACGTGGGAAGGTCCATATATCGTGAAAATGGTAGTTGGAAAACGGGCGTATGAATTGGCGGATTGCGAAGGGAAAGACACAGATGCGGAAGGGAAGATAATATACGGCGAAATCTAAAGGCAAGATCGAAAGCTAGATCACCCTTGGAACCCTTTGTATATCAAGAAGTATTATCCATGAATAAAGTTGTAATGCCAAAAGAAAATTTGTAGTTGAGCAAAGATTATTAATAGAATATCTTCCGTGTTTGATTTACATCTGGGCGAAGCAAGACATACGGAACAGGAAAGTAAGACCTCAGATTAGGAGGCGAATAAGACCCACGAAATAAATGGTTTCTAGGAAAACTTAAACCCTTCGCCTGGGAAGGCTGAAAATCCACGGCATGCACCCTAGTTCGCATGAAAATGCAAGAGGCAAGGCCTAACGCATGTCATGAACAACTCTCAGAAAGGAAGCTAGAGGCAATGATAAGACCTATCCGCGGAGGGTCCCTTTTATGATGGCCTTCAGTACGGAGTGCAGAGTATGACCAAGGTACCGACGTATTTGGTTGAGCTGCGGGTGCCTGGGACATATGGAGCATTACCGGCCATGACCGTATGGAAAGCCTTGGCTACAAAGCACTCGATCCCAAGAAACCTCACTTAGGGTGTGACTTCGTAACCTCAAGCCATATCGACGACGGGGATAAGAAGTCACGAAAATAACTGAATGTCGTAATAACTGGATGGGAGGAGATCAACATGCATGTTAGGGTTAACCTCCTGTAAGGGGAAATTAGGGGGAATATAAAGGGATGGAACCCTCCAGATTAGAGAGTTGTGTGACCAAAAAAGACGGCAATTTCATGGGGCTAACATTCACGGGAATGGCTAGGCCTGTCGCATTATCGCGAAATGGGGTTCACAAAGTGTTAAGACAAAGTCGATGGATTATTATTTGAAAGAATAATAAGCGCCTGATACTTCGTCGAATTAATATCCATCAAAAAGGATGGGGCACAATAAGACCTTAACTAGGAGGCGCAATAAGACCTCGTAGAGCAACAAAACTTTTCCTAAAATAATTCACAGTTGGACCAGCGAGGAAGGAAAACTAGTAAGCAATAAAGGCAAACGGACAAGGTCAGCCAATAACAAATGATGATTTGACTGGTGTAATCCTTTCTTGATCAGCTAATGATCAATAAGAACAAGAGGCAAGTATATACTTTAATATTTTATGTTCTTATTTAGTATTATCCTCGCAAGACTCAACATTTTCCAGTATATACTTGACACACAAGGAAAACAAAATAAGGACAGTAGAATTATTTACAATGACACAGTGGAGGCATGAAGTGAAGGCAATTACATTATTTACAAAGAGAATATCCTTCCCCCCAAGCTTGGGAGCGCCCAGTCAAAATAAAGTTAGAAAAGGTTACAACATTAGTCCTCTTCCTCGTCGTCATCACCACCCGATCCTTGGGAACATTGGAGAAGACCAGTCCCGACATTTCCAACCTTCTGAATTAAAGGGGTCTTGCCTCCAGAATCATTAACTTGGAGATCTTCGTCCGTTTTTGTCTCCTCATCAGTAGAAATTGGCTCATCTACAGCAGGTTCATCATCAGAAAATACTTCGAGCACCAGAGGCACGCGAGGAATGCCGCGGGAATCACAGAACTCATTAAAGAGTTTGAACTTATCATCTTGAGCAATTTTGCGAATTAGCTTTGCGATCTTAGATGTGTCCTTTTCCATGGTAGTGATATCCTCGTTCAAATATCGAGCATCATCTTGAAGAGTAGAAACCTTCTCGGAGAGATTTTCCTTCTCGCGAGACAGAAGAGAAACCTGTTTCTTAAGCCCTTGCTCAGACCCTAACGAAGCATAAAAAAGGTACAAACCAAAGGGGAGAATGGGCACGTTACTTTTTGGTGTGGTTTTAAAAGAACCTACAACTTAGACCTGCAAGTATACAGGGTCAGTTGTAGTGAGTGAGGTAAGAAAGGGTTTGTCCTCAGGGACAAGGAGGGTGTAATGCTATTTCTTTGTGTTTTCCTAACTAATTTCCTAAAGTGGCAGTGACAAGAGATAAACAATGGGAAGTATACTAGGGCCTTTGAGTCCACCACTAATTTACATTACTTGTTCTGATCCTAACACTAACCTTGTCCTTATAACTGATAATGAAAGGGATGTCAATCCTCTACATATCTAAGGTCAATTTGATATGGATGATTCAATCACAATTAAGATAATCCTCCTAAGCATTAACTGTCTTTTCAAGGTACAACTAATCAAAAGGTTCATATATACTGTTAAGTATGAGTTGCAGTTCTACAACACAGAATAAATCCAACTACAATGGATGCATTACATACACTGTGAAAGTTAAGTGTTGAAGTCCTAAGACTAAATTCCATCCTAAACAATTAAGCATAACAAGGTTATTATCATGAACATGAACAGCAAATAGCAAATTAGGGTTTCATCTAACCCTAGCAGAAAAACTTAGAACATGAACTGTGAATTAAAATTAGAAATGAAACAAAAAAAAGTAAAAACCTAAAACTAACACTATTGTTGCTCTGGCTAGCCCAGGCATACCCACACACACACAATACCATCTTCTATTTATAGTTTTACATGAAATCCTTAATTTCTAAACCCTAATTTTGAAAGAACCAGAATTTTGAAAATCGAGAATTCACTCACTGATTCTCTGAATTTGTCTCCTCTGCTCTCTTGCTAGTCCTTCCTTTCCTCTTCTGCTACTAACCCATGCCTTCTTGGTCTTCTCTGAGCTCCTAGTTAACCCTAGCTTCTCATTGCCTAATTCATAGCATCCGGGAATGATGCTAGGAATGAGAGAGAGGGGAACTAGGGAGATGGGTTTTTGTCGGGTGGTTGTGGTGGTGGAACTCGAGGGATGGGAGATGGTGGATCAGACGCTGGTGGTGTCGGGGAGAGGGAATTGCAGGCTCTGCAATTTTTGGGAAGAAGGGGAAGAAGAGCTCGAGAGAAGAATGGGTTAGGGGCTGTTTGTTTTGGGGTATAGGTATTCTAGGTTATGGTGTTGAGCGGGCCCATCAAATTTTGATGTCACCGAAGGGAAAATGTTGGATGAAAAGATGAGAGAATGATCCAACGGCGCGATGGAAGTGGATGTGGAGCGACTGTTGGATATGGAATACATCAAAACTGACGGTCCAAGATGGAGTTAGGTGCTATAGTGTTAGACAAGAACATCAAAGCTCGATGTACTCTGATGAAGCGACCGTCAGATGATGGAATGGATCCAATCTGACGGCTAAGGAGAGAAGCGGGTTTGGGTTTGGATTTTGGGTTTAGGATATGGGTTTGGGTTTAGGAAATGGATTTGGGCTTAGGTAATCTTGAGCCACTTTTTCTTTAAGAACAATTTCTTCCTTGTTAAGCCCATTTTCATCCTTGAGTCTTCTATACCGCATTCTTCACTTCTTTTCCGCTAGAGTTTCCTTCGGATTTTTCCCGTGTCTTTGCACTTTTCGCTCCGTGAGTTAACCAGGCTTTATTTAGTACCTAAAATGCAAAATTAGTTGAGAAAAGTATTTATTCTTGAAAACAACGAAAACACAGAATATGGGATAAAATGGAGCGTTAGTGCACAAATGATGAGTTAAATGCCAATAAAAAGGTGCAAATATATACAATATTTGGCACTCATCACTTTTGAAAGAACTAAGGCAACATTAAAGAAATTCAAGAAATAGAACCTACCACGAAGCTCACTTATCTGCTTCTCCAAGTTGGACGAGTTCCTCCTCTCATCTGCGAGTTGATCCCTCAGTTAGGACATTTGAACAATAGACTTCTCTAGAAGTTCGCGGGCGCGCGAAGTTCCACGAGATGATCCATGTCCCGATTGTGCCCCTAAATTGAAGATATATCAGAAAATTCTGATAAATATGGGAAAGAGGGGAAATTCAAGATTAACTTTTTCAAACTCACCAAACCTATTATGGCGGTGTGCTGCTGCAAAGAGAGATTCAAAGAAGCATTCACTATGAAGGATTGATCCTCGGCCAAGAAGGTATCAGAACTGAAAGAGGTCAAATACTCAGCGGCAGCTGACCTTAGGGCAGGGTTCTGACGAGTAGAGATGAAGATATCCCTTAATAAATCCATGTTGGGGACGTAATGTGGATCCTCCACCTCGAAAGCCTTGTTTTGGCTATTATCCTTGGGTAGTTCGGCTGATGAGGTATTTGGAGCAATATGAGAAGGAGAGACCACGTGAGAAGGGGAAAGTTGTTGGTGATGAGGAAAAGAAGGCTGGGCAAGACGGTTGACTTAAGTCAAACTATCCAAGTCAAGAACTCGGCGACGACGATGTTGGGGCTCTAGGACAGAAGGAGATAAGGAGGAATCGTCCTAAAATTCACGAAGTCAGGAAATAACACGAGAAGAAGGAAGCGAAACCAAGAAAGAGATAGATACCTAAGCGGTAGCAACAGGAACCACCGGACATTTGCGCTTCCTCAGATTTGTAGCAGCGCCTGCCATGGCTTGAGGACCACCCTCCTGCAAGGCGGAAGGTCAGAAATCAATGAGATAACGATTAACCGAAAGGTTGTGAAACACGAACCCGCACTGGATTTGGCTTTCGTGAGCGATCCTTCACCAAACCAGGAGGGGGAGGCGGATACTGAAACATAACAAGGACATTAGAAGATGACGTAAATAAAAGACGAAGAGGTGAAGTTAAAATAAACTAACCTCGTCGGGTTTTTCTGACCAGAAATTCTGCCCGGCTCATATGCCGTGAGATAGGCATGCTCCATAAGAGGACCGGTCCGAGCGTTGCCATTCTCATCAAAACCCCATAGAAAAGGTACCTCAGCTACCAAAGTAAACATCATCCAATCCTCGTCATTATAAAAACGAAGATATTTATTTCGCTTTGTACCAGTAGGATCAACATCCAGAAGAAGGGCCTTGGACGGGTTATCCAAAGTCTTGCGAGAAAGATTGACACCCCATTCTTGATAGACTCTCGATCTCATAGCTTTACCAGCGTAATTCGTAGAGAAGGAGTCAATATTATAATCCGTAGGGTCAAAGTTTTGCACTAAGAGTGGAGTCTGGGAAGGACCGCCATTATACCTTCTGACGAACTCATTAGAAAGGCGAATAGTGTTTCCACACAATTGATAAACACCTCGTTGAAGCTTAACTAATATCTCGTAAAAGAGGGGGTTCTTTGGATCATACAAGGAAAAAGAAAAGCCCGCTTTCAGTTGACCGACGGTAATCAGCATCTTCGTAGGAGTCCAAATCCCCGTCTGAATCCATCGGTAATTCAGCTCCATGAATTTGGTAGTTGTAACCGAAGGATAAGCAGTAGAATCAACCGCTGGGGACAGCGAGAAACCCATCTTCTTGAAGTCGTCTTTGAATTCCTCATAAGTCCAAGATACGGTAGGATTAGGGATTTTCTTGGGAGCCATTGAATCAGAATGAAGCAAGTCCTAAATTTGCAGAAGACGGTAAAAGGGAGAGAAAAAGAAAGGTTAAAAAAAATTCTAAAAGGATGAGGGTATATATAACTGGTCAAACCAGGCTACCCACGATCGAAGAATACGAACCGGTAATCAGCGGTTGTGTAAGGAAAGAGACCACGTGGAGAGCATGAGAGGGGAGACATGGCGGTTATACAACTTCAAACGGTTCTTATTCCACCCTCACCTCGTTCGGGTATAATAAAAAAAGGAAAAATGTAGATACCAAAGTTACGATTTGCCACATGAACGTAGGAGAAGACACGAGTCATTCAATGGAATCCTTCCAAAAGATCTTACACTACTCCCCGAAAATCCTCTCCAGTGACTTGTCAAATCAAATCAAGGTCGCCATTATTGAATGATTGACGAAATGAAAGCCACATGCGAGATATCATATGAAGGCGAGGTAACTCACTTGAAGAGTCTAAGTTTTGAAGGATCAATTGGAGTACCCGGAAAGATACTAATCACGAAGTAAAGGTTCGCGAAATAGGGTTACTTGGCCGAAAAGATAATTGGCGAAGTCAGTAAATTATGGAGCAAGAAAAAAGACAGCTGTCCCGACAAACATCCAAAGTTGTCAGCGAAATAAAGGGGAAAACTTTATGGAAAATTATTTGTGCGAAGTATAAAGCATCTCCACGAGATACTGACGAAGTAAAATGAGTTGTACACCATTAGGGTCGATTGGTCTATAAATAGGGGTCCTTGGGCAATGTTTAGGGGGTCAAAGTCTTTAGGAGGAGAAAACTTTACTTAGAGTATGAGATTAGGGTTTTCTTGTACTCGAGAACTTTTATTTTTCACTACTTGGGGTGATTAATCAATAAACCATTTCTTATCCATAACCTTTATCATGTCTTAGATCTGTTTCTCTTCTTACTTGGGTGTGCTACTGGATTTCCAGTAGTTACACCGAATCTTCAGGCTTCCGACAGAATGAACATATCAAATTCACATTCTTTAAAGGAGTGTGGCCAAAAATTGATTCGGCATATCTTGGGCCAAACCACCATTACTCTAAGTGAAGGTTTCATTTAAAGTTTGAAAATGTTGGAGATTTCGTCCCTGTCCAACGACGGTCTTTGGAATAGATAGTGAATGATAAAACAAATCTCGTCCTTTGGTTCCTGAAAGAATATTGTGTCAGACCATGGGTTTTTGGAAACATGCTCATACTCTAAGGGAAATTCCTATATGTGAAGGAACAAATCCAATTTTTTGTTGAGTCAGGTGGATGGCCAAACACGTTTTTCCACTATGGGAAAAGAAATGGGAGGTTGATCATCAAGCACCAGGTCAAAGAAAAATCGCCGGCGTTTGTAGATCAAACTCGGCGTTGGAACTACAACCGTAGGCGTTTGAAGCTTAAACGCGGCGTGCTTTCTACGCATGCTGACGGTTGTTAAAAACACACCAACGAATAGTTTTTCGAAAATTCGAAATTCACTATTTTACCTCTATAAATTACCGTCATCTTCAAACAATTCACTCACACCAAAATTCACTTCTCTTGAATTTTCTCTTCAATATCTATTTCAATCTTTTAGTTTATTGTTGGTGAAATGGCTGAAAAGGCGATCACACTTTTTTGCGATGCAAAACTTGAAGATGATGTTTCTAAGATATGTGGGAGTTCTAAAAGATTGAAAATTGTAAGAGGGAGGTGTAAGTTTTTGAAGTTGCTCCAAGAAAATATTCCCCTAAAAGGCAAAGAAGGGCTCCAATTTGAAAGTTAACAATAAAAAATTCAAAAACAAAGACGAAACTGTCAAAGAGCACGTTGAATGGAAGATTCGTCAAATGAGGATAAACAGAAGGCCAAAGATTGTACTCGATTTTTATTGAAGTTGTTTAGTACTTTTTATTATTTCCTAAGTTTATATCTTGTAAAAGATTTGGCAGTAATATCAATGAATGAAATTACATTTTAAAATAGATTTCCACTTCAGATTAAGAGAAATTTATTACAATGTAAACTTGCAAATAACATAAAACTAAAACTAAATTTTAATAAAACACAACAAAAACATCAAACTATATCAAATCTAGCGACATTATCTCTGTAGAGTTCATATCAAAATGCTTTAACTCTCTTCCGGTTTCTTCAGTAAAATTGATCTGAGCGATGGTTATCTGTAAAAAAGATGTAAACCACAAGTTCAGATATTTTATGATGCAGTTGATCAGTGAGGACAAAGGTAAGATATTCACAAGTTCTTCATCGGATAATCCAGAATTGCTACGGTGAACCATCCACAAAATTTCTATATCATGTTTGACTTCCTTAGTGATGAATGCAATTCTTAGTTCTAGGTTTTTACTGTTTCTTATGGTTTCGTCCCGCGATGCTACAAAATGTCCTAATACTCTTTCCCAGAAATAGCCATTGTTCATTGGTCTCATCATACGATGTAACCAACATCGAACAAGAGTAACATCTTCTTCCATTGTAAAGACCGGGAGAGGCATTTGAGTGCAGTACAAATGTGCTTGAAATGGACCATATTTTAGAATTCTAAACACGCTTCGTAATGAAAAGTTTTATCGTGATCTTCCTTCCAATTATCAAGAGTTTTTTGGATCACTTCATCTTCAGTTACACCGATGAACTTTTCTCGATCAATTTCCATTGCCAGAGCAAGTAATGGCTAGACTGGAAGCCTAATAGATTGAAAACGAGCATGCAAGTGACGAGCATCTCGGTTTCCACGGGTTCCCCGTCAGTGAGAAGAACATTATTAAAACGTTCTCCCAAAATAACCATCTTGAAATCCCATACAAACAATTACCCTATGAAAAAATATGCTTTGCATATATTCATATCCTATTCTTCAGTAAACTTGGGACCACGATTTCTAATGGACATTTCTGCTGAGAGAGATTAAGATTTTTAGAAAGAAAGAAGAAGATGTGAGTTTGGATATGGGAAGAATGGAATTTATAGGGAGAAAATCGAGTCGTTGGAAATTTAGTCATTGGCGTTTGTAGTAAAACCGCGCGACTTTACTTCAATCTCCCGTTTGGATTACCAGTGATTTTTTTTTTTGTTATAAATACAGTACCAGGTTTTATTCTCAATCAAACCAACAAATTTCTTTCTTAAGACAACAACAACCACCAAATTTTGTAAAGGCAAAGCGAAGAAAATATTAAGTATCGAAGCAAAAGAGGTTTGTCCATTATGTTTCATGAATAACCACAGTCTTATGAAATGCCCAATGTATTCAAAGTGTCTACGATAAGGTTGTTCACGCATCAGTATAGTGATTGAATCACAACCGGAAAAGCTCAGGTATTTGCCCGGTCTATTCAAAATGTCTGCCCCAGACAATTGAATGTGTATTTGTTGGCAGAATTAAATGGATGTCCAGTGGGGAACCTGTAACAGTAACAAAGCATTCCTTAAAATGACTATGGTGTGGTTAGAAAAGACACACAGAACACTTGCAAGTATACAAGGCCAAGTTTTAGTATAGAAGGTAAGCAAGGGGTTAGTCCACAGGGAGTGGGAGCATAAAGAAGTTAAACTATGCTGGCAGATGATGTAGAACAAGATGCAAGATCACAATGTTATAGTGGCAGTGAAACAAAGAGGGCAAATGGCATGAACCAAGGCTGTGAGCCAAGGGCAGGGGTAGTTTGTGCACTGATTTCAGTGCACAACAGCTACAGATTGCAGGAAATTAAACAAGTAAAACAGGTAAGGAGATTAAACAGGTTAGGAGATTAAACAGGTAAGGAGATTAAACAGGCAAAGATTAAACAGGTAAAGACTAAACAGGTAAGGACTATAAAAGGGATTGTGGCTAAGCTAAGGCTTAGTATCCACCTTGTGTCCTAATCAAACAACATATTTCTAGGTTGAGTTAAAAATCCTATGCATACATCTAGAATGGGAGGAAAACTAATTTGCTCACTAGTTTGCCCCTAGCATTGACTGTCTTTTGACAGAACAATCAATCACAGGCACTATGAGCATTAACCTCTTCCCATTGCTCAAGCAAAACAGGGCAAGGATTTAACTATCCTAGCAACTTGTCATTTGACAGTGCATAAGGCTTCAACTGAGCATTAACTTAATGCTACTTAGCTCATGCTCAACATATTACTTACACAAGCATTCATCATACAAGATAATTCAAATAACATACACATAACATTCAACTGTCAACTATGATAAAGGGACTGAATTTGAAATTGTAATTAAAATTTCTTCAAATGTCTACTGGCTAGTCCAGAGATCCCCCTCTATTACATACTCACCCATCTATTTATACAAACAATAAATTTTAACCTAAAATCCCCCAAAACAGTGAACTAAGGTTCTGACAAAAAGTGAGATTAAATCACCTCATACATTGAAAACTACTCGAGAACTTTCACCCATGCTTCCTTGTCGTCTGCTGATGCTACCCATGCCTTCGATTTATCCTCTAACCTCACCTATTTCATCAACTCCTAACCTAGGGTTCCTGTGAGATGAAACGATTAGGAGGTGATGTAATAAGTGGCTAGAAAAGTAGGTCTAAGTGATGATGGCTCGAGTGGTGATGGTTGAATGATTTGGGGGGAGAAGATGGTGGAGTGATTTGGGGGGAGAAGATGGTGGAGTGATTTGGGGGAGCGTCGCTGTTGCAGAAGAGGGGAAGAAGGAGATGGCTCGATGGGTTTTGGTTAGGGTGCGTTTGGTGTGGGTAATAGGATTAGGTTGCTTAGGTGTTAAACGGGATCATCAAATTTGATGTTTTGTGAAGGGAATCCGTGGGATGATAACTTCTGAAACGGATCTAACGGCGAGATGGAGACAAATATGAGCGACCGTTGGATGCAAAAATACAACGAAACTAACGGCTCAAGATGGAGTTAGGTGTGTAGTGTTGGTACGGTGCGTCGAAATCTGATGCATGATGACGCAGCGACCGTTGGATGATGGAATGGATCCAATCTTACGGTTAAGAAGGAAAACGGGTTTGGGTATTGAATTTTGGGTTTAGGATATGGATTTG
Organism: Papaver somniferum; assembly: GCF_003573695.1. Taxonomy (NCBI): domain Eukaryota; kingdom Viridiplantae; phylum Streptophyta; class Magnoliopsida; order Ranunculales; family Papaveraceae; genus Papaver; species Papaver somniferum. Next base: position 15,209,630 of record NW_020628818.1, read on the forward strand.
GGTTTAGGAATTGGATTTGGGCTTAGGTAATCTTGAGCCCACTTCTTCTTTAAGAACAATTTCTTCCTTTTTAAGCCCATTTTTATCCTTGAGTCTTCCATAACACATTCTTCACTTCTTTTCCGCTAGAGATTCCACCGGCTTTCTCCCGTGTCTTTGCTCTTTTGGCTCCGCAACTCATCTAATCTTTATTTGGTACCTAAAAATACAAAATTAATTAATAAAAATATTTATTCTTGAAAACAATGAAAATACAGAATATGGGATAAAATGTAGAATTAATGCACAAAAGATGAGTTAAATGCCAAGAAAAATATATAGAAATATGCACTTTTTAGCACTCATCAAATACCCCCAAACCTGAATTTTACTTGTCCTCAAGTAAAACAAAACTAAGGAAATCCTACCTATACCACTGTCGCTGGTCTCTCGAATGCATTTAGCGTATGCACTAAGCCTTTTAAACCACTAAGTGTCCCTAGTGGACGAGTGAAGTCTCGTGAAGGTTTGCTTAGAACGTACCTACAAAGTTCTAGGTCAAAATATAAGCTCATATTCCATCAAATGTGACATGTGCAAAACAGTTTAAGCTCACAGCAAAATGGAGATGTCAATCTAGCTATGTAAGGCACAATCCTAGCACTGATAACAAATAAAGACATGTGATAAGAGTGTAAAGTGTATCTACACATGTGTAAAGAAAGATCGGATGTTATGACTACTAATCACCAAGAGATAGTTTCTCAGGCTAAGAACCGAGGTCGAAATCTAGCTAGCTGTCCGGACTTTACGAGAATTGTGAATGAGTTGGAGGTATTTCACAATTACTCGCGTTGTACATCAATGGCATACACCCTCCTTGCTTATTACAATGAAACAACAAAATGACTCTTTACATGACTCTTATTTACATTGACTACTCTCTTTTATTTTTGGAACAAGAGAGGATGGAATTGATAAATACTTGATTTTTTTGTTTTTTCTGATATTTTTTTCTGAATATATACATCGTTTTTTTTTTTTTTTTTTTTTTTTTTTACAAGGAAACACTTTTGATACAAACAAAAACAAAAAAATTACATGACACTTGCAAGAGGTAGCCCTTTTTGATGCACCCAGTTAAATTCGATGGTTGTCTTTCTTAATGTAACCTCCACCTTCTATCCCAACCAACCAAAGAACAAGCTAGTCAAGTTTCGTTCAGTATTCTAAAGTGATTGGCAATCGTGACTTCCTATCAAACACCTTGAAGATCGAGGCTATACATGTATTGGTAGATCGTGCGCGTGCAAATTTCTTATCACTATGTGAATTGTGCTAGAATCAGGGTGCCTAAATATCTAGACTAAGACTCCTAATAATTACATATTTGCACAAGAGTCAACATTTCAAGGTAAATGAGCTCCATTTTTATGATTTTTTTTTTCATTTTTTTTTTTTTTATTTTTTTTTTTTTTTTTTTTGGAATTTTTCAATTTTTTCAAAAAGATGGAGTTTTGTTTTCAATTATGGCATATTATCGTGGTATCTACTCTATACCCCCAAACCTGAACTAAACATTGTCCTCAATGTTTAAAAATATGGAAGAATTAAAATACAACATATGGAAAGGGACATGCTGAGTAGAGTAAAAGGAGAGAGAATACCCGATTTCGGCGAAAGCAGAATTAAAACTCCGTTATCCAAGGCAAAACTCCAACATATTCGGAGTCACAATGGATGAGCACAAAATATATACAAAAGGAAATAAAATATTCGACTAACATATTATCTACAAGAAAATTTGGTTTTTAAGGGATTGGACTTTTTGGGAAAAATTTGGTTTTGTCGGGAATGAAAACTTTTTGGTTATTTAGGGAAAGAGTGGACCAGTTTAGTCCACATAGACCGGGTCCTCCAGGTTGGTTGTTTCAATGTCGGGTGGAAATGGCTCAAGGAATGGCTTTAATCTCTGCCCGTTGACTTTGAAAACGTTCTTGTTGGAAACATCCTCCAGCTCTACAGCTCCATGAGGAAAAACTGTGCGTACTAGGTACGGACCCTTCCATCTGGAACGCAGTTTTCCTGGAAAAAGATGTAATCGGGAGTCATACAGCAAGACTTTCTGACCAGGAGTGAAGGATTTGCGTAGAATACGCTTGTCATGAAATATCTTCATCTTCTGCTTATATAACCTGGCACTGTCATAAGCCTCATTTCTCAATTCTTCCAACTCGTTGAGTTGAAGTTTCCGTTGAATTCCAGCTTCGTCCAGAGAAAAGTTCAGTTGCTTAATTGCCCAATAAGCTCGATGTTCTAATCCACAGGAAGATGGCACGGCTTTCCATACACTAACGATAGGGGGACATGCCAATTGGTGTCTTATACGCTGTTCTATAGGCCCACAAAGCATCATTCATCTTATGACCAATCTTTCCTAGACGGGTTAACCGATTTTCTAGAATGTGCTTGATTTCCCTATTAGATACTTCCACTTTCCACTGGTCTGAGGGTGGTACGGAGTAGCAACCTTGTGATTATTCCATACTTGCGTACTAAAACTCGAAGTGCCTATTGCAGAAATGTGAGCCACCGTCACTGATGATAGCTCTCGGGGTACCAAAACGTGAAAATATTTTTCCTTTAAAAAGGAAAGTACCACCTTGTGGTCATTTGTTCTGGTTGCGATGGCTTCTACCCACTTGGAGACGTAGTCAACGGCGACTAAGATGTACAACTTGCTGTCAGACATGGGAAATGGACCCATGAAGTCGATCCCCCAAACATCAAAAATCTCAAATCAATAGGATTCAATGGCATCATGTTTCTCCTTGAGATACTTCCTAGTTTCTGACAGCGCTCACAAGCAATACAATACTCAAACAGTCTCTAAACGATGGCCAGTAAAACCCACACTGCAAGATCTTCGCAGCGGTTTTCTTGGCACTAAATGCCCCCACATGCTTGGTCATGACAGAAAGATATCACATCTTTCTGTTCGGTGTTGGGGACACATTTCCTAATGATTTGGTCTGGGCAGTACTTAAACAAATATGGGTCATCCCAAAGGAAATGTTTAACTTCAGCCAGGAATTTAGAGCGGTCTTGTCTCGACCAACGTGAGGGCATCCTACCTGTAGCGAGGTAGTTAACAATATCAGCAAACCAAGGAAGGTCTGAGATAGACATCAGCTGTTCATCTGGGAATGATTCTCTAATCAGCTCAAATTCATCAATAGACTCTAAAGTTAATCTAGACAAATGATCAGCAACCACATTCTCACAACCTTTCTTATCACGGATTTCGAGATCGAATTCCTGTAATAGTATCCATCGAATAAGGCGAGCTTTAGCATCCTTCTTGGAAAGAAGATACTTCAAAGCCGCATGGTCTGTGTATATGATGATCTTAGACCCTATCAGATAAGATCTAAACTTGTCTAATGCGAAAACGACGGCAAGCAATTCCTTCTCGGTAGTTGAATAATTGAGTTGGGCATCATTAAGGGTTTTGCTAGCATAGTATATCACATATGGTAGTCTATCAACTCGCTGTCCTAAAACAGCACCAACAGCATAATCAGAGGCATCACACATAAGTTCGAACGGAAGCTTCCAATCGGGTGGTCGGACTATAGGAGCGGTGGTGAGAAGGGTTTTTAATTCCTCCCATGCCTTCACACAAGCAGCATCGAAATTGAAGGCAACATCTTTGGAGAGAAGACTGCACAGAGGTCTGGAGATTTTGCTGAAATCTTTGATGAATCGCCGGTAAAAACCAGCATGACCTAGAAATGATCTGATCTCCTTCACAGAGCGAGGTTGTGGTAGATGTTGAATGAGGTCAACTTTAGCTTTATCCACTTCAATTCCTTTTTCTGAGATGATGTGTCCTAGAACTATTCCTGAATTCACCATAAAATGGCATTTTTCCCAATTTAGAACAAGGTTCTTTTCTTTACATCTGGATATCACGAGGGCAAGATGCTTCAAACATTCGTCAAACGAGGAACCAAAAACAGAGAAATCATCCATAAAGATCTCGAGAAAACTATCTATCATGTCAGAAAAAATGCTCATCATGCAACGCTGAAAAGTAGCAGGTGCATTACACAACCCGAAGGGCATACGTCTATAAGCAAACGTCCCAAATGGACACGTGAATGTAGTTTTTTCCTGATCTTCCGGAGCAATGTGAATTTGGTTATAACCGGAAAAGCCATCTAGAAAACAGTAGTGACTGTGTCCAGACACACGTTCTAGCATTTGGTCAATGAAAGGGAGCGGGAATGATCCTTCCTTACTCTGTTCAACTTCCTGTAGTCGATGCATACTCGCCATCCTGTGGTTGTACGAGTAGGGACTAATTCATTCTTGTCGTTCTGAACTACAGTAATGCCTGACTTCTTAGGCACAACTTGAATGGGACTAACCCATTTGCTATCAGGTATTGGGTATATGATACCCGCATCAAGTAGTTTCAGGATCTCTCCTTTGACTACATCTCTCATGTTAGGATTAAGTCTCCTTTGCATTTCCCTCGATGGTTTGGCATTCTCTTCAAGGTTAATGTGGTGCATGCAAATGGTGGGACTAATTCCTTTGAGATCTGAGATGGTCCATCCTAAGGCCTCTTTGTGTTCCTTAAGTACTTCTAAAAGCTTACTTTCCTGTTCCGTGTCTAAACATGATGAAATAATGACAGGTAAAGTATCAGAAGAACCTAGGAATGCGTACTTCAACGTACTAGGCAATGTTTTCAATTCAAGCTTGGGTGGCTCAACAATGGATGGAAAGCTTGGAATCAGAGAGTAAGGGTGGTTCCACTTCATATTTCCTTTCAGTGACGTCCATTTGAGGTACAGATTCGAGCAGAGATAGGACGTCACTACAGTATGCATCATCATAGGAATCTGAGTTAAAGTTCTCCATACATGCTTGAAAAGGGTCGACGGATAGAATGTTAGTCAACGAATCTTGTATTAATCCTTCAATCATATTAACTTCATGCACATCATCATCATCAAGATTCACAGGTTGTTGACTAATATCTAACACATTCAATTCTACCGTCATGTTGCCAAAAGACAGTTTCAACACTCCATTACGACAATTAATGATTGCGTTGGACGTAGCCAAGAAAGGACGTCCTAAGATGACAGGAATGTGACAGTCTGGGTTTTGTACAGGTTGAGTGTCTAAGACAATGAAGTCTACGGGAAAATAGAATTTGTCAACCTTGATCAAAACGTCTTCGACCACTCCACGAGGAATCTTGACAGATCGGTCTGCCAGTTGTAGAGTGATAGATGTTGGCTTCAACTCCCCAAGACCTAACTGCTCATAAACAGAATATGGCAGTAGGTTAACACTTGCACCTAGGTCTAATAACGCTTTATTGACCGTGTGTTCTCCTATAGTGCAAGAAATTGTTGGACATCCTGGATCCCTAAACTTGGGTGGAGTTTTGTTCAGAATGATGGAACTCACCTGCTCAGCTAAGAAAGCACGTTTGTGCACATTGAGCTTGCGCTTTTGAGTACACAAGTCTTTGAGGAATTTGGCATAAGCAGGGATTTGCTTGATTGCTTCAAGAAAAGGAATGTTGATGTTGACTCTCTTGAACAGATCTAACATCTCATTGTAATGGGTACTTTTCTGTTGATAGATCAATCTTTGAGGAAATGGGGCAACAGGAGAATGAGTTGGCAAAGGGACATTCACAGCAGTAGAATTGTCAGGCTTTCCAACTTGCTCAGATTCTTTGGTTTTCTGGGGTTGTGGAGACAGCGTGGAATTTGTATCAGATTCATTAGGTTCGCCCACTTTGTTCTCGATGACTTTACCACTTTGGAGGGTGGTAATGGCATGGACTTGATCTGGAGAGGTTTCCTTGCAGGATGAAGAGCCTGTTTGAAATACACTCCTTGGATTTTGTTGGGGTTGGCTCGGAAGTTTACCCTTTTCTCTCTCACTTATGGAATCACAGATTTGACTCATCTTTTGATCAAGACTTTTCTGACTTTGCACCAGACTCTGGAACATTTCCTCTAGGGCGGATAATCTCTTGTCGGTATTGTGTTGAGGATATGATTGTTGTTGAGGGTTTCTCGGGTGTTGATAACCTTGATTGTTCTGATATCCCTGATTGTTTTGATAGCTCTGATTGGGTTGAGATGGTCCTCCCTGAGTGGGTCCTTTTGACCATGAAAAGTTAGGGTGGTTTCTCCATCCTGGATTGTAGGTCTGTGAATAGGGGTTATGTTCTTGTTTTTGAAACATGGCATGTGCCTGTTCAAGCCTAGATTCCTGGACTGCAAGCAAATCGGGACAATTTTGGAATTGATGGTTGGGATCGTTACAAGCGGCACATACAGACGAAGCGACATGTTCTCGGAGAGTAGTGGTGGAAGGTTTTGAATTTTTATGTAGTTCTAACTCTTCTAATCTCCTAACTATTGATGCCATGTTTGCTTTTCCCTCGAAATCTGCTTCAATCCTAAAAGCCTTCGCTTCGGATGTAGTCTTTCTGGGTTCACGGATGGATTCCCACTGTTGCGTCTTTTCAGCTACTTCAATCAAGAAATCCCAAGACGCATCAGCAGTTTTGTCTACGAATAGACCATTACACATCGACTCAACCGTTGTTCGGGTGGACACATCTAGACCTTCATACAAAATTTGCACAAGTCTCCATTTTTCAAAACCATGATGGGGACATTGGAGCAATAATTCATTGAATCTCTCCAAGTATCTAGCTAAGGTCTCACCCTCTAATTGCACAAAGCTATTCAGACTTTGACGAATTGTCGCAGTCTTGTGATTCGGGAAAAACTTTTTGAAAAACTCCTTTATGAGGTCATCCCATGTCATGATGGATTGAGGCTGTAAAGCATAAAGCCATGCCTTTGCCTTATCTTTCAGGGAGAAAGGAAAGAGCCTTAACTTTAGGGTTTCGTCGGACATTTGAGTGAAACGCAGAGTTCCACAAATTTCCTCGAATTCTCTCACGTGGTGGTACGGGTTTTCATTCTCAACACCTCTAAAAATAGGAAGCATCTGTATTGTGCTCGATTTCATCTCATAATGGCCATTATCCTCGGGTAGCACAATACAAGAAGGTTGACTGGCTCTAGTTGGGTACATATAATCCTTGAGGATACGGGGTTCTCCCATTGTTTCGGTTTGATCTGGGCTGTCTACCTCAGAACTCAGAATTTCGATAGGTTCTTCTTGATTAATTCTAACAAGTCTGTTTGTTTGGTCTCTATAGGTCACAGTCATGTCCTTGTAGGTACCTCAACTAACATGTTGGTCAGACAGAGCAATCGGAAACAATTTGGCCCACAAGGGTTACGAAGATTTGGTTTTGAATGGGTGTTGGACTAACAAGGGATTTTGTTTTTTTTTTGGTTTAAAATTGGGCTTTGGAAAATTTTTTGAACTAAACCTAGCATAAATTAGCACAACCCATAAAAGAAAAAAAATAAAAACAATAATAATAATTAAGACAAGCCCATAAAAGAAAATGAAAAAGAAAAAGAAAAAAATAAAAGAAAAATAAAGACAAAAAATAATTACAGTCCCAAAGAAAAAGAAAAAGAAAAAGAAAATAAAGGAAAAATAAAAATTATTACAATCCCAACTAAATAATTAAATTAATTATTACAAGCCCGAATTTGAATTTAAATGAGGCCCAAGTGGGTTAACTCATGGGTTAGGCTTACTTGATTTTTGGAGGGAAGCCCAAAAATAGGCTTTTGGTCCCCTTTTAGTTGCACAGCCCAGTTGGGCTTTAGGATCGTCCTAAGTAGCTCACGCAGCAAGCCCAGCAACAGCAGTTGGGTTTAGCAGCCCAGCAGAAGCAACAGCAACGAAGCCCACCTCAGTTGGACGAGCCCAGCAACTTGTTGAGATGCAGCAGCCCAGGAGCAACAGCAGCACAGCCCAGCGGCAGAGATGCACTAGCTTTGGGCTTGGTCTGGCAGCAGCAGCAGCTTCCTTGGCCAGGTTCAACAGCAGCAGAAACTCACCAGTCCCAGCTGCAGCAACAGCAACAGACAAGGTTTCAGCAGCAGCAGCAGCTCAGGTGGCCAGCAACACAGTTCTGCAGCAACTCAGTGGCACCTGCAAGTGAACAAGAGTGCAATGATCTCAGACAACTCTGCAATGATCTTGACAGAGATGCAATGGTAGATGAAAGACATCAAAGGAAATCAGCAGATGGCAGCACCACTCCCCGGCAGCGGCGCCAAAAACTTGGTGTGGTTAGAAAAGACACACAGAACACTTGCAAGTATACAAGGCCAAGTTTTAGTATAGAAGGTAAGCAAGGGGTTAGTCCACAGGGAGTGGGAGCATAAAGAAGTTAAACTATGCTGGCAGATGATGTAGAACAAGATGCAAGATCACAATGTTATAGTGGCAGTGAAACAAAGAGGGCAAATGGCATGAACCAAGGCTGTGAGCCAAGGGCAGGGGTAGTTTGTGCACTGATTTCAGTGCACAACAGCTACAGATTGCAGGAAATTAAACAAGTAAAACAGGTAAGGAGATTAAACAGGTTAGGAGATTAAACAGGTAAGGAGATTAAACAGGCAAAGATTAAACAGGTAAAGACTAAACAGGTAAGGACTATAAAAGGGATTGTGGCTAAGCTAAGGCTTAGTATCCACCTTGTGTCCTAATCAAACAACATATTTCTAGGTTGAGTTAAAAATCCTATGCATACATCTAGAATGGGAGGAAAACTAATTTGCTCACTAGTTTGCCCCTAGCATTGACTGTCTTTTGATAGAACAATCAATCACAGGCACTATGAGCATTAACCTCTTCCCATTGCTCAAGCAAAACAGGGCAAGGATTTAACTATCCTAGCAACTTGTCATTTGACAGTGCATAAGGCTTCAACTGAGCCTTAACTTAATGCTACTTAGCTCATGCTCAACATATTACTTACACAAGCATTCATCATACAAGATAATTCAAATAACATACACATAACATTCAACTGTCAACTATGATAAAGGGACTGAATTTGAAATTGTAATTAAAATTTCTTCAAATGTCTACTGGCTAGTCCAGAGATCCCCCTCTATTACATACTCACCCATCTATTTATACAAACAATAAATTTTAACCTAAAATCCCCCAAAACAGTGAACTAGGGTTCTGACAAAAAGTGAGATTAAATCACCTCATACATTGAAAACTACTCGAGAACTTTCACCCATGCTTCCTTGTCGTATGCTGATGCTACCCATGCCCTCGATTTATCCTCTAACCTCACCTATTTCATCAACTCCTAACCTAGGGTTCCTGTGAGATGAAACGATTAGGAGGTGATGTAATAAGTGGCTAGAAAAGTAGGTCTAAGTGATGATGGCTCGAGTGGTGATGGTTGAATGATTTGGGGGGAGAAGATGGTGGAGTGATTTGGGCGGAGAAGATGGGGGAGTGATTTGGGGGAGCGTCGCTGTTGCAGAAGAGGGGAAGAAGGAGATGGCTCGATGGGTTTTGGTTAGGGTGCGTTTGGTGTGGGTAATAGGATTAGGTTGCTTAGGTGTTAAACGGGATCATCAAATTTGATGTTTTGTGAAGGGAATCCGTGGGATGATAACTTCTGAAACGGATCTAACGGCGAGATGGAGACAAATATGAGCGACCGTTGGATGCAAAAATACAACGAAACTAACGGCTCAAGATGGAGTTAGGTGCTGTAGTGTTGGTACGGTGCGTCGAAATCTGATGCATGATGACGCAGCGACCGTTGGATGATGGAATGGATCCAATCTTACGGTTAAGAAGGAAAACGGGTTTGGGTATTGAATTTTGGGTTTAGGATATGGATTTGGGTTTAGGAATTGGATTTGGGCTTAGGTAATCTTGAGCCCACTTCTTCTTTAAGAACAATTTCTTCCTTTTTAAGCCCATTTTTATCCTTGAGTCTTCCATAACACATTCTTCACTTCTTTTCCGCTAGAGATTCCACCGGCTTTCTCCCGTGTCTTTGCTCTTTTGGCTCCGCAACTCATCTAATCTTTATTTGGTACCTAAAAATACAAAATTAATTAATAAAAATATTTATTCTTGAAAACAATGAAAATACAGAATATGGGATAAAATGTAGAATTAATGCACAAAAGATGAGTTAAATGCCAAGAAAAATATATAGAAATATGCACTTTTTAGCACTCATCAGACTACAATAGGACTCTGCCTCCATCTAAACTTTTGATTTCTGCCCTTAATCCTTCATTATTGGATCATAGTAGAAAATTTTTTTGTGTGTGTGAAGAGACAAAGTAGAAAACACCCAGTGACATGTATACATGCATTGTAGACATAAGTTTAGCTATAATTGGTTATAGGTTAGGGATTAGACCAGTTGGCTAGGGTTTGAACTTCCATGTTATAGGTTAGGTTAGGGGTTCGATTCCCGCTGCTGTCTGATCAAAAACAAAAGTTTAATTATAATTGTCTTTTACTATAATTTTCTGGGCAGGTAATTAAAGCATATAAAACTAACAACCTTAATTAAAAGATTTTTAATTTATTTCGGGACAGGATCTCCTTGAGTGATTAAGGAATAACTTTGAACAATAAAAAATAAGAGTTATTGTTTGCATTCAAAGTATGTTGACATCTTTTCTTTGTAAATCCTCTTTCATATTTACAATCTTGGAATCGATTATACCACACTTCCAAACGAGTTTAGAATTGGTTCATCTGTATTCCAAGACAACCATGTGATTGATCAAATATCAATTCACTAACCATGGGTTCACGGTTTTACCAAACACAAGGATCGGTTCTACCTCAATATGTTACTGGACCGGTTACATCAGTTACCAGGATCGGTTACGTCAATTACCAGGACCGGTTACCATATACTCATGGTATTGCTTGTGATCGGTTACACAAATCATTAGGATCGGTTAAATCAATTACTAGGACCGGTTACATCAGTTACCAGGATCGGTTACGTCAATTACATGGACCGGTTACGTCAATTACCTGGACTGGTTACCATATACTCATGGTATTACTTGTGATCGGTTACACAAGTCATTAAAGCAAGCCCGGCCATATTTCCATTACCAGAGCTAAAGCAAGATCGGCTAAAATTTCTATTAGGCATATGCCAAATTTACTACCAAATCTGCCTGATTTTGGGTATGCTAAAACTAGCTCCTGTTAAAAAAAATGCCAAATTTAGCTTTTTACCTTACATTGGATGTTCTAAATCTAATACGGTAGAATCATGTATGCGCATCATGCAATATAATGATTTATTCTATTAAGATCTTCATAATATTTAAGGAATGGGGTTGATTTTTAGTAATTTGTGATTATCATAAAAAAGGAAAGTAGATGCATGCATTAGTAGAACGTTACGCTCTTGATCCTCTCTATAAATTTGAAACCATTGAGCATTGCAGTCTTCACGCCAATACGATCGTTCTCGAAGAGTATTATTAATCTTTTTATCGCAGTATTAAGATGGCCGGTGGAAAAGTAACAGCTATTGCATTGCTTATCATGTTCGTCGTCGTCTGTTCAGGTTAGTTTGATAGCATTCTTTTATTATGTTACTCTGTCTTTTTTTCTTGTTGTATGCCTAAGTAGAACAATATTAACAAATTTGTAACATATATGTACGCAGACAGTAGCAGTGTCATGGTAGCAGATGCTAAAACCATCCAGTGTTGTCACGATAACAGGATCGGTAGCTGCCTGACGGGCAGTGCGAGTGACAACAGGAGATGCAACAGTCTTTGCGCTCAATGCAGCGACAAGGGTGGACACTGCAAGCTGCTAAAAAGTGGTCGGCATGTTTGCCACTGCATGTGTTAAGACATGCTCCCATGCAGAACTATCGTATTGCCATGCATGCGTGGATCTAGTCATTGATGAAGAATTTTGATAATTTTGATAATTTGAAATACAGAGAGATAGTACGTAGTAGTATAATACTCTACTTTTGATAATATTTCTCTTAGTCCCGGTTTTTATGTGGTAACATCAATGGTAACGATGCTTTGGCATGTTTAATTACAAAGGCCAAGTTGTACACAAGATTCGCACATAGTTTACACTACACCTAAAGTAGAGTAGTTGATGTGAAGGAAGAGCAACCAAAAAATATCCTTTCGCATGTTACAACTTTTCTTTTACTCGGTTAATATTAAAAAGAAAACTAATTACAAAGATTAGACTATGAAAGAAAAAGAAAAAAAAGTTAGAGAGGGAGGTCCCAAAGCTTTCGCAGACCATGAAAATAAAATTTTCCAGCCATTCCACATACCGAATGAAATCTGGCTTGCCCTTTAAAAATTCAACTTACTAGTCAAGACTCGGGAGTCACTAGTGATTAGTGAACACTAACTCGCGAAACCCCTACTTTGATTACCGGTATTTTGGTTCGGTTCTGTTCGCCCTTGTGCGCTACACATATATTTTGATTTTCATGGGCTTTCTAGCTATGACCTTGGAGTTTTGAGCGACCATGGCGCCATCTCTTTATGAAGCTGAAATCTCTGGTCTTTCACCCGGAAGAGTTAGATGAGATAAAAGACGTTTACACGCCAGTGGTACCGCCGTGGATCGCGAAAAAGATACAATAAAACTTTGTCTTGAAAGAAACATTCTTACTTGGGTATTTCCAGGGGTTCATAAGTTCTTAATGTTGCATGCGGAGGAACATTGATTTCCCTTGGACAATAAAACTTAGAGAGTTGGCTGCCTCTGTTCTATTACTAGTGTGCATCCAATACCTCAACCAGTCTTCATCCGAACCTTTGAGGATTGATGCAAAGTGGTGGGTACGGTGCTTGCCTTCACTGGCCGGGATAGCTTGCCAGGGGAACCATGTCAGTGATACTCTGCAAGAAAAAGAAAAGTTACAAATGCAAATCAAAATCGACATTCATTGACATAACCAAATGTAGGGGGACCCAAGTAAAAACTGTTACCACTTACCCCAGTTGATTTTGTTTCTATGTATACCTGTTCCTTCTTCGTATAGCAACAAAACGGTGCGGTTATCTTCTTCTCTTCTATAACTCAAGCAAAATCTGTTACTGCTTGTTTAAGATTTTGAAACGATATAAACCGAACTTTCAGTTTTCTCAAACATCTTAACTATGACTTTCGTCTTTCTTCTTTAATTTGATCTCTACGGAAAACCATTTTTCTAAAAGATACTATATATACAAAGATGTTAGTTTGATATATACCAATAATAAGAAAGTAAGAAACAATGGGTAAAAACATGAAGAAATAGTGTTACTCCTGCCCGTAAAAGACTGTTGCATCTTCTTGCGTGATACTCCTACCCAACATTAAACAACGTATCCGTCGTGTGTATAAATTTTGTGTACCAATTGGAATAAGATATGACTTGATGATGCACTGAATCATCAGGCTTCCAAGCGGATGAACATAATTCACACTCTTAAAAAGAGTGTCCACAAAAGTAGATTCGGCATTTAACGTCTCTTGGGACAAACGACACTACATCTCTGCGCTTTGCCCATCCATGATGGGTCTTGAAACTGATATAATAAAAAACAAATCTCATCCTTTGGTCCAGAGAAGAAAGATTGCGCCAGACCATGGATTTTGAAAAAACTGCTCATTGTTCTAATACTTTGGTTTGGCTTTAAACAAATTTCATCAGTTTGACGTTTTTATATTGAGAGGGAGATAGTGCCGGAAATATTGATGTTGTAGTTGAGAGGGAGATAGTGCCGGAAATATTGATGTTGTAGTTGTAGGAAATCCTACGACTACACCCTAAAGATAATCTATGGAGTAATCTAAGAAACCATTGCGAAATCCTCAAAATCTTTTATTAAAACTTAGAAAAAATACAAAGTTTGTAAGAGAAAATCCTAACTTGGAAAGCAAATAAATCTCTCTCTTAAATATCTATCCTTCGCTTACCAAAAAGATCCTCCCTCATACAATGGTGGTTGGTTCCTTTTATAGGAGTTTACATAGTGGAGGACAGCTAATAAAATTCCTATTTTCGGATCTGAAGCGTGTCAATGTCGCATAGACTTCATCGATGTCGCACTGATTTTTCACTGCCGCGTAGATCTTCATGCTTTTATCGTGACTAAGTGACGCCATTCAGTTCGTCATGGTATACGCGTTCATGCCCGCTTGATGCTAAATGATTATTACGCATAGCTAATAGGTGTGCTATATTTTGCACCCACATTTTGCTTCTTCTCTTATCATTCTTTCCGAAGATGGAGCGGTAAGAGAAATCCCAGTGAGTTATTTCGCCGTACCCATTCATCTTTTCACATTCCTTTTGGTTGACACTTTTTCCGGAACTTCGGCATGGTAATTCACACCTGTTGACCTAGCCACTTGTTATCTGACACGTCCCTAGTAACCGCCTCTTCGTATCCGTTCGTTTCTAATCAATGTACTGATGGAAAGAGGTATCTCGGGAGTTGGGATAAAAATCCTTTATTAACTGCAACATGTTTTCTCTTCTCTCTTTTTACCTTTTCTCTTTATCTTTTCTCTTTCACTGCAACCTTCATCCTCTGCTTCTGTTCATCTATTCCTGTCAATCTTTAGTCGTTCATCACTTTCTACTTCGCATTCTTTTTCCATCATTCTTTCTATTTGTTTCTCACTTTTTATTGTTTTCGAACTTTATTTACTTCTTATCATCATTATCACCATCACCTTTTTGATCGGACTAATCATATTGATTAAGTTCTTGTCGCTTTACATTCCCATTCTGGTAATGGGTCTTAAACCCGGCTGGAAAATTGTTAAGGAATTCGACAGATTGAAGGATGAATTTGAGCGTAGAGGTTTCACATTATTAGTTCCTTTTGGATCAGAACCCACTTCTTCGCTTGGACCTGAATGGTTTTCATCTGATCAAAGGGGTGTTCATCAAATCATTGTTTCGCTTGGCCAACATTCTGCTGGTCTTCCTATTCCTCTTTACAACCCTGAAATTCCTCCTTTTCATGAGCTTCTGTACGATGCGAGATTTTTGCGCGACATTTTCCAATTAAATGGTGATTGTATTAGGATTATGGTAGAATACGCTTGTCGTGCGTCCGGATTGGAATCTTCCTATCCCAAGTGGAAGAAACCCTTTAACAAGGAAGAGTACACTGTGGAGAGAACCTTTTTTCTAATTATGATGTTTTCATTGTAAAAAAACAAAAGAAACCGTTGGGGAATTTGTTTGTCAAGAGCGGATGGTATCGCAGATAACAAGAGGATCATGCGAGGTGTTGATTTTCATAACCCAGCTAATGACTCTGCGCGTCAGTCAAAGGATATTCGTTGGATAGAATGTCCTATTATTCTTGGGGGTCCTTATATCACTGGAAAAGGTGTTGATGGGTCAGCTCTTCCTCTTCCTGAGAAGTTTTCCGCTTACAAGCCTTGGGGATTTAAATGGCCAGAGAAAAATGAAGTGGTGCGCTATCTTTAACTTCATCTTTCTGTCTATTTCCTTTCTTTCGCGCTTCGCTTATTTTATTATCTTCTTCGTATTCATCTCATGAAGCAGGTTAAAAAGGCTAAGAAGGATGCGTCTAAAACGTCAAGTTCGCACGACAATGAAGTAAGAAATACTTTCATTCAAATTCTAACAATATTGTTGCCTCTGTTTCTTATCTTTCATTATGCGTGTAGGTTGAGTTGATGACGTTGAGGGTTCTAATGATGAATCTTTTCCTTTTGAAGATGGTGAGGTTCCTTTCAAAGTAAAAGGCAAATGCAAGGTGGTTTTCTCTAAGTCTACTACCAAGAATCCTTCCGAGAAGAGAAAATTGTCTTCTCTGGCTTCTCCAAACACTTCCTCTTATGATGACGCGCTACTTCTTCCTGATAATTCCGCATCGACATCTCCTATGGAGCAGTTATCAAGTATCTTCTCCGAATCTTTTTCTGCCATCAATGATGAGGAATTGACTCGTACATGTGAAGCATTTGATAGGATTTGTGGTGCTCCTTCTCTGAGCCATGAATCCCTACGAGGAGTTGCCTCTGCATTAAGTCCAAGCTTTCAGTTCGCACTTGGATATTTGGTAGGTTTTACACTACCGCGCTTATAATTATATTAATTTTTTGTTTTGTGTTTATTTTAACACCCACTTCATATTGACGCAGAGTGCCCGTATGTCCCATGTTGTTACCTCAGATCTTCAAAGAAAGCTTTGTACTCTTGAGGCTGAGAATGTTAAACTTAAAGCTGAGGTTTCTACTTATAATAACAACATGGTTGAACTTCGTAAGAGGAATAATCAGTTGATTGGTATGTATCCCTTTTTCTTTCCATCTTTTATTTTGACGCGTCATTTTCGCATTCTCTTAATTGTCTTTGCTTGCAGAGAGTTACAACTTAACTTATGAAGCCATTAATTATCCAGTTGAAGATGAGATCCTTTTAGAGCATCTTAATTCATCCTTGAATAATTTTGTCGATGAGGGATCAGAAACTCTTACTAACGCGGAATTGAAGTCAAAATATGAAGCTCTTAAAGTTGAGCATATGATCATGTTATCTTCTACCAATAGTTTTAGACATCGTTATTATAATGCCAAAGAAGAGATTAGGATTTGGAGGCGAAAAAGAACACTCTTATAACTGAGAAGGATAATGTTGTTCTCAAAGGCACACAAGCTTTAAAGGAGTTTCATGAGGTTAAACTTCAAGTTAAAGTGGAAAGAGATCAGGCTATAAGAGAAAAGAACGCCTTAATTGATCGAGAGAACATGATCCGCTCTCGGTTACTCATAGAAAATGATGATGAGTTTGAATGGGCTGCTAGGGTTATTGATAACGCTTTGAATGATTTAGTTACGAATGTTAGCTTAAAGTCTGATCATGATGAAATGGTTAGGACTATTATTTATGAAAAAGACGGTTACTTATAATTCTTCTATAGTGTCTTCAGTTTTTGTTCTTCTTTGTTATTTCTTCTTTCATGCGATTTTAATCTTCCCGTTTTCTTTCGCAGACGCCGAGAAAAAGTATCTTGAGGAAATTGAAAATCTGAAGACGAAGTTTTCTTCCAGGGACTCTAAATACCGAAGGCTTAAGAAGAAGTTGATGGTTACCGTCTCCAACTTGAATAAAGACGCACTTCATCTTCGTGGCGCGCATGTTAAGAATAACGCAGAGAAGATCTGTAATGATCATAACATTCCTCTACCGAACTTCGACTTTGTTGAAGTTTCTGTTAATGAAGAAGATTCCGAAATTTCTGACAGCGAAGCAGAATATGAGGAGTATGAAGAAACTGAAGACGAAAGTGGTAGCAGTTCAAAAAATGGAGAGGATTATGAGTTCGAAGAAGATGGTGAAAATGATATGGGTGGAAAATAGCCGCACTTTCTGAAGATTCTCTTCCCTTTTGTGCTTGTAAATTCTTTATCTGTGTTTTGTAATACATTCTTCTTTTTCCTCCTTTGTACACTGGATGCTTCTTAGTCTTTGAGATCTTCTCTTCAATGTATATTCCTAAGCTTTTGAGGCTTTTTTCTTCAATGTTAACTCTCCTTTTATCTTTGCCTTTGTATTAATCCTACACTTGACCATGAATCAAAAGCAAAGTGCTATTTTTTCTAACAGTTAGCATTAATCCAGTGATAATAATATATTGCATAAGTCTATCATATGAATGCAAATAACATTTCATTTTTATATTTGCATTCCCATTCTTGCCTTTGTTAGTCGCCTACATATGATTAATCCTTCCAATGTGTGCGTTACCAATTATATGTGCCCTTATTATATGTGCGTCAATATTCGCGCTTATCAAGTTCTACATCATACCTGAGTGTCCTTTCTTCTATTCTTACCTCTTCTTTGCATTTTTCCTTCGTCTAAATTGGATTTTTCTTTGTAATGTTGCCTCAGTTATTCCGCTTCATTATCATTTTCGCATCCTAACATTTTTCTTTTCTCCTTGTTTCTGTATGATATCATTATGCGTCAATTTCGCTTCTATTTTATTGTGTATCTTTATAAGTGCTTATTTTCTTGCATAATAATGTTAGCAGCATACATGGGTCTATTTGTGTTTGTTGTGGGGTCTTATTGAGCCTCTCTAAGTATATGTCTTATTATGCCTCCCCTTGTTGATAGGTCTTATGTTTTCCCCAAGTTATTCTTTTTGGTCGGACGACAAAATAGCAGGCGGTCTTTACATTTTCATGCAATGACCCATTGATCTTGCCTTATCATCTTTCGTATTATTACCTCTGCAGGATATATTGACGCGTCAATATTACTGGCCTATACTCTCCCTTGAGTCATAGTCCCATGATATTGACGTCTTTTGACACAATTCAGCTCCCTAATGGAGGGTGCCACCCTTATATTCCCCCTGACTGCCACTTCAAGGAAGCTTACCCCTACCAGGTTAGGGTGGGCTCTTCCCATCCAATTATTCCGACAATAAGTTGTTTTCGTTATCTCGTGCAAGATCACACCCTAGTGGGGTCTCTTTGGGGCCGAGTGTATCATAGTCTGGACTTGTCAAGGATGGCCAGGTACGCTCCAGACGCCCCGGGCTCCCTTGAATCAACCTTGTACCGCGGCGCCCTAATCGAGTTTCTACACTCCTTAGGAGAGAGCTTAGTACCTTAGTATTTCGACTATGGAGTCTCTGCCGAATAGGCTTTCATTTCTCCCCAATTCTCCATGACTTAGGTTCCAGGGAGGGTATGGCTTTCTCCTGAGTCATGCATTACTAGGTTTTCCCCAATTATGATGTGTGTTAGGTCTTATTGTTGCCTCTTGCAGTTATGCAAACTAGGGTGCACGGCACAATTGGATGCCTAGCCTCCCTAGTTAGAGGTTTTAATTTTTATTGCCTCCTATTGAGGTCTTATTTATGAGGTATTATTGTTGCCTCGTTCTTCTACTTGTATCTTTATATATAATATTCAATTTTTGAAGAAGTAAAATATTTCATTTTCATTCATAGCTTTGATTCGTACATTGTAGATTTCTTCTTTCTTCATATTCGCTTACATAATAAATACTTAATATAAAGATTATTGTCGCGTCGCCTAGGGATAGTACTTCGTTGAGTATTTTTGTTTTCATAGTTGATTCACCTCTTCTTCTTTCATTAACTCGTACATTCCATTCCCACTGACTTTCTTGATCGCGTATGGTCCATCCCATACATTTTCTCCTTTCCCATCTCGGCCTTTCTTGTAATGCGGTATTATTCGCAATGGCATGAATTCACTTTGTTTGACGCCCTTATTGTTATTATGACCTGATGAGGATGTTGTCTCCTTAGTGTACTTCTCTGCGTTCCTGTTAGCAACAACTTTCTGTTTCTCTGCGTTCATATTCTCTTTGACCTTTGATATTGCCACTTCAGTATAATTATTGTTCATTTCTTCTCTTTTGGTCACCATATCATCCATTATCCTTTCTTTACGCTTATCCTCCTTTGTTGCATCTTTCCAATTTATTCTTTTATTGGAGCGTCCTTCACTCTTCTCAACATCTATTCCATTACAGACTTTAGCTTCTGCGGTATCTCCACTGATTATTCCTACGCCCTGGGGTAGTGGAAATTTTATACATTGATGATAGGTAGAATCCACTTCTAGAATGTTGTGTATCCATGGTCTGCCTATCAAGGCATTATATGGAGATTCTACGTCAACGACACATAAATTTATTTTTGTTGTCATTGTTTTGAGTGGGATTCTCATGGTGACTTCCCCTTTTGGTTTGTTAGCCGATCCATTGAACCCATAAATTTTGTAAGTTGAAGGGATTAGGTCTTCATCTTTGCCACTCATGGTTTTATACGCGTGGTAAAACAGAATATCTAGTGAACTGCCGGAATCAATCAGTATCCTATTTATTTCCCATGCGTCGTTTTCGTTGTCTTCTTCTCCTTCCATATTTAGTCTTGGTATGATTTCCAACTTGACTATCAATGAACTTTCATGTAGCTCTCCTCCTCTTGGCACTTCTTCCGCACTGAATGTGATTGGTTTCTTTTTCCAATCCTTAAGTTTTGACACCTTTGCCAAATTAAATATCTCATTCCCTTCATCATCTCTCGCATATAATCGGCTTAATACGTTATCGTGAAAATCCTATATGCTTCTGAATGAATGAATTATTGAATTGCAGTAGAGGTTTTTGGCATTCGCACCTACTTAAATTAAATATGTTTTCTTCCCTGTCTTCATTCCTGGTGTCTGTCCTTCTGGTGGGAGTGGTAAGTCTTGTTGTGGCGGGGATAACAAATGGTTTAATTTCCCTTGGTCGATCATTCTCAATACAATCCTTTGCACATTTCTGCAGTTACTTGTGTTATGGCCATGAAAGCGATGATAAACACAAAACTCTCGGCTTTTTCTTCCTGATGGTGACTCTTGTCCAAGATTTGGTGGTGTTGGTATTTCTTCCATTAAAATTACTGCCTCCTATATTTTGTCTATTGAGGTATTTAGATGCGGTATTTTTATCTCTTCATATACTTTGTTGTTTCCACCTGGTCCTTGATTATAATATCTTTTTTGTCTTCCATACCCTTCTACTTGGTTGTCAAACCTAGCTAGGAATCTTGTTATTACTTGCTTGATTGTTATATTGTATTTCTCTATATTCTCTTTCATGCATTTCTTGATCTCTACTGCTCATTTCTACCTGCTTTTGATTATCCTCCATTATTGTATTTTCTTGACTCCCTTGGGATGTGCTTGCGACTGCGTTTGCTATATTTGGAAGTAATCTTGCATTTCCTTCTTTTGCATTGCTAACCGTAACTGGGTAAGAATCCATATCTCCATGCTTTTCTTCAAGAGAAATATATTCTTCTTGGAATTCGCGCAGCTCTGTAATGGTTATGGTATACTTTATCCTGAATATCTGCATATATAACAAATCTGTCGAAAAAAGTGCATTAATGAAATCTATGATAAGATTCTTTTCTTCCACTCTTCCAGCCATATCGCTACACGTGGTTCTCCAGCGCGTAGTTGAATTGCGTAAGCTTTCATTGATTCTTCTCCTTAGGCTTAATACCTTCTCTATTCCTGGTCGTAACATGTTGTTGTTGATGTATGCTCCTAATAATATACTTTGTAGATGATTGAATGATCTGATTGTTCTCATTGGTAATCCTTCAAACCATTGTAAAGCCTCTCCTGTTAAACTGGCAGGAAAATACTTATCGTTATCTTCCCATTCCAATAAAGATCCGATGTACGCCTTTATATGCTGCACTGCACATGTGGTTCCATCAAAAATATTAGTAAAACAGGTAAAGTGCATTTAGCCAATACTCCTGCCATTTGTATCTGCCTTGCGAATGGTGTTTTTTCTGCTTCTTCTATTGCTTCATATAATTGTCGCCGTCCTCCGTCTCTCTGTGCTGTCATCATCGCTCTTACTTCTGCTAATTCTCTTAAGATTGTTTCATTCATTGTATGATTTGCATCTTGTTGCATAGGTATTTTCAACCTTGCTTGTCTTACTCTGTTGTCATGCCTACTTTGACGCAGCGCCTCTTGTAATTCTCGTTCTCCCGCTTCTTCTCTTCTTCTCCTTCGTCTGTCCCTTTCATTCCTTTCATATATGGCATTCCTCCGTGCATCCCTATGTCTTTCATCTTCTTCTGCCTGGTCGCGTTGATTTCGCAACATTTCTCTGCCATGTAATATTATCCGTCCCTGTTCATCATCAGTTTCGTCTTCCTGATCATAGCGTGTGCGTTCATTTCTCCCTGTTGCGCATGTCGATTTCCCTTGTGATTTTCTTGTATGTGGTAATATTCGCCTTGTTGTATGTATCTATCCTCATGCGGTTGTTGTTTTATGCGATTATGACCGCGCTCCTCCTGTATATTATCTCCTACCATGAAATTCTCAACGATGTTATTATGTAAAGGTTGTTCTTGTCTAATATCTCTGCGGCTAATTCGACTACGCATTGACGTGCCCCTGCTTGTCCTTGATGTGGTTTATGTCCGCTTTTCTTGCAACATGTTATTTTCTTCTCTTCGTTCATCGTTCTGACGCGTCAGGTTCGCGCGTGCTTCTTCTTCTCTCCTTCTTTCTTCGACTAATCTTTGTCAGAGCTCCTCTATTGTCATATTCTCTTCGTTTTCTCCTACTAGTCCTTCCTCCCCAGTTCTTTGTTCGTTTTCGTCTGATGTATCTGTATTTGTAGCATAAACACTTACCTCATCATAATTCCTGCGGTTGTTTTCCTCTTGTACTTGGTGGATCTGAGATTGAACTTGTCGATGTTGGTTGTTTCTTTCGCCCATCCTTGATGATTCTGCGTTTTGGCCTCTTCTTCCTGCAATTCTCCTGTTCCTTCTAACTGGTGTCACGTGTTCTCCTGCGGATGCTTGTCTCACCATCTGTTGTTCATGTAACAATATCTTCTCTTGACAAAGGAAAAAGTGTTCTTCAAAGAGCTGAAAATGTTATTAATGAAAACTTCTTTTCTGAGATGAAAATTTTTTGCTTTGTTTTATGGGTTTCTAAAACTCTTAAACACTGATGATGAGACAATGGAAAACGATGAATGTTTTTAAGCTTATTTCTCAAAGAATTTCACCAACAGGTTTTATCATCCAAGCTGTATTCTAGCGCCAAATGTAGTCGCAGGAAATCTTACAACTACACCCTAAAGATAACATATGGAGTAATCTAAGAAACCATTGTGAAATCCTCAAAATCTTTTATTAAAACTTAGAACAAATACAAAGTTGATAAGAGAAAACCCTAACTTTGAAAGCAAATAACTCTCTCTCTCTTAAATATTTATCCTTAGCTTTCCAAAAAGATCCTCCCTCGTACAATGGTGGTTGGTTCCTTTTATAGGAGTTTACATAGTGGAGGACAGCTAATAAAGTGACGTCAATGTCGCATAGGCTTCATCAATGCCGCACTGATTCTTCACTGTCGTGACTAAGTGACGTCATTCAGTTCATCATGTTATACGCGTTCGTGCCCGCTTGATGCTAAATGATTATCACGCGTAGCTAATAGGTGTGCGATATTTTGCACCCACAGGTGTTTTCCGGTGGACTTTCTCCTAGTGAGAAAATTCTTACATTTTCAAAAATATAAAGAACCTCAAAAATTAAATTGGAAAGTAGAGACTCGTTTCATATATAAAATTATGCTGCTTGGTTTTGCATAATAACAAACAGAGTAAGAGACATAAATCATATGATAATGGGGACATGTAAAGGTTTTACATTGTTTTTATGTGACCCATCAATCCCCCACATATTGCAATTTCTACCTACCTGACTAAA
Source organism: Papaver somniferum (assembly GCF_003573695.1). Classification (NCBI taxonomy): domain Eukaryota; kingdom Viridiplantae; phylum Streptophyta; class Magnoliopsida; order Ranunculales; family Papaveraceae; genus Papaver; species Papaver somniferum. The sequence continues at coordinate 15,232,915 of NW_020628818.1, forward strand.
TCAGAGTATCAGACCTTGTATTATCCAAGAACACACTTAACTATTTACACATTACAGATTACCCCGCGTGTTTAGAATCACCTCATTTTAATGTTTTTCGGTCTTCAACAGATGAAACAACAAGCCCCATCTCTGATTCTTCACTCTTACCGCCACTAGCTTGTTCTCTAAATTTCTTATAAATATCTCCTTGATAGAAATCTCTTGTCCTCATGACCAGCACAAGTGAACACAAAGCTCCAACTAAAGATACACCTGCCATTATAATAAAGGACATTCTATAACATTCTTTTCCAATACAAGTTAATTCCTTCACTGAATCCCTGCCAAGTCCTTTAACCTTCAACTGTTTCAATGCTTCTCTATCATAAAGAATCCCAAGAACCCTGACATTGAATACATATGAACCAAGAGGACTGCCCAAAACACCGCAGTTGAATAACGTCGAGTAATACTTGAGACCAAATAGTTCAGAAATTATGGTATAAACTAAGGTTAATTGAGCACCATAAGAGAAACCAATGAGCACCGAAGAAACGTAAAGAGAACCCGGAAATGCAAACGCAATGAGAATGTCACCGATGCATGATAAGACTAGGACTACAGTCATTACTAGTGTTCTTGGAAAACCCCATTTTGATAGAAGGATTTCAGAGATAAAACCTGCACAAACTCTGCCAAAGTAGTTCCATATACTGACTAAAGATACAAATGTGCTAATTGTAAGAGATGGGTAGCCAAGAGATTCTCCAATCTGTCCTAAATTATCAATTGCACTTAAACTTGTACCAAGTCCACTGAAAACTGAAATGAATACTAGTAACATGTCTAAGCTTAGTAACGCTTGCAATATCGTGTAATCTTCGCCTCTTTTCGGTGGACTGCAAATGTTTGAATACCAAGACGATTCCGGTACGGGGTTCTTTGCGTCAACAGTTTGGGCAACAATTGCTGGTGGGGTTTCAATTGTTACAGAAGTAGGAGTTGAATTCTGAACTTGTTTGTTTTGCTTCCAAATAGCAAGCTCCTCATTGATGGCAACTCCTAAAGGAATGAAGAGCAAAATGCAAACAACAGTTGCAGTAGCAATGTATCCACCATGAGAGAAAGCCTTTTGTTTCTGGATTATGGTTATAACCATTACGAATAACGCTAGTGCAAGCGATATGAACAAGTATTTGTAAAACATTTTCCGTTCATTCGTTTGTTTTACCACTTTCATGGGTCTAATTGTGTAGACAAAAAAGAGTGAAACAACTGCAGGAAGCCAACCAATAAGTAGAATAAGAGCTTTAGGATTATTACCATAGATGGCTAGATAAAGTTGATTCATTACAGCTCCACTTAATCCTGTAAAACCCTTTAACAAACCCACCATGATTCCGCGGCTTTCCGGAAAATTCTTCACACATGGTACTAATGAACCAGTATTAGCAAAATTCTGTGAATTAGCACCTATACAAATGTACATACACATTTTCCAAACTTTGGGTTTTGCAATATGACCAGCAACTGCAAGCCAAATCATGAAGTATCCGAAGAAATTCAATGCGGCGCCAACGAGAAGAACAAACCACGTTGGTGTTACTTCAGCTATTAAACCAGAAAACACACCAACACTAGCACCAAGATCTTTGAAAAAACCAAGTAAATTTAGAGTTTCTTGATCATACCCAAGTGTTCTTTTAATCTCTTTTGAGTAAATACCAAATGCATAAGTTGCACCAGCACCTGACATGATTAGAAAAGCTGCAAACAGCATGAACCATCTTCCTTTGAGGAGCTGTTTTGTGAAACGAAAGATTTCTCTTGAAGTAGTCATACTATTGCTACCAATCAATGTCTCCACCATGTTTGCTGTTTCTTTCTGTAGAATCTCAACTGTTTGGAGTAGTTCAATGAAGAGATGGAGAGAGACTAAGAAAACGAGTTTCAGTAAAAAAGATGAATTTGAAGAAGATGGATAGAGGTTCTTGAATGAGGTTGGTGGAGTATGGGTTTGCAAATGTGGATAGGTAGAAAGTATTAAAGCTCCACTATATTTATAAGAAATTTAAGCTGTGAATTTGAATCTGGATAACTTATTGTAAAAAACTTTTTTTTTACTAATATAAGAAATCTAACGTTGCGTTCGTATCTGGATAAAATTAGATTATAAATAGGCTTTGGGAATCAGTTGGCAATTTAAATGACGTAACTCGTCCAGGATAAAATGATGGTGAACACCGTAGATTGTGGACTATAGAATATGATGATCATGAAGATTCCTTGAACAATTTTGCCACCCTTTGGGTCCCAAGCCATTGAGATCCCTTTATCAGAATCCATATAGAACTTATCTCTTCTTGAGGAAAAAGTGGAAAGTGGCAACACTTATCATGAACTTTTTAGAGCTGGTTGTTAGCATCAACCTCCATTCTTTTGTTTGATCATATAGGATTTAACTATGCTAAAAAATACTGACCAGTTTATGGTGGCCTCAAATGCGGGTTGTTCTCTTATTATGGTACTTGAGCAAAGTTATTACATTTCGTAGCGGTCATGAGCTTCTTATCCTCCTCCTAGTACAAGAGTTTTGTCTTGTTGGATTATAATGATGTCCAAACATGTGACATATGCTATTTTGTTGGCCTTAGAATGAATAGATAGATAAGACAATACAATGCAATCCTAGTACCTTTATTATCATGTTAGCCTTGTATTAATTTGGACTTTCATGCATTATCAGTTCATGTTTCGTATCCTTGTGAAACTTTCCACTTCATGAATAGTGTGTGTACCTCATGAAAACATACTTGTAACAGATTTCACTGCCGAATTTACTCAGAAACAATATCAGCTAAACTGACCACTCCCTCGGTTATTTTTTAATAGGTCATTTTTGTTTTTAGCGAATTTTAAAGAAATTAAGAAAACTAATCATTGAAAGTGGTCCTCATGACACTTATCAATAAAAGAAGTGAAGTGAAATGGTCCCCGTGACACTTGTTAGCAAAAGAAGTAAAGTGAAGTGGCCCACGTAACACTTGTCACCAAAAGAAGTTAACAGAAAAATGGTCACAAAAAATTAAAGTAACATTCGACTTCCCCAATTAAGAAATTGGCCTATTTTTTTGAAACTTTTATTTATAGAAACTGGTCTATTAAAAAAGAACGGAGCGAGTACTTATTACTGATTTAATGGATAGTACTTATTACTGATTTAATGGATTACGTTTCATGCTTAGCTAAGTAGAATATGGTCTGTACTTCAAACTATAGAATATGGTCTGTACTTCAAACTATAGAAAGTAAAGACCCGTGAGTTTTAATTTCTATTGTATTGTAATTTGTAACTAGTGATGCCAAAAATAGAATAATACAGTGGGAAGAAATTGGAACTTTTGTTGTTGTCGAATAAAGGCACGAGTGAGAGCAACAGCAACATGTGAACATGTCTCGTGAGTCGTTCGCAAGAATTGACTCTCTGTGAGCATCACAGAGAGTGCCATTCCAAACACAAACAGTGGATCAGAAACGCATTATAGTTGTGGCTTCGATGGTTGATCATAATCATAAAATCCACTTCTGAAGCCACTAGTTGGGCTCTAGAGAACAAGGTGTGTTTAACTCAGTCCCACAAATCACATGTGAAATCTTGGCTGCCTGTTGTGGAGTGTCCAATCATACTGATTTTTTTTTGTTTATCAACTTGTTTATGCTAGTACTAGCAACTACCCTGTTAAAGATTTATAAATCAAGTTTGGACTTGAGTGTGAAAAACGGATCCTAACTCGGGTACACTACAAATAATTTTGAACAACAAACTTTGGTTTTCCTGAGAGAACTTAATGACCATAATTTGATTATTCGATATTACTTATAAGCGTAACGATCTAAATCTGAAGTCCGTGCATTGGCAAACGACTAAATGAAAGTTAAAGACTACAGTAAACTTTTAACATATACCAACACACACAGACCAAACATCCTAACTTGTCTTAACCTAAACAAAATCATGCAACTAGTATACCTCAGTAGCGGTCTTCGTAGGATGAAGGTCGTGCTCCCCTGCTCGGGCGATCGTAAGGACCAGCCCTGTCCCTGTAGCTTCCTCCCTCGTAACGTGTTGGCCCTCCACTTCCATACCTATCGCTACCAGCACCAGCAGCGCCAAAACCAGTCCTTGGGGCTGCATCTCTATCATATGCCCTGTCTTTGCTATAGCCATTCTGAGGGTACCGATCCGAAGCTCCATAACGATCACTACCTCCAAATCGATCTCCCCCAGCAGCTGGGTACCTGTCCCCACCAGCATAACGATCACGCCCTCCATACTTGATGTCTCTGCTATCAACACGATCCCTGTCACCATAACGTCCACCATCATACCTATCATCCATGTATCGATCCCCATAGCGATCTCCTCCAAAGCGATCTCCACGGCCGCCGCCACTACCACTGAATCTAGAACGTGCTGCACCTCCTCCACCTGCACCTCCTCCACCAGCTGAAGGACATTCTCGAGCCCAATGCCCTGGTCGCCCACACTTAAAGCAGTCAGATCCCCCTGGACCTCCCCTATCACCACCAAAACTGCCACCTCTGCCACCTGAGGAATATCCCCCACCATAATCATCACGACCACCACCTCCTCCACCACCACTCCTAGGCTGGGCTTTGTTGACTGATATAACACGTTCACCAAGTTCCCTGCCATGCATCTCTCTGATGGCATCATCCATTCCACGTAGATCAGCAAAAGTCACAAATCCAAAACCTCGGGGACGATTTGTATCTCTGTCCAACATGATCTACACAATCAAAACAATGAAAAAATGTTACAACAATAAGGAAACACGGTAAAGTGTTGTACTGTGGAGGACTCGAAAGGAAAAGATCTGATAATGTATCATAGCATAAGTGAGTTAACATACATAGACAATGAAATGATGGAGAGAAATCCCATGGTTAACTAAGGAAGTATGAGTACGCATTACACTATCAAGAAATAAAACTAGGACAGAACATACTCAAGAAGCAGTAATGCAGTACAACCTGAGTTCAACTAACATATGCTTAAGGGGCTCAATTAGGATACACAGCATCACCCATGAAGTGGACAGCCTTTAAATGGTCCCAAAATGAAGAGGATAATAAGTCATACTACCTCAGCTACACGAGCTGCATTAAACAATGACTAAATTCCTAAACTGAGCTACACAAGCTGCATTAAACAATGACTAAATTCCTAAACTGGAAATAGAAGATATAACACAACAGAAGCATCATAGAAAGATCATGAATTCTATGAAGAGAAGTGGCACATTTAAAAATATAAATAAACTTATGATACAACAACACAGTGACTTTCCTTGTCCTACTCATAACAATGCAACCAGCCTTTCTATGAACAATTTTAGGGTATTTCTTTTTCGTCGGTGCAGCAACTTCAATATATGGGACAGATATCATAGAACGTGCAACACAAAATAAATGCACCACTGAAAGAAACCAATACATAATAATGGAAAATAAGGATTACAATACAACCGTACCAGGTAAAACGCAATAAGATCATTAAAGCAATGGCGAGTGTTCTTACTCAAAACCGCAGATTCTGCACAATTGCACATCTGTAATCTGACTTACCATGCTCAGATCTCAAGTTCCCACTGAACCCAGAATACCCATCCAGTACAAATTGGGCCGCTATTGCTTCCCAAAGCACCTGTGTACTTTAAATTCTTCCTAAGGCTGCGGTTAATCATAGGCCAGTGTCATTAATTTTTCACTTACTCTTCCTGATATACTTCAACATCGAAAATATTAAACCACCTTAACAGGCTTCTCTATCTATCTATCTTTTCATCACCTAACAGGTTTTGTTACGATTTTTCTGAAAAATGCCCCTGATTCTGTCTGTCTTTCAAATGCTAATATCACTAACAAACAATGTTAGCATCCTCATCTTGTTGCCTGATTATGAGAACTAAATGATCAACAAACACAACTATATCGAACAGCTTCTGTTTTACTGCATCTGCGTGTTCTTATCAGGAATATATCTAGACTCTAAACATCAGCCTCTGACATGTGTGTCCAAAGCGCAACCATCTCAAAAAATAAACCATCTGATGATACACTACACATCAAAAACTGAACTCCGCAATATTATTATCAGGAAACTTATCTAAGCACTTAATTGTCATCTTCTGATATGAGTTGTTTGAAGGCGACAAGGAACTCAAGAGACATGCCATCTGACACACAAACATAACCACAACCGATCAAATCGAGCTTCGGCAACTCGGTGTAATTCAGTTTCTCACAAGGAACCAACCTAAGGCATCTCAAAATGTACTGAGTTGATTTTCGATGGCAGGTTTACTGACTGTAGAAGATAACGCATTATCGACATAACAGGGTCCTAGGTTGTAACAAGGGCCTCAAACTAATCCGACCATTTAAGAATGAAGAGCGCATAATTTACAAGGCTGGTTAAACACAACACTTCTTCAACAGCAGTTCAAGAAAACACATACAAAAACTGATTCACAGCAACATGAACCGACCAAGCGGGCAAACATGTTCATTGCCGGCTAATGCTTCAAAGCACCCGCATACATTAAATTTTTCCTAAAGCTACTGTCAATCAAAGGCCGGTATCATCAATTTGTCACTTGCTTTTCCTGGTAAACTTCAACATGGACATTCTCAAACCACCTTAACTGGCTCCTCTATCTATCTTATCATCTTCTAGCAGGTTTTGCACATTTTTTCTCAAAAAACACCCCCATTCTGTTTGTCTTTCAAAATGCTAATATCAAACTAAACAAACAAATTTTATATCCTCGCCCTGCTGCCTGATTTTGAAAACAAAATTATCAACAAATACAAACTGAATCAAACAGGTGCCCGTTCAACTGCATGTGCAACCATCTCAAAAAACAAACCATCTGATCTGATACACTACACAACAACCACAACTGAACTGAACAGCTGTGTTTAACTGCATCGGCAATATTCTTATCAGGAAACAAATCTAGACTCTAAATAATCATCTTCTGACATGTGTTATATCCGAAGGCGCGCAAGCATGCCAACTGATTCACAAACATAACCACAACAAACGAAATCGAGCTTCCGCAACTCGATGTAATTCAGTTCCTCAAGGAACCAATCAACGGCATCTCAAAACACCATAACCAGCATTCCCACAAAACCCCAAATGAAAAAACAGGAAACATTAATCAATATCAAAATCAATACCTAGAATCTTTATTTTTCTAAGGAAAAACGCCCCTGAAAAATAAATTAGGGTCTGCGAATTCCAAGTTGAAGAGAAAAGATGAATATACCTGAGCCTCAAGAATTTTTCCATACCGACTGAACGCATCTTCAAGTTGCCTATCTGTGGTTTCCCATGACAAACCTCCAACAAAAATCCTATAATTATCTTCTTTGCCAGCCATTTTCAAGAAATCCTAGCAAACCGATAGAAAAACAAAGATTAGAACCCTAAAAATGATAAACCCTAACCTATGAAATTGTTTTATTTAAGCAATTTAACTTCCGAAACCCTAATTGAAAACAAGTAGAAGAGATTTGCTTACCTTGTCTCACTCTCTCGGTCTACAGTATGACGAGAGAAACAATGAAACCCTAGAAATTAAAGAACGCGAGAAACTGTATCTTCAGAGGTCTGAGAAGGGAAGGAAAGAAGAGGAGGAGAAAACGATTGAGTGAATTGTGAAGCGGTTGTAACGAATTATTTATAGTTCGGATACCACAGATTGGGTAATACGTGTCGAGTTGGTTCGGTTTCAAGCCCCCTCAGTTGCCAATGTTAGGCTTACTCGTATGGTTGCTAATCTATCAGCTAGATTAGCAGTCCACGTTAGCCAGGATTACCTCCTAAATCCTATAGGTGTTAATCTAACAGTTAGATTAGCAGTTTGGTTCAGCTCTCAGCGTTGTTTGGTTCAACGTTTTAAATCTCAGCCGTCAGATCAAAAAATAAATCCCCAGCGCTCAACGAAAAGGTAATTTTTTTAGCGTTCAACCATTCAGCGCATCAATTTCGTTGCTAGTTCAACTGCGAGCACATGCTAGGAGAGAGAACAGTGTTAACAAATGGACCACACTTTTTTTTGAACTGTACATTTTTCTGCTAATCTAGCAGCTCAATCTACCTCATAAGACTTCGCCTTACCACCATGTTTGTTTGGATCTGACTTGCAATCTGACTTTGGCGGACCATGGGTATTTTATTTTCCTGATGTCTAACTAAGTCTCAATCTTTTATACATCTGACACGGAGCTATTTGAGTCTGATATCATTTTATATTTAGCTCATAGGGCACATATCTGACTGGAGCAAAAAAAGTTCAATAACTCAACTATTTTATTATTATTTTTGAGATGAGACGGATATAATGATCAGATTTAGATGTTATGAGTTGAATGCAAATGAGTCACACTCACACAAGTTACTTGAGTCAAAAAAAAACAACTCGTTAATTTTTGAAAAGTCAGTTGGACAGTTCGTTGGATAATCCTAGAGAGTATTTAGCACCATCTTTCCAAATTTGACCTATTTAATTCTGATTTATCACATTTGATTTTAGTCTACTATATCTAATTCAAAAATATAAAACTTGTAATTGATTCTAAACTAGTGTTACAAACTAAGTCAGATTTCGAATCCAACCTATATAAAAATAAATAAGAAAACATACAATCTGATACCTTACTCGATCTGAATAAGACCTTAGCAATAATCATATCTCGAGTGGGAAAAAAACAAGGTGTATGTCTACGTTTAACTCAAGGTAGTTAGATCATGTTTATAACTTATCCAATGAACTCGACGCTTCTTAAAAAATGGTGGTGTAGATTTGGAATAGAAAATGATGTTTTTTAGAGAAAGATAATTGTGGAAAATTTTGGAGAATCATCAACCAGTTGGGAAAATCTTCAACCAAAGTGTCAACGGGGTGTAATATGCGGCACATTATTTGCAATGAGCTTGAGGATTTTAACAAACGTGTGAGATTTAAGATTAGTGCGGTGAATGAAATTAGATTTCAGAAATATCTTTGGATTGCATCTTATGCAATAGATTTCCATTAGCATTTGAAGTTTCGAGAATAAAACAAAAAGTGATGGCTAGGTCATGTATCGGAGTAGATGTTCTCAAGCCGTAGTGAGAGATGTTGCTTCCTTAAACTCATTAATATAAGTGACAAGTATCCAAGAAGGGGTCTTAGATCTAGATTATGTATAGTGGATAAAATCTATGATGTTAATAAAAAAATGATATAGATTTTATCTATGAAAGCATTGCATTGCAAGATGACTCTTCTTACACAACGTAGTTAATATCGCGTATCGGTCTCGTATCGGCCGGATTCGATACACCTATACAAAATATAATATCGGTTTTTATCAGTGATACATCATTGTAACTAGAATTTAAAATATTTATAAAACCATAGTAAAAAATAACAATAATCATGCATATATCTCAAATTTCCAAAATACAAGGTGGTTTATCAGCCAGCATTGTGATTGTTGTCTCATTATGCCTGTAAATCGTTCTTATTATCCTTTACTTTTATGTTTTACATTTCCCTGTCTTGCAATCTAAATATGGTTTCCATCTTATATCCTACCAGATAATCATTGATTTTATATCATAAATATATTAGGACTTTGTAACTTCTCCAATTGACGTTATACTTGTTTGTAAAGACTAGATGCATGTTGCTGGAAAATTTATCCTTGAAACCGATATTATCAGTGTATAAGTAAAACTGATATATCGGTCTGTACTGGCCTGTATAATCGATAATATCGTTTCATCTTTGAATCGCCGATATTTTCAATATCGTATAGGTATTTTCCGATACCTGATAAAAACCTATAATATCGGCATATACAACTGATATTGACTACCTTGTTCTTACCACATTGGCAAAAAAAACGTCGTAATCGCCGAAACATTAACAATGCGATGAGTATGATTCAAATCTCTCTTAGGTATTGATGTATAATGTATATTTCGACATCTTAAATCATTTAAAGAAGATGAGATTTAATTATCATCTGATTTTTTTTTTGGCACAACATCAGTGCGTTTATCGGACAGTAGTTTAAGCTTATTCTTAAAATTGCATTCACCTTTTTTAGAATATTGCCCTATTTTTTGTCAAGACGAGACCAGATTTGGCTTTTCTTTTCAACTTATGCAGATTATCCAATTTTGAGAAATGATCCTCTACTAGTTGTTTTCCCTTGTAACTCATTTTCTGGTAATGTCCTCAAGGGAAAGAACATTCTCGTTGGATGCTATCAAATATTGAAAAAGATTGTTAATTTTGAGGGAGCGTGATTCAAGAGTTTTACAGAGAGAATTTTCTTTGTTAAGAGATTTATTGAGATTATCAGCACATTGATCATACTTTTCTCAAAGAATGTTCATCCAATATACTTAATAGTTCAAAATCTTAGAAAGTTCTTAAGAAAAAAAAATGAATGGCATTTATTCAGAATTTGAATCATAATTATCAAAGTGCGTAGCGAACCTTGTCATGGGAAAATATTATGAGTTTGTTACCATTGGTTTCGGAAGAATTAATTAAGGAATCATCCTTTGAGGTAAAACCTAAACGCTTGGAATAATTTAATCTTGAGCATACCATACTTGCACAAATTGTCACCAGTTTTTGGATTGCTTCAAATTAACACATACTTATAAGGTCTTTACAATACTTGCATGCTCCGACACCAATTATAAATGAGAGGGTGTCAAGTAAATCACCAAATTTTTCGTTCGGGAACCTGTATGGAAGATTACCTGTTACAATCAATAAGTACATATCAACATGAAAAGTCTTTGTACCTGATTGTAAAACAAGTTCCTTGGACGATCTCAAAAATCAATATCCAAGAACAACCTAGTATATACCCGAACTATACACAAACTGAATTCCAATAGGAAAAAATCTTGTAATCTACATATTTCAAGACAAGTATTGTATGTTCTTGTTGTGACCTTATTATTTCTTGAAAAACATTGTTGTTATGTGGGTGATAAGGTATGTGGTGTGTTTTGTGGTGGGGTATACTGTGGAGTTGTCCTTAATATCCAATTCCTTTCCCTGAGATGAGACATGTATTTTTCGGACGAAGTTGAAACCATAAGAGGATTGTCAAACAACATCATAGTTGTCCTTCATTTTGGAAGATACTTGAGTTGTAATTGGTGTTACATTAGGATTGTAACCAAGGGTTAGGTTGTATGTACTTTTTTGGAGGGATACTTGAGTTGCAGTTTGTGTTACATTGCAGTTGTCAAACAAGTTTCGAAATTGGTTTCCAACTGGAATTGTTACACTTGAAGGTGAATTTTGGTTAAAGGAATGGACTTTAGTTCCAATTAAGTGTTGTTTCTTCATTTTACTCAATTTCATCCTCTCTTACAACTTGATTCTCCGTTAGCACAACATTATCTTTTAGCATTGCAAGTTTATAATTTGTGCATTTTTTTCTTCCTTAAAATAATATTCATTTCTCGCAATTATAACATATACATGATATAAATAATTCAATGGTTCGTTAGTGGGGCGAAAGACAAAGAAAAATAAATTAAATAAAAAGTAAATTAAATACAATTGTAGTTAAAAAAATTTGGAAAACTTACATGATTCTCATAATCCAAGTTCAAAATTTTTCGATAGAACCTTAGCAAGACACTTAGCAAATTCATCCCCTTATTCCTGTAGGTACTTATTCTACTTAGAATTCTAGTATTTGTAAGCTTACGGGGATTTCCATGACACAACTCAACAAACTTTTCTAAAACCTTTGGCCAAAACTCTTTCCTATTGAAAATCTTTCTCCCTTCTCTAAAATACAAAAAACAATAACAGGATGCAATTCTTCTTCAAATTTTTAGGTTTTTGTTTTATAGAATATCGAATATAAATTAAGGGAAAAAATCAAGTTGAATAGACACCTAGAGTGATATGAGAATGGTAGAAGGAGGTAATCTTATATCGAAAAGGAAAGAAGTCGAAAATCTTGAAAGTCGAGTTGTTAAGTATTTGAATTCATCATACTACGACAAATAATAGAAAAGTTGGGATCGAACATATATTATTTGTTTGGGGAAACTTAGTTGTCGCCCCACCAACTTATTTCATTTCGAGTCAGATTTTTCACTTGTGATTGTGTTTCTCATTAATCAAGTTTAACATCAATTGAAGCAAATTAAATTGACCTTATTTAATATTTTCACCTTATCGATTTGTTGCCCATTGAACCAAATCAAGTTGCACTAAAGATAATCACTTCGAAATTAAAATTATATTATCAAATGGCTTATGTCGTTATTCCATTTTAAAAATATATATAAAAAAATGATTAGATTTTCAAATGCAAGACTATACTTTCAAATAAAATAAAACACAATAGCAGCTAAATTGGTGAATTGAAAACTACATTTAAAGTTGAATTACTCCATCGCCTGAATCATAAACCTTGGTTATATTCAATTTCTTCGGGATACTTTATTTCTTTTCCTTTAGCTTCGCGTTTTTGGGTCTAGGTTACTGGGATCCAAATCCATTTTGGTGGTGCCTTTTTTTTTCTTTTTTTTTTTTCGTTTCATATATCTTGTCTTGGTTATTCGTCATGATGTCAAACAACTGGACTCGTTGCTGCATTTCTCTTGTCGCATACATTCGTTCTTCTTTTTGCCTTTAACTTTTAAAAGAATATGTTAATTCTCGATGTCAATGTTTGCATGAATGTCATCCCCCTAAATCAAATTAATCTGATGAGTCTGATAGACTTTAACAATCGTTTGTCTCTTCTTCTTTTTTTTGATTGGAATTCATGTACAAAGAATTTACATGTAGTAAATAAAATGTACAAAACTAAAAATAGGAAGAAAGGAGAAAACTGAAAGAATAGCCACACTAACAGAAAATAGAAAAAACAAAAAATTCAAAACCCAAAAGAAGTAAAAGCTCATAAGTTATTGATGCCCAAATTCAATTTGGCTTCATCATGATTGCACTATTTCCAGTGGTGTTGCAAATCCATTGTTGGTGACCCGTTGAGACTTCATCACTGCCATTAAAGTAACATTACCAAGCCCAGTGTATCAAAATAGAGAAACCAATATCATAACCACAGACAAATCCGGCCTTATTCGAAAATTACCACATGAAGCGAATCATAATCTTGATACACATAAGTATGAATTACCACTAAACAAAAATTTATCCATTACCAAAAACAGTCACTGTTGAAATCACCTTTAAAGTTTAAAAAAAAACTTACATCTTCAATCCCCAAAAACTGTTAGCTTAATTGCTATATCTTTGTGGGGAGTGTGGCTGTGGAATTTGAAAGGGAAAATTTGTATCTTTTTAATCTCATAAATGGGCGCTAAGTATTTTTTATTATATGATATCATCTAAAAAAATTGATATGAGGAGTTGCATTTTAACGGTGATATCTTGACAAACCGTCACCAAAATCAGAATGAACTTGTATCATATCGACCATCAATGATATCACTACCAAGATTTCAAGAAGGAAAAGAAGTCTAAACAAGGAGGAGACTTCTTTCTCCTCTCTGAAACAGAAAAAAAAAATCTTCACAGTACTTCTCCATGGAAGAGTAATCTCTAGGCAAACCTTCGGGTGATTAAGGGGGTCAAGAGCTACGAGGAGCGGATCTGAATGTTTTATTGATTGACAAAGTGGTGATGAAATGTTAGGTTTTTTTAATCTTTTTTTCCCTTTTTTTGTTTTGTTCTTAATCCTCGTTTCTCTTCGGGTTTGAGTAATACAAGTTATGGTTCCAATTGACACAGGTATTCCCTCGGATTGTTGTTTTTTTGGTTTTGTATTGATTCTTCTTAGTTCGGGAAAGTGAAATACAAGCTATGGTTCCATTCAACAAACGTATTTCCGCGGATTGTGGATCCTTTTTATGTTCTTGATTTCTTTGGGTTGTTGAAGGTACTGCGGTATTAGGTACAACATCAACTGGGGATCTAAGTTTTCTCCTTCATTTCTCTTTTGTGTTCTAATTAGATTAACCACTGCATAACATTATTCAATTTTTATTTTTTCTTTCTGTCATGTGTAAGACCAATTAAGTAGTTGTTGGTATCCTAATTGAGATTGGGTATGCGGATTTGATTTGTGTATTCTAGTTTCCTTTGTCTTAAATCCCAATGTTGATTGGGTCTGTTTATTTTTGTTGCCTCTAAGTTGTTTGTTAAAAGTCCTGAACTAAACTCCTCATGTATATGGGTTCTCATGCATCCTATCTTGAATGATTCTTTTTAAATCTTTTGGTTGGTTACATCATTTGGGTCAGATTTTTTTTCTAAAATTTATCTGTTAAATTTTCTTTGGTGTTGTTGATCACTTGGGTTTCCAATTTAATCCCAAAAGTGGTAGGTATCCTAAGTAAGTATTTCACAACTCTTATCGCTGGTTCGGGTGTATGTGCATCTGTTCGTGTAGATTTTTCAAGTCGTCTCAGTGTATGTGCATTGGGTTTTAATGGAATCATGTTTTATTTTCGGAGTTTCTGATCCGAAAAGTGCCTTTATAATTCTTAGATGAATAAGTCTATGCGCTTTGGAAAAGGCAAAATCGCTTCTTATGAAAATGTTTCTTCATTTTATGCACTATGCACTTTCACTATTAGTAGGGGTTTCTTTTTAAGATGATTAACAAATCTGTTATGTCTTTTATACGAAATTTTTAGAAAATGGTTTTGACTCGTTTTTTTTTTTTTGGATTAATTTTAAAAATCAAAGTTGATTCCAACATCTTCAGGGAAACTGAGGAGTTGATATTGGTAGGATCAAAGTAGTGTTCTTACTAAGTAAATTGTAAAAAGTAAAATCGATAGGTTAATTTTTTGGGGCTCATTGCATACCGAGCGGTCTGTTTCTAGTTATAAGATGTTTGTTAAGGGTATTCTCTTATAGTTTCTTGGAGAATTAAAGACTAAGGTACTAGTGTTTAATGAGAATTAGCTAGTGATAAGGTGTTTTCATTTCCAGTCAATTTTCCATGTCAGGTTTATTTTTTTCTGTGTATTGTTTAACCTTCGAGGCGTGTCTTCGCATTTGCTTGATTATTTTGCATTTTGTTATGTGTATTGCTAAAACTTTCGAGGCGTGTCTTCGCATTTGCTTGATTGTTTTCCATTAAGATAAGGTGGTAACTGCATTGTTTTACTATTCTTATTTCTGCGACTTTACTAATTAATTGGAATAAAATCATCAACACATTTTGGAAAGTCATAAACTCACATCTAAACCTCTGCTCCTCTGATCCGATAAAACCCAAAGGTAAATTAACTTCTTTTCTCCATCTCTTTCCTTCTTTTATCCCCCGTCTTAACCTTCTTTTATTTTGTCATATTCTCTTCTATTCAAGATATTGTGTGTTTGTTTCTGGTGATTCAATCTAAAACATTTTCTCCTGTTTCAACGAACAAGTCTTTACAGCAGGAATACAGGTAACAAAAGCTTGAGGGTTTGTATTTCACTCAAGCTTTTGACTTATAACCCTTTACGCAAGATTTGCTTTATCTTGAGTCACGTTTTACAAAATCCTTATAATCTTTTGCATACATGATTAAATCTTAGTTGCTTCTTTCATTCCTAAAACATATCTACGGGAATCCAGGTCCAAAATTTCTGAAATCTTTCCATCTTTTCTCTGCTAATTCTTATTATTGTTTACATTACCCTGTCGTTCATATCATGCCTTTGCCTTTTACCCTAAAATTGAAATTAGACGTGTTAATAATTGTTATTCTGCTAATAGGCACTATTTTGTTATTGAAATTACAAATTTGGTTAATAACAATCATGAAGATCCTTGCATGGAATATCCAAGGATTAGCAAAAAAGTTTTCAAAAGATTATCTTGTTGTTTTAATTAAAAACCAGGATCCTGATTTTCTGTTTCTCTCTGAAACAAAAGTTGATAAAGATAGAATGTTAGCTGTTGCAAGTTCTTTAAATTATTGCAATCATGTTTGTATTGATAGAATAGGATTGGCTGGTGGTCTTCTTCTTATGTGGAAAGATGGTATAAAATGTGAGATACAAGAGGTTGTGAATAATATGATCCATGTTGTTACAAAAATTCATCCTGCCAAGCCTGAGGTGCTTATCACTTTCATGTATGGTTCTACTTATTTGGTTAATAAAAAAGAACAGTGGGAATTCATGACGATAATGTCAACCTTGGCTAGTAATAGGAAACCTAAATATTCATTTACATAGCCTAATGGATTCTAATAGTGCTACTACAGAGGATAAGTATGTACAGGAAAAAAATTAATACTTGTTGTCTTATGGACCTAGGTTATGTAGGTAGAAACTTTACTTGGTCTAGCAATAAATTTGGCACTGGTGAGAGGAAATCTAGAATCGATATGGCTTTAGGTAACCAGGATTGGACTAGGTTTTTTCCCCAAGCTAAACTCTTTCACTTAGTTCAAGCTGGATCAGATCATTGTCTCATACTTCTTAATTCTGAAGAAGAAGCTAGAAACAGTTGGAGACCTTTTAAATTTTTTTCCATGTGATGAAACATTTTTCTTTTAGATACCAGCTGGAAATTGCATGGAATCTGGATGTTAATGGCTCCCCTTCCTTTAAATTTTTCTCTAAACAACAATGTATTAGAAAAAGTACTTTCTTATTGGAATAAGCTTGAGTTTGGTGATATTGACAGAAACATAAATAATTTGCAATATCAGTTAGATTTGGTTCAAAAAGAAGATTTCTCTAGCACTCAACATGATAGAATTGTTAGTATCACTAAGAATTTGGATAACTGGTTTAGTATACAATCTGAATTTTATAAACAAAAATCTGGTGATAATTTCCTGAAATGGACAACAGCACTATGTATTTTCACACCCTAGCTAATAGAAGAATGTTTAGGAAACATATCGATAGTCTGTGTGATGATAATAATGTTTGGTATAATGATAGAAATGACATCTCTAATATGCTTGTTTCCCATTTTAGTGTTGTGAGTAACACTTCCAATCCTTGCATTTCTGATGATACTTTTGATATTATCCCTACCATAATTACTGCCCAGGATAATAACAGTCTTACTAGAACTCCATCTAGTGATGAAATACACCTTACTTTGAAACACATGTCTGCTTGGAGTTCTCTAGGTCCAGATGGTTTTCAAGCTGGCTTTTACCAATCCAACTGGGACATAGTTGGTAACTCTATTATTGAAGTTGTTCAAAGTTTTTTTGAGAATGGTTATATGCCCACTGAATTCAATAAGACTTTCCTATCTTTAATCCCTAAAAATGATGCTAAGAGACCAGTAGATTTTAGACCAATTGGTCTGTGTAACACTGTCTATAAGGTGATTTCTAAAATTCTAGACGATAGATTAAACCTCATCTTAAGCATTTGATCTCCCCCTATCAAGCTGCCTTTGTTTCAGGGAGAGCAATACATGATAACATAATAGTGGCTCATGAGATGATTCATGCCATGAAGCATAAACAAGGTTGTAGTGGCACTATGGCCTTAAAACTTGACCTCTCTAAGGCTTTTGATAGACTAGAATGGCCATTTTTTCTAGGTGTTATAAAAAAATTTGGGTTTGCTGATAAATTCTGCAAATATATTGATCAATGTATATCTACCACTCAGATTTCCATCCTTTTGAATGGTTCTCCTAGTAACAGTTTCACTCCTTATAGAGGTATAAGACAAGGGGATCCTTTATACCCTTACCTATTTATTCTTGGAATGGAATATCTTTCGAGATTGTTTTTGAATGTGGAATCTAATCATTTGATTTCAGGTGTTAAAGCTGCCAGAAATGCTCCATGTATCACCCATCTTATGTTTGCTGACGATATTCTCATATTCTCTAAAGCTGATATGCATAACATTACTGGTATTATGAATGTTTTAGATCAATTTGGTAAGGTTTCTGGTCAAATGATAAATCTAAGCAAGTCCAGTGTATATTTCAGTAACAATATTAGCCCTGGAGCTAGACATGTTCTTGCTGAAGAGCTTGACATGTCTGAGATGATGGATTCTGATAAATATTTAGGGGTCACTCTCCTTCTTGGTAGAAACAAAACTAAAGCCTTCAAACCTATCATGCATTCTTTTGATTCTAGACTTAAGAATTGGAAAGGAAAGACTATGAATCATTCTACTAGGTCTATTATGGTGAAACATGTTCTTAATGCTTTGCCTTCTCATCAAATGGGAAGTTTTATAATCCCAAAATATATGATAGATCAGATGAATACAATGCAGAGACAATTCTGGTGGGGTCATAAAAACAAAAGAGGTATGAGTCCTATTAGTTGGAGTAAGCTTAGTATTCCTAAAACCTTATGAGGGTTAGGTTTTAGAAATCTTGAACATTTTAACACTGCTTTACTCACTAAACTTGCATGGAAAGTTTGCAGTAATGAGGATGCCCTTTGGATGAAAATTGTTAGAGCTAAATATGGCAGAAATGGTAGTGTTCTCCATTTAGACAAGCTTAAAGATGAGTGTTCTTTGGAGAAGTATTTATTCTGGACTTGAAGTGGTCCAACTCCACTCTATGTGGGCAGTTAGGTGTGGTATAAAAATTAACATTTAGTTAGATTGTTGGGTTATTGGTTATAATAGCCCACCTATTCCAGTTACTGGAATTTCTAGCCTTTTTTCTTATAATTTTGTCTGTGATTTATTTCTGCCTGACTCTAGAAGATGGAATATTGATCTCATTACTTCCTTATTTTCTCTAGATACTGCAAATGCTATTCTCAATATGACAATTCCTCCTACTGGCAAGGATATCCTTTTATGGAAACCTGGTAGAAAATGAAAGTTTTCTGTTAAGAATGCCTACAACACAATATGCAGTTCATATGTCAATGAACATGTTCATAGGGATCCTATTCCTAGTGATGTCTGGAAAAAACTTTGGAGTGTTAGAGTTCCCCATAGAGTTCATTTTTTTGTTTGGAAATGTCTAAAATATATAGTGCCCACTAGAGAAAAAATTTCCAGATATAAACAGGATATTAACTTGCATTGTAGTTTCTGCAACAATAGTTTGGAAACTGTTAGTCATTTGTTTATGGAATGTACTTTCGCTAAGTCTATTTGGATGGCTATGGATTATATACATTTTCGTCTTGCCTCTAAAGAAAATCGAGCACTAATGTCTATGGTAAAGCTATCATCCACTTGTACTACTAGATGCACAGATTTATCTCCATGGTTGGTTTTCTCTCCGGATAAATGCCAGGAAGTCTACAATTTTGTGAACCGGATGCATAATAACGAGAACTACCTCATGAAACTCTCTGATCTAGTAGGTGCTACTATCTGATTTCAGAAGAGTGGTTGGCTACTGATGTCCAAGGGGTCAGCCAGTATATTCTTCTGCAATCCCTTCACGAAAGAAATCATCAATCTTCCATATTTGCCAGTCGATACATACAGCTTTTCTGGCATCTCATTTTCCTCCTCGCCAACTTCGTCAGACTGTGTAGTTTTTGCAATTCAACAAATGAGTGCCAGTGATGGAATGTCCAATGAAATCAGCATTTACTTGATCAAAAGAGGAGCAGCGTCATGGAGTTCTTGTGACTTTCAGAATAAAAATGTGGAAAAGTTCATGCCTTTGCTCAACACCCCAATTTTCTATAACGGGGTCTTCTATTGCGTTGATTATAACGGAACGTTGGGAATTTTTAATTTAGAGGATCATAATTGGAAAGTTCTGGAGAATCCCCTTCAGTAATTTGCTGGTATATATCCAAGTTTCTTGGTGGAGTGCGCAGGAGAGATTTTATTAGTAAGTTTAGGACACCTTGGCGCATCAGTTAGAGTATTTAGATTGGATTTCTCTAAAATGGTTTGGGATGAAGTTCGGAATATGGGAAAGCACATGTTGTTCATCAGCTATACCTCGTGTATCTTAGCATTTGCTCTGAATAGGCGCATGGAGAACAAAATCTATTTCCCTAGATTATGTTTGACGGCGAAGGGGTTTTATTCTATTCACTTGAAACAGGTAATTATCACTCTTTCGAGACTCGCCATTCTGCTAATAATTTTTATGATACAGAGGGCTGGTATACAAACTGTACTTGGATTGAACCGAATTGGTCAAAATCTCAAGAGCTCGACTGGCTTAAGCCCCCCTCATAAAGAAGCTCCCTTGCAATCATGAAAAACAAGTACTAGTTTTTTTCCTACCCTATCTGGAATCTGGACATGTTGTAACATTTCAACCCAAAACTTCTCAAAAACTTGTAACTCATATGCAATATTTCACATAGAGCACAATCCTTCTCTGCAACTTCTCACAGTTAACAACCTCGTTATCATAAACCATCCTATTTCTCTACTGGTTGCTAATAAGATGGACAAACCATGAACTACATACAAAATAAGAAGAGCTTTCGTATAGTCAAAAGACAGAGAAGAATATGATAAGACATCCGAGGGATAAGTAATTCGACTCATTCACATACAGATCATGAATGTTTGGTATCCATATTATGCAATAATACATTGCTTTTTCTAATTCGAATTGAAGGGTGATATCAAATTGGTCTTTTTTCGGCGTCATATACATAGTTAGCGCATTCCTCATAGTTAGCAGCTCTGTATCAAGGTCATCATCGATATCGTCACTAAGCATCAATCTCGATATTTTCACTACCATCAATATCATCAATAATATAACATTTAGGCTTGTCATCCAGGAACTTGTTCGGAAATACCATAATGAAAGGAACATAAGAGTTTGTCGCTAGGTATTTGACCAAATAGGATCGTTCAGTTCCTATAGAACCTATCACTAAAATACCCCTTGACGGGGATAGGGCTAAGCAGAGAGAAAAGGGTTTTCCATGAGATGGGAAATGAAAACTATTAGCCCCACACGAGGTTTGTGAATAAGTGATTGTCTGATAATGAGCAAGGAATATCCGTCTTTCTGCTAAACAGGATCTATTGAACTCATAATTCATTAGATTTTTTTTTGAATTTCAACTAAGTATCGTAAGTAAATTGATCCCGGTTGTTCAACCATTTGATAACCAGAGCCATTCTTTGATAAATGATCACTATGAGTCAGACTCAATAGAATTTGATCAATCATTTTTTTTGTCGTTAAGGTGGAGAACTGAACCAAGAATTCTCTATCTTCATCATCAATCGAATCACTGTTCACGACCCAGGATTCTATTTTATCATCAATCCAATCAACGTTCATGTTTTTTCTTTTTCTTATCAAAGAATAGATCTTTTTACTTGTACGACTTAGATATCTCGTATTTCTCGAAAAAGTGATTCGATTGATGGGATTTGGTATGATACTTATGATATCAATGAGATTGATATTCAAATATTTCTTCTTAGAACGTATTGATTTGACCCCATAAGTGGGACCACCACCCAATAGCATGCCAGAAGCAGAACCCCGTATTTCTTCTAGAGAATCTCTTAATTGTTTCAGATCAACTAGAAAGAGATTCTTTAACCAGAAAGAGTTCAGTTCAGATGTAGGATACATATCCAGAAGTTTTCGCAACTCAATCATGTATGATGGAATCATCAAAGATTTGATCTTTTCGAACTCTGTCTGTAACTCACTAGAGGCTCGGGAAACAAAGAGAAGATGTGTACGAACGAGATATCCAGCAACAAGAAGAAGCAAAAGGATTGAATATAGGAACTTCTGAGCATTTGGTGATCTTAGATGTATCCATATACTGGAACGGGTGACTCATTATTTCGATGAATCATTTCTTTGCACAGAAGAAGATTATGTAAACACTTACTCGAAATCTCGCTTATCGGATTCCACTGTGGAAGAATCGCCCACAATTTTTCTGAGGAATTGGCCATGATGTATCTGATCCATGCATAATATCATGAAAACGGATACAAATTTTTGACTGCTACTTAGTATCGGCAATAGGTCTGAAAAAGTATCTGAAAGGGTGAAATTTAGATATTTGAACCCTGTCGAAGTAAGGAACCATGGCATATATGTTTGTAACAGATTCCATTTTGAGAGATTTGAAAAGGCACTATCTCGTTGAAGGGTTCTATACATATGACATTTCTCAACGCATTTCTTTAGACAAAGACTCTGTTTTTTCCTCTTCTCGGATGGTAAATATTTATCAGAACATTGAGTGTGAATCAAACTCATGTTTGAATTGAAAGTGAGATACTGATGCAAGCTCTTCCCTTCTGAATCAGAGAGATTCATATCTGAAAGAGGTTGACAATAAGTTTTTTCAAAATTGACAATTTGTCCCTGTTAGAGGTGTTCCAGAAATGTCTAGGATCGAGTAAATAGCTCTATGAACGAACGGATCGAATCGAAATGGAAAATGGAAAGATTTGTACAAGTTATACCTTTCGTCACCACTTTGTGGAAAATCGTTAGGTATGAATATGTTTGACACATGTGACTCGATTGATGAAATAATATCTCTCTCCAAAAAAACATGTTTTTTTGGACCGACGCACAAAGAAAACATGTTGTTGTGAATGAACAAGATATTGAGGAATTTTCCATACGTAAGATCATAATTATTGATAAGGGCCTTTTCCACATAAAAAAGGAATCTTTTGTTACAGTGGAACCAGAAGTGATGTGGATTATTCAAGAATCGAAGTTGATTTGCTTTATAAAAAGAAGATATCAATGAACTTCTATGAAATGGTTTCACGGGATTCAGCCAATTGTCTCGATCGTGGGATATCATTGAGAAATAGGAATCGGTGTTATCATAGTCTTTCCTGCAATTATTTCTAGTATGAAATGAGTCAATCATCCACTTTGGTATCTTATTAAATAAAAACAGTGATATTGTTCCTCCATTGATCAAGAATTTCGATTTTTGGGAAGTATCACGATTATCCAATAAGAAGGGTTTCAATTTATTCAAATAAACGATTTGAACACCTATTGATTCTAACAATTGATTGAAGAGTTGATCATTCGGCCCTTTCAATTCATAGATGTGGATCTCGGACCTATGAATGGGGATATTCCCGATACTCACAAAGAAAAAAGGAAGTGACTTAGACAAAAAGAGAAGTGACTTGGACAAAAATAGAAGTGACTTGGACAAAAAGAGAAGTGACTTGGACAAATCTTGTTTGTCGATAACCTCGGACCAATCAGTCGAATATTGATTAATATGTAATCGACCGAACACTACTTGAAAACGGCTCCTCTGCTCAGAAACGAAATGTTCCAAATGTTCCTGGAAATTCTTGCTCCCGTTGGGCCATTTGTATCTATATGCATTAGGATCCCGATTCATGGATCTCTCGGTTCGAGAAATAAGAGGATCGAACCATTTCTTCTGACTCTTTTTCAAATTCGATAAATGTTGGTTGATCGTATATTTCATTATAGTTCTATGATTCAGCGTATCATTTCCTATTTGATCCCTTTGAATTCCATAAAAGAATCGATTCGATACATTTCTTATGTACCCATAGGTGGTATATTGGATTTTAATCAGATTTCGTATCAATCTATATTGATTGACTTCCTCCATTATGTTATTGCTAGAAAATACCACTCTTTTTGGTTTTGGATCTTGCGAGTCATTCCCGCAGGAGATCCGGACCGATTTTTTTCTGATCCTTAGTGTTTGAGGGAGAAAACAGTTTCTGCTGGTTTCGGTAATTTCGTGTGATGTGGGTGAGAAACAAATCTAAACCCTAAACAATGTACTGCAAGGGAGTACTTTAGATTCGAGAGATCAATCTATACAAGTACGGCCTAAACCAAGAAATGGTCGTTCCAGACTTGCTTCGATCACAAATTGGTTTTGGGGAGGGAAGCAAAGAGAGTGTTGAGACCATAATAGTTGATTCTAGAAGAGTAGTTGTTTTGTGACTTGTATCATAAAGTGGGAAGCTAAAATATGGGAAAGATAGCAAACATTTTTTGAGTGTTGTATGCTCCTGACCAGAACTTGTTGTTCGGTGGAAATAGGTAATGCCTATTTATACAAGTCAAAGTGAAATGTACTCTAGTCTCATTAAGAAATGGAAAACGGGTGAGTAAATGGGAGGAGGTGGTAACCTGTAACGCTTGGAATTGATATTCCACAAAAGAAAGTGTTTCACCATTACTCCATGTATTTACTAACCGCCTCATCCTTATGACACTTTCTTATAACGAGCGTAGTGTACGCCGCACGCTGTAAACCGCCAAACCAATACCCAATGAGCATCCCCCAGTTTGTGAAATGTGTTGATGTCTCGAGTGTTTCCGTGGAAAACATATAGCATGTTGTTGTTGTCTGGCAAGTTGAGCTTTGGATACTTGTCGGCTTGGTGGTGACCTTCAACGGTCAAGATTTTGCATCTTAAGAGGAAGGTGGTCGTTGATTATTGCAACCTTTCGTTTGGTAGCCAGTGGCATGAAAGTATGATCAGTATGGCTTTAATATGGCCCAGTTTAGGCGCAACCAAAATTTAGGGTTTTGGCTATGTTTAAGCGCGACCAAACTAGGGACAAAGGTTGTCATGTGTTAGCTGGTAACCTTGGACGGCTAAGATCTGCATCTTAGATGAAAAAGTGACTGTTGATTGTTGCGGGCCTTCGTTTTGGTAGCCGCATAGGGAAGGTCTTCATGGTATGGCGCAGCAAGGTGGTTGGCATGCCATTGGCACATGTGGCATGGCATGCCTTGGCGCGGTTTGGCGTGGCCAAAACTAGGGTTTTGGGCCAAAGGTTACCATGCGTTGTTTGGCGACCTTGGACGGCTAAGATTTGCATCTATGATGGAAAGGTGGTCGTTGATCGTCGCACGCCTTCATTTTGGTAGCCGAATGGGGAAGGCCGGCATGGTATGGCGCGACAAGGTTGTTGGCATGCCATTGGCACATGTGGCATGGCATGCCTTGGTGCGGTTTGGCATGGCCGAAACTAGGGTTTTGGGCCAAAGGTTACCATGCGTTGTTTGGCGACCTTGGACGGTTAGGATTTGCATCCAAGATGGAAGGGTGTCCGTTGATCGTCGCACGCCTTCGTTTTGGTAGCCGCATGGGGAAGGTCTGCATGGTATGGCGCGGCAAGGTGGTTGGCATGTCATTGGCACATGTGGCATGGCATGTGTTGGCGTGGCCAAAACTAGGATTTTGGGCCAAAGGTTGCCATGCGTTGTTTGGCGACCTTGGACGGCTAGGATTTGCATCGAGGATGGAAGGGTAGTCGTTGATCGTTGCACGCCTTCGTTTTGGTAGCCGCAAGGGAAGGCCGGCATGGTGGAGCCAGGGCCAATGACGCGGATGGCTTGGCATAGTGGGGCCAAGGGTTTGGTACGGACGGCTTGGCATGGTGGGCCAAGGCAAGGTACGGTTGGCTTGGCATGGTAGGGCCAAGGGTTTGGCATGCCGTTGGCATATGGTGCGGCTAGCATGGTTGGGGCCAAGGCAAGGCGCGGTTGGCTTGGCATGGTGGGGCCAAGGGTTTGGCATGCCATTGGCGCATGGTACGGATAGCATGGTTGGGGCCAAGGCAAGGTGCGGTTGGCTTGGCATGGTGGGGCCAAGGTTTTGGCATGACATTGGTGCATGGTGCGGCTAGCATGGTTGGGTCCAAGGTAAGGTGCGGTTTGCTTGGTATGGTGTGGCCAAAGGTTTCGCATGCCATTGGCTCATGGTGCGGCTAGCATGGTTGGCATGCCTTGGCGCGGTAGACGTGGCTGGCATGGTTTTCCATTGGCACAGTGGTGCGGCTGGCATGGTTGGTATGCCTTGGCGCAGAGATGTGGCTGGCATGGTTTGCCATTGGCACAGTGGTGCGGCTGGCATGGTTTGCCATTGGCACAGTGGTGCGGCTGGCATGCCTTGGCGCGAAGATGTGGCAGGCATGGTTTGCCATTGGCACAGTGGTGCGGATGGCATGGTTGGCATGCCTTGGCGCGGAGATGTGGCTGGCATGGTTTTCCATTGGCACAGTGGTGCGGCTGGAATGGTTGGCATGCCTTGGCGCGGTAGCATGAGAATTTGGGTTTGGAATAGATGATGTCGGTCAATGTTAAGGGTTCTGCCATGGAACATGACACTTAAAAAAAAGGTACCCTGGTAATTCTTACGTAGGCATGCTGATCGATTCATTAAATGTGCTAATGGTCAAAGTGACGTCATGTCAGTTGTACGGTTTTACGATTTTAACCCTAAGTTAAAAACCACCATCAATATTAAGTCCCCTGCTTAGCTCGGAACAGGAGCATTGTTGCGAGGTAAGCATAAGATGGTGACAGGACAGGACAAAATAGAAATGGCAAGTCACGGAAAGATGGTCAGGAAGATCCGACTAACCTTTTCGAGAGGTAAGGAGAGTTCGTGATTCTCGTGTTGGCGGCCTTGCGTAAATTCTACTCGTGGTGTTGCTGGTTAGACCGTGAAATGGTAGAGGATGTTGCTGGTTGAGATGCAGACTGTCGGCTTGGCTTGGTCATGCATCATTTTGGCTGGGCTAGGGAACGCGGAGGTGCTAGCATAGCGGGTTGTTGGCGTTGGTGCGGCTTGAACGGAGCCGCTGGCGTTGGTCGGTTTGGAATGGGATCCGCGGGCATTGTGCGGCTTGGAATGGAGCGTTGGCGTTGGTCGGCTTAGAATGGAGCCGTCAGCATTGGTCGGCTTGGAATGGAGCCGTCAGCATTGGTCGTTTGGAATGGAGCCGCTAGCATTGTTCGGCTTGGAGTGGTGGAAATGGTAATGACGCTGGAACTTCGACTATCAAATGGTGGTGATGGCGCATGACAACTTTGTCTAAATTAGGGTTTGGCATGCCGAAACCCTAATTAGCGCTCCTTACTAGAATCGTTATAGACTTCTCGCACGAACTCGGATTTTGACGGTCCGTCCCTCCATTCTGAACGGGAAAGAATTTCCTATCTCTCCTCGCGGGAATATTTAGGTTTTAAGCTCGTTCGGGAGGTGAAAACAGCTCGACAGTAAAATTCAGGAAGAATTGCGGGCCCGTGGAATGATGGCAGCTTGCTTTAGTTCCGTGGGGAGATGACGACTTGCTTTGGGAAGATAACAACTTGCTTTAGTTCCCTGGGAAGGTGATGACTGGCTTCGGGAAGATAACAACTTTGCTTCAGATTTTAGCATGCTGCAACCCTGATTAGCGCCCCTTACTAGAATCGTTGTAGAATTCTTGTACGAACTCGTATTTTGACGGTTCGACCCTCCATTCTGAATGGAAAAGAATTTCCTTTCCCTCTTCGCGGGAATATTTAGGTATTGAGCTCGTTCGGGAGGTTAAAAAAGCTCGACAGTAAAATTCAGGAAGAATTCAGGAGGTATGTTGCGGGCCCGAGGTGGCATAGTCGCTCCCAGTCATCCGTTTCATGGAGAAAGAAGGAATCTTTATTTTGTTCAAACTCTAGAAACTTCGTCCGCATGAAAAGAGATATTGACCTTCTTCTGTTTTCTGTTGCCCGTCCGGATCCGCGCCTTCGTCTGCAATGTCTCTCCAGTGGATTCCAAAATTTATCGCATTCTTGGGACGGATGGATGAAATATGTGCTCGGCGACGACCATGTTACGGCTAATATTGGAGATTTTGGTTGCGTTGTCGGTGAATTGCTATCAAAGTCTTCAAGGACTTTGTTCCAAGCGACATCCTTCGAACCATCTTCTGAATCTTGGACTATCCTATGGAATGGGATGCGGTGAGCAGTCCCCAGTTATACTTCTGTTTGATCCGATGGTCATGGCCACATATGTGAATGTATCTTTGTGGCGTGCTTTTGGAGTCTTCCGTGCATATGTACGGCTTCATGTTGAGAAATTCTTGCGTAAAACTTCGACAGTGATGATGTTGAAATTAGAAATAACCTGGTTGAGGGGAGTGAAAGCGTCTCATGCTGGTAGTCCCCATGTGTATCATACTTTCATTCCATCGCCTTGAATTCACGTCCACGGGATTTGACGCAAGCTTATTGCACTCTTCTGGATGTGATGCCGGGATGCGCAGAATATCACATGGATGAAATATTCTGGATAGAGAAGATGTAGAAAATGATAGAGTTATGTTGTTTATCATGTCTCCCTCTGTTTCTTCAGGAAAATGTTTCAGCCGCGTCTCTGGAGTTATCTCATGAATCTTTGATGGTCGTCGCGATGGACTGCGATGAGCAGTGCCCAGACGCGCTTTTCTTTAGTTTCTGAAGTTGTTCCTCTAGGCAGGATTGGGATCCGCCGCGTCCTTGTAGAGTGTTGCATGAGTATTCTAGACAGAGAGGTGATGATATTCTTACGTTACACCGTTGAATAGCAGATGACTTTGTCGTGGATATAACCTTTGGTTGACCGTGTCTTCTGAGCTTTGACAGTGAAGGGATTCTGTGCAGATTCTCAATCCCTAAGTGTGGTTTGCATATTTCTATCTTATGTGCTCGGTGGGCTTTACAGTGATTGTTGCCATGGTGAAGCTCTGGCTGGTATCAACAAACGGGCGGCAACAGTTCTTGGCAGCAGATGTGATCAGAAGAGACTTGGAAGGAAGGAGTGGCAGTTACAACACGATCCTCGGTAAGGAAGAGCGGCGGCTACGACAAGATCCTTAGAAAGAAGGAGTGGCGTCTATGACACGATCCTTGGCATGAAGGAGGCGTTGAAGTGGCTTCGGTTCTTGGAGAGGACGTTGAAATTTATGGAGCAAAAACGATGAAGCTTCATATTGGGATCCTAGAGCAGCTTATGGAGAGAACGCTGAAGCAGAGCGGCTGCTGGAGCGAACGTTAAAGAGGAGCGGCTGCTGAAGAGAACGTCAAAGCGGAGAGGCTTGCGTCAATCAGTGTGCTGTCAAACTGGACACCCTTCAAGCGAACAGTGGTTAGGAGTCCCCAGTTTCATCTATCAATCGTGTTTTCTAAGAGAGGTTGGGGTTTGGGAACTGCTTCCTGGCTGAAAAACAGTTGCTTTCCTGATGCAGTGCGGTTGAGGGCTGCAAATATGTCTTGACATTGTGCCTTGGGGAAACATAGAATCTCACATAAATTTTTCATCATAGACTGAAAGTTTTGTGGGAGAAGTCCCCAGAAATCATGCATCTCCTGACAGGAAGAGAGTCTTTGTGAACTCAGGGGGTTGCTGATTTTCTTTGCTTCGATTTTGGAGAAGTCGTTCCTGATCTTTACGTGTGATGAAATTGGATTGTTAATTCCCTTCTACTGGGCGTTCAAGTGCAACGCTGGAAGGATGCAAGATGCTAGCGCTGGGAAGATGCAAGCTGTTAGTGCTGGAAAGATGCAAGCTGCTGTAAAGATTCAAGCTGCTGTAAAAATGCAAGTTGTTGTAAAGATGCAAGCTGTTGTAAAGATGCAAGCTGTAAGCGCTGTAAAGATGCAAGATTCTGTAAAGATGCAAGTTGTTGTAAACATGCAAGCTGCTGTAAAGATGCAAGCTGTCAGCGCTGGGAAGATGCAAGCTATCGGTGCTGGAAGGACGCAAGATGTCAGCACTGGAAAGATGCAAGCTGTCGGCGCTGGAAAGATGCAAGTTGTTATTGCTGGATCGACTTGGAACGGGCGATGGCTTGGCGTGGACTCTAGCTTGGATTTGGTATGGCGCGGACTGTTGGCTTGGCTTGGCGTGGAGCGGACTTGTTCTTGCGGGACCAGTTACCTCTTTCCATACGTAGTTCAAATAGGAAATCCTTTCCTCATTCAAATTCCAAAAGTGTCTATGAAAGGGGTTGGCTTCCCTTTTTATCTCGTATCTTTGTTCTCACGTCCTGGTGTTAGCGGTAGCGCTGTAGCAATAAAGTAGGCAAGCATATCCCAGCTATGTACTCCAGTGTTTCTCTTTCAATTCGTTTTCTTGTTTTCTAATGTTGGTGCAAACCCTAGCCATAGGTATGCCTTCCATAAATCTGTAGAAATATTGTTCTTCTGAACTGGTGTAAACCCTAGCCATGGGCATGCCATTCATAAACTTGTAGAAATACTTCATCACAAAAAAATCCTCTTCGAATATCACCGTAGTAACGTCGTCTACCTCATGGATAGTATGCAAAGTAGGCACGTACGGGTAGGTGACTTTTTTTTTTGAAAGACAAACAAAGCGCCTGGTTTATGGTTTGATTTGAATTGATGGATAACTATATCTATGAGTGTTTTGGATTATTCTTCTGGGAATGAATTGTTTTAGGATGATGTTGTCTTGGTTTCGATTGCAAGTGACGCAAACATCCCAGGAAAACCATGGAACCGTGAGCGTTGCGTGTCAGTAGAGATCATGGGATGAAATATAACATAGCTATCGGTTTCATCATTCCCGTGAAAACTTGAAGTAGTAAACCATGTATTTTGTTTAAGCAAGACTTACTAGGTTTTTTCGGATCTCCTGGCGAAAAATGAATCTTCCGGGTGTAAGTCTGAGTTTTGTGGGAAGCACCGCCGTGATTTTGGAAAGTCCCCAGTCGTGCCTGAGTTGCTTGATAATCGAGTCGTCAATCCCTGGTCGGATCGTTTGCTTCTAAACTCTGGGAAGTCCCCAGTCATCCCTTGACGTGTCATGACTGGTAACTAGGCCGTCTGGTAACTGAGTCGTCGATCCCTGAGCCGATCATTTGCTTCTACCACCTTGATGTCTGGGTTGAAGTATGAGATCGGGAATTGGAAATTGATATTGTAACCGAGAGATTAATCTCCCACTATGGTCTCCAATTGTTTATGGGTGAAAACAGTTTTTGCTGGTTTCGGTAATTTCGTGTGATGTGGGTGAGAAACAAATATAAACCCTAAACAATGTACTGCAAGGGAGTACTTTAGATTCGATATATCAATCTGTAGAAGCCCGGCCTAAACCAAGAAATGGTTGTTCCAGACTTGCTTCGGTCATAAAGTGGAGGAGAAGGGTTGGTATTGGGGAAGGAAGCGAAGAGAGTGTTGAGACCAGAATAGTTGATTCTGGAAGAGTAGTTGTTTTGTGACTTGTATCCGAAAGTGGGAAGCTAACAGATGCAAAAGCTAGCAAACGTTTTCTGAGTGTTGTATGCTCCTGACCAGAACTTGTTGTTCGGTGGAAATAGGTAATGCCTATTTATACAAGTCGAAGTGAAACGTACTCTGGTCTCATTAAGAAATGGAAAACGGGTGAGTAAATGGAAGGAGGTGGTAACCGGTAACGCTTGGAATTGATGTTCCATAAAATAAAGTGTTTCACCATTACTCCATGTATTTACTAACCACCTCATCCTTATGACACTTTCTTATAACGAGCGTAGTGTACGCCGCACGCTGTAAAACGCCAAACCAATACCCAATGAGCATCCCACAGTTTGTGACATGTGTTGATGTCTCGAGTGTTTTCGTGGAAACATGTAGCATGTTGTTGTTGTATGGAAAGTTGATCTTGGGAGACTTTCCGGGTCGGTGGTGACCTTCAACGGTCGAGATTTTGCATCTTAATAGGAAGGTAGTCGTTGATTATTGCAACCTTTCGTTTGGTAGCCAGTGGCATGAAAGTATGATCATTATGGCTTTAATATGGCCCAGTTTAGGCGCGACCAAAAGTTAGGGTTTTAGATTTGTTTAGGCGCGACCAAACTAGGGCCAAAGGTTGCCATGTGTTAGCTGGTAACCTTGGACGGCTAAGATCTGCATCTTAGATGAAAAAGTGGTCGTTGATTGTTGCAGGACTTCGTTTTGGTAGCCGCATAGGGAATCCCGGCATGGTATGGCGCGGCAAGGTGGTTGGCATGCCATTGGCACATGTGGCATGGCATGCCTTGGCGCGGTTTGGCGTAGCCAAAACTAGGGTTTTGGGCCAAACGTTACCATGCGTTGTTTGGCGACCTTGGACGTCTAGGATTTGCATCTAGGATGGAAAGGTGGTTGTTGATCGTCGCACGCCTTCGTTTTGGTAGCCGCATGGGGAAGGTCGGCATGGTGTGCGCGGCAAGGTGGTTGGAATGACATTGGCACATGTGGCATGGCATGCCTTGGCGCGGTTTGGCGTGGCCAAAACTAGGGTTTTGGGCTAAAGGTTACCATGCGTTGTTTGGCGACCTTGGACGGCTAGGATTTGCATCCAGGATGGAAGGGTGGTCGTTGATCGTTGCACGCCTTCGTTTTGGTATTCGCATGGGAAGGCCGACATAGTATGGCGCGACAAGGTGGTTGGCATGTCATTGGCGCGGTTTGGCGTGGCCAAAACTAGGGTTTTGGGCCAAAGGTTACCATGCGTTGTTTGGCGACCTTGGACGGCTAAGATTTGCATCCAGGATGGAAGGGAGGTCGTTGATCGTCGCACGCCTTAGTTTTGGTATCCGCATGGGGAAGTCCGGCATGGTATGGCGTGGCAAGGTGGTTGGAATGCCATTGGAACATGTGGCATGGCATGCCTTGGCGCGGTTTGGCGTGGCCAAAACTAGGGTTTTAGGCCAAAGGTTACCATGCGTTTTTTGGCGACCTTAGACGGCTAGGATTTTCATCCAGGATGGAAGGGTGGTCGTTGATCGTCGCACGTCTTCGTTTTGGTATCCGCATGGGGAAGGCCGACATGGTATGGCACGACAAGGTGGTTGGCATGCCATTGGCGCGGTTTGGCGTGGCCAAAACTAGGGTTTTGGTCCAAAGGTTACCATGCGTTGTTTGGCGACCTTGGACGGCTAAGATTTGCATCCAGGATGGAAGGGAGGTCGTTGATCGTCGCACGTCTTAGTTTTGGTAGCCGCATGGGGAAGTCTGGCATGGTATGGCGTGGCAAGGTGGTTGGCATGCCATTGGCACATGTGTCATGGCATGCCTTGGCGCGGTTTGGCGTGGCCAAAACTAGGGTTTTGGGAAAAAGTTTAATATGTATTGTTTGGCGACCTTGGACGGCTAGGATTTGCATCTAGGATGGAAGGGTGGTCGTTGATCGTCGGACGCTTTCGTTTTGGTAGCCGCATGGGGAAGGCCGACATGGTATGGCGTGGCAAGGTGTTTGGCATGCCATTGGCACATGTGGCATGGCATGCCTTGGCGCGGTCTGGCGTGGCTGAAACTAGGGTTTTGGGCCAAAGGTTACCATGCATTGTTTGGCGACCTTGGACGGCTAGGATTTGCATCTAGGATGGAAGGGTGGTCGTTGATCGTCGCACGCCTTCGTTTTGGTAGCCGCATAGAGAAGGTCGGCATGGTGGGGACAAGGCAAGGTGTGGTTGACTTGGCATGGCGGGGCCAAGGGTTTGGCATGCCATTGGCGTATGGTGCGGCTAGCATGGTTAGTGCCAAGGAAAGGCGCGGTTGGCTTGGATTGGTGGGGCCAAGGGTTTGGCATGCCATTGGCGCATGGTACGGCTAGCATGGTTTGGGCCAAGGCAAGGTGCGGTTGGCTTGGCATGGTGGGGCCAAGGGTTTGGCATGTTATTGGCGCATGGTGCGGCTAGCATGGTTGAGGCCAAGGAAAGGTGTGGTTGGCTTGGCATGGTGGGGCCAAGGGTTTGGCATGTCATTGGCGCATGGTGCGGCTAGCATGGTTGGCATGACTTGGCGCGGTAGACGTGGCTGGCATGGTTTTCCATTGGCACAGTGGTGCGGCTGGCATGGTTGGCATGCCTTGGCGCGGAGATGTGGCTGGCATGGTTTGCCATTGGAACAGTGGTGTGGTTGGCATGGTTGGCATTCCTTGGCGCGGAGATGTGGCAGGCATGGTTTGCCATTGGCACAGTGGTGCGGCTGGCATAGTTGGCATGCCTTGGCGCGGAGATGT
This sequence comes from Papaver somniferum, assembly GCF_003573695.1. Lineage (NCBI taxonomy): Eukaryota > Viridiplantae > Streptophyta > Magnoliopsida > Ranunculales > Papaveraceae > Papaver > Papaver somniferum. The sequence goes on from NW_020628818.1 coordinate 15,266,715, forward strand.
GGTTGGCATGGTTTTCCATTGGAATAGTGGTGCGGTTGGCATGGTTGGCATGCCTTGGCGCGGAGATGTGGCAGACATGGTTTGTCATTGGCACAGTGGTGCGGCTGGCAATGGCATAGTTGGCATTCCTTGGTGCGGAGATGTGGCTGGCATGGTTTGCCATTGGCACAGTGGTGCGGATGGCATGGTTGGCATGGCTTGGCGCGTAGCATGAGAATTAGGGTTTGGCATAGATGATGTCGGTCAATGTTAAGGGTTCTGCCGTGGAACATGACACATAAAAAAAAGGTACCCTGGTAATTCTTACGTAGGCATGCTGATCGATTCAATAAATGTGCTAATGGTCAAAGTGACATCATGTCAGTTGTACGGTTTTACGATTTTAATCCTAAGCTAAAAACCACCATCAACACTTCGATAAAAATATTCATTCTCTTTATTAAAAATAGGAGGTAGAACCAAGAAAGATTTCTTTTTCGATTCATCCTTGGAGTTGAATACCTCATTCAATAAAAAAAAATTATCCAACCTGTAGGAATCAATAGAAAAGGAAAATCCCTTATGATACACCAGATCTGGCTCGGTTATTGATAGAGTGAATATCTGCCATTTCTTGAAATCTCTCTTCTGATTCAAAATCGCGGTGTAACGTGTATCCCCCCACCCCCTGTTTCGGTCATGAAATAGATGAAATAAATTAAAAAAAAAATGGGTTTTGGTTCAAGAATGAAATTTTATTGGAACTGTCCATATCCGGTTCATCCTTCGGAACCATATCACATCCCGGATCTAATGAAATAGGATGAATTGAGACGGTATTTTGTAGATACGTAATTATCTTGAATATATCAACCATTTCTTTATTTTACGATCGTCTGGAAGGGACAAAAGAAACATCTTGTTCTTTATTCAACAATTTATGATCTCTAGCGGACCTCTCAGTAGGATTCGAACCCAGATGAAGTTCTGACCATCTGTCAGAGAAAAAGGAACGAATTGATTTTTTAAAATTCCCAAGAATTGCTTCGATTTTGTAAGGATCCTCAAGCTCGTCAACGACATTAGACTAGTCAAGAGACGAATTAGTCGATAATAACTCGATTAGTTTAACACGAACGTTAATTAATAGGAATTAATCTAACAACGATCTTGTTACAAAATTAGTACCATCGATTAGATCTCGAAAAGTTACGCAGAATGAACTACTCGAACGCGTCATTCAGATATCGGACGAAGAAGATATCATTGGATCAATATGAAGGGTAGAATTGTCATTTTCTATCTTAATCGCCTGCCTTCCCCTTTATGTTTCTCGGGTTCCTTTATCATCTGCCTTTGTCCTTATTCCCTGGCGATCAGAGAAGATAAACTCATTTTTTCTTCTTCTTCTCCTTTCTCGTTTTTTTTTCTTCTTTCCTCTTTCTTCTTCTGCTTCTCCCCTGTAATTCGTCTGCCGATATTCTGAGAATTCAAAGAGGATTTTGAGATCGAATCAATAGTAGAAATATCATGTAAAGGTTTATGGTGGTAGTTAGAACAAGGTTTTTGGTTTAATATCTTCCACCCTGAACTGTGGAGTTTCATTTGTTATTTATACTTGAAGATGTTACAGAGATAGAGTTTAACAACCGATAAAATAGCTAACAAAAAGTGGAACGAGTTACATGCATTCAATGAAAATTGTTAGCTAGTCTTGAGGATGACTGAACTGATAGTTGACGCTTAGGAAGACTGAGCCATCTGCTTAACACCTCCCCTCAAGTTGTACGTGAGTTGACGAATGTGCAACTTGGCTCGCAAAAGATTAAACCTTGGCGCAGAAAGGCCTTTGGTGAAAATATCTGCCAACTGATCCTTTGAGCTGATGAACCTAACCAGCAACTGCTTTCTAGCAACCCTTTCACGGACAAAATGGTAATCTATCTCAATGTGTTTGGTACGTGCATGGAAAACAGGATTTGCTGCAAGATACGTTTCCCCTATGTTGTCACACCAGAGCAATGGTGGTGCAATGTTGAAGCCAAGTTCCTGAAGCAAAGATTGAATCCATATGACTTCTGAAGTGTAAATTGCCATTCCTCGATATTCCGCCTCTGTACTAGACTTAGAGACCGTCTTCTGCTTCCTTGCACTCCATGAGATAAGATTTCCACCGAAATAAATACAATAACCACTTGTTGAACGTCGATCATCTAGACTGCCATCCCAGTCTGCATCAGAATACGCATGGAGAGAGTAATCACGAGAACCACCAAGATGAAGGCCATAGTCTATGGTGGTTTTCAAATATCTGAGAATCCGTTTGACAATATACCAATGCTCAATATACGGGTCATGCATATACTGACATACCTTGTTGACAGCAACAGAAATGTCAGGTCTTGTAAGATGTAAGTATTGCAGCGCACCTACTACACTACGATAGAGTGTAGGATCCTTGAATCTTTCACTACCTCCTTTCTGAATCTTTTCATTTGCAGCAAGAAGAGTAGACACAGGCTTCACACCATCCATTTTCGTACGTTTCAAAAGATCAGTTACATGCTTTCTCTGAGTAAGTATCAGTGTATTGGTACTCCTGATGACCTCAACACCCAAGAAGTATGATAAATCCCCCATATCCTTCAGAGCAAACTCAGAACCAAGGGACTCAATCAGCTGCTGTATCTTTAAGGCATTAGAACCCGTGACAATGATGTCATCCACATAAATGAGAACATAGGTTACATGGTCAGGAGTTTTTAATATGAACAAAGAGCTATCAGAAATAGAACCTGTGAAACCAAGCTTAACCAGATAGTTGCTTAGCCTTGAAAACCAAGCACGGGGGGCTTGTTTGAGACCATATAAAGATTTGTGCAGCTTACAGACATGATTTGGATAGTTTGGATCAACATACCCAGCAGGCTGCTGATGAGTGCCAAATATTGTATATATTTATCCCTTTCTGTTGGCATTTTAACTCATCTTTTGTGCATTAATTCTACATTTTATCCCATATTCTGTATTTTCACTGTTTTCAAGAATAAATATTTTTATTAATTAATTTTGCATTTTTAGGTAATAAATAAAGTTCGGATGAGTCGCGGAGCGAAAAGAGCAGAAAAGTAGTGAAAAGCCGGAAGAAATTACGCAAGGAAGCCGCGAAGAATGGTGCGCACAACCTCATTTTCTACACACAAAAGCGCCTCCGTTCTCAGCCATCAGATCAGTTCTCAGAAGCATCCGACGGTCGCTCCTGCATAGAGCATCAAAATCTGAAGTCTCTGCCAAGCACCACAGCGCTGAAATTCCAAGCCTTCAGATTAGATGGTAGTTGAATCCAACGGTCGCTCCATTGCTGTTCATCAAAGTTTGATATCTCCGCCTAACACTACAACACCTAACTCCATCTGGAATCGTTGATTTCGTTGTATCAAAAAATCTAGCGGTCGCTACAAGCTTCACTCCGCATCACCGTCTGATTCACCTACCAGCTTCGCATCTCGCGGCCCATCTCACGAAACATCAAGACTAGATGGATTCGCTCAACACTCTATCACCCGAGCCCTACCACCTAACCAAACAACCCCCTTCTCCCATTCTATCGAACCCATCTACCACCATCACCCCCCTCTCTGCAGAACCACCTCCTTCCCTGCCGCACCACCATCATCACCACCACTCCTGCAACAGCCACCAAACCACCAACTCTCCACAACAACCACAACCCATCACTACTATCATCACCCCTATCACCTATTACTCTATTTCAACAACTCCACCATCCTCTTCACTGTTAGGATTGGATTTGGTGAATTAGATTGATAGATGAAGCAATTGGAGGCGTGGATAGCAGCAGGAGCGTCAGAGGAAGAATGGGTCGTCGCACATGGGAGGAATTGTGCCATAAAATTAGGTAATTTGCAAAACCTAATTTCACTGAATTTGGGGGAAAATTGGGGAAAACCCTAATGATGTAATTGGGTATAAATTGGGACTATGGGTTGTGTTAGAAACCATGTTTGGAATAGCCAACATCCAGAACTTTCAAGTTCTGTTAAATGTTAATTTTCCATGTTCAGTTCAATTTCCATGTTCTGTTAATGTTGTTTTGTTTAGTTCAATTTACTGCTTAGTTTCAAGTTCATGTTAGACTTTCATATCCTGTTAAATATATCCTGTTAAATGTATCCTGTTAATGTGTTAGATGTTTGTGTGTGCTCATTGTTAGTTCAGTTAGTTATGATCATGTTAGTTGTTGCTCCTGTCACTGTCAGTTACATGTCTACTGTTATGTGTAATTTGCTGTCACAATTGATGGAATGCTAGGCTAGGTATCTGTGAAGCATTGGTGTGATTGTGCAATGGAAGAAATCAGTGCTCATAGCAAGCTGATTATCTTGCCATTCTTGTTGTATGCTTAGGTTGCACTGTGATTGAGCATTGGGAGAAACTAGTGCTCATAGCAAGCTAGTTTTCTTCCCATTCTATTTGTTTGCCTGTTTTCTGCCTAGCCTTGCTTCATTTCAGTTTCTTCACCATCATCCTTGCCCTTGGCTTTAGGCCTTGGTTCATCTTATTTTGTTTTGCTTTTGTGCATTTTGTTTTGTTTTTGCTGTTTAGTTTTTCCATTGCTTTTGCCTTGTTGTTTCTTCCCTGCCCTGCAACTCTGTTGCTTCTCTGGTTTGCTTCCAATTTGGCCTAGAGCCACTGTTTACCACTCCTTGTGCTGCTGTGCACTGCTTGTGCAGCTGCTGCTGTTTTGCATTGTCTGCTACCACTGCTGCATTGCTACTTCTTTTTCTTGGCCTTGCTGTGCAGCTCTTTCTCCTGCAGCTGCTGTTGATGTTGCCCTCCCTGTGCTGCCTCTGCCAAGCTGCTGCTGCTGCCTTTCTGCAGCTGTTGCTACCACCCCACTTCTGCAGCTGTTGTCTGCTGCAGCTCCATTGCTGCTTCCTCACCAAGCCCACAGTTCACTAAGCCACAGACCCTCAAGTCCAGCCCCAGTCCACAGTTACTAAGCCCAGATTTGAACCAAAAGTTAAAAGCCCAAGGTTTAGTTCACTGAGGCCCATTTCATTAAGGCTCAAAGCCCAGTTTAGGTTAAGGTTAAAAGCCCAATCCAATTAACTGTGGGCTTAATCAAAAGCCTAAGTTTAAGGCCAAAGCCCATTTATAATTCAGAGACTAACTGAGCCCAAGCTCAGTTCATTCTATTGTTATCAAACCCATTAGTGCTCAAAGTCCAATTTAAGCCAAAAGGCTTCATAGCCCAATAGCAACTAGAACCTAAAATAGCTAGAACACTACAAAACACTCCCAATCTCTGTGGATCGACCCGTACTTGCACGAGCTACAACTGACGACCGTGCACTTGCGGTATTACTGTAGGCCCCCGTTTTTATCACGCTAATTTCTAATACCCTTTTAGAGGCCTGCCAAGTTTTTGGCGCCTCTTTGAGGCCTACCAGCTGCTTCATGTAAACCTCCTCTAAATTCCCATGTATGAAAGCATTTTCGACATCCAATTTCTTTAGTGGCCAACCTTGCATCACAGAAATAGATAATACAAGACGTATAGTACACGGTTTTATCACGGGACTTAAAGTCTCACCATAATCAATCCCGGCTTGTTGATTGAACCCTTTGGCAACCAGACGGGCTTTATGCTGACTGATACTGCCATCTGGATTTTTTTTTACACGAAAGACCCACTTCGAACCTACAACATTCATACCATCTTTTAAAGGCACCAATGAGAATGTACCATTTTTAATCAGTGCATTAATCTGGACATCCATAGCTTTTCTCCACTTAGGATGTTTGCAGGCCATAGAGTAGAAAGTCGGCTCCATGAAGTCCTCCTCCAAGAGCGGATGTTTTGTGGCGGTCAAACATAGCTTCTGAATGGGTTTCGTAATACCAGATTTAGCTCGAGTTGTCATAGGGTGGGCCACAACCGTCGGTTCTGCAGAATGATCCCTTGATGAAGTTGCGCTAGTGTTAGATAACTCTGAATCAGAAGCTGAAATATGTTCAGATGCATCATGTGATTGTGCAGGAGAATTCTCCAGAGCAGGTGAATCTGGAGCATATGATGCAGTCGGTGATGGAGCAAGAACCATTGGAGCTAATGTAGCAGCATCCTGATGTACTAGTGAGTTACATTGTTTAAAGGGAGGAGAAAGTAAAACACTAGTGCTCGATGGCTCATTACCTGAACAAGACAATGGAGTGTGGCGCTGCCGAGAAGACTTGAATGGAAATGTCGTTTCTTCAAATCTAACATGACGAGATATATAAAGCCTGTTTGTTTTCTGATGCAAACACAAATAACCTTTGTGTGCACTGCTATATCCTATGAAGACACATGGAAGAGACCTTGGTTCAAGTTTATTTGCATTATATGGCCTAAGGCAGGGGTAAGCTAGACAACCAAAAACTCGTAAGAAAGAGTAGTCTGGAGACTTTTGAAAAAGAAGTTCTAAAGGAGTTTTAGACTCTGAGTTGGACTTTGGAAGCCTGTTGATCAAGAAACAGGCTGTGGTAAAGGCATCAGCCCAGAAGGAACGAGGTATTTTTGCATGAAACAAAAGTGCCAAACCATATTCAGTCACATGACGAATTCTACGTTCTGTCAGGCCATTTTGAGGTGACGTGTGTGGACACGAAAATCTATGTTGAATGCCTGATTCATTGAGATAAGATGTGAACTTCTTAAACTCTAAGGCATTATCTGACTGAAAATTTTTGATTTTATGGTCAGTTAGATTTTCAACCTGTTTGTGAAAAATTATGAAAGTTTTAAGAGCATCAGACCTTTGCACAAGTGGGAAAACCCAGGTAAAATGAGAATACACATCCATTATCAATAGGAAATAACGAAAACCAGTTCTTGACAACTGCGGAGAGACCCAAATATCAGTAACAACCAAGCTCAAGGACTTGTTATAAACAGTTGAACTAAGAGAGAAATACAAATTCTTGCTCTTACTGATGTGGCAAGAGTGACAAAAATCAAAGTTTTTATTAGCAATAGGAAGAGAAAATTGATGGCATATTCTGGAGACTGTGCGCAACATAGGATGACCTAATCTCTGGTGCCATAATGGTAAACTAGAAGCAACATGTGCCTGCGGTTTTATTTGAAAATTCATCGAACTGACTCCATCTAGAACATACAGACCATTCCTTTCAAGTCCTCTCAGCAGTGGAAGCCCCGTGAGATTGTCCTTCACAACAAAAAAAGATGTGTGAAATTCAAAGAAGACTGCATTGTCTTTACAGAATTTAGACACTGACAATAAATTACACTTGATTTCAGGCACATGAAAAACATTATTCAAATAAAAATATCTTGAATTTTTTGTAAAAGAACTGTTACCAACATGAGAAATAGTCAATGAATTACCATTACCCACTTGCACTTGTTCAGTGCCATCATACTCATGAGGAATAGTCAGATTTCTCATGTCTACTGTCAGATGATTTGTAGCTCCTGTGTCTGTAACCCATTGTGTGTCATGGTGTCCACCAGGTAAATCTATGTAAGCAGTTGGTTGACTCTGCTGATTGGTATTAGGTTTCTCATAACGAAACCAACATATGTATGCAAGATGATTTCTTTTCTTGCATATTTGGCACTTTGGTCCTGTGCCGGCATCATTTTGTGTCTGCTGCTGGTTATTGCGTTGTGCATTATTGTTGTTGTTGTTCCTCCTGAATGACATGTTTGGATTGTGCTGATACTGAGATGTTGGACCTGCATATCTCCTTTGGTCCTGCCTATTGCCAGATGTGGCTGTGGTAGACACTGCAACATTGGCTATTGGTGACTGCAGCAAGGCTAGCTGTGATTCTAGCCTCATATCATAAGTTAAAATATGGGAGTAAAAGAGATCAATGTCCATACCCTCTATTGTAGTGAGAGAAGTGACAATCGGATCATAGCTTTGGTTTAAGCCATTGCAGATGGCTTGCTTATTTTCATCACTAGATACTGTATAACCTGATTCTGCTAACTGAGCAAACAGAGCTTTAGCTTCAGTTAAATAAGATTTCAGAGTCTTATTACCTTTTGAGAGGTTGTGAAGCTGCTTCTTGAGATTCATTTGATGAACAAAGGTTTTGGGTGCATATTCTGATTCTAGTTTGTCCCATATTTCTTTAGCAGTGTCTAGTCTTGCTACCGTGCTCAAGACTTCAGGAGTAAAGGTTGAATTCATCCAACCGACTATCAGTGAGTCTTGAGATTCATATGCAACAAAACTAGGATTTATGGTTTCACCATCTGGAAGTGTTTTTGCTGGTTTTGGTTTAGTTCCATCAATGAAACCTGTGAGATCATGACCCTTAAGAATAGGTTTAAATTGAGCCTTCCACAGCAGATGATTTGTTTCGGTGTGTTTCAAGGTAACTAGATGGTGAATTTGTACTTGTCTAAGGGAGGTTGTAGTGTCTGCCATTGTTGATGGTGCAGAACTGATTTTTTTTTTTTTTTGATAAGCGAAAGGTGGCTCGGATCAAAAGCTGATACCAAGTTAGAACAAGGTTTTTGGTTTAATATCTTCCACCCTGAACTGTGGAGATTAATTTGTTATTTATACTTGAAGATGTTACAGAGATAGAGTTTAACAACCGATAAAATAGCTAACAAAAGGTGGAACGAGTTACATGCATTCAATGAGAATTGTTAGCTAGTCTTGAGGATGACTGAACTGAACTGAACTGATAGCTGACGCTTAGGAAGACTGAGCCATCTGCTTAACAGTGGTAGTTTTGGTTGATGTGCTGAAATCAAACCCAACAGAAAAAGTGAAACAGAGAATTATAATTAGGGTTTGAGATTGATGTTGAGATTATTGAGAAATCGATAAGTTAAACGAGATGTTAACAGATGAACAAATCTTGGGTTGATATATAATTGAAGTTTTGTAGTCGTTTTAGAGATGAATCAAATAATTAGGGTTTCATGAGAATGCAGAAAGGGATAAGAAGATGAAATCGAAGGTCTAAGGAAGTAATTAGAGATGGGTTCGGTTGAATTGAGGAGTTGAATGGATGTTATGAACTCGAATTAGGGATTAAGAGTCGATTTATGGTTCATCTGAGGGTTGATGATGATAAAGACTTAGGGTTTCTGCATGTGGTGTTGGAGTTCGATTTGAGTAAGAATTAAGAAGATATAAAAGGAATTACAAGATGGGTTTGCTTAATTGAAGAGCTGATTGATGTTTTGAGCTTGAATTAGAGATTGGAGACAGTTAGGGTTCATGTGTTCTTTCCCAAATTGAAATTAGGGTTTGAGTAGAATCGGTCTGGTAATTTGGCAATTCAGAGGATGATAAATCTTGGTAAGTCTACAACTTTTCTAATTTCGGTACTTTGAATCCAGTTGATTAAGGTATTTGGTTCATTTGATTTAGAATAGAACCTGGACTGATATAAGTGTAGAATGGAGTTTTATTTATGGTTTAGAGTTGTAGTTGTGATCATTCTGAAGTTGCAGGTGTGGATAATTAAGGTAATTCATGTTGATGTTGTAGCTGTTGTGGTATGTTGAACTACAGGGAACATGAAGTGGATGTTAATGTTGAGTTTTTGTAGTAATTGAAGTTTGATTGTGACTCTCAAATGGAGTCTGGGGTGACGGTTAGGTGGTGGTGATGTTAGAGTTGCAGAGAATGTGAGTGGATAGAGATAGGGGTAATGTCTGTATGTTTGAGATTGCTGAACTGGAGTTTGTTGTGTTGATGCTAATTCAGTCAGGGAATTAGTCTTGCAGTTGTTGGTTTGAAGCAGTGAACTTGTATAACATATGGTTTTTTTTAGCTGAGCTGTAGATAATGGAGTGTACATATGAGATTGATTGTAGCATGTGCGGCGGTATGCAGTAGTGGCTTTGCAGGCCTATAGGTGGTGATACTACAATCTTGTAAAGTGGTGGTGGTATGTTGATGGATACAAGGAATGGGAGAAGCTGAGTATATTTGAATTGTAATGCAGATAGGAGGTGTAAGTGGAACTGTCAATTGTAAGACGGTGTTTGGAGTGGAAATGTTATGTTGGCAATGGTAATTGTATAATCACAGTGCGAAGTCTTATTGAAATTGCAACTGCATTTGCAGGTAAATCTAAGTTTGTAGTTGAAGTTTAATTGATATGTATATGTTTTTTTTGTAATGAGCTTTGTAGCTTTAATTTGATTAAAGTTGAAATGATAAGAAGAACGTTATGTTATAGGAATTGAAGCTGAAATAGCTTAGGTCTTGTGCTGTTAGTCATCCCAGTCAGTGTCTGACTTAGCTGACTCAGTTAATTTGACTGAGTTGAATCTTATTGACCCACTGAGTTACCTGTCTTGACCCTAGTTGACTCATTTGACCGATTTATACTTGACCATTGGATGAGGACTTGACCTTGAATGGACGTTTACTGTTAGAGACCGTTGAATGTTAGTATGACCGTTAAGTTTGACTTGTAGTTGACTCAGATGGACTGGACCTTAGTTTAATGGGATGGTTTAGAGAACTTGGGCTTAGAACCATTAGATAAACTTGTATGATTCTTGTGTGAGCCATTTTGGCTATATTCTTAAAGTTCTTGTGTGATTAACAGTTAGTTTATTAACAACGATCGATTCGAAGGATGAACCAGTGGATCGTGGATCTCGAGGTAGGTGTGACTTGTCATCAAAATATGTCGGAATACTTTAACTCTTTTGAAACCATTGTTGTTTTCTTTTACAAAAATTTATGTTTATCAACTCATACATTGTCTGTCATGCATTCCATGCTTTATATAAACTGCATTATGATAATTCTGTCGATTTTTTGAATCTTTCCATGAAATGGAGAGGACTTGTAAGGTATGTCATTATGAATTGTTATGGGAAATGAGAATTTACATATGTGGTATATAAGGTACGTTGCTTCACATTTATATCTACATGAATTCAGCTTTTATGCTTATATCGTTCGATAGTTTGCGAGTTCGGAATTGTCGACATCCATATGTACAATTAGGTGTGGATTTGCGAGTTCGGAATTGCACAACCATATTATACATTGTTTGACGAAGGAGTTTGTCCATATACATGTTTGTGCATTCCAGTGACGTAGTCACTAATGTTTGGGAAAACATTAATTGTTTTCCAAATCTTGCTCATGATTTCTTTAAAGTTAAATGTTATTCCTGCTGGTTACCCCTTTTAGGGATGATGTGCTCACCCATTCCCACTTTCAGTTTCAGAGACAGACCAGAGTTGCGCAGCGAAAGCTTGGAGGAGTTGACTCCGTTAATTAGTTAAATATTGCTATGTTTATTATGTTGTATATTTTATTTGCAAACCAAATGACTATTGTATATGTATCATTTGAGAGGAGTTCTTGTATATATATTTCTGAACGGGGTTAATTTTGGGTTAAGTTTTGTAGCGGATTTCTTAATTGAATGTTTAAGTAAAGGATTTAAATTTTTAGTGTCTCTCTATTAGTTAATCTCTTGGATTAGTCAGCTGCTAGCTTTGGGGGCGCTACAGATTTCTTCCGAAAGCAGATGATTATTCATATGCTTCTCACGTTCTGTGAATAGCCGGGACATTGAGGAATATCCAGAAAGGCATTTCTGGAATCGGTCTGATTTTCTCTCCGTTCGTTCCGTTTGAATAAAGGAAGGATCCCAAAGAATCGATCTTTCTTTTTATTGTTGAATCTCTCTTTGATTGATCAATGTATGATATTCTGAATCCTCATTACTAATCGAATCGAAAGGGTCTCTGGATTGATCAGAAGATCCTTTCAATTTGATAGAATTCGTTACTTGAACGAAAATAGATCTTGTGGAATCATATTCAATATTTGACGATACATTCTGTACCTTGCTAAAAAACCGATCCTTGCTTACCAACCACACATTGTCTAACCAATTCCAACTCTCTCTCAATACGTTCCTCAAAAAATCCGACTCGTGCAGATTCTTTCCCTAACTAATGAAGATATCTTGGTGGAATTGCCACATATGAAATTGAGCACAATTTTGCAAATAAATACCCCACTTGTTTCTCGAGAATAGATGGGAAACATATTCAATCTCATTTGATTGAATAGTTGACTCAGCTCCTTGTTGTTCGAAGAAACCCTCCACTTCAATTGGTCTTTTTTCACGAAAAGCAGACATTAGATAACAAATCCAGTGTTTCACTAAGATTTCGAATATCTTTCCTGAATTCAAGTTGATTATGTTTCGCTTCTTTCTCAGAGAAAGACGATCAAACAATTCCCAATCATGGTCCTTGTGGATCGAATCATCCGTACATGATACAAAAACAAACTCTAGATATTTGATATCTTTCTCTTTAAATGAGATCTCAATTCCAGTTACGGTTTCCTTAGATATCTTACAACTAGAATTCCACATTTTTCCGATCTGGTTCCTCCACCACCACGAACCCCAGTTAGAGTAAGGCATTATACATTTTTTCGTTATTGGGAGAACCCAAATGCTCTCTTTCGGATCCATGAAACAACTCTCAGAGATCTTTTTCCCTTTTGGAAGATAGAGGAGCGAAACAATCAACCTATTAATATTGGAAGACCAAAAACATTCTTCTGGTGTATCATTTTTGGGTCCAATGAAATTCATAGGTATAGGAAGAAGCCCCATCAAATAGAGATTTTTTCTTTCGACTATATTTCGATTGTTAATACGATATATAAGGACCGCTATTACAAGCAGTACTACACCTTTGATCGTGAAATATCGATTACTTGTTGAACCTTGTGAATCGCGTGAAAGGAGGATACTCCAAATTCGGGGGTCAAAGAGTTTCGTAAAACGTTCTTGGTGGAAAAAATGTGAGTGAAAGATCCCACTGAATCGAATTTGGTCCATGAATCTAAGAAATAGTGAGAATTCCTGATCTCTCTCAATTCGAAGATCCAGGATTTGAATTGATGTCGTTTCATTGATTCCTCCTAAATATTTCATTTCAATTGGAATTTGTTTATTCACGATGTACGATGATCCCTGTTAAGCATCCATGGCTGAATGGGTAAAGCGCCCAACACATAATTGGAAAACTCGTAGGTTCAATTCCTGTTGGATGCACGCCAATGGGAACGTTCAATAAGTCTATTGGAATTGGCTCTGTATCAATGGAATCTCATCATCCATACATAGCGAATTGGTATGGTATATTCATACCATAACATATGAAAAGTAAGAACTAGAATTCTTATCAATACTGGAACTCATAGGGAAGAAAATGGATTTATGGATGGAATCAAATATGCGGTATTTACAGACAAAAGTATTCGATTATTGGGGAATATACTTCTAATGTCGAATCAGGATCAACTAGAACAGAAATAAAGCATTGGGTCGAACTCTTCTTTGGTGTCAAGGTAATAGCTATGAATAGTCATCGACTCCCGGGAAAGGGTAGAAGAATGGGACCTACGGGCGATAAAATGCATTACAAACGTATGATCATTACGCTTCAACCGGGTTATTCTATTCCACCTCTTAGAAATAAAAGAACTTAAAAAAAAATACTTAATAACACGACGATACATTTATACAAAACTTCTACTCCGAGCACATGCAATGGGGCCGTAGACAGTCAAGTGAAATCCAATTCACGAAATAATTTGATCTCTGGACAGCAGCGTCATTGTGGTAAAGGTCGTAATGCCAAAGGCATCTTTACCGCAAGGCATAGAGGGGGGGTCATAAGCGTCTATACCGTAAAATAGATTTTCGACGAAATGAAAAAAATATATCTGGTAGAATCGTAACCATAGAATACGACCCCAACCGAAATGCATACATTTGTCTCATACACTATGGGGATGGTGAGAAGAGATATATTTTACATCCCAGAGGGGATATAATTGGAGATACCATTGTTTCTGGTACAGAAGTTCATATCTCAATGGGAAATGCCCTACCTTTGAGTGCGGTTTGAACCATTGATTTACGTAATTGGAAGTAACCAATTAGGTTTACGACGAAACCTAGAAATCAATCACTGATCCAATTTGAGTACCTTTATGGGATAGACCTCAACAGAAAACTGAAGAGTAACGGCAGCAAGTGATTGAGTTCAGTAGTTCCTCATATAAAATTATTGACTCTAGAGATATGGTAATATGGAGAAGACAAAATTGTTTGAAGCACCGACAGAACCGGAAGCGCCCCTTGTTTCAAAGAGAGGAGGACGGGTTATTCACATTTCATTTGATGGTCAGAGGCGAATTGAAAGCTAAGCAGTGGTAATTCTACCCCCGGGGAAAAATAGAGATGTCTCCTACGTTACCCGTAATATGTGGAAGTATCGACGTAATTTCATAGAGTCATTCGGTCTGAATGCTACATGAAGAACATAAGCCAGATGATGGAACGGGGAGACCTAGGATGTAGAAGATCATAACATGAGTGATTCGGCAGATTTGGATTCCTATATATCCACTCATGTGGTACTTCATCATACGATTCATATAAGATCCATCTGTCTAGATATCATTATATACATCCAGAAAGCCGTATGCTTTGGAAGAAGCTTGTACAGTTTGGGAAGGGGTTTTGATTGATCAAAAAGAAGAATCTACTTCAACCGATATGCCCTTAGGCACGGCCATACATAACATAGAAATCACACTTGGAAAGGGTGGACAATTAGCTAGAGCAGCAGGTGCTGTAGCGAAACTGATTGCAAAAGAGGGTAAATCGGCCACATTAAAATTACCGTCTGGGGAGGTCCGTTTGATATCCAAAAACTGCTCAGCAACAGTCGGGCAAGTGGGTAATGTTGGGGTGAACCAGAAAAGTTTGGGTAGAGCCGGATCTAAGCGTTGGCTAGGTAAGCGTCCTGTAGTAAGAGGGGTAGTTATGAACCCTGTAGACCATCCCCATGGGGGTGGTGAAGGAAGGGCCCCAATTGGTAGAAAACAACCCACAACCCCTTGGGGTTATCCTGCGCTTGGAAGAAGAAGTAGAAAAAGGAATAAATATAGTGATAGTTTGATTCTTCGTCGACGTACTAAATAGAGAGAAAATCGAGAATATGTTTCTTCGTCTTTACAAAAGAAAAAAAGATAGTAATTAGCTGTGACACGTTAAAAAAAAATCCTTTTGTTGCTAATCATTTATTAGGAAAAATTGAAAAGCTCAACATAAGAGGAGAAAAAGAAATAATAGTAACTTGGTCCCGGGCATCTACCATTATACCCACAATGATCGGCCATACAATTGCTATTCATAATGGAAAAGACCATCTGCCTATTTATATAACAGATCGTATGGTGGGTCACAAATTGGGAGAATTTGCACCTACTCTAAATTTCCGGGGACATGCGAGAAGCGATAATAAATCTCGTCGTTAATGTTAATAATAATAAAGTGAATATGGGTGCTCGTCGTTCATTGGTGGGAGGTTAACCTTATGATAAAGAGGGACCCAGATGTGGAAGTATCCGCTTTAGGTCAACATATATGTATGTCTGCTCACAAAGCACGAAGAGTGATCGATCAGATTTGGGCGTTCCTACGAGGAAACACTTATGATACTAGAACTCATGCCTTATCGAGCATGTTATCCCATTTTTAAATTGGTTTATTCGGCAGCAGCAAATGCTAGTCACAATATGGGTTTCAAGGAAACAGATTTAATCATTAGTCAAGCCGAAGTCAACGAGGGTACTATCGTGAAAAAGTTAAAGCCTCGAGCTCGAGGACGTAGTTATCCGATCAAAAGACCCACCTGTCATATAACTATTGTATTGAAAGATATATCTAAAGATCAAGACTATTTCATATGGTTAAGAAAAACTGGATATGTATATATAGATAAATATACGGATGTTAGAGAGAGGTATCTATGTATGGTAGAGCACGAAAGACTAAAATGGGCTAATGAAAGCGAAGAAAGCGAGGGTGTATGGGACAAAAAATAAATCCACTTGGTTTTAGACTTGGTACAACCCAAAAGCACCATTCCCTTTGGTTTGCACAACCAAAAAGTTATTCTGAGGGTCTACAGGAAGATCAAAAAATACGGGATTGTATCAAGAATTATGTACAAAAAATATGAGAATATCTTCGGGTGTAGAGGGAATTGCGCGTATAGAGATTAAAAAAAGAATCGACCTGGTCCAGGTCATAATCTATAAGGGATTCCAAAATGGTTAATAGAGGGTAAACCGAGAGGAATTGAAGAATTACAGATCAATGTACAAAAAGGTTTTAATTGTGTGAACCGAAAACTCAACATTGCTACTACACGAATTGCAAAACCCTATGGAGACCCTAATATTCTTGCGGAATTTATAGCTGCGCAATTAAAAAATAGAGTTTCATTTCGAAAGGCAATGAAAAAAGCTATTGAATAAACTGGGCAAGCAGATACAAAAGGAATTCAAGTACAAATTGCAGGACGTATTGACGGAAAAGAAATTGCACGTGTCGAATGGATCAGAGAAGGTAGGGTTCCCCTACAAACCATTCGAGCTAAAATTGATTATTGTTCGTATACAGTTCGAACTATTTATGGGGTATTAGGCATAAAAATTTGGATATTTGCAGACGAAAAATAATCAAATATTTCTTCTTTGACTTTTTTATCTAGGACAGGACCAAAAAAAACAAAACCTTTCATTATTTTTCCCTTCAATCTAAAATGATCAATTTCAAATCTTTTAATTTTATAGGGTTAAATAAAAATTAGATTGACCCTTTGGTATAATTGTTATGCTTAGTGTGTGACTCGTTGGTTTTTCTAGTTTAGATTAGATTAAAAAAGGAAAGGTTGGTCCCCTAGTCTGAACTAAGAACTATGTAACTAATAACCAGCTCATTGCTTCGTATTATCGGGATCCAAAGAAACAATCAATATATGATGTATTGATCATATCATTGTAGCAACTGAAATCTTTTTAATATTACATATACATAAAAGAAAAACCAATCTGATCGTGGATTGTGATATGAAATAAATAAATAAAAGGATGTGGATAAATGGAAGGGGCAGAGAAAGAGAGAAGGAGAATATCAACGATATATGATTCCAATATGTATGGTTTATGAATAATCTCATACAAAGGCAATGTAATAAAGCATCAATATGGATTTGGCCATAATCATAATTAATCATTAAATGAATCCGGTTCATAGGAAAAATAAATACAAATAAAAGAGAGCTTCGAGTCAATAAAGACTGAGTAGATTGACTCAGAAACAACAAATTGAATTAGGAGCTCCGTTGCAGAGTTCAGGCCTAGCCATTAACCAAGAAGTAATGGGAACGACGGAACCTATGACTGCAGAACATTCTATCGAAAACGAATCCTAATGATTCATTAGGTGGGACGGCGGAAAGAACCAGGAACCTATTCATTTCTGAGAGGTCAAGGACTGACCCTACGAATTAAACAGACATTGAAAGAGTCAATATTCGCCCGCGAAGGCCTTATTGAATTGCTAAGTTTTTTGGATTCAATTAAGGTCAAAATAAAGATTCGTAAAAAAAATCTATATTCTAGAGGTATATTTCCAGTTGCAGATAAAACCCAAGATATATAAATTTTTTGACAGATTAGATCTCAAGAAATCCTATGATTCAGTCTATTATAAATTCAATACATTTTCGAATACATATTCGTAATATTATGGAATCATTTCATTCGCGAGGAGCTGGATGAGAAGAAACTCTCATGTCCGGTTCTGCAGTAGAGATGGAATTGAGAATAACAAACAACCATCGACTATAACCCCAAAAGAACCAAATTCCGTAAACAAAATAGAGGAAGAATGAAGGGAATATCCCACCGAGGCAATCATATTAGTTTCGGTAGATCTTCAGGCACTTGAACCCGCCTGGATCACATCTAGACAAATAGAAGCAGGGCGACAAGCAATGACAAGCAATGACACGATATGCACGTCGAGACCAGAAACCATGTCAGAATCACTCAAAAACCCTCTCATTTCCCCAAATTCATCGACGATAATGATCCCCAAATTACAAAACCCACCGCCAGCATAATCGACACCACTCCCTATATGAGATAAGATAGCTGTGATCTAAACATAACACCCTAGACATTCCATTCTAATCACAATCGAACAGTTAACCATATTCAAAGGAACCCTTCCAACATCAAAATGCGAAAATTCTAAATATACCAGAATATAAAGATTAAAGCATAACGAAATGTAATTCAAGACACATCCATAGATCAAAAGATAATGTACTATGATATATACCAAGACCAAATATCTGAGAACATAATTTCTCAATAATCTGAACAACAGATAAAATTTGGTTCAAGAAAACCTAAATGTACTTGTAAAAACCAAAATAACCCCATTCAATGTAATCTGAAACTGATGATAAAAGTGAAACTCACAAACTCCTAGAAAACGTAACACACCATAAGCTTCTTACTCATGTTGATGCAGGTGCTGCTTCTGGTTCTACCTGAGGAACATCATTTTCCTCCCTGTGTGGTGGTACATCATCAGTCAAAAGGAGGCTTAAAGGGTCCTTGGCTCGAGGGCTATCAGCCCATTCAGGGTGCCTGTTTTTTGACACTGCATACAAACAAAAAACCAAAGAATTATTATTATTATTATAATAGTTTGCTAAGATTTGGAAGAAAATAGTAAAATGCCTGAAAATCTTGGAGAAATAGTAACATTTTTACCATATTTGGAAACAAATCTCGAAGAAATAGAACAATTTTTGAAAACATATCAGATCTACACAAATCCTTCTTTAGATTTCGAGATGAGAGAGTACCTTTAACAGTAACAGGTGGGGGACGATTGTTAACATTCTTGATCGCTGGCTGTTTTGAGCTGCTGATTCGGCTTCCATTGCCCATGTTTTCTTTCTCAGATTTGGAGTAGAGAAAGAGGAGAGACAGACACTACAGTGGAACCCTAAGTGCTTATTTATATCAATGATATGTATATGTAAAATACCAAACTAACACCAAAATGTATTATTATTCCACAACCAAACCCACTATCTTATTTTTTTTATATTTAAAATAAATTAAAATCATTATCAAAATTAAAAATCAATACGAAAATTACAAATTAAATTAAATTAAATCTCTATGAAGTTGCACTCGGACATTACAAAAAAAATCTTGCTGGTTCTCTCATGCAAGATGGATCCCTAGCCTTCAGTTACAGCATAAAGCAACTTCTCCTTCACTGTATCCTACAAAAAAAAAAATTAAATTAAATTAAATTTGACAACTCTGACACAAAATAATTTAATGCCAAGCAATTTTCATTTTCCAATGGAAAGAAATAGAAAACCGGGGTCTTTGAAAATCTCACCTCTGGTTAGAATAAGGAGATAGTTGGCACAAGGCAAGTCCCCATCAACCAATTCGTTTAAATGCTAAGTCTCCATGTGGGAGTTGAGGTGATCCGGTTCCAAACTGAATGAAAGCTTGTTTTTGATCACGTTGCAAGTCCTTCATGATTTTTAAAAGCTGCAGTAGAATAGAAAGCAAAAATAACTACATTAGAAACATATTCAGGTGATGCAGCTGTAGGATTGTGAAAATGGCGGAAGGAAAATGATAGATTAGTACTGACATAAATGATCAGGGGACTGCTATCTGTGTAACCATGATCAAATTGGATGGGATGCAAAAGCTCATTCCACTGTAGAAAACATGATCACCATGAAGTTAGACAGTGCCAATCAGTTTAACAAGAGCAAAGAAAGTAACAAGAGCAAGCATTCACCATTCTACGATCTTGTCTGGATGTAAGCAGGTAGTCTGGATACCCAGGCAGGGTAAAATCTACACAAAGATCCATCAATCTTTGTATCCTAAATAGAAGGCACATATAAGACTCAAAATTCTCTTTCTATCAACAAGAGCCCCTCCCAAGACCAGGATCAAGTGACTGGATATCATTATGTTGAGATCCTAAAAAAACCAATTGAAGTATCTCAGTATCTTCCAGTGCATGACCAAATATTCTTTGAACACCAAATTGAATTTGTGGAACACCAGAGTCTTTAGCGTATTATCTGCTGACAAAAGAAACCAAGGATTAAGAAAACAATAAATACATCAAAAGAGAACTGACCTAAATGATGGATATCTTATCCTTCCTAGATAAGTAAGTGTTACATATATCCCACTAAATTACATATGCAGGAAATTTTTGCATTTGTTACTGACCTAAATGATGGATGTGATTCCTATCAGATCAACTAGCTGCCGAAATGCATCCTGATGAGCCTAAATATTGAAATATTTGGTCAGTCAAAAAAGTAGTATGGAATAGGTGTCCTTACTTGGACATAGTTCATAAGTGACACTGTCTTCCGCAACACTAGGCATACTATAAGCTATAACAAAAGATTAAAACTCTTATTGAGTGAATTTTTGGCAAACTCAGTAAGTTACAAGTCTAGTAAGAAAAAATAGACTAACTTGACAAACAATTAAAGTAGTCTAGTAAGATCAAATAGAGTGTTTTCCAAAAAGGTAAACCAAACCAACAGCTATTGTCTGAACTAATGTTGAATAAGTTGAATTCAAATTGTGTGAACTAATGTTGAATAAGGTAAACCAAATAGAGTGTTCTCCAAAAAGGTAAACCAACCAACAGCCATTCATTCATTCATTAATCATTATACAGATGTGGTCTTTTGGAATAAGTTGAATTTGAATTGTGTGAACTAATGTTGACTTCGAATTGAGTGAACTAATCAAGAATAAGTTGCTCTTTAGGAATCCAACAAAGATATACACATGGAAAGTGAGTCCACAGGACCAGATTTAGACTGTGTATCTTCCAATGCATGACCATAGATTCTTTCAATGAAGCTACATATGAATTTAATCAATTTATGGAACACCGGACTCTTGGCATGTTATCTACTGACGAAGGAAATCAAGGATTAAAAACAATAATAGATACATTGAAAGACAACTGACAACCTTGGGCTAGAGAGTTTAACAGATAGAGCTGATGGCGTATTACGGGTGATGGCACAAAGTGTTTCTGATGTATCAGCTTGAGCCTCAGGAGAACTTTGAATCCATTAAAAACACCATAAACATAAGGCTTATACTCTTTCACAAAAAACATTTAACCACCCCTGGAAATACGAGATTTTGGAACTTACTGATGGGTTCAGTTTATCCACAAGCATTTCTAGCAAATTGCTCCAGCAAAGCAGCAGCTACAGCATCACATACTTCCTCACCCCATTCATCTTTCAGCTCCTCGACTTTTTATCATCATCATTAATAACTTCCTGCACTACACAGAATTGACGGCACTCTTCATACTCAGCAAGTGATGGTAATTTAAGGGAGAAGATAATTTACTAACACAGCTCTTTGTCAAGCGAGAAAAATATAAAGGAATAGGACATAAAAGTGAACGAGATGCGCTTGGTAGAATGATTACTTACACGACGCTTTTTATCGATTGTCACATGCTTACAAAGATACCACTCTGAATCTTGTATTTTATTTTGCCACAACGAGCATAGCTCAACTGTTCCCATTCTGTGGTCGAGAACTTCTTGAAGCAAATATCTCGAAATGGTTTCTCATTCAGCTCCACCGTCCGCTTCATCCCAATTACAGGAGGACGCTGACGTACATTTAAAAACCATCCAAACCCTGCAGGATAAGGATAAATCACCTGCTTGCTTTGAAACAGAGATAATAACATTTTGGAGCATATGGAATAAGTCCTTTCATAAGATTCTTACGTCGATCAAAACTTTGTGTGCCTCCTGCGGCTGGTGGTTACTTCTGCACTCTTTGGAGATAAGGGTGTTATTTGAGGCTAATCAAATCGTTTTCTTCCAGTCTTTTACAAATATCATCCACCTCTGTTAAGGCGTGAACATTTTCTCCTTCAAATTTCTCTTGCACAAATGCGCAGTACTCAACTCTCTTGCAACCTGCATCGGAATTGCAATCCAAACAAAGATATATCTGGTAAAAGGTTTCCAATTTTTTCGTTCCCATCATGTTTGCTTTCTCATGGTTCACAGAGTTGACCGAGAAGATATAAAAGGTATTTGACGGTTTAATCGATAGACTTCAGGTTGACAGGAGTTCCTTTTCACTTAAAACAGATAGATGCTTGCTTTGAGATCCAATTGTGCCTCACGCTTTTCGGGTTTTTAACGTTGCTGCTCGAGTTCTCAACTGAGAGTCTCTAACTCCCTCATAAATGTCTCATTCTCATACACAATCTTCTGGATATTTCCCAGTTATACAACCAAGCAATCACGAACTTCAAAAGTTCAAAAACCGAATTATAAGTCTTCCAAATTCTTTAAAAACACCACAGAGTTCTTTCTCAAACAACCACCAGGAATATCCAAATGGAAATGCATGTAGGAAGATACTCAAAACTCCATGTACCGCGTAACAGTTCAAGAAGCCTAACGAACTCCAAAATATCATTGTAGTCATCTTCCGACACAATGCTGGTAACAATGTGAACCATTTTGCTTTATCGATCACAGATATCCAAAAGAACTGATTAACACATCTGCCATTAGAAATTCTTAAATAATAAGTTCTTCATAAACACCAGAGTTGTTCCTTAAAAAAAAACACCAGAAATGTTCAAAAGAAAATGTATGTAGGAAGATACTCCAAACTCCATGTACCGTGTAAGGTCCAAGGAGCCTAACGAACTCCAAAATATCACTGTAGTCATCTTCCGACAGAAAGCTGGTAATAGTATGAACCAGTTTGCTTTATTGATGACAGATATCCAATCCAATAAGTCTGCCGAATGCCTTTTTAAACACCACAAAATTGATTCCAAATGAAGTAATGAAACAACATATATTTAACACAAAAAAACAAACCAGAGCATTAAGTTGAGTTACACGCCAAGCACTGATACTAATGTAGAAAATGTCTTAAGTAATTTTAATTGCCTTGTTAACTAGTGACCCATGACAAGTTACGCAGTCAGAAGTGCCGCAGGCATTAGCTTTGCACTACTTATCTTGAGATACTACAGATTAATTCAAGACAAAACTACCATAATAAATACAACAACAGAAACGGTACTTTTGATTGTATTTAAGATGATACTATGACTGGTACACTTTATTGATCACAGAAATCCAAAAGGGCCAAAACACACATACGACACTAGTCATACATGAATTATAAATCTACCAGATTCTCCATGCACCAAACATGATTTTTTTATATTGCATAAGATGTTACAAAGTTCTGTTTTCGGTAAACTGATCATCTCCCATCTAAGAGCAACTCCTAATACGGTGGAGTGCTTTGACACTCCACCTCTTTCAAAATGAAGGGTTTTAGCCTGTGGAGAAGTATTTGAAGGAACCGCCGCAGAGGGATCTCACCTACACCATGGGCTACATACTTCACTCTGAAAGCGGCGGAATGCGAAAACATTCCATCCCTTACGAGTAGCTCATAGGACAAGAAAACAACAGCCACTCTCACTTGAAATTATTAGCACACCAGAGTTTTTTTTTTTTACTATAGTCACCTAAGAAACCGCAATCAAATACCAACAAGAAAAGCAACATTGGCAGATAATACTGCACACAAAGGTATCAAAGCCACATTCAAAAATTTAATAAACTGATTATATCCTATCTTTGCTGAGGACAAGAAAGCAAAATGGTATTCCTTGGTTAAATAGCATACAGGATGTTTTTCACTATAGTCATTTTCAGACACGAGAATGGTACAAGGAACCACAAGCGCTGTGAAAATGACTTAAATACCAACAATAAAATCAACCACAACAACCTAGATACAGAAATTAAACTTACAATATGTCCAACTTGACTGCTATTCCAATTCATGTTTTCATGTTTCATAGTCTGCTTGATGAAACGGATTCCCAACTATCAACTGTAATTTCATATCAAATGTAAAATCTTAATGAGTTCCTCTCAGACAAATGCCTCATTTAACATCAAGGTTAAGAATGGATATATCAGTCTCGATATCTATTTTTGACATCATTGAGAAACCCATAGTTCAATCATTCATACAATTATCAAAACTATGATAACTAATGACTAAAAATCAACCACAGCAACCTAGATGCAGAAATTAAATTTACAGTATATCCAACCCGACAGCTATTCCAATTCAAGTTTAATTACCTTCAAGGTGAGCTTGAATCAGCTGATCTCTTTCTTACGTCAAGAGCTGAAGACAAGCTTGATTCATATTATCTCTCTCATCTTTCATTATACCAAGAGACACCGATAGGTCGGTCGGTTGACCTTTTTTCCATGCATTCCATCCTTTGATTCTTTATATCTATCTCTGTGGTTAGTCTACACCCAGGATTCTGCAGTCTCCTTACCTCTTTATATCAACAAGTTGCCATCAAACTTGAACCAATCTCTAAGGCAAACAAGGATAATGATACGAAAATTATGTTATGGATCAAATGAAACTAGCTAATAATAATAAGATTAACAAATAAGAAAAATCACAGTAATTCAGTGGTTTAATTCGTCAACAATAACAAGCTAAATGAGACTAGTGATATACAAAATTACAATGGCACCACCACACCCAAAATAACTAATTAAGAAGTTCAAAGTTTTTAATTGGCTTTGATTGATGAAAAATACCTTATCCATATGGAATTAGCAATCTAGACAGATCGATTGATGCTTCCCCTGCTACTTCGTTCACCCATGAACAGGATCGATCTAGCAATCTAGACTGATTCATTATTTAATTGATTGAGATCAATACAAAAATCTATTATTCCAATCAAAGTTTGCACCTTTTTGAGTAATTGATGAAGAAATCTAAAGGAGCCGCCTTTGGCATGTTTTGAGAGAGGTACGGAAGGCTGTAAATTCAAATTGACATTAGGAAAACAAGTGATGAAGATCATAGAAGATCAATTTGAATCAAAGGAGGAACCTTTACGGGGATTTGTTGATGAATTTGAGTTTTTCTCCAATCGGATAGAAGAACACAAGAGTTTCTTCTGGGAACTTCACATTGAAAAAGGGATGTTGTTTCTCAACCCTAATTAACTAATTTTACTTTTTTACACCCCGTAAAAGTAAAAAAACAAAAATTTGGGTGGAAAGTAATTTCGAATTTGACTTTATT
Source organism: Papaver somniferum (assembly GCF_003573695.1). Taxonomy (NCBI): domain Eukaryota; kingdom Viridiplantae; phylum Streptophyta; class Magnoliopsida; order Ranunculales; family Papaveraceae; genus Papaver; species Papaver somniferum. Next base: position 15,291,845 of record NW_020628818.1, read on the forward strand.
CAATCGAGTTTGACTCTATCAAAACTATCGCGACTTCGAAGAAAAATGAACTTTATTTTGACCCGAGAATAATAAAGGGAGTTCCTTTATATACCCCATAAAACACTAACGGTAACCCCATTACAATAGTGCTACTGGGTAACTACTTTGTCCATATGGTCACAACTTCGTAAAATTTCTTGGCTAGTTTTAACAACATGACATCCATTTGTACACATTATAGGAACAACGCTTTTTTCTCTCTCCTAAAAACACTCTGTAAATACATTTTCTAACTAGGTAGTTATCTTCATCCAAAAATCGATTATCTTCATCTTCTAAATTCATTTTTTTCTAGGTTTACTTTCTCAATTCTATCCGGATCTTAATTTTGTTAAGATTCGGGTAGATTAGTTTAGTTTTCTTTTATATTTTGAATAAATAAGATTTGATTATAGCAATGATCAATATATTTATATTATATCTTTTAATTCTCATCAATATGCAAGTGTATGCCATTACGATTTCTCATACCTCCTGGAGGACCTTCGATTTGGTTTAATCTTTCATCCAGCCAGTTACGACCGTGATGATAAGAGATTCCAGAATTCGATGTGGAGTTTTGGCATATTACTTCTTTTCTGGAAACATCATATCTTTCCAGAGAGTATCCAACAAAATAGTGATAAACCATTAGAAGATTTCAATTACACTATCGTTTTACATATATTTGGTGCAGAATTTTTTTTTCGATTTTTTTCGGGTCAAGATAATTGTACTAATCATGTACTTCGATTTATGGATATAATTGAATATTATGTAACTATATCTAATTATCAATAAAATTTGGGGCTTTCATGCTCTTATTCCTTCAAAAAAAAAAAAAAAAAAAAAAGACATCCATTTATATATAATATTGTATTCAAGCATGTATACACTATGTGAATTAATTCAATTCAGGCAATTGAATGCCTCTTTAATTTGTGCTCATCTTCGATCAGTCCTAGGTCCTAGCCTCATAGGATTAGAGGTATTAGGAGGCAACATGAACGGCAATCCCATCATTCTCGTTTTTAATTTTGTCAAGATAACTACCAAACTTTTTCAACTGTCGCTAGAATATAATAAAAACGTTTATACATCTTCACTGCCTCCTTTTCAAAACGCAAGTGAAAAATAAATACAGGTTTAGTATGCTGACATTTGTAATCATCTTGTAATTGTTTTTCCCCAGTCCATCACCGCTTTCTTATACTGTAGTATATAAAATAATTAATGCATAGGGTGCCCGATTTAGATAACCCTTCATAAAGAGTTACCTACTTTGGGAGGGGTGAGCTTTATTTTGTTCTTGTCGGGTGATTCATAGACACCGATATTCCTGAGCTTCTTCGCCGATCACTGAGTTTCTAGTCAGATTTACTAAGATTGGGTAGATTCTGCAACTTCGTTTCAGAGTATTGATAGAGTTTCATTAATTTAGAAAAGGAAAATGACGATAAAAACTCGAGGAAAGAAATTTTCGGTTTCCTTGCCAGTTTTTTTTTTATCGTTTTTTTCCTTATTTAGGTAGTTATAAGCAGTTGTATTTCCGTTTATCAATACTGTTTTTCAAATGCTTTTCTGTTTAAAGATATGAAGTGTCGAAAAAAAAAGGAAGGGCCACATACTGCGAGTATGTGTCCTGGCCACATCGTAGCCGGGACTATGAATACCCCTATATAATCATAAAAAAATACCGTAAGAAAATATAAAATTTGGTACAAAGGAATCATCTTAGTATCCTCGACGACTCGACTTGCGTGGAGCTTCTGCTTAAGATTTGAATCCCATTTATAAGTCGTCTGCGTGGAACTACAAAAATACCAGCATTGTCATTGTTGCTAATTAACCCAACACATATTTTAATTCAACCAATTAACCCTTTTTTTACTAACTAAACCAAAAGATATAAGCCCTAAATACTAATAGAACTTATGCCCATATAATAAATTTCCAATTCCCACCTATAATCCACTTTTTTACAAAGACAACATCAAAATCATAAAGAAGAAAACTCCAATACCAATATCCAACAGATGAACACAATCAAAATCATACATCTTGACAAAATCAATGCATAAACACCTAATCTTCCCTGTTTTCTCTACAAAAACATTGAAACAAAAACTTTGTTAATGTCTAAATCATGTAATCAAACCTCCTCAATCAACAAAACAAGACGAACACAAGATTAAATGAAAGAGAGTATAAGAAATCAATAAGGATTACAATGGGGGCACCGTTTAATAAAATCTCAAGCTACGGTTAGAGGTTCTTTGACCCGGATCCGTGAAGAGAGTGGAGATGAAGAATAACTCCAGATTCTCATTAATTTCGAGAAGACAGGTCTGGGTTTTTGTTTATCCGGTGGGGTATGCGTATTTAAGAGATTGATGGGATGGGTAGATAAATGTTGGGGGTAAACAGATAAAAGGGTATCATTAGTTTTTCTGGAGGTATATAGAGGAACACCCATAATAAAACTTACGAATCTACCGGGCTCAGTGTCTGAAAAAATAATTTGAGAGAAACATACATCCTAAAAGTTTCGTAACACATTCGATATTTCGTGAAGTAACTAAATTATTCATTGGTGAAGTAGAGCCACCAATGAGTATAATATAATTAACCTAAGGATTTCAGATTCAGTTGTACTGTAAACATTCATTGGTTATGGACAAACCTAACAAACCCATGATATAATAGATTAAGTATGCTAAGCAAGACAGTTTGAAGTTGTTTTGTTATGATCAACCATGAAGGCGAGACAAAAACATTGATATATTATTTTTCTGTCTATGGGAAAGGAGCGGGTACCAACATTACAAATTTCGGAACTGAAAAAGGATCTGAATTTTTTATCACGAGTTTTAAGAATTAATGAAAATTAGCAACAACAAAAAAATTGAATCATTAATTAAAATCTCGTATGTAAAGACCATTCAGGTACCAATACTAACTAAAAGTTTTTGTAACGATCAAATTCCCACACAAAAATAATCAAATTCTATTTGTATAAATTATGCCACACCAGACTTATTTAAATGAATCCCTCTGAATTCTAGTTGTTCCTTATGTCAAAAGTGACTTTAAGACTGTGCACCGTTTGTTTTTCAATTTTAACAATATTGCTCCCATTTGGAATATATTGTATAAAATGACAGGAAATATTTTTTTTGTGTTCTATGGATATAAATATTGGTGGTATTAGCTGGAGTTATTTTATTCTGCAAGTACTTTGGTGTATATGGAATAATAGAAAACGGTGGATTCATGAAAAGGAAAGGTATGTTTACAACTCTTGTCTTGGTAATAAGGAGAGCTAGAAAAAATTTAGTTCACTGCTATACATATGTATGCTTGAGATATTTGTTAAGTGGACCCATGCCGACAATGGTTTTTATAAGTTAAATACAAATGACGCGTCTTCTAACTTTTTTTTTGCAGGGATGTGGGTGGTTCTTTTGTAGAAGTTTTTGCTAAAAGGGCGGTTGTTCATGATGGCCTTTACCTTGCTGTGTAGTTCCATCTTATGTGATCCAACTATGCAGAGAAATTTATACTTTGTGGCATCTCGAAGGTTTACTTCATAACATTGAAGATTTGAAGATGAAGTTTGAAGATATTTTCTTTTAACATCATTATAGAGAGGCCAATTTTATGGCTGATACTTTGTAAGAAGGTGTTTGAAAGGCATTTACAGAGTGTTTGATTCAATTTTCCATCAAAAGTCACTATTAAACTTGTAGCTGACATTCAGGGTGTTTCTTATCCTAAAATGATCGGAGTTAGTTAGTCTTTTATTTTCGGTCATGTTAAGAAAGACTATTAATGTGACCTAAAATTGTAAAAAGGGATAAATACATATTATTACTATTAATCAATTTTGTTGAGAATTGTTAAAGCACTGCTCGGTCGAACTCGCAAGCATTTCTATCTCAAGCTTGTTTGTCAAGTTTAGTTGATCAAAGTTATAGTTTTGATTTCTAGTGTACTTATAGATATGTCTCGGATTAGGATAGAATGTGCATTTGAGCTTTAGAATTCACGGCGTTCACTAATTAAAGACGAAGATCTACTGAGGGGAGTTTGGAGGAACTTCATCAACAAAAGGTATGTGGAGACTAAAACTTATCTATCACTCAGAAGTTTGTTCCATTCTATCTCCTAATGAGACTAATTCGTATAGCTATATAGACATTTACATTATACATATTTGATATTTTGAACTGTATTTATCTCGCTTATCTATTTCTCGAAATATGTGTTGGAATATTTTTTCTTTAGCTATGTTCATCATTATTCTTGAAGAGTTTAGTTGGAAACAATTTACTTGTTGGAAACTAAATATTAAGTCAAAAGATGATCATGTGGAAATTGCCTTGAAACATCTTATATGATTTGTGTGAGACAATCATTTGACGTCGACTTGGAAAGTTTTGTACTAATCATTCGATCACTTGAAATTTACATGAAGCTAATAGTTTGTGTGAGACAGTTATTGTCGTCTTCTAAGGATGTTTCAATGATTGAAATGGGAGTTTAGAATAATTAACCATGTCTGGATACAACATGGTATGCATACTTAGTATGCGAACTGTTTTGTAATGATTCATGTTCGGGAACCTTGTTTGCGTACCTAGTATGCGAGTGATTCTACCTGAGTTGGGCCTGGGACGGCTGTTCGTGTACCCGGTTTGCGAACACAGTGGTTTAAGTTTTAAAATCGGCTAAGTATGATTCTCATACTCATGAACTCAAACATTAATGAATTAAGGAATGCAATATTTGCAACCCGTGGCTTAATGTTCATGAATTGATTCTTGAATAAGTACTTTGTACGATTACGAATCAATCCAATTTTGTTTCAACTTGTTCATATATATTTCTATGAGATAGTGAACATTTGAACAACTCTATGTGAAACACAATTATATTGATTTGATTATCTTTCATGTTTGATTGATCATTAAATTTGATCTAGAAGTGTTAGATGAATATGGTTAAGACAAAAGTTTTTATACGGCTAACTTCGATTAACTTTTATTGAGCCAACTCAATATACACGTTTAGGTACGGTTACCCATATCTAGATGAAGGTATATTTCATTTGTGTGTAACAAGCTAAGACCATCTAACGGTGGAGATTAATTACTTTATTTCTAAACAGACTTAGCTTGAATCGTAAATCAGGATTTCATCTAACAGTGATTATTAAATGCTTTGTTACTAAGTTATCTTAGCTTTGATTGAAAGCAAACCCTAATTTGAAAGACTATATAAGGGAGAACTCTAGCAACTGGAAAACCTAATCGCGACACTTTCCTGTGTTCTAATTGCATACAAGAGTCGATTCTCCTTTAACCTAGTTTTTCCAAAACCATATTAGGTTAACGACTTGAAGACTCATTTGGGATTCGTGAAGCCAGATCCAACTATTTTCTCTGTAGTTACTTATTCTGATCTTACTCGTTCTTTCGTATTGGGTACTATCTTATCTAAGATTTGCTCGAGATTTATATCCGATATGTAAGATATAAAAAGTAATCACAAATTTCTTCGTCTCAAACTTTGTGGTTCTGCAGTAACTTCTTCTACTACCATATAGTTAAGTTATTGTGAGATGATTGATATTTCCAGGCTGCTATTCGGGAGTATAAGACCAGATTACCAATTAGTTCCTGTTCACCTTGATTTATCATAAAAGGGAACAAAACTTCATAGGTATTTCTGTGGGAGACAGATTTATCTATCAGAATAGACTTATTTGTGAGAGACATATTTGTTTATAAGTCTTCGACTTTGGATCGTAGCAACTCTTAGTTGTGGGTGAGATCATCTAAGGGAATCAAGTGCACAAAATCCGGCGTGGTTCTAGAGGGGTAAGAAACGTGATTGTACCTTAATAGGTGTGAGACTTGGTTAGGGCTCAACTACATTCCAGTCTGAAGTTAACTTGTAGTAAGCTAGTGCCTGTAGCGGCCTAATACAGTGTGGTGTTCAAAGATGGACAAGGTCCTGGGGTTTTTATGCATTTGCGGTTTCCTCGTTAACAAAATTAATGTTGTTTGTGTTATTTTTTTTCACATTATATTTTTATACAATTGAAATATTACAGGTTGTGCGTAGTTTAATCAATTGGTAAATCCGACCTTTGTTTGTTGGATATAAATTGATTGACACTTGGGCATTGGTCTTTGGTACCGTCCAAGTATTTCTCATATCAACCAGGCTCATCGATTTTTATCTGTTTCATTTGTTGATTGCATTGAGAAATTGAGATATAACTCTTTGATATCTTTCTTGATAGAGCTCGCTTTATAAGCTGGTGCTCTCGGAATAATATTGGAGTTAGTCCATGCAGATTGCCGAACCAATTATTGGGTGTGGTTGTTATACCCCAGCTTTTTCAAGAATGATTCGACCCAATCTAGAATCCAAAAAATAAACTAGGATTTAACATAGAAAAACATAAAATAGTCATTCTTCTTCATTAATTTATACATAAAAAACAAAGATGACAAAACTTAATAATTTATGTACTTACTATTTAAAGTCCAAACCAGACAATTGGTGATATCAAGCCTTTGTAGTGAACAAAACCTTACTAAGTACCGAAAAACCGATGCAATATCGAAGATTTTATGATGTTTATATATTTTTTTCAAAATTTTCAATGAAATATCACACGTTTATTTTTTGTTGGTTAAAGATGAAACACCTTTCATAATTAAGTGGTGTTAGTGCAAGGGTTATCGGTACTTGGTAGGTTTAATGAAAAACAATAATTAAAAGAATTTGCACTCATTATACATGAAATGGTCAATACATTAATAATGAAATAAATTTATCTTTTATGAAAAACATCATAACTTTTAAAAACCATTTCAATGGGGATGATAAATTTGCTTTAAAACATATATTTTTAGAATGATCTCGTCCAAAATCGCTCCCTCATAAGAAGAGTTTTTTGTTGTTGCTGAAGTCCATGTTTTTCGTGCAAAACCCAACATTCTTAATAATAGCTATTAGTTCTTCTGTTTAGGATATAGTTTACGAGGTGTGTAAACGACGATATGTTTAGAGATAATATTTTTAAATTTGTTAATGATGGTATACATTGCAATATTTCATTGTAGCTGAATTTTATTTGGAATTATATGGTCACACTTCCACTCTCCTACAAATATATTAATAATAAATGCTCAAGTAATTGGGTTCACCCACTATCCTTTTCACCCTTAGTGTTGCGGATTTAAAATGGCCCAAACTCTATGCCATTCTTGACCCGGAAAACAAATTGGGAAGTTTGGATCCCACGGAAAGAAGGCGGAAAAGGGAATACTTTTGAATGAAAACCCATTAGTACCTTCTTGGTTTTTGCAAAAGAGGGTAGATGTTTTTTGTAATGAATATTTGAAGAAAAAATATTGTGTAATTGACCACTTGTATAGATATGAATGGCAGAACAGAGGAAGTGGGCATGTGCGCGGCTTCTTGTGGCTCAAGGATAGATCAAATTTTTCTAATATTGGGACAGATGAGGCAGTACAGAAGTTGACGTGTGATTACTTTGACAAGATCGTATGCACGACAAACCCTATCCATCTTTCACAATCAACACACAAGACCATTATTGTGCAAAAAAGATTTCTTTGGGATCAAATGTCGAAGATGATGACCCTGACTACGCTTTTCTTGTTAACTTTGTGATGCGGTACACAAAATGTGGAACTTATTGCCTAAGAAAAAGTAAAATAACAAAGAAACAGTTTTGTCTTCATAGTCTCAGGACCTCTGTTTTTTGCTAGTTTTTGCTTCTAGGTAGGGTAGTTTGAGCCTTTGTTCTGGAAGATCTAACCATTACAATTTTTGGAAAGATTTTCATTTCACAAAGCTTGAATTACATTCCAATTGACCATATGTGTAGGGTTGTTGATTCAGATTTCCAATAAAGATGTCAGATTCTTCTAAGATTGCCGAGGAACTACCAAACAGTATAGATTCGTTGGTCGTAGAAACGATACACGGGTGAATTCTCACAACTGAGCGGTTCTACAAACATGGAGAGGGAGTATCGAACGGTCGGCTGTAACAACCATAGATTCTGTTACTCAATACATTGGTAAGTATGCAGCAATGTTTGAACCTGCTTCCAAACCTAAGTGAAACAAGCTTATTCTCCTAACAGCTGCGGTGGAAGCGACATGTTGACAGTGGTGAACATGGGCTAACCTAAGTGGGGTACATGCATGTCTAAGTTCTTTCCCGATGACCTTGTGATATCCATTTATAGTTCTTCTAATCTAACTTAGGTGTCTAACCAAAATATGATTTTATATTATTGAATAAAGTTTAATAAAAAATAATTATGTATAATTAACACAATTAACACCTATTATACATGAAACAATTAAGACATTGTTAACGAATAAATTTATCTTTTATGAAAAATATCATGACTATGAAAAACAATTTCAATAAGGATAATAAATGAAAAATATCATAAGTTATTTGGGGGTTTTAATTGATTAGGGCTAATAAGAACAATATTAGTATTTGACTTTCTGTTATTTTTTGAAGGTATGGTGGGAGAGCCCTATGTTTCACGTCGCAACAATCTTGTGGAAGGCATTAATGCTTGCGTGCAAAGAAAGAAAGATGTTCATGATCATGTGCAGAAACATACTGATCATGCAACGACTGATCATAAAGATTTGTTTTTTGCTTACCTTAACCAATGCGAGAGTGTATATCGTGACTTCAATCTGCCAGTAGTTGGGATTACATCTGAGACTGCAGAGTTTCGTAAGCATGTTAATGTAGCAGTGGATGATAAGCCACGAGACAGGCACAACCTTCCCCCACAGTTGCATGAAGAGATTTATGCCATTGGATCTCGGTACCATGAGGAGTTCCATGCTGAGCGGGTGAGGCTTAGAAGATTAGCGAAGTTTGCTGGTGTTACTCTTTGAAAGGTAATAATTTTTTTTTGTTGAATTCAATATATTTTTGTGTGAAACCCATCATTTCTTAAAAGGAGTTATTTGTTGTCGTGTTTAGGACATAGTTTGGAAGTGTCTAAACAGTCGATCGGTTTAGTAAGATTATTTTTAAATCTGACAGTGGTGTTATATATTGGAACATTCGATTGCTTCCGAATTTTATTTGGAATAACATGATAACCTCCACTCTCTTACAACAGTATTCTCAAATATGAAAAGACGATGGTATCGAGTACACTACAAATATATTTGGACCTTGTATAATCTTCTTGATCTTGTACAGATCAAAGACTATCTTAAACAATCTAATCAAATGTACAAAAATAATTTAGTTATAATAAAGATAATTATAATACGAAAATAAAGTAAAGCACAAATCAGAGTTTTGTTAACGAGGAAAAATATAATCTTGTAGAATAACCTCGGGACTTAGTCCAGTTTTGAATTCTCAATGAATTAATCCGCTACACAAAAATCATACCCCCAACTTTGTGTAATTGATACCAAGCAATCTAAAATCTTAGTTACTCAGCTTCAACAATATTCTTGTTTTGAAACATCTAGCAGAACTTCAATTCCCAATACACGTTAGAATACTAGATGTCTCGGCAAAACAATTGTTCTCTTTAGGACTAGATCTTGTAGATCTTCTTAATGATTGTTAAAAAATTCTTCTACTAATCTTTCAACTGGTAAGACAAGATTCCTAGAGTACGAACAACAATGTCAATTATTATACACATGCTTAGAACAATGAGAATGTTGTACACTGAAACAAACAAACACCTCACTAACATATGATATTAAGAAACATTCTAATACTAACTAACTTCAAGTATGAACAACAAGAACCCTGAACATCGAGGATCTATGGAACAACGTAGACTAACTGCCGCCTGTGGAACAATACGAATAATGAAACACTACAGGACCCCGACCTAATGATGTGATGTTGAAGTGGTAAATACAGATTTGTTTACTCGGACTTATTAAGATTGGTTTTAGACCTAAAAGTTGATTTTAAACTAGTCAAAATTAAGACGACAAAAATGGACATCCCATCTGATATTTCAACTCGGTAATATGTTAAAATAAAATATGTCATTTTTTTTGGATCTATATCAATAATCAAGTCTAAGATAAATATTTCATTAATTCAATATACACAAATAAGGAGTCGTTTAGAAATTCCCCGTTCATTTTGTTACGAAGCCAAATTTTCACGAGCATGGAAAAATGATCATTCTGTTGTTGCAATGGAAACAGAAAATATGAGCACAAACATTAGCAATCTGTAAGTAAGCAGTTAAGTCATTAACTACCTAGTCTTTACCAACCAATTAATGACATACAACATCTGGAATGCTTGAAAAATCCTTAAACTCTGTATATATATGTTTTTTAATACCTTAATTATATTTTTTTTTTATAAAACCTTAATTATAGTCCGTGCAATTTCAAGAACCAAGATTCGATTTAGTTTTTGATTGATGTATAACCTCCTTAAACTAGTGTTTTACTTTCATGTTCCGAAACTACCGGTTCTTACTAAAGTTGGTACTTGAAAACAAATTGGAAAGCAAATTTCTAATATATTAAATAATAGTTTACAAAAAGTAAGGCAGTGACTAATACAACCTACACTTAATTTATCTATAACCCTTAGAAAATATTATATAACCGCAATGATATGAGTAAACAAAACTCACCTTCATCATCTTCTTTGTTTCAATTTGTTTAGCTTTTCCCTAACTTCCATAAACCTTAAATCTTATTCTCCATAGTTTTCTTATTCATTTTAATCAAACAACTATAGGTTTTATTACTATTTAGGAAATTTATGCGGATAAAAATCCTTTTACATTATTAGATTTTAGTTGACCCCCCACCCCACCCCCAAAGGAAAAAAAGAGGTTAGGAAACCAATTATACTATAATCGATGATTTTGAAGATTGTTACTACCGTAAAAGTAATAATGAGTTGATTTTGATGAGACTTAACGACCAAATACCATTAGCTAGTAATTGCCCACTATATTTTCAATCAAACTTAAAAGGAAAAGATGATTGATTAATGATTCATAAAAATACCCAAGGACTTCGTGCTATATGTAAATCATAACTTCGTCGCCCAAATTAATTTCTTCTAATAATTCAAAGAACTTAGTGATCAACGACAACACTTCGGATTTATGTTCCTATAACCATTGTCGGGTGCTGTTGAGAGAAGATTGTGAAGGTCGGTTTTGTTTACCCACTTCAATAAGGTTTATGATATTTTGAAAAGGTTGTATTTAACATTAGTGTATGTTACATTTAGTTATTGCCAAAATTAATAACATGTTGTTATTTTTGAAAGAGTTTCCTTTTCAAAAATATTTTGGAGGGGCCATGTAATATAAACGTAGGATCAAATACATCAATATTTCTCCATAATTGTTGTAATATTGGGGTGGATATGGTCATCCCAAAGTTGTATATGGATCCGCCACTACGCATGTGTAGATTAAAGTGTGGTAATGAAGATTGCATGAAAACCAGATCTAGTCGATGATATATGGGACAAAATTCATCCTTACAAAATAAATAAGCGTATGTTATCGGCCCTAGCACTGGATAAGATCAACATTTTTAAAGATGGGTAACATCACCTTTGACACCTTAATTCGTGAAGATTTTTTGAATCATGTGTTTGCAGCTGAGCTCGACCAACTTTTTCCTTCCATTTAAGGAGAAAAATAAGATTTCGAGCTCCATATACTTGATTATGAATTAAGACATAATAAGAAATCGAATAAGTATAGTTGAAGACATGTATACAAAGATGAGATCAGCATATCACAAAATAGAATTTCTTGTCTTCTTTGCTTAAATTAAATATCATGGTGGGCTCCACATCATGTTGGGGGCTTTCGGTGCACAAGTTTTGGTATCCACAAATGGAGAATGATAAATGGACATTTGCATTGAACCAAGCACAAGTTATGCTTATGCATGAGATAAAGTAGATAAGTAATCTAAAATGAAAATAGAGCTACATCCTAGAAGGTAATATTTGAAGATACAAGAAGGTAATTATTTGATCCGTAAAAGATTTTTACCACAAACAAGAAATATGATGATGATTAAGTCGATCATCGAGAAACCTTTTTCTCCTCGTGAACAGGATTTGGGGGGTGGGGTGCTTTCAAAAAACCCTCTGATGCTTAAGTTAGCTAGAGTTTTTCACAACAAATTATGTAGAGAAGATTACCTACCTTTCAGGGTTGTGAACCCATGTATTTATATGTTTCAGATTAGGGTTTAACCCTAATTTCGAGATAAAGATGACCTAAGTTAACTTACCCGACATGTCACATGGAACATTTCAGAAAATCCCCTGTGTGACTTGGCCATCAAGTATTCCAAACGTTTTCGCAATATTCTTATAGGGTTATGGAATTAACCAAACAAAAGGTGCAAAGGGTTGGCCCAAGCAAATGGGTGCGAAATTCCAAGCCCAAGAAGAATTGTGTGCTCAACCCCACAGTGGGGCATATAGATCCAATTGCATGGGCGGAAACATCTTAACCAAAAGAATAGGCTAGCTTGTAACTCGGCTTGGCTCGGCTCGGCTCGCTCAAGACTCGGCCTGGATTGGCTCAACTGGGTGCATTTATCCGACAGTGTAAAGGAGTAGGGCACTGACATCCGAGGATGGACGGAAAGTGGCTCGGCCGCATATGCACAAGAACCTAACCAGCAGCAGCCGGACCAAGTTCTGTCCGGATGCCGGGCCACATCTCCAGGAAAGGTCGCCGGGACAGGTCACTGGCAGTTGCCGCCTTCCGCCGAAGTAAGGTTGATGCCATTCTCTGATGACGTCATGGTGACGCAGTGTAGATGACATCATAATGTCGCAATGTCTGCTGACGTCCCGCTGACGCGTGTTGCTTCCGACGTCATGCTGACGTACATGACGGCGTTATACAGAGTGACAATAGAACTGCATGACTGGATACTTTGATGACGATGTTATAACGGCGCTAACGATGTTATAACCTTGCTGACGGCGTTATGACAGAATGACGTGTTGATAACGTCACTGCACAATAATTAATTAACTGTGCACTTTCTGGTGACGTGGACTCCAAAACTAGGCTGTAGTCTTAAGGTATCCATGCCGGTATGCATACCCAAACGAGGAGGTGCTTAATAGTGTAAAAATTGGTACATGTACTATGACTGACTTGAGTCACGAATGATAATGGTATTTTTATCTTACACATCTACTACCCACGTCGATTATTTTCAAGTGAAATAAAATTATTTCAATGAGATGATTAGAATTTGATTGAATCTCTAAAACACCATACACTAATTTGATCACATGATTGTAACTCAAGGTTAATGTCTTAAGTGTTTATGAAAATAAATGTTAAGCTTATAAGATCATATCAGCTAGTTTCGGCTAACCACCTTGACATAGTTTTTGTACACGATTCAGTTACGGTTTACCTAACCAAAGTGTATATCTTTTTATGCAAATCAGATTCAAAGATTCATCTAACGATGGATATTGTTTGCTTGGTTCCAAAGTTATCTTAGCTTAAACCTAAAGCAACCTATGCTTTGAATGTCTATAAAAGGAGAACTCCAAGCAACTGGAATCTTTGAATCCTGAAACTACTTTTTGGTGTGTCATAGTTGTATCTAGAGTCGTCCTCTCCAGAAACACTTTTATGGTTTAGCGACTACAAAGAATTCACATGGATTCGTGAGTCAGGTCCAGTTATCTTTTATCTTGATAACTTGAGTATCATGATCTTGTTCGATTGTTGATTTATCACTTGAACAAGATAGATAGAAATCACAAAGTTCTCTTCGTCTCAACTTTGTGATTCCACTGGTTATATACTTGTAAGGTGAATAACAATCTAGGCATCATTTCAGGTTGCATAAGTCCGGATTTTGAGGTTAGCTAGACTTTGTCTATTGCTATCGATTTTCATCACCTTCATCATACGTTTTGATCGTAAATAGAAAATCACTTATATAGGATTAATCTGTGTGAGGCAGATAGGTTTAAGTCTTAAATTGAGTTTAAGCAACTCTTAGTTTGTGTGACATCATCTAAGGGAATCAATTGCACGGAGTCCTGCTGGGATTCGAGAGGCATAAGAAGAGTGACGATACCTGAATTGGTGTGAGACTGAGTTCGGTCTCAAGTACATTCCAGACTGAAGTTTTTTTTTTTAATTGGCAGTAGGCTAGTGTCTGTAGCGGCTTAATAGAATTCGATATTCAATCTGGATAAGGTTCCGGGTTTTTTTTGCATTTGCGGTTTCCTAGTTAACAAAACTTCTGGTGTATGTGTTATTTCTTTTTCCGCATTAAACTGTTTATCTTTATAATTAAAATATCACAAGTTGTGCGTTAATCAATTATAGTAGATACATCCGACCTTGTTTGTTGGATACGACCTGATTGATTTTTAGACATTAGTCTTTGGTACCGTCCAAGTTATCTTTTTGGAATTAGGTTCACGGATTCAGTTCTGCAAACGTTCTAATTACAAGAGATTGAGAGATATAACTCTAAACATTATTCTTTGACTGAGTTTATCTCTTGGAGTTGTGTTAAGTTTGTCCATACAGATTGCATACGAAAAAGTTGGTAGCGTATTTTGGTACCCCAGTGTTTTCAAGTATCGTTGGAGCAATAATCATAAACATCGAATAAAACAACAAGAAATTCATCTTCATTATCACAAGACTCTCGAGGATTTATTGTTTTCTTCAACGTTTGTATAAAAGGATAAATTAGTTTTTGCGGCTTATGATAAGGATGATTTGCTTTCGTTTCAATTTCAATTTTAGGATTCGATTGATTCGGTGCCAACCTTAGCAGATAATGATTTCGGTTGGGAAGAATAAGCAAAACACACAACTTCCAAGTCATAATTTTTTTCAATTTCAAGTATTGCTATAATCACTATTACGTTTAATCGAGATTCTTCATCTTTATTTAAAACGTATGAATCCTCCTCTTTGTCAGTATTCTTCCATTTTATCCAAAAACAAAAAACATGGATATTCGTGGTATGAAGATTACCCGTAGCGTCAGATTAATAATTTATATGAACTTTGAAAGTATCGCTGGAGCACTCATCAGAACCATCGAAGAAAATAGTAAGCAATTCATCTTCATTATATCCCAAGAGTCTCAAGGATTTATCAATTTCTACATGGTTTTTACAAATATAAATTAATTTTTGTGGATAATGATTGGGACGGTTTTGCATTCACATCTTTTATTTCAATTTCAATTTCAGGATCCAATTGATTCAGAAGCCGACCATAAGAGATAGGGATTTAGGTTGGGAAGAATAAGCGGAATGCACAATTTCCAAGTCTGAAAAGTTTCAATTTCAAGTATTGCTACAATCACTATTACGTTTAATCGAGATCATTCCTCTTTATTTAAAACGCCTGAATTTTCCTATTTATCGGGATACAAAATTTTACTCTCTCCTAGAAACCAAAAGAAAAAAACTCGACCCGCTTGAGTATTTTCTTGCTCAGATTTGCACCTTCTGGGGTAGCTAGATTCGAGCAAAACAACTTCAACTCTGCTTCACTCTCTACTTCTTCTTCTTATTAGCTTGTTTTTCACTCTTTTTTGGAGCTTTGGTTATGAATTTGTTTGTTTAGTTTCGAACCTTAACTTGATTTTATTTTCTTTAATCTATGTATTTTAACTGTTTTTTAATCTCACTCTAAATTTTTTAGTTTATGACTTGGAGTTGTGATAGGTCTACTTCAACAACATGATTTTTACGAAAGAAAAAGATACATCTTACCAAAGACTCCAGTAAAAAAAAGTTCAAGACTGAGTTCGGTGAAGATCTCATTTCGGTCAATTAAATATAATGATAGCCGATTTAGTTTATAGTTGTTACTCGTGTTACCATGAAAAAAATCATTGACAAATGGTTAGATTTATGAATCCTTTTATGCTTTTATCATTTGTTCTACTATGATTTGGAAGAACTCTTGAAAAATGTTTGGATCCTAGCATCTATGTTGTTTGTAATTTTACTATGCGACTTGAATGTGATATTGTATTGTTGAGAGAGTTAAAGGCCTTTGTCGTCTATTTGATCACTCATTATCCGCACAATCCTAAAGTTAGTGTTGTAACCATTACCAATTTTGAATGGATATATGTTGCCCCTATCTCGAAAAATAATAATTTAATTTATTATTTAATATAAAAATTAAAGTACATGGCTACAAAGTGTAGACTGCGGATACTTGGATTTTAACTAATTGAAGCTGCCAAATGGCCATACGCCGGGAAGGAAAAAACACAAGAAAAAAAAGCTGAGCTATTATGCATTGCTGCCTATCTTGTGTGCTGCCAGCGGCCCGTATGAGTCGTATGACCATGTGAGCATCTCGACATCTTGGGGGAGCTCCGCAACCATAGTTATGTCCCATCTCTGGATCATGAGATTATTGGGGTCTATTGTCGAACTAATATGTTTTAGCTTAATTAAGCTAGTGAGAGATGAGATTCTCAAAAGAGTGCAACCCATCAAACAAGGGAGTGAACTTCAGCTGCTGTGGAGTAGTCTTAAGTTGCGTGGTATCAGCGGAAGAATTGTTGCATCCTTTGATGTCCTTCGTTTCTGCCATCCGATCAACTTGTCCGTGGACAGGTTTAACCGAAGAACTCTTGGCCTTGATTTGAGCATCACTTGTCTTGATAAGCGAAGAACTAGGGAGCAACGGCAAACCAAATTCATCACCAAAGTAATCAGCGCAAATCGCATTAGAACCGATGCTACCGAAAATCGACATCCATAAAAAATGGTTAATGAAAAACTCAGAGGAGCGAAAAAGTTTGATTGAACTAGTATTACCACATGATGCATTTATACGGGGAACAAAGCTAGAGATATAGAAACAGTGCAGACAATGAGTTTGGCAACGGAAAGGTAAATGAACAAAGCTAGAGATATAGAAACAGTTCATTTGGGAATCACATTTTCTATGTGCTCCATCTTTACTAACCACCCTTGAAATAAGAGGCGTTAAAGTTTGTCATAGCCATATGTCATTTTATGGGTTCCTTAAACCACATAATTCCTGCCTAAAACTAGCACTGTACTATATATGCATTTCATGTCCTTTACACTAGGCACAAATTCGTGTTCCCTCCTCTCTTAGCCGGTCAATTTTTGAACGAACTCAAAAGTTTTGGAATGGTTAATGTTTAGTTGCGAAAATGAGCGGAGGTGAGCCGTTTGGTCGTGGCACGATTCTACTTAGGGAAAAAAACGGTTTAATCCAAAACCACGTTAAAAAGTATGGATTAGTCCATCCCAAACTAACTAGGTACAATTTAGTACAAAAGTTATTTAAAATATGAAAAATACACACATAGTCTTTTTGATTTACAATTTAGTACAAATATTTATAATTTAGTCCAAAGTGACTCATGGTGATGTCAACAATTTTAAATAATATAAAAATAATTAAAAAACGATTTATCTTCTGAACCGTTTGTCCAAAATTCACAAACTTTATATATTTGGTAAGCTCTTTCCGAGAGCTACAAAAGGAGTACCCATATGCCTATATAATTCTCATTCGTTTTTAAATCTTAGTTTACAGTAGTGTACAAACATGTACACATTTACAAAAATCCAGAAAATCCAAATACAAAACAAGATAACGTGCACCAGTTTGTTCACCACATACAACTTGAATCGTCCACCTAAGTACCACTGAAGCTCTTTCCGAGACCTGCTAAAAAAGCACCCATATGACTATAATTTTCATTTTTTTAAAATTAATTTTCTTTATCCTATCTAGTGTGCACAAAAATGTAAACATGCACTACATTTACATAAGCTTATGGAGTCATTTTTCACATGCACTACTTTGTACACACCTACAAAAAATGAGAATTACATTTTATAACCAAAAAAACCTACTTTTTCATGAGAATTGCATTCGTACACCAACATGTTCACCCCTGCGAAACATGCCTAAAATCGATCCTTCATAACCACTAACAAACCCATTTTTTCATTGAAAAGACACTGCTGCACCAATGATCATTCATAACCACACACAAACCTATTTTTTCATGGGAATTCCACTGGTGCACCAATATGTACACCCTCGTAAAATATGTAGAAAAACGATCTTTCATAATGATGAGTGCCAAATATTGTATATATTTATCCCTTTTTGTTGGCATTTAACTCATCTTTTATGCATTAATTCTACATTTTATCCCATATTCTGTATTTTCATTGTTTTCAAGAATAAATATTTTTATTAATTAATTTTGCATTTTTAGGTAATAAATAAAGTCTGGATGACTTGCGGAGCAAAAAGAGCAGAAAAGTAGTGAAAAGCCGGGAGAAATCACGCAAGGAAGCCGCGAAGAATGGTGCGCACGACCTCATTTTCTACACACAAAAACGCCTCCGTTCTCAGCCATCAGATCAGTTCTCAGAAGCATCCGATGGTCACTCCTTCATAGATCATCAAAATCTGAAGTCTCTGCCAAGCACCACAGCGCTGAAATTCCAAGCCTTCAGATTAGATGGTATTGAATCCAACGGTTGATCCCTTGCTGTTCATCAAAGTTTGATATCTCCGACTTACACTACAGCACCTAACCTAATCTAGCACCGTTCGTTTCGTTGTATCACTTCATCCGACGGTCGCTCCTCGCTTGACTCCGCATCACCGTCCGATCTACCTACCAGCTCCACATCTCACGGCTTAGTCTTGCTGAACATCAAAAATCGATGAAGCCGCCACACACTGGAGCACCCGAACCTTACCACCTAACCAAACACCCCCCTTCTTCCCAAAACAGTCGAGCCCCTCTCCTCCATCACCTCCCTCTGCAGAGACACCATGTCCGCCACCGTACACCGCCACCAACCCTCTGTCACCACCATCTCTACCACCTAACCTCCACCAAATCACCACCAAACACCACCTACACGCCGTAGCTACCTCCCCTACCTCTATAGCCATCTAACTTATTGATTTTTCACCACTGAAACCCTAGGTGATAAATCAATAAACTAGGTGAGGCTATAAGACGTAATTGAAGCATGGGAAAGGTGCAGCAGACCAAGGAGAGTAATGGGTCGAGTTTAATTTGATGTTGCTACATCAAATTAGGTAAGAATTTACCAAACCCTAGTCCTGTCAATTTGGGGATTTTTGGGTGAAAAGGGTGTAAACCCTAATGATGTAATTGAGTATAAATTGGGACTGTGGGTGAGTGTGAGAGGGTATGCTTGGAATAGCCAGCATCCAGGACTTTCATGTCCTGTTAATGTTTTTTTCTCTTTTCAATTTTGTGCTGTTTCATGCACTGTTCATGTTCTGTTAAGGTTTAATTTCAGTTGTTTTACTCTTAATATCCTGTTTTGTTCCTTGTGATGTTTGTTCCTTCATTTCAGTTGTGATGTTTGTTTCTTGTGATGTCTGTTAAGGTTAATTTCAGTTGTTTCATGTTCTGTTGATGTTTATGTAATGTTAATGTTTAGTTCACTGCTGTTAGTTTAATGGAATGCTAGGCTAGAAACCTTTGAAGCACTGAATTGATTGAGTAATGGAAGAAATCAGTGCTCATAGCAAGCTGATTATCTTGCCATTCCATTTTTGTATGCTTAGGTTGCACTGATTTGATTGAGCATTGGGAGAAACTAGTGCTCACTAGTGACAATGAGCAAGCTAGTTCTCTTCCCACTCTAGATGAATGCCTTAGTTTTGCTCCATTTCAGTTTCACTATCATCCCTGCCCTTGGCCTTAGGCCTTGGTTCATTTTGCACTGTTCTCTGCTTGTTTTCTTTATTGCATTCCCTGCCTTGTTCTTTCCCTTTGCTATATTGCCTTGTTCTGCAGCTGTTGCTGCCACTCCACTTCTCTTGCAGCTGTCTGCTACCACTGCTTGTGCTGTTGCTTTTGCCCTGTTGATTGCATCTCTTGCACTGCATCTCTTTTTTCTCCTAGTTGCTGCAGCTGCCTTTTGCTGCTACTTGTTTTCTTGTTGCCTCCCTTTGTACTGCTGCTGCTTCCATCTTTGCCTTGTGCTGCTGCTGGTGCCTTCTCTGTGTTGCCTCTCCCTTAGTGCTGCCATTTCTCCCTTGCTGCTGCTTCCTCTCCAAAGCCCAGCTCACAGTTCACTTTCCAAGCTAAGGCCTGTCACTGTCAAGCCCAAATACAAAATCCCATTGTAAATTGTTGAAAGACCACAGGCCCAGCTCAAACCAAAGCCCAAACCATTCAACTGTGGGCTTAACCCAAAAGCCTAACTCAAAAGACTGAGGCCAGTTCATTCTTAGGAATAAGGCCAAAGCCAACTTCAATCACAAGCCCATTTACACTTCAAAGACCAACTGAGCCCAAGCTCAGTTCAACCCATTTCAAAGGGTATTCAAAGCCCAACAACAATTTAGGAACTCAATTAGCTAGAAAACTCAAAACACTCCCAATCTCTGTGGATCGACCCGTACTTGCACGAGTTACAACCGACGACCGTGCACTTGCGGTATTACTGTAGGCCCGCGTTTCATTGCGCTTAATTTTTTACACCTCTTTGAGGCCTGCCAAGTTTTTGGCGCCGTTGCCGGGGAATGTTTTGCATTTAAATATAATATCTTTGAGGCCTACCACATAACTACACACAAACTTATTTTTTCATGGGAATTACACAGGTGCACCAATAGGTACACCGCTTCAAAACATGCATAAAGTCGACCTTGACAACCACACATAAACCTATTTTTTCATGGGAATTACAAGGTGCACCAATGTATACACCCCTACAAAACATGCACAAAACATATCATTCATAACCACATACAAACCTATTTTTGTATGGAAAATATACAGGTGCACCAATAAGTATACCACTGCAAAACATGCATAAAAATGATCATTCATAACCACATACAAACTTATTTTTTCATGGAACATACATTGATGCACCAGTGTGTACACCCCTACAAAACATGCATAAAATGGATATTCATAACTGCACACAAACCTATTTTTTTCATGGGAATCACATAGGTGAACCAATATGTACACCTCTGCAAAACATGCATAAATTCGATCATTCATAACCACACACAAACCTATTTTTTATGTAAATTACACATGTGCACCAATATGTACACCCTTACAAAACATGCATAAAATCGATCATTCATAACAACAAACAAACCTATTTTTTCATGGAAAATAGACTGGTGCATCAATATGCATAGTACTGGTGCACCGGTATGTACACACATTATGCAATACATGCCAAATGCGTTTAACTAAGCCATTCGATGTTTGCGAGTCCTTAAATTTAATACATATAAAACCATTGTATGCATAGCAAAAGACAAACAAGCAAGCAAGCTACACATTGTAGTGTTGAGGATATGTTGGAAACCTAATTATCACAATCATGTTATCAACTGAGACCAACATTAAGATAAGGTGAGGTCACTTCCAAAGGCAAATGTGCTCACAACATCCTTTAACATCTTCGACTCATCCTCTGAGTTAAACAGTGAGGCAACTTATCCTATGAGCTTATCCCATTCCTGTAATCAAGATCAGACGAACAACATCAAAATGAAATGCCAATTAAGAAGAGATATTATATAGAAGATCAAAAATTATGCACAGACCTCGCCCGCTCTGACCAAGAGATATGAACCGACTTCAATGTCAGGCAAAGCGATTTAAAATCAACATGTGCATACAATTATGTACACGTTAAGAATGAGAAGGTGTACAACTATGTGTACAATTATGTACACATTAACGATCAAGAGGCCTACAATTATGTGCACAGATACGATCAACATGGGTATAATTATGTGCACATATACGATGAACAAGTGTAAAGTTATGTGCACATTAAAAATCAACATGTGTACAATTATGTACACACTAATAATCAACATTCGTACAACTATGAAATATTAAATCGGTATAAATATTTTTATAAAAAAATCAAAGATATCATAGAAATGAATAATGTAAGATAAGTAAGCTCGCCATTTAGGTTATGATACCAAATTTAACATCTGATTTCAAATTGAGAAAACTTTAAAATGAAGTACATATTTTTGATTAAGAATTTGGAGTAACAATGTACCCTAAACATCAAAATTACTGACCGTACCATTTCGTTTCAGTGCCACTTCTCTTCAATGGTTAATGTGTATGGGATTAGTGGGTGCTGGAGCAGCTGTTCTAGATTTAGTAACTTTAGGTGATTAAAACTAAACATATCCATATAGTTATACAAAGTTACAAACAAGAAAAGCAGTGTTTACCCGTAAAGATGTGGCGACACCTTCATTCATTTTCATGCAAAACTTCATCAGTCCATTCTTGAGTAGGAGGTTGTCAACACATATCCTGTATACATATAAAAAAAAAGAAAAAAAAACTAAATTAGATGCGTTTCTTGGGTTGGAGGTTGCAATTTCGCATGCTACCTAATGAACTATCTTAAACTTTGATGACAAACTAGCCACGACTACCTGATTGATCAAGGATGTGACAAAATTGTTTGTAGAGTATATAATACGGGCCGGCCACCTTAAAAAAGAGTGAGCCATGAAATCATTTTTTATTTCCATATATGGTATTAGAATTTTGTACGAGAAGTGTTTAAATACAATGTTCTAAAATGCAAAAAGAATACATAAAAGGAAGTGCGAAAGTGGTTCAGATCATGCTCTTAATTTTGATGTTAACCCACTTGGTGGCAAATAAAGAAGCAGAACTGCCTCGACTTGACAAACTAGCAGTTTCTAATGTCCAAAAAATGAAAGGTTTGCATGTTGAATGCCATCAAATCAGTCTATATAAGATCATCCAATACTACACGGATTATATGGGGGATAATATCCAAACTCCTTTCTATGGAGATGTAGAGAATCATTAGTTACCCTTATAACTGAAGTTTTCTGGAAATGGTAGGTGTACAATTATATACACATCAAGAATGAACAGGCGTACAACTATGTCCACATTAACAACTCGATAACAAAAGGTGATTGCTGAAGTTCAACCGCTATATAATTTGAGAAAATGAAAAAATAGGGAACAAGGAAACAAACATACACACCCATATACAAATTATAAACTTGCAAAAAAAAAAAATTTGCTTCTAAATGGGAGAATAAGAGAATACAATGTCATTCAACACCATTCTTAAACAACAGTTCATGACTAAATTGTTTAAGAATGTGTTTTGATATTCTAGTACTCATGACTAAATTTATCAAAACATAGTGAGTAATCAGCAACAAACTAAAAAGAACCCCACAACTTGAAAAGTGTATATTCAAAACGAAAGTAAAGTTGATCATTATCACTTCCACTGCTAAAACTACCGTATAATCATCTTCACCATTCTTTAAATTTTTTAGTATTCTATATCACCTTTCAAAGTTTCGTGTCACTATGACGCCTATTAAAAACATGTAATTTAATGGCAAATGGGAGAACTTGAGGTATAAAATGCGAAAGTAAAGTTGCAGACCCCATCCAAGATAGAATCAATGAGTGACAATAAATACCAGTCAATGGCAAATGGGAGAATAGGAGGTATAAAATTTCACCCGGTTGTTAAATCGATAATCAAATGCTAAATTTCCTCACTGAATGCAATCATTAAATGTTTCTACTACTACTACCTTATCAAGAGGATCAAATACAAATATTTTGGAACAGAGAGAAGTTATATGAAGACTAGTATTTGCTTCTCCATGCATTCTGTTCAGTGACCCCGTTCCTTAATCTCATCATGTCATTTCTCAATTTGTTCCTTATAAATTCTCTTTAGAAAAATTAATATTTGAAAAGAAATCTCAAAATTCAAAACCACTAAAAGAGCTCTCTCTTAAAATCTTTGAATTTCTTCAAATTCGTTACCAAGATAATTGAAAAGTATATTTTTCTTCTTCAAGCATCTATACAACCTAGGGAGAATAAATTGAACGAATATGACTTAAAAACATCTAAATAACAAAAAATTAGGGCATAATTATATGAACAAACAAGCGAAAAAAGAGGATTACTACTACCTGGTGAGCCAATCGCTCAATTTTTCAAGAATTCCATTGATAAGCTTTTCCGTCTTTTGAGATCCTGCTACAAAAGTTTCAGCTTCTTCCATTACTGAACAGTCTTTATTTTTCCTCCTCTTCTGCCATCTAGCCCCTAAAAATAAGATATAGAATAAGAAAATCAAACTAAGATTCTTCTTCAACAGATCGTTAAAGACGATAAATAGGGAGATATGAGAAAATATTTTATCATTATCATTTCTAATCACAAATCAAACATCCAGAATCGTTAAGAAATCGAATGACATACAAAATCGAATGAGAAATAAATGAATAAAGAGTAATCAAAGTTGAAATACTAATCTGAAATCTAATAGATGAAATGAAAATTGATTCTTCTCATATAGAGGTTCTGAATCTCCCATTATTGTTGCAGAGATCTGTTGTGGAGAAATGGAATGAAAAACTGGTTTGCGAACAAATCAAGATACAATTTCTGTATGTGGGGTTATTTTAGTCAGCAAAGAAATACAATTTGAACTGAATCGTTAACATTTGGACCAACTCGTTCTAAATTTGGCAAATTAAGACCTTCCAATACTAGACTTTGGATGACAGGACTAAAACGTTCAAAGCCCATTAAAAATGGGATTAAACGTCAATTTCCACTTAATATTGCCCGTCCGGTTACAATGTGTCCGTGGTAGACAAAATGATAAGGCCAAAACTAGCCCGAATTCACTCTTGCGGCCTTGCCTCCTAGCATTGCCGCCCAGGATGTCTTCTCCGTTATTTTCTCACTACAGACTTGTTTGTATAGCACGCGGGAGAAACTTCCTTGTAGAGCAAAATTTCAGATAATCGAAGAAAGTTTCCCCAAATTGCTCCACCTACTCACCATTTCCTCGGAGATCCTCTGTCTCGCTCGCAGTCATCAGCTTCACTAAAAAATCAACAAACGAAGCACCTGAAGAACAAATTCCGCAAAACCCTAGAAATCTACGGCTTCAACCAACCTCTGATCGCCAATTTTGATGGTACTTCTGGTGGGATCGAAACTGCTACGAGTTACTTTTACAATGATAATCAGTCACTCATCTAATCATTTCTTTCAAAACCCTACCTGTAGCCCTAACCTACCTGTTTCAGGAAATTAGGGAAGTTTCGACAATGGGAAAAAGGACGATTTGGAGAAGAGAATCTATATCAGATGGTAAGATCTTACTTATTCAACTCTGAATTCAAGTTTCCAGGTTTTGATAATTTTTTTGTTTGTTTGAGTTAATACACATTTGTGATAACTGATAATGTAGGTAAAGGAGCCTGAAGAGGCTGTCCTCAAGTTATTGACCCCATTTCTCATCTGCACCCATTTCTCATCTGCAGTCCAAACTGTTATTCTTACCAACCTGGAGAAGGGGTAGATTTCTCTCTCTCAATTCTCTTATCCCCTTTGTTCACAAATGCTAGTTTCTTAGTTATTTACTTCCTCATCTGGGTTTAAATTACAGTTAACTGATTTTAAGAAGTTGTTTGACGAGGAAGTAAGGAATATGGGGGCTACTAATCCTTTGGTTCTTCAAAACCATCCATCTCTGCATCAGTTCAGAGAAGCTATTTGGGTAATTCTTCTTTCTTTTACCAGTTTTGCTAGTTTAATACTTGAGCTTCTGTAGGTCACTGTAAGAATCAAAGACACTGAAATGAATTTATCGTTAACCTTTTTGTGGTACGCTAAGTGAGCTTAGACAAGAAGTTAGAATTCTGAAGCTACAAATCTTGATGTAGTCTTTTTAGCACTTATGTTGAAGTCCCATTAGCAAAACAAGCAGAGATGTGCAGGTTTTAACACTCCAACGCTGATCGTGTACTTAACTAGATTCCATACCGGAGGTGGAAGTCCTTGGATAACCTCCTAAAGTTTATTAATTAGGACAAGAGTGAAACTAGTATCTTAGAGTTCAGATCCTTCTTTTATTATAATCTGCAAGGACAGTCAATTTTTTAGTGTCGGAAGGCAAAATCGATATGCAGGTACTTGATATCATTACGTTTCATCCGAGTTAAGTGTTCACTAATCCAGATTCTTGTTGCCACTGGGATCACAGATTTTTGGTTAACATCCATATATGTATTCTTAGCTCGGATTTTGCATCTGTGGAGTTTTATTAGGATTGTTTTGTGTTATAACTTACTCATCTTAGAATTGCTCAACAAAGCTCGAATCGAGGCAGTAAAATTAAATTGAGCTAAGTTAATGTTTAGTAAATCAGGTCAAACTTGCAGAAACTGTTCCATGATATCATAAATCATCAGGGGGCCAATGACTAATCACAGTTGGGTTACTAATAGATAGAACCAATAAGTGCTGCACTTGTGACCTTCATCAGCTTCCAATGCACTTTGGTGCAAGTGGTCATTCAAGGAGCAGGCCATGACTGATGAATCATGATTTGTGTAATTTAAGCATTGCTGTGGTGACAAAGCGTTTATTTTGCAGAGAGAAAAAGGCAGTTCCAAAAGAGACATGTATGCAATTGGCAAGTGACTTTGATAAATAGTATGCTCAGTTGCTGCTATTTGATGTGCGTTTTCAACAATAACAACCTTTTCCCCAGTCATATAACATAAGTTTATGAGCAATGTACTGTCATGTATTCCTTACTTACATGCTTTAGCTGATTTAACCTTCTTCCAGGAGATGTATATGATGGGTATGCAGTTCTCATCGGTAGATAATAATCCTCTAGTTTTAATTTTTAGATGTGTTGTATCCAGGGTACAGTATCTCGGTTTCCCCCCTGTATTGATGCATGTAAATTAGGTTAGAGCTGGCTTAAGGGCTTCTGCACTAAAAATAGGATCTACTGTTGGTTGGGATGAGACTTACTCTCGGCCTCAGGGTTCATTGTGCTGTCCAACCATGAAAGATGATATAAAAAAGATAATAGTCATTCAAACAACTGATATAGTGCATATATGGATACACGCTAGCTTACATAAAAAAATCTTCTATGTAGAGTGCCCATACATCAATTAGAGTAAGGAAAGAGGATTTCAACAGCGATCAACACCAACTTTGTGACTTCGTTAATTATATTAGGTGCATCTGCAGATTATACTAGTCGGTTTAGTCGTTGCAGTCACTGTGTGTATTTGTATCAAAAAGATTCTTTTCTAATATTGGAACTTTTACCTTATTTTGTCTGGTGCAGTATGGATCGCAAACATATTTATGAAATGAAGGTCGTATTGCACTATATCAAGAAAGAAAGGCCACATTGCAAGTGCTCTGTAGCAGGTAACTTTGGTTTCCAATATTACTGTAGCCTACTTCTTCATTCATCCTTTAGTGTGGTACTGTGATCGGAGTGGGAAATTTGAGCCAATGAAAGCCATTTCACCTCCTTGATCAAGAAAACTGTGTACACTTACTGGAAAAAAGAATTTCAGCCTGCAAGGATGATTGATTTACCATGATCATGACTAGTGCTTGTAAATATGAAACGATGACTAGGATACCTCATCCCCATGACTTGAGATTAACTGAATTAGACAGATGGTTGGCAGTATCCATGGCATCATCATCAACTCCTCGTGACCCCATTTGGTAGCTAGAGAAGGTTAGACTCTGAATGCTAATAACTGTATACCGTATACCCCAATTTGCTCTATCTTGGGAGGATCAGAATATCATCACTCAATGTCTCGATCAAAGAAAGAAAAAAAGAAAAAAAAGAACATCTTATATCATCACTCTGTTGTGGCAGAAGTGAAGCCAGGCTAGTATGTTTCATGTACTATTACAGTATACAAATTCCTCCAATATCTAAAAATAAATAAAAATACAGCCCCAAAAGAAAAGAAAAACTTACTTATTCAACTCTACATCAAATTTCATGTTTCGATAAAGATACACATTTGTGATAATGTAGGTAAAGGAGCTTGAAAATGCTGTCATCGAGTTATTGACAACGTCAAGTGGCTGTGCACATTTCTCCTTGTGGTACCAACTGCTGGAAATACTTACCAACCTGGAGAAGAAGGGGTAGATTTCTCTCTCTCTCTATTCTCTCCCCCCTGTGATCTCGAATGCTAGTTTCTTAACTATTTACTTCGTCATTTGGGTGTGAAATACAGTTAACTGATTTTAAGTCGTCATTTGGGTGTAAAATACAGTTAACTGGTTTTAAGAAGTTGTTTGGCGAGGAAGTAAGGAAAACAAGGGCTAGTAACCCTTCGGTTCCTCAAAACCATCCATCTCTACATCAGTTCAGAGAAGCTATTTGGGTACTTTTTCTTTCTTTTACCAGTTTTGCCACAGTAGGAATCAATGACAAAACACTGAAAGAAAATTCATCGTTTTAATAAGTTAAGTGATCTAAGACAAGAAGTTAGAATGTTGAATCCACAAATCGTAGTAAGTCTTTTTAGCACTTATGTTGAAGGCCCATTAGCAATACAAACAGAGATGTGTAAGTTTGAACACTCCAATGCTGATCGTGTACTTAACTAGACTCCACACTGTGAAAGTCCTTGGATAAACTCCTAAAGTTTTTATAATTAGGGCAAAAATGGTATTTCACTGAAACTAGTATCTGGAAATTTAGATCCTTCTATTTCCTGAAGTTTATAGTTTGCAGTGACAGTCAATTTTTACTTTTTAGTGTCTGAAGTCAAAGAAATGCTAAATCGATATATATGTATTTGTCCTCGTTATGTTTTCATTTGAGAAAAGTGTTTACTTATCCAGATTCTCGGTTAACATCCATATATTCTTAGCTCGGATACTGCTTCTGTGGAGTTTTACAAGGAGTTTTGTTTTATGACTTACTCATCTTAGAATTTATCAGCTTTCCTTCGAGGCAGTAAAATTGAATAGAACTACGTTAATGTTTAGTAAATCAGGTCAAACTTACAGAAATCGATCCATGATATCATAAATCATTGGGGGCCAATGACTAATCGCAGTTAAAATTACTAATAGATAGAACCACAAGTGCTGCACATATGAGCTTCATCTGCTGCCAATGCACTGGAACAGACCATGTCTCATGAGTTGTGTAATTTAAGTATTGGTTTGTCGGCTAAGCTTTTATATTGCAGTTGTTAGATGAGTGATTGTGGAGGAAACACCAATCAGCATAACAAAATTAAAATAGTATAATGAGGAGACCACGTTAGGACCTTTCTTTTCTAGATGCACGCAGCAAAGATATAATTTAGGTTTATTATTTTGTTTACGTTTTTCAATTATTCATCTTTTTTTTTTTTTTTTTTTAAAATCAGTGTTATATACTTGACACTCTCAACCGCTCCTCCACAGAGTGTTCACCATGCAGGTGAGCCAAGGCTTGCTGACGAGCAGGGGGGGAGATCGTAATGACTAGCAGTCGGACCAGCATTTTTGAATATTTTGTCCATTAGATGGAAAGCCTATTACTGAATAACAAGATCCTGTGTGAGGTATCATACTTATTTGGTCACCCATAGATATTATAATCTGCAAAGTAAAATATCCAAGTTACTAGTAGGTTGATTTAGCATCTCTTATCTGGAGTCCACAGACCGAATCATGTATTCATATCAAACTCAAGGGAATCGTTCTAATCTATATATCACGTAGGGGCAGTAAAGTTCTGTATTTTTATTAGATCGAATAGGAGTGGAACCATTGGGTGGTTCTCGGTGGATGAAGGAGCTACACAGTTCGATTTGAGAATTTAATTTGGTTTTTTAGAATGGAGTAAGAAAATGGCAGTTCCAAAAGAGGCATGTATGCAATTTGAAAGCGACTTTGATAAACAATATGCTCAGTCGCTGCTATTTGATCTCCACATGTTGTGCGCTTTCAACAATAAGAACCCTTTCCCCAGTCATATAACATATGTGTATGAGCATGCACTATCATGTATTCCTTACATGCTTTTAGCTGATTTATACCTTCTTCCAGGAGATGTATCTGATGGGTATTCAGTTCTCATTGGCAGATATCTATTCTATAGTTCTAATTTTTAGATGTGCCGTGTCCAGGGTGCAGTACCATTATGAATCTTATCTGTATGGCCTCGTATAGATTTATTTTCCTCTGTATTGATGCATGCAAATTAGGTATAGAGCTGGCATAAGGGCTTCCATACTTAAAAAAGGAGATTTACCATTGGTTCGGACGAGACTTACTCTCGGCTTTAGGATTCATTGTGCTGTCCAACCATGAAAGGGGTATCACCTTCTTGGGTATCCCTTGTGCTAATTTAACTTATCAACCATAATAGTTTTCAAACAACTGACAGAGTTAATATGGTGCACATATGGATACAGACTAAATATAAAAAGTCTTCTATGTAGAGTGGGCCATAGACTCCATACATCAATTAGATTAAGGAAAGAGGATTTCACAAGCGATTAACACCAATGTTCATGACTTGGTTAATTATAGTTAGTGCATCTATAGATTATACAAGTCGTTTAATCGTTGCAGTCACTATGTATATTTGTGTCAGAGATTTTTTTCTATATTATTGAAACTTTTGCCTTATTTTATCTGGTACAGAATGGATTGCAAACATATTTATGAAATGAAGGTCGCGTGAACTATAGCGAGAAAGGAAGGCCGCCTTGCTAGTGCCCTGTAGCAGGTAACTTTGATTTCCAATAGTACTCTAGCGTTCTTCTTCATTCATCCTTTACTGTGATACTGTGATCAGAGTGGAATATGCAGGCAGCCATATAATAAATTTTTTTATTACCAAAGAGCTATCGCATTAATGGTACAAGAGTTATAAAACAGATAAGTCTGCCTGCACACCCCAGAGAATCTATTGGGGCAGACTCTGCTTCCAGTCTTCTAAACTAGACAGTAATACCATACTTAGCCAAAGAATCTGCGACGTGATTCGTGTCTCTTGGCACATGAACACAAGCCAATTTCACAGCTTCACTGTCCATGACATTATTGTTTGTCCATTTCACAGCTTCATTGTTCCCCTTGATAGCATGAATGACATTTTTGCAGTCCTTCACCACTCTTTTGCCTTTCTTTTTAGTGAAGACAACCCTTCGGCCTGCTCTTCATCTAGTGCTCATCTAGCGCTCTTGCTGGCTTACATCTATGCTTGTTGCATATTGGATGTATCAAAATTGACTTTTTAAGGGTCTTGTGGGTGTGATGTAATCACAGTACAATAACTTTTGACTTCTTTCTTTTGAGTTTTTTACTTTGACCTTTTTGTGGGTGTGATTCTATAGGTTTGTGACCAGGTATTCCATATCCTTATTGATGAATATCACTCATATAATACCCAAACTGCAAGTCCAGCTATGGTTTAGATTTCATGGAGCTTGAAGAAGATGAATGTTATACTTTTATTCGGTATGTCACAATTAACATCCAAAAGCATTGGTATAATGAGTAGTTCACTTTTTATTTGGTATGTTACAATTGAAATCCAAACAGAAATTTGAAATTTGAAAAATTAGCTTTTACTACTGGGTTCTCAAAGATTCCTAAATTTTGTACGTATGACAGGAATATAGAGGCCGGAGTATCAAGCCACATTCCAGTTCCACGGTGTCTTTTTTTCTTCAAATGAGCCCCATTTGTATTCAGAACATCACACAGGCATCTTGCAATCGACATTTCTTCAGCCAAGTTAGCAAAATAGGATTCTCGGTCGGTCACCCATGGACAATAGTGGTAATGACCACTGTATCAAGGATATGTTCTTCCTCTAATCTTCTTTTAAAACCTCATCGGTTGCATTTAGCATCAATAGTCAAAGACGCAATAGGAAGAAGAGGTTGTTTCTCAAAGTTGCAGAGCCTGTTATCAGCCAATCTTGATTTATACGCTGACTTTTTTGTATTCGGACCATGTGAACTCCTTGTACAAACTCTCTTTTCCACGTGATAACATTGCTGGTAGGGGTGCTATTTTTTGTCTTAATGGTGGCCCACCAAAATATATCATGGAGACCCTAGATTTCATATTGTTCTGAATCACTCTGTGCGTCACACTTTTGAACCTCCCATTAGTCATCACCTGCAAAACCATGCATGATATACTAAAAGTTAGAAAATCTTACTTCATCCATTAATATCTCCCCCATTTTAAAACTTCAATGTCAGTCTCTCTAGTTTGATATTGATACCCAGGACCCCGGTTTGATACTCAGTATTCTTATTCTAATTCTTATCGAAGGATTATGGATAAAAATAATATTTCTAGTAACAGAAAAAAAACAAAACAAATGTACAGTGTATGTACTATTAGGCATTAACATGTTCTTAGAAGATGATTTAGTATAGTACCTGTAAAGAATCACCAACAATGATGAAGAAAGAATTTTGATCAGATGGAACAGGAATCCAAGACCCATTCTTAATGTCAGCAATTTCAAGATCAGAAGTGTTGTTTGATCTTAATACAGAGGTTATCTGTGGGTCAGTGTGTTCTCCAAAACCAACTACATCTCTGCTATTTACAGGACATGGAGGGTAATGGTTTAAACGGAAAAATGAGTCACTTTCTTCATCTTCAAGCAATCTACTAAGTGTATTTCTTGGTTCAATCTTTAATCCATCTGCCAGTAACTCGAGAACTGAACAGCCTAACTTCTTCACTAACTCTATATAGTTATTCAAAAGAGACCTACATAGAAAATGAACAAACAAATAAGAATAACATAAAAAGAACAGAGATTATTTCATAAACATTGTTTTTGGATAATCTGTTACCTGAAAACCTCTGGGGTTTCATTGGATGAATTGAGCAGTTGAGAGAAAAAACCAGAATCAAGGTTGTTGGTTTTAAAAAGAAGGTATTCAATCCAACCCACATCACCATTTGGACCAATCTTTTTGTTGCCATAACCAAATGGGCCGTCAGCAGGAGCAGCTTTATCTTTTTCTGATTGAGGTAATTTGAAGAACTTAACAGCTTCGGACTCTAGTTTATTCATTAGGTATTCCATGGTTACTGACTTTGAAGAATCCATATTCTTCGCATGCCTTGACAAGAAGGGTTTTTGCATCAGACTTTGATAAATCAATCACAGGAATTCTACCATTCACAACACAAGTGTTTCCTTGTTGTTTACTGGTTTTAATTGTAAAATCTTGTTTCAACGGAGAAGGTTTTGAGAGAACAACCATGGTTTTCGAAGAACCAGAAAGCAGAGAAAATGGTGGTGGGGTTTAAAGTTGGGTTTGATGACATTGGTATAAATAGGCTAATTGAATTTGAGATTTGGATGAAAAGAAAGAGAAGAGAAAGTTTAAGACATACGTTATGTACTGTGAACTGCAGACATCTGAATTGAGAATTACTCATGCAAAATTTATGGTTCCGAGGAAGAATTTTAGTGGATGATACTATCACGCGCTCGACCCCAGAGTAACATCTCCGAGGTCTCCAGCAGCAGGCTAATCCTCCAAACCAGTTACCAAAATACGACACTTACAAGTAACCATAAGCCAACAGCTGCGAGCCTGTGATGAGTGATCTCCTTAGTGGAGGTCCACGTTCGAGCGCGTGACATACGGTCGTGCAAGAAGTCCAAAGACTCTGAACCGTGATGCTGTCAATCTCATGCCCCAAATTAACTCCCATATTTCAAACCTTCCGTTTTATCCAAGATACGGTGCACGCAATGCATTTATTCCTTTTTACTAAAATAACGCCATAATTAATTTCTTAGCGTAATTCTCTCGGGTACTAACACTATTAAGCATCTTTACTTTCTCGATTTGGGTATTCTTGCTAAAATACAGTAGTATGCATGCACATGCTTTGGTTTTTAAATCAACCAGTTTGTCACCCGTGCTACGCACGAGTATAGTTATGAAATCCTAAAACTAACTTCATTACAAACAAAATAATGATAAAACTTAGTAAAAAATTAATAAGCTAATATCAAAACAAAAAGGGTTCTAGTTAATGTAATACCAATGTAACTAATTCTCGCCTTTAACTAAATCAAGTGTGTTTGCTTTGCAAAGAACGGAGGCGTAGCCAAAATTCCTAAGTTTCAGGTCCAAAGTTTTGATTTCTGGTGTAAACTTTTTTTTCTGTGAGGTACAGAAAAATAAAATTAAGCATGTATAGAAAAACAAAATTAGGCATGTAAATAGACTTACACCTGTAACGATCCTAAAATATCCGGGACATAAAAATAAATTACCTTGTTATTGATTGCATCCAAGATGGATGACGTATATTGAACATGCATGCGTTAATCGAGTTAGCTAAATTCGACATCAGTTTTCTAGTTAACTCTGTTGTTCCTGTTAGGAGATCAACTATTATTTGCGCGGCAAATGTATCAGCTTTTTGTAACAAATATTCAATTAAACATGCCTGGACAGGTTATGCCTTATGGTCGATCTTAATCTATTTGAATATCCAGAACTGAAACCAATATGTAATGGACTATGGATCCTCTAATTATGGTCGGCATGGGCCAATATTATCTGTAATTTGAGGGAAACCTCTTTTTCTATATATATTTTCTTTTTAAAAAAGTACATTTTGTCATATTTATGGGACTTATAGCTATGAATCATGATTATTTTCCGGTCTTCGTAATTTCTGGAATGCTATATGTCTAAGTAATGAATATATCATTACGTATTTTCTTAACTTGATTGTCAAACTTTCATGACTTATAATATCTATATTCCTAAGCACCACGACCATTGTACATTAGAACCTCCATATAAGAATACCCAGCAAAGAAATAAACTTCATATAAGAATAAAAAATAATGGTCCCAACTTGGCTTAATCAGTGTAAAAATTATCTCTATGTATAAGAATAACCTCTATGTAAGAATATTTTCTAATGACCCCAAAATTATTCTTATATGGAGGTTCTAATATACCCAAATTAACTCTTAGAACATGTGCTGGCACATCTAAAAATACGAACCCACCAGGAAATTCCTTAGGATAACGACTGCTACTAATAAAATTAGAACTTTCAATGTTCTTATTGATTTCCACAGTATCCTTTCCCAGCTAAGTGTGTAACTCGCGCGATATTCCACGGTTAATGGATGCTTTTTTCCTTTGTATAAGTAACAATATGGATATTTAGTTGTATTATTGTTCTTCATAGTTCTACACGGTGGAAAAACAAAAAAACCGAGCATTTATTGCGGACGTACTTTGAGTACATGAAATGGGATTCGATAATGCTGTGTACGACATCCACTCTCCTAGAATCCCATCAACAAATCAGGAGATTGTTGAGCGTGCTAAGAAGATGCTTGCAGTTTTGGAGAACAACATTTCTCTTGATTAATCCAAATTGTGGGCTTAAACTCGTAAGTATGTTGAGGTTATGCTAGCGCTAACCAACACTGTGAAAGATGCCAAGAACCCTTGCCGGTGCTAAATGAGAGATGATGTTTCACTAAGATAATACTACTATAGATCTATTCTTGTTTAAGGAGAGAAAATAAAAATTATCCTGTGTGATTCCAATATTACTGAAATCCATATTTCGAGCAGTATAATTCGCTGATTTGTTTTCTTTTTTTCCTTTGCTAGAGACTGGAGTTCACATATATATAAAATACACAAACGAAATATGATAAAAATAGAACCTTCAAAAAAAAAGTATGATAAAAATATCATCAATTATTATCTTGGGCCCTTCATGCAAATATATAAAGTTTCTCATCTCCCACTCTCTAATTTCCATTGAAAAGATATTTATATATCTTCCACACTTAGCTGGGGGTAATCAGAATCCAAGATCTTACAATACTGCTCGGTCCAAGGAATTGAGAATTCAACTACTGAGAATCTGATTCAGTCGAACCAGGAAACGTATATTCATCACCATATAATCTGCTACTACCATTATGACACGTACACTTATTAGCTTAATCCAAATCTGTAGTTTATTGCTGATATATCAACGATTGATGGTCATCAATAGAGTTCTTCAGGTGATACCACTTAGATTATATATGTACCTATGAAAATTTTAGGTAATTTACTGTAAAACACTCTTCTGTACAAACAATCGACGCATTTCCTTCGCTCACACGGATCGGTAACAATCGACGCCGATGAAGATAAATAAAAGTCCAACCGGTCCAATCCACCCTAATTGTATCAGTCAACAAAAAAAAACTCAACAGTTTACCCAAATATGAATTCACATCTGGAAATTAAAACTCATAGTTTTATCATACTTGGACTTTGGAGGCTACAACATGATACAGTACACTCGAGACCCATTTATAATTATAAAACTGCTATGTTTGAGTCTGATGCAAGAGCAGTTTCCCGAGTCTGATTTAACTTAAGAGATGTAGTTGAAAATACGTAGAACATATTGATTCCAACCTCGATCTCAATTTTAGGCTACCACATTTAAAATAGGGGGGAGATACACGTATAAAGCAACTTCAATGCAATATCTACACTCAAATAAACGTGCATGTATTGCTCAGTGTGCTTTATATAGCAAAGACCAAATCCAAAAACTCTATTATTGTTTTATCTTTTTTGGTAACAATGTCGTTCAATATCTTAAAATCATTATTTTATATTTTGGTAATAGTATTGTTTAATATTTTAAAATCCTTAAAATATATGTACTTTCAACGATTTGAGAGAGCCACCATATCAAAACAATGTATTCATCATCTATTATTATTTTCTTAGAGGAATTAACAATAAAAGTAATTAATAAATATGATTTTGCGTTCTGTATAGTGAAACATAAAATCCAAAAAACCATATTAATACTACTACTACTACTTTTTTTTTTGTAATATTAGCATTCGATATCTTAAAACCAAATCCAAATCCTCTATAGCTAGTATTTTTTCTTTTTGGTAATAATGTCGTTTAATATTTTAAAATTCCTAAATTTATGTGAAAAATGAAGTTGTAATTGGTAAAAGAATGATTTTTAGAACTATAACCGGACATTGGACATTTTTCTTTTACATTTTTCTATTCATTAATTATGTGATTGATTTAGTTTTTTGATTTTTACGAATGTGATAATTACTTTAGGTAACAAAAAATTCGTTTTCCATTAAAAAAAAATACCGTGGGGCCAGGAAATATTTTTCTTATTTTGTATTATACCACATCAAATAATTTTCCTTTAAAATATTAGGTGGGGCCAGATTCAGCCAGGCTCTGCTGAATGAGAGCGCTCGGAAAATGTTTATTTTAATATAGAGAATTTGAAGGTTTTTTTTCTTACAAAATAACATTTCAGATTTTATAGAACTATTTCCATGTTATAACCTTTTTCCAACAAAAAAAAAATAAAACAATTGCATGATAAAAAGTATTATATCATACAAATTTGTTATTCTGGAATTAATAAAAATTAAAAATTCTAATTAATTTTGTTAAACAAAATGAACTAAGAAAAAAAAGTAGAAAAACTTTGTAGCAAATAATTTAAAACCATTATGCCCGCTATAACAATCAGATAGGAATTTAAATTATAAGTTTATTTACCTCTTTTTTTTGCCGGCGTGCCTAAAAGATAAAGTAGAAAAAGTAAAAAAACTTTGTAAAACCATTTCATGCCTAAAAGATAAAGTAGAAAAAGTGAAAAAACTTTGTAAAACCATTTTTACGAACGTTATAGCCGTTAAATGAGAATTCAAACCGTAATTCTTTTTTCTTTTTCTAGCCGAAACGTGCCCGCACCTATTATAACACGTTATAACGGCCGCGACCATCGACTATGATCCTAGGTTGTTTTTTTTTTTCAAATTCTATTACAATCCTTGCGTTTGATACATGTTTTAATAATAACTTTTATGAAAGAAAATATTACTAAAAAATCATACTAATAAAATCCAATTATCTGGTATAAAATCAGTCTTATTATGTGTGGAGGGGCAGAGAGAAAAGGTCCCACAAATGTAAAAGATGAATTTGAGTTTATGATGTTGAGTTCCTATAACAGCCAACATATGGACCTTCATCAGAACATACCAAGCTAGCCAATTATTATAACAAAAAGTCAAAAGTCTCCATAAAAACTGATTCCAGCTTTTATAAGTTGTTCAAATTTTGTTTTAAGAAAAATAAGACTTAGGGAAAAAAAAGGGGACTACTACCGACTTTATTCTCCACCAAGGATATCGACTACTTCAACAACTACTGGAGATATTGAATTCCCTGTAAATCATCGGAAATATACACATCCAAATCCTCATTTATCTAATAAAAATGCAAATTTTGATATTGAATCTGTGTACATATTACTCAATTGAAAACTGCAAGAAAATAAAAGTTAAATAACGAAAACCCGAACGGTGTTCATATTATTTCTCTTACCAAAGCTGCAAACACAAAAAATCATATGTGTAAAAAAAATACAATAAAAATATCAAAATCAAACCAAAAACAGTAGTAATGGTCGTCTGCATTAGTAAGAATATTAATGGAAAAAACATTGATATCCATTATAGATATGATTAACGTGATTAACGGTAAACTATTCACTATTTGATCATATCTATATTTGCAGAATAAGTTTGTATATACCTTGATATTGCTTGGCATATGGCTACAACAACGACAACAATGCATGATCGAGGGAATCGAGGGTACCTGCAAAATGATCAATGAAAATAAATTGAGAAACCTAAATCACGATAAAGAAAAACTGAAAGAGAAGCAACGTGTAAAATAGGATTTAATATTTTCTCCGATGCTTTATATCATGAGACTCCCAACCCTCTCAAATTCCATAAATAAAAAAAAAGTTGGAAATGACATTAGTTCGATATCTAACCAACCCCTCTATAAAGAAGAAAATAAACGTCTAAAAATAACAATGTTCTTTATATTTAAACATTTCCATAAAATAAATATTTTGTTTTTATAGAGACACTGTAGCCATAATTTCCATAAAATAAAAAATTTCTTTTTAGAATAAATATGGATATCAAAAGATTTTGTTATAATGGAGTGTTGAATATCCATATTTATTCTTTTGATATATTATTTCCAAAAATAAATAGAAGATAGTAAGCGTGTCGTGCATGGCAAATAAAAAAAGTAATTAATTTTTTTCATTTTTGGAATGAATAATATTAAGAAAATTCATATTGAAAGTCGTTTTGCTATTCTATCCAAGATTTTTGGCTTTTTCTTTATTTATTTTTCTTACTCATGAATAATGTTTATGGTTTCGCCTGATCTTTTATCTCTTTTAATAGTTCGTATTTTACATATTTGACAGTCAATTTTTATGTGGAGGAAGAAGTATACTCGACCATCAGCAGGTATTTTATCTTAAATTCTAATCATTGTTCATCTAAATTTGATGGATAATTTTTCATTTTCATCTCCATCGTAATTGTAAAATTGTAACGAAAATTTATTTGATTATTAGGAGCTTGGATGTTGTAGTAAGGATTAGTTTAATTTTAAGTATGTAATCGGACATTTGACATTTTTGTTTCAATCTATGATTGATTTAATTCTATGATGAAATAAAGTCATGATGCATAATTTAATTCAATATTAATAGTTTAATCCTGATTAATAGTATAAACGTTAATTTATTTTTATTATTTATTTGTGTGTTTTTATGTTAGGATCTAATTCTATGTTTTTAAACGATATTTTTTTGAATTTTTTGGTAATTTATAAGATTTAGTTGTTTTAGAAATATTTATCTTAAATATATTGCATGATAAAAGATATTTTTTTAGATTTTTTACTTAAATGTTATAACTTACCAAAATAATAGAAATGGTGGGGCTAAAATCAACCAGAAGCTCCGATTAACCTCGTCGCTCGAAAAAACTCTATTTTTATATAGAGAATTCTTGTAATGCGGACACTTTAATTCCATTTTTATTTTTTTACTTTCTTTTTTTGAAAGGAAAGTTTTAGTAAGATATAAACCGTCACCGAAAAAGTGATAACTTACAAGAAAACAAAAGAAAATATTAGTGATTTAAGTTACCATTTACAACATTCTAGTTATAAATAAGCGTACTCAAAGCGTAGCCATCGAAGATTTTAGTAGGCATATCTCAATTATAAAGAATATATTTAACTGAGGTGATTAGCTGATCCAAATTCCTTTTTTTTATCTCCATAAAATCTTGTAATTCTTCGCACCAGATTGTCCACCAAAATTCAAAAGGAACAAGTCCCCATAATTTCTTTTTTAGAATCGTACTCTTTTTGTTAGGCCATTCCCGAAGAGTGAATTTAACACTATTTGCAAAAAACAAGTCACAGCCAAAAGGAGACAACAAGTAATTCCACATCTTAACAGTTTTCGAGTAGTAAAGAAATAAATGCATATTAGTATTTTGTTCAATATTACAAAACAAGTATCTATCAGAATTCACATTACTAACTTTGAGTAAGAAGTCCAATGTTGGAGCACCATTATATCAAAGAGTACATACCAGGAAAGACACTTTTAGAGGAACCTTGGGATTCCAAAGTTGCTTATGAGGAAACACAAGATAACCATCAACATCTAGAGATTCATAACAATTAGCAACATTAAAATGATCCCTTGCACCCCATTTCCTGTCATTTTATATATTAGTCACCTAGGATAAAAACTGGATCACCAATAGTTCAAAGTAATAAAATCACTACTCCCAGTTCAGTTCAGTACCATTTAAATTCCTTTTGAAATCAAAATCTCAAGCACGATCCCAAGAAATACAATCCCTTACAGAAAATGATTTCTTCATGAAAAGTTTGGAAAGAGAAGGTAAAGTGGTTTGCAAGCTATTATTCCCCAGTCATCTATATTTCCAGAATTGCACCTTACATCCATTTTCACTTTAAACATAGTTGTTTGGATGGTAAGATATTTCTACCCCAAACACGAATCTGATGATGATTTGTTGATGATCGAACTGCTGCTTTTCTATCCACGTGAACTGTAAATGGGAGGTACCCACAAAAAACTCTTTGATGCTTAAGTTATCTAAAGTTTTCACAGGGGTTTGTGTAGAGAAGATTGCTTACCTGTTAGGGTTGTGAACCCATGTATTTATATGTTGCAAATTTGGGCCTTACTCTAATTTCGAGGTAGGCATAACCTGCATTGATTTTCCCTGCATGCCTCCCTGTATTGATTTGCCCTGAATGCCTCATGGAAATGAATTGGTCAACAAACCTTCTTGACATTTCCAAAATCTTCCTTTAGAGTTATGGAATTATCCAAGAAAAAAGATATAAAATACAAAGCCCAAGAGTTGGTAAAATTGGCTTAGCCCACCCAGTGGGGCGGAAATATTCACATGCCAAATAATCTGGACTGAAACATCCAGCAGCATTGGCTCGGTGGACGGAAATAACCAGGGAGTACAGAAATAGGATGCATCGCGAAGCACTGGAATTTTCCGGCAGGATTGTCGACGGACGAAGTTGGACGGCGCCGACAAGGCCGCCAGCGGCAACCTGATGCTGCTATCGTCGCTGGAGATGACAACGTAGCCGGAGAAGACAACGGTGACGATGTCATGATGACGTTACCTCAGACGTCCTGATTGGCCGACTGGTAGTCGACGTTAAAATAACTTGACGGCATCATAACTTTTCTAACGGTGTTGTGTCATGATGACGTCATACTGATGTCACCACACACTGATCTGCTGACTGTGCTTTTCTGTTGATGTGGCATAATATGGTTCACACGTTTTGCTGACATGGCACTGACGACGTGGTATTGTTGATGTGGAACACTATGGTTGGTACGCCTTGTTGACGTGACACTGATGACATGGCAATTCACTGCTGATGTGGCCCATTCTGGTTGGTACTCCTTGATGACGTGGCACTGATGACGTATCACTTCTGACGTGGCATTGATGATGTGGGCCCTCCTTTCCTTGCTTCTATGTATAGTGCCTGGGAGGTCTAGTTGGCCATTTTTGACTCATAAGAGGAGCATACGTATTAGGCCCAAGTAAGCCCACTTCTAATATAGAATACTAGGATACAAACAATAATATTATGAATAACATGATCCTTGGATTTCAGAAGGCCTTCCCGTAAACCATGACTCGCAGATTTAGAAGTAGAATTAGGCATAAAAAAATTATAACTACCTCTGAATTTATCAAAGACTGATTGATTCGGCTCCAAAGTGTAGAGCATTATTGACAAGTTTAATACCAATTCTGCCTCTACTTTTTGGAACACTAGGTTTAGCCCAAGAGACCCGACTTTTTTCTCTTTGTAGATGCTGATCCCCACAGAAAATCTCTAATGATCTTCTCCATGTCTTTTAAAACTGCAACAAGTATTCGGAACATAGATAAATAGTATATTGGTAGACTTGCCAAAACACTATTAATTAGCAAAAATCTCTGACCCTTCAAAATGTGTCTCCTTTTCCAAGTTGAAAGTTTCTGATGCATTTTCTGGATTATGATATCGCATATTGGTTTGCACTTATACTTACCACCTAAAGGCATGCCTAGGTACGTAGTTCATTGGTAATTGAAAAAATTCACATCCAAAAGAAAGAGCACATTGCAAGCCATTATGATTTGAACGAATACCAACAATAGCACTCTTTCTAAAATTCACTCTTAAATCAGATACTAATTCAAAAGCAAACAAAATATTTTTTAAATGAGATACCTAATTTTCATTGTCATTCAGAAAAATTAAGAGGTTGTTTGCAAAATGCAGAAGATGGATTATGTTGCCTCCCGGAGCAACTTGAAAGCCTGATATCAATCCAAGAGCACCAACATTTTTGAGCATCAGAGAGATAACTTCCCCAACCAAAATAAACAAAAAATTGGGAGATTGGATCCCCTTGTCGAATCTCTTTTTGAAATTTGAACATAGAGGTAGCTTCCCATCTATAAGGATTGAGAACCTTGCGGAAAAAAAACTTGTGAAAGAAATGCACCACTTGATCCAGCTTCTCCACGAATGCCCAGAGCTACATTTTCCAACACCAAGTCAATACAACCCCAATTTATGTTGTTGAGGCTTTCTCAAAATCTACCTTACATAAAATTCCAGATTTATCTTCTCTTTTTTCAGAATCTATCAACTCAAATGCTATTAATATACCATCGTTGATTTTAATTATCCTGGTCAAAATGCGCCCTAGTAGTCTGAAATTAGAGGGGAGAACCATCTTCAATCTATCAACAAGTAGTTTAGATATGATTTTGTAGACTCATTCGCTTAAACATATGGTCTGAAGTCATGTAGAAAAATAGCACCATTACATTTAGGAATCAACTTCAAGTTTGTACAGTTTAATCTCCAGTCCAGAGAGAATGAAGTTTCAAACTCCTTAACCATCTGCATAATATCAAATTTAATAATATCCCAAGCATGCTTAAAAAAATCAATTGTAAACCCGTTAGGCTCGACGCTTTATTCTTGCTAAAGTGCAAAATAACTTGTTTAATTACTTCTTAAGTAAAAGGCCTTTCACTGGAGATTCTATCTTCAATGGATATTATAGGCATAATAAGATCATCCAAACCATGTCTAGAAGCATATTTCTCAGTAAAAAAATTAGTGTAGAAAGCTTCCTTAGCAATTCTGTTTTTGTCATACGAAATATCACCATCAATATTAAGCAGTTAATGCTGCTGACCTTATATTTGTAGAAGGAAATCTGATGAAGGTACTTGGTTTTTCTTTCAACATCTCTGATCCACTGCTCCTTGGATCGTTGACCAAAATTCCTAGATAAATTCAAAGTGAGAGAGGCATGTTTAGTCGTAGCATTTTTTCTAGCCACAACATCAGTCATGTAGAGTTATGAAATCTCTTCAGAATAATCAAGCACATCAATAAACTCTTCAATAAAATTAATCTGAAATTGTAGGTTACCCAAAGACTTCTTTTGAGACTTACTGAAGTGCTTCAAAGCTTGAAGTTTCTTAGCAAAAACATAGCTGGGTTTACCAAGGAAATTCAAGGTAGCCCACCAGAACTTTAGATTGTCAAGGAAAGATGGATGATATAAAAGATAGTTGTCTAGCCTAAAAGGAGAAACAAATTTTGAACCAGAGTCACAATTTATCACTATTGGTACGTGATTTAAGATGGGTCTTTTGAGTCTTAACTGAAGTAATGCAAGGTAGTGCGACATCCAATCATCAGTGACAACAAATCTATCCGCAGTAATCAGCAGAGGTGGTTGTTGACTGTTAGCGCCCCCCGAAAGGTTGATGCAAATAAACAAATGTTTTTTCTACGTCGGTCCATGTGAATCAACCACCATTTATTGGAATATCAATAAGAGAATGCCACTTACAAAGTTCTTGAAATAATTTCTACTCGTAATGTATCCAGCAGGTTGGATGAATCCTCTCTATTAAGTGATCACCGCATCCCCAAACATAAATTTATTTATATAAAAATAGTTACAAGTAATTTAACTTTTT
Organism: Papaver somniferum; assembly: GCF_003573695.1. NCBI lineage: Eukaryota > Viridiplantae > Streptophyta > Magnoliopsida > Ranunculales > Papaveraceae > Papaver > Papaver somniferum. Next base: position 15,336,374 of record NW_020628818.1, read on the forward strand.
TAATGGGTCTATTTTAAAAGGTCTCTATTATTGGGAGTCTAATTTTGCACACTCCTTTAAAGAGTGTGCACAAAACAAATTGATCTTATGGTTGGGATAAACCAATCGTCAAGTATTTGTTAATTATTTTTTTATTTATTTTTAATTAAAATTCAATTAAAATATACGGAAATATCATATCCTAAAATATAGTGATATAACACCCGAAAATAGGAAAGTATAACAAATCAATTGGAATCTTACTTATTCTGAAAATTATCTTATCAAATGCATCTTCTGGTACAGATGCATATCATCGTGTGCTTTCTTTTCTAATAGATTATATTATAAATTGATCTTGATAACTTTTGATGAATGAGTTAGGTCAAATAATGATCAGGCTCAAAATCTTAAAAGAAATGGATTGTCGATGCATATTCATTTGGCATTCAAGTGAATTCTACCATTTGCATATAAGAAAATCAATTGGTTGGATGTCAAATGAAAATCATAGAGATATTGGCAATATCAAAACTGAAGGAGTCCAAGTATAGAAATATTGAAAAAAACACCAATTTACATGTTAAGGAATGATAAGAACAAGCATGATGGATTCTGAACAAAATGTAGTATTTTTAAGGAAATATAAACCATATCATTCCTTTGCAATAAAAATTACGATGGCAACTTTTTAAAGTCTAGATGAACTCATTATAAAGATACCCATATGTAACCAAGCATTACTCGATCATTAAATTCAAATTAAAAGAAGGAAGAGAGAAAACATGATGTTATTGAAAGTAATAGAGGATCTAAAACTCCTAAGAGAAGACAAGATGAATCTTGCATCAAGATGAACTCTCCACAACCAAAAATCCCGAGGACGTACTCTATTGGCAATAACTTTGAAGATGGTGAAGTGTCTAATCCACAATTATCGCATGATAAATGTTAGTCATGTCTTGGAATTGTTGGGGTTCGAGGAACATCCCAACAATTAGGGCTCTGAAAACATTTATCAATGGTACTAATCCATCAGTCTTGTTTACTTATGAAATAAAAATGTCTATAGAAGCCTCTCTGCAAAGAACTAGTCAGCTCAATTATCACAATTCTTGTATTAATTCTTTAGTTGGAAGGATTGGCGGATTATAGCTGCTACGAAATATGAGGTTATCTCTAGTTCCCTAAATCCAAATCTAAATCTAAATCTCATTCATGCAGTGGTGCACAACGATAGTCCACATAATCCTTGGAATATCTTTTATATTTACGAACCACCTGTTGTGACTCAAAAGCAAATTTCGGGCACAATTTAACTTATTATGTCCAAGACTATCAAGGATGTAAATCTTTCATTGGTTTCAACGCAATTTGTTCTTGTGTTGAAAATTATGGTAGTCTTCCGGTCCTTAATTCTAATATATCTTTCTTCAATAATTTTGTCCATAAAAATCATTTGATAAATTTGGGTTTTAAAGGTTCTGCTTATACATGGATTAATGGTCACAATATGGAGGGATTAATTCGACAACGCCTGGACAAAGTTACGGTAAATACAGAGTGGTGTATAACTTTTCATAATCCAAGGGTTCTTCATATTCCTAGTTTGGCATATGACCATGCTCCAATTCTCTTGAATACCTATGGAAACACTCCTAGAGCTCCTCCAAACTATGAATTTGAAGCTTACTGTTTATCTCATCCAGAATTTTTTGAAAAAGTCATCCAATGTTGGTCGTAATATGGGTATAATGATATCCAATCTAAATTAAGAAATTTGGTTACTTATGGATTGGCAATATAGAAGGATTGGTTGTGTAAAACATGAAATATCATTTTTGTAGAATGAACTTCTAAGGATTCAATCATGGAGACCTTATGCTTCTTCTATTCAACAAGAAAAATAAATCATTACTCAGCTTAATGATTATCTGATTATGGAGGCAATGTACTGGGATTAGAGAATGAAGCAAGTTTGGGCTAAAGATAGGGATAGAAGCACAAGACGTTTCTACTTGTCTGTTCAACAAAGAAGAAATAAAAATGATATAATTCATCTGAAACAAGATGAAATTTCATGGGTAACAAATCAGGGGGAGATATCTAAAGTTTTAGTTAATCACTTTTAGTCACTTTTCCAACAACCAGTTTCTCAAGAGCAAACTCATTATTCTGTCCTCTCTTGAAGTGGATAATGCAGCAATTTCGAGAGTTTCCACTCAAGAAGAAAATTGGTCAGCGGTTGTGAAAATGGGTTCTTATACTGTACCGGGCCCTGACCGTTACCCACCTATCTTTTATAAGAAATGTTGGAATATTTTTTTGTAATGATGTGGTAAATGAAATAAAAAGTATATTAATATGCTAGTTTTTCTAATCTTCTTAACCACGCGAACAATACTTTGATTCCAAAGATAAAGAACCTCGAATATCTTCCAGATTACAAACTAATATCATTACGTAAATATTGTGTATAAATTTTTTGCGAAAATTCTTTCGAGAAAATTAAAGCCATATCCAGATTCCTTCATTAGTTGGTCTTAGAATGCTTTTTTACCAGGGCGTTAAATCTTGGATAATATTATTAACACAAAAGAATTGTTGGATTCTATGAATTTTTCTCTACCTCTGAATGGGCATTTTTCTTTAAAATTCAAAATGGCTAAGGCGGTAGATGGGGAAAATGATTTGCTGGTTTTTTAGGAAAGTGAAGAGACGATGGTTCGAGAGAAACTCCTCAACCGAGCAAACTGCTTAACCCCACACAGATGCACTGCACGAGAGTGATTTAAGTTCGAGAGATCAATCTGTCGGACTCCGGCCTAAACCAAGTCAATGGTCGTTGCAGAGTCAATTCGGTCACAAAGAGGGAGATGGGTTGATATGTAGGGAAGTTGAGAATTGTGGGATCAATGGTGATCAAGGATTGTGTATGTGTTGAACGTTTCATCAATTTTTTGGACTTATTTATATTGTCAGAATAGTAAACACATTGATCCTGTAAGTGTGACGGTTTCTTGAGTGAAAAAGTGGGAGATCGTGGTGAAACCAATTCCAGGTCGTTTGGGGACTTGGTTAACCGTCCACCCACTACTTTGTTAACTCCTTCAACCGCTTGCACAACCTATTCACATTTCTCACCGTGGATGGACACACGTGTTGTAGGCCTCCAGACCAAACCCTAATTGATATCCCTCATGCGACGTGATTGATGTCTCAAGAATGTGGAGTCTGCAAAGTAGACATGTATTTGATTAATCAGTTGTTGACTTGATTAGACAGTGAGTCTAAGTTTTGTTGAATTGAGCTTGAGTGACGAATGCTCAGTGATTCATGGATTGAACATGCGTATAATTCTTATGTTAATATTGCTCGTTTGAGCAAATATTGTAAATTCGAGCAACTGAGAAATTATTGCTCGATTCGACGAATTACTGAAAATTGATAGTTGGATCAATATTCAAGCAACTGAGCAAGTATTGCTCAATTCGACGAATTACTGAATATCGATAAATTACTGAATATTGGTAGTTGGATGAATATTCGAGCAACTGAGCAAGTATTGCTCGATTCGACGAATTACTGAATATTGATAGTTGGATCAATATTCGAGACTGAGCAAGTATTTCTCAATTCGAATAATTACTGAATATCGATAAATTACTGAATATTGATAGTTGGATCAATATTCGATCAACTGAGCAAGTATTGCTCAATTCGACGAATTATTTATTGGTAACATGATCCAATAAAATTTTAATTAAAATATTGGCAGGCTACCAAATATTGTATGATTAATCCATATTTTGATTGCTGGATCAACAAAAATTTATTAGTGCTTGAACTTGCTCAGAATGATGATTTGTGGAGCGTTTATTCGAAACCCTAATATTTGATCAATTGTTCGTCAATTGATGAATTACTGAAAATAGATCATGAGTGAAGGAGGGACCAACCATATGGGATGATGGACGTCCATGGTGCCCAAGTGCTCGAGTGAACGTGCACCAGGATACTTAGTTGACCGGTTGGTGAAAGAATGATCAAATGCTGGTGTTGATCATTTATTTGAATAATGCTGGTGCGAGCGTTAGGTGATAAAACCTGATTGTGGAGAAGTGAGGGACCGACCAAGAGGGCATATAGAACCGGCCCTTGGTGGTGTGAGACCAGCTGATGGTCGATTGAGCAAATTCCAAGTTGGTTGGAAAGAGTTTGGACCCAATATGAGCAATTGAGCAAATGAGGTCAAAATTATAAGAATGTGTGGGACCGGGTCCTTGAAAGCCTTAGGGCCGGCCTTGGTCGGTCAAGGAAGCATGTCCGTGTCACCATGACGTTCGTGTCTCAATCCTGAGAGTTTTGGTATTTTCTGGTGTGCGTTTGAGCAATATCTTGAATTTTTAGAAGAGTTTGATCTTTGACTGAAATTCTTGATTTTGCTCGAATGAGAAAGTAGGACTTTGCTCGTTCGAGCAATATTTTGAGAATATTAAAATAATAATGTTTTAATATTTTTCGTGGATATCCTAGTCGGTCATATGACCATTTGACTTTTTGGCTTTTTCATGGTTTGAGCAATATTTGAGAAAATATGAAAAATCATGATTTTTGTTCAAACGGAGGAGTTTCATGAAATTAGGAATATAATAATTATGAAAACAAGGGATTGCAAGGTGTGGGACCGGGCACGGCTAAGGCATGGCCGTCCGGCTTGGTATCCCGGTCCTTTCCTAATTTTATTATTTTTCATGAAACCGTGAAAATATGGAGAAACCGTGAGTTTTGCTCAAACAAGGAAAGTTGCTTGAATGAAGGAATTTTCATGAGTTCATGAAAATAAAATAAAATAAAGGAAGAGGCGTGAGGCACCGGCCACGACGGCATGGTCGGCCGGCAGGCCCGGTCCCTAGGCGCCTCTTTTCTATCTTTTTATTATTATTTTCTCTCTCCTGTTTTATGTAGGATTCCTCGTTTGTCCATATTTTTTGAATGCTCGTTCGTGCATTTGGGTGCTCGTTCATGCATCATTTTCGAGTACAGTTGCACCATTTTATTGGGGCTTACTCGGTGATAGTCCGGATGCCTGTTGTGTAATTATTACTAATTCATGAAATTCAGCGGAGAATGATTCATTAAATGGAGTAATAATTATAAATTGTGCATCTATTACTAATCCATGGAATCAGTCGGGGATCAACCATGGAATGGAGTAATGAGACAAAATAGATTATTTTCTAGCAATTCAGTGGATGAATCTCACGGTAGAATTAATCTACTGTAGAATCTACATATGAGATAGTTGAAGCATCATACTCTTTCTGAAAGGTGCATAGTCAGGGAACAACGTGCAGCGTTGTTGACGTCCTGAAGGCGTTTAGCCCCCTCAACAAACAATTATGTAGGAGAGCCGCCTGAATTTATACACAGTCTCTCTACATAGTCAGGGAACAACGAGTGTCGCCGACGTCCTGAAGGCATTAAGCCCTCTCAACAAACAATTATGTAGGAGGACCGCCCAATCGTTCTTCTATGTAGAGGTGGGTCTCTCTATGTAGTCAGGGAACAACGAGCATCGGCGACGTCCTGAAAGCGTTAAGCCCTCTCAACAAACAATTATGTAGGAAGATCGCCCAATCATGTTATTCTACATAGAGGGTATGGTGAAATGCGTAACATCGAACACTCAGCTAGTAGGAGGCCTTTCGAGAAACATATTCATCATGGCTCTGAGAGGAACTCGATCAGAGATCGTGAATTGATAGGATCCGGAGATGCCTATATAATAACCGCAATCGCACGTCGTCTAATTAATAGACAACGGCAAGTATGAGTCGTTCCCACAGGGAGCGGTGGAAATACTGTAATCAACAATCCTGATTGACTAACCAAAGATGATGTTTTTGTGATTTTTGGAATTTCAAAAGAAAAAAACAAAATTAAACTAATAAAATAAATTCGATGAGAGAGACGGTAACCAGGGTTTTATCGAATCCACCACTAATTCTGTTCAATTACTGAAATGAAATATAACTCATGAATAATTATTTATCGTACGTTCTATAGTCATCACCTATTATAAATATTAGACTCGCAAATATCACTGCGATATCCTTAGCATGGCACATCAAAAAGACTAAACTCAAGCATGCACCGTCAAATTACATTAGTGAAGAATTATACGAAACTAAATTTAGGTCCTCAAATAATACCTGGCTATTCTAAGCATACCCGATCAAAGGATTTAACCCAAACATGGAATATCAAATAAGTAGACAAATATATTTTCGATCCTAACAATTATGCGCAAAGGTTAAACAAAACCGGTGAAGCGACAACCCAATTTTCGATTAATCAATAAATAAGATCATAAAATTAATTTATTCAAATCAAAATAGCTTCAAAACCATATATGTCTCCAATCGAAGTGGTCTAATGCTCAAATGTGGTTTCAACTATCAAACCCTAGTTACAAAGAAATTAAAACATAGTTATGGGTTTCTCAAAACCCATCAAAATAATAATCAAGAAAGAAGAGATTAAACCCAATAAAGTGGTGTCACGCAACCCTTTCAGCCCCTTCTCCTTCTCTCCTTGCAGTGATCTTCGCCTTCACGGCTTTTCGTCACCTCCAGAACCAAACTCAATCCTCTAGCCGGCCTCCCTTTTCTCTTTTCATTCCTTTTTTTATTGAGACTGCTGCGAACATTCTAAGACGACCTAGTGTCCACTCCGGTCCGTTACTAGCTCCAGTGCAACTCCGACCACTTAATACTCCTTTCCCAGTAACAGCCACTGCCCATTTATTTTCACCACCGGCTCATTGCCAGACTGACCACTTCTCTTTCCCAATCCGGCTGGAGCATAACTTCTTAATCTCTCGCCTTCTAATTCCTTCACCTCTGTCAACAGCAATACCAGCTTCGGATGATTTCCGGTTGTAATACAACCAATAATTATCTCAAGTTCGCATCACCAGCCGAGTCTTTGTCGTGAGCTTGAAAACTACTTCATACCCATCAAAATCCAGCTTCCGTCTCCACTGCTACAAATTGATTAACCAAAGAACTCCCTCTTTGTTGATCAACCATCGCAGCTAGATACTGTCTCAGCTCCAACTCGTTATCGTTCTCATCTCCCTTTGTTCTCAGCCCTAGCCAACACCAGGAATACCAATCGTTATCTTCATTTACATATCAACTGCTCGACTGCAAACCAGCAGCATCAACTCGAGAGAAGCTTCTTCTCTCTCCTCAATCTAAGTTACCGACTCGTATATCGGCAGTCATCATCACTTCCCATCAGCCATCACCTGCACTCCTTTGCTTCATCGACGATAGTCACCATTCTCTCGATCAATGGAACTAAGTTGCAGCTCATGCAGCGTGTAACCAAAACACCACCAGCCTGAACCTCCCTAATCTACGGCCATGGCAGCAACATACCCAATCAGCATCAACATATCTCGAGTTAGATTCACATGCACCCTGACCATCCAACTCCAGCTCATTTGAACACTTTCTAAATTCAGGCTTTCTTCCGAAGTTCGACCAAGCCATCAACTTACATTCCATTGGCAACTTCAATTCGAACTTCAAATGATAAGAAGAAAATGCTCAACGTACTCCCTGTACACACGTACTCCACCACCCCATGTGTCTCCCAAATGGATTAGAGAGTATTAGTCCTTAGGTGCACAGCATGCAGTATATGCTCTTATGGTTCACACGTATTCAATCTTGGTGGACGTAAAGCTTTGTTCCCACTTTGAAGTTCTGGCCGGGAAGCAGGTGTCCATGACAAACTTCCTTTAGTTAACTTGGCAGCCAACTAAGGATTAAACTCTTGCCTCATGCTGGTACTGTGAGTAATATGGGTGATGCAAACACCATTTAGTCTCTAATTTTGATGTTTTTTTTTCACTGGTTGGATTCACTCGCACTTTCTATATAAAAGCACTAAAATAGTATTATTAACCAAAATATTGAGTCCTAACTAATATAAATATGGGTATAAAATGTAACATATACGTGCTTATCAACACCCCCATACTTATATTTTGCTAGTTCTCGAGCAAAACATAGAATGTATCCGCTAAACACCTGGATATGAATAGTGTTGTCTGCTAAACAGCGAGACAGATCCGCTAAACAACAATACCAAGAGATGTCTGTTAAACAACTAGACGAAACCACTAAACAGTGGTATAAAGATGTCTGCTAAACAGCGAGACGAATAATCAGAAAGACCCGCTAAACAGCTGGTCATGTCGCACGAATTTTTTTTTTCTTTATAGAGACCCGCTAAACAGCTGGTCATAACAATTTTCTCTCTCTCTCTCTTTTTTTTTTTTTTTTAACAAAAGCGAAAACCTTAAGCATTCCCCTGCACTTAAACTTTACATTGTCCTCACTGTAATTGAGTCATCCAATGTAGAAATTAAGATGGGGAATTCATAATATGCGAAAATAAACAAATAAAAATAAAGAAAGAAAATAGATATACCTACTGGAATGTACATGAAGGATCCCCATAAGTTAACAACCTGAAAACTTGAGGATCAACCCAAAATACAATATTTACAAATGATAGTTTCACACTTATATCATGACAACACGGAGACACTGAAACTAGCAAAAACTGAGAATTACCCCCAAACCAAGTTTTTCTCGCATAAGGAAGTGCGTAAAGAACAAAATACGGGGATTCCATTGAGACTGGAGAAATATCAAATGATTCATGCACGATTTTGGGAATATGCAAATCCTCTGGGTATTTAGATGCAAAGTGATCCAACAAAATCTTAGAAGCACACAATTCCAACCCTAAATTAGGTAACTTTTGGAAGTCTAGGGGTCTAGAAACAACCTGTAAGTCGGGTGATCTTGTGAGATAGATTCATCTGCGGAACTAGGCAAATCATCCACACAAGCATCCAAAGGGTCATCTATATGTTTTGTCTGGGACAGAGAGTCACTGCAAGATTCATAATCCTCAGCAAATAATCTTTGGCATTCAAGAACTCTCAATATTTGTTCCAAACTAAGTGGTGTGTGTTTGTAATACTTCTCATATATAGTTAGAGGTGATTCTTCACTTACCATTTGTGGAGAAAAAACTCCATACCGTTGCCTATGCATATATTCACCAAGCGTCATCTCAGATGAGGTTGCCTGATAATTTGCATTTCTACGCTTATATTCTGCCAGTGTCATCTTAGGTGACGTCTCCTGAGAAAGAGTCATCATCCTCGAAAAGGTACCTGAAACAAAATTCTAAAAAAATAAAACAAGTCAAATAAAACTAAAAAAAAAGACTATACAATAAAAAAATATAAATAAAAAAATAAAAATAAATAAATAAATAAAAACCAAACTATTTACAAATCGAAAATACTAATTACAATATTTTACAACCGCTCCTCGGCAGCGGCGCCAAAAATTGATATGTTTTCAAGTTGTTGTAGTAATAAATAATAGAGTTCGTTCAAGACTTGTGAAGGTTGTGATTTTAAAATTTGATGTGTTTTCAAGTTGTTGTAGTAATAAATAATAGAGTTCGTTCAAGACTTGTGAATGTTGTGCTTTTAGATTAAATTTTAAAACTAAAGAAAATAAAGCAAATTAAAACTGATTATATTAGAGAGACCGAGGTTCAGGATTTCACCATTCACCAAAATTCATGTAATTTAATGTTAATTTTTATCATGCAATTCTAGACAATATAACTCCAATCAAAAGAAATTGTGATTCTAATCATTACCTAAATTATATTTTCAAAACATCAATTGTTAATCGCAAGAATGAAGTATCAAAAGCCCTAAACTAAACATACTTCATCAAGAAAAAACACAACTAATTAATAAAAATCATTACTCAATTTTAATTCGGTGGAAATAATCATAAAAGAATTGCATAAATAAATTCAAATAAATTTTACCACATAACTTTTGGAAGAATGGCTTCCTCCATCGTCCCGGAAGATTGGGTTTAGCTCATCATGTTGGAAACACACTCAAAATATGTATTCATGGCTCAAAAAGGTTTACAAGAAGAGAAAATAGTGAAACAGGAAATATGCAACATCACATGCGCGTTGCAGACCGACTGTTTCAACTCTCAACTGTTATGATGAAGATAACCGTTACAAATATGAAGATAAATGTTGCAGAAGAGGATGAAGAAACTGTTACAATGAAGATAAATGTTCCAAACCAGTTAAGAAACTGTGACAAGCATTTGAAGAAACCGTTACGATGGATGAAGAAACCGTCGTTGTTTCCCTGTTCTTCACGAGCAGCAGCAACAGAGTTCTGAAAACTCTTGATTCACGCTTCCTGAGCTCTCCTCTCGACCCCAAACTATCCCCTCCCCTTCTATGTGATCCTACGAACCTATTTATACATCATTGCGACATTGAATCTCCCAAAATCTCTTTATTTAATCCCATTATTTCTTTTATTCTCGAAAATATATTGTTTCCAAAAATCATTTTCCTACGCGTCTGCAGCTGTATTTCCTTCCTTCTATACCTTCTTCACGCTCCAGAATATCGATCAACTCTTCCAAACACGTGCAGTACACGTTTAAATTCCTCACAACTCGTGCAAGCTCATGTTTTTCCTCCAACTCCCTGTTTGGATTAAACCAAGTTATCCAGCCAAATTTGATCGAAACAAACACCTATACTAGATCTGTTAGGACATATCACAACTACCCATGAAGTTTCAGCGATTGAATCACACAAAAACTCCTCCAAACATTCGATCGAAATTCTTCTAGTGAAGTGAAATGTTTTCCCGCCAAAATTGGTTTTGAATTTGAGAAGATGTCCTCCCCCTAATCCTGTACGGGTTTCCATTTAACACTTTCCTTATGGGGTGCAAATAGTAATTTTGGGCGTAAATAGTAATTTTTCTGGGGTGCCTTTAGTACTTTATCCCGGGGTGTAAAACACCACTTTTCGAGCCAATTTTTGTTGCAAGAGCTTATTTCTCTATAAATACCTACAAAGACATAAAATAACAAAATAAATACAAAATCGAGCACTAACAATACATACAATTGAGACATATTAGACACATAAATGCGTCTATCATGAATCGGTTTACGGATCGTAAAATATAAATCGTCACATGGGTTCCTGAAGCCGGGTCAGAAACATGCAGTATCATGATTTTACGATTTTTACCTTTGTCGAAAATCCACCATCAACATTAAGTCCCCTTCTTAGTGAGGGACAATCATGTTCCGCAATAAGCATTAGATGGTGATTTTCCAGTCGACGAGATAAGCAGTTGAACTCGGTCGTACAAAGGTATTCATAGAATCCCCGATTTGCTCCAACGGTGTCATGTATGAGCAAATGCCCAGGTAAGGACTCTGACATTGTGGTAGAGTGTCATCTCATGAGAATGAAGAGATGAAACACTGCTGATTTGGACGGTCGGACGTCCAGTTTTGGTCGGTTTAGCGTTTGCAGGCCTGAGCCCAAAAAGGAAATCCATGTTTTATTAGGTTTTGGAAATAAAATTGATATAAAATGGAAGAAGCCCTAAAAAAATTTCAATTTTTGATTGGCCGACCACCCTCCCCTCTTCACCACTTTTATGCAAGCAGCAGGAGGAGAAAGAAATTTTCACGCCGGAATTTCCAGTCGCCGGCGCCACCCACCAGGTACGTGATTTTTTTTTTTTTTGAAGTTCAGTTGCTCATGAGTTTTTCAAAATAAAAATTCCATGTGTGCATGTATGTGGAGGTTTTATGACAATTTGTTTTAGAAAACATGCGCTCGTTCGTTCTTTAGTTTAAGAAACGAGTAATAATCCCTAATATGAAAGAGATACATAAATTTTTGAATAGATATGGTCTAGTTGCAGTAGAGAAAATTTTGTTTATGAGGTTTCATGATAGTCACAAATTTATTTTCAAAGTGTGAACTTTCACAAATACTTTTAAGAACGTACGTTCGTTCGTAGTTAAAGTAATAAACAATAATTCCTAGAGTTAGAGAGAATTTTGAAAAGACCTGTACTTCATGATAAAATTTATTTATGAAATTTCAAAACTTTATTTGGAATATGTGGACTTTTATAAAAATAGAAAAGACCATGTGGTTTCGTAGATGAATGCTCGTTTGAGCAAAACAATTTTTTTTTTAATAACTCACGTAAATAAAGTTTTTTTTTTTTTTTTGTACGTGAGTTTAAGTAATAACTTTGTTAAGAAAAATCAAATTTTTATTTTTGAGTAATCATTTAAAGCAAATAATTTCTCATGAATTCATGATTTCATAGTATATGTACACATGGTAGAAAATCAGTGAATATTCACATGGGGGTTATGTGAATTATTCATAATTTCATGAAAGGTCAAGTACTGACTTTAAATAACGGTGTTGCTCGTCTTTGCAGATTTGAAGGAGCGAGCAAGGTTTTCGAAGTTTTATGTTATTATCACTAAGTTCGTGAAACCGTAAATAGCTAAGATTCGAGGATTACCATTTTGTTATGAATTTGAGATTGGCGCATCCATGACTCTGTGTTTTTGGTTCCAGGTAATGGCGATTTCCAGTGGCGACCATTCTTACAGCTCTTCTGAGAAGGATTCCAAGATTCCTAGGCCAGTGATGAGGATTTCTATAGCGGAAGCACGTGCCAAGATGGATCGGTCACTGAGGGATGCTAAGTAGATAATAAATGACATGCCTCTCGATCGTCTGAAGGTTGTTCGTGATGGAATTTTAAAGAGAGAAGTTGAGGATGAGAAAGTATCCTCTTATCAACAAAAAAGGCGTCGACTTCAGCAGAAAAGGCTAGCAGCTGAGGATGAAATTCGGTCTCGTGCTGATGGTGTAGCCCCGGATTCAGATGCGGAGGAAGTTGAGTCTGCTTGGGAGCCTGTCGAACACAAAGTTGAGCTACATACGCCTAGTATAAGGGCTAAGCGATTAGCTAGAGTTTATTTCCAAGATGAATGTGAAGAGGATGACTACTTGGATGCGATGTACGGCGACCCTGAAGATCTCCTAGAATAAGTTCCTGATTCTGAGAATAGCTCTGAAGATGAGTCCGATGAAGATCCTACAGAAGATGGTGATTGCAGAGACAGTGATGAGTCTGACACATCCGAATCAGATGATCAAGGTTGCTTTCGAATTTTCTTGAGACCATTTATTTTCGTTGAAGTAGATATTATTCTGATTATTTGAGTAATTTTGACGTTGCATCAGAGATTATTTTTCGAATAATAATCCTTTATTATATCTTATGCTCAATTTTTTCTCATGCTTTTAATTTAATGGGATGGACCCGCGTCCATGTGTGTGAAAGTTAATCACAATCCTCAGAAGTATGATTGCACGAGGAAGTGTGACTTGCACAGATGATCATTTCTTAGTCAAATTATTGACCGTCGAACCGTCAGTCACCAGTATTGTCGCTCCTCTTCCACATCACCAAGAAAATCTAATTTGAGATTTAGAGTCTCAGTAGGAATCACAACTGATTTGACCATCCGTAGAAGATAAGTATCCACCGACTTGTGTTTTGACTTTCAGAGATTAGGGTTTTCTATTTATATGACATATCTTCTTCTGCTTCGATATATTATTAGGAGAAATTTTGATCACGATCATACATCTCATCATCATGTCTGGTAGCAGTGCTTCTTCTCGAAACGAATCCCTGGCAAAGCATGGAGTTGGGACGTCCATCTCGGTAAGTTGTACGTTTTCCTTATTTTCACGTGATCAAAATGTCCAACCAAAGAAAGTAATTTGTTGAAGGAAAATCAGGGGAATCGAATTTCTTCTTTAAGACCTAAGCAGACTGTTAGGGCTCCCGCTCGTTATAGGTCTGCCCGTGTTGAAGATGAGACATCCATGAGTTCTTGACTGAAGATTTCCTTTGATCAAGCATTTATCCAATCTTACTGAAATTAAATATTTTGTCGTTGCAGGGTGATGTTCATGTTGTTGTTGAAGCTAGGAAGAGAAAGAATGGAAAGTCCGTGGTTGCATCTAATGATGATGGCGAAAAGCATGCCGACAAAAACTCAAACAACTCTTTAGATGCTGATTCCAGGGTTTCTGTTCGTGAGTACCCAATGGCTGGACTCACATTTGATACTCCCATGATCAATGTTTGCCCAAACAATCAACTAGTTGGTGGTTTCATTATCCCAAAGTGTTATGCATCCCTTTATACCAATATCTGGAAGAGGTATGGGCACCTTGCTACTACTGAAGTATGGAGAGGTTTTCTGCCGACTCTATTAACAACAATCGCTGGATTACTGACCTTTATTGATGAAATGAACAAGATAAACCTGTGAGATTTCAAAAAAAAAAAAAAGTTGCACAGATGGGATGATATGATCTCGAACTGTGAGATCTTTCGGTTCAATATAAGCTGGCTCCGTCGTCGATTCGAGATCATCAAGGTTAATAGGGAGGCTGCTGCTGCAAATATGATTTCTGCTACATCTGCCATCATATAAGACGAGAAGAAACTTGCTCTGGAGTCGGCAAGGGTCGAGAAATCTGTTCAGGACTTGAGAGTGAAGAACAAAAACTTTCAAAAAAGGCTTGACATGGTTTTCAGTAAGAATTATTCTTTGTTGGATAGTTTTCTCTGAATGAGCGTTTGAGAGATGTTTTTTTTTTGTAAGCTTGAGACTGGTTTTGAATAAAGTAGGATAATTGAAAGAATTTTTGTGAGATTCATGAAATATATTTCGAATTTTGAACGAATGAGCATAATGCATACTCTTTGGAGGAATATTAGAAATTATATTTGAAATTTAACACATAATTGTTCACTGATCGCTCAAGCATAGTATGCCTTGAGCCACTTTTCATTGATGATATTCCTTTCCACTCCTCCATTAACAACTAAGATTTTGTAATATCCGTTGGATACCACCTTGATTATTACATAAGGCCTTTCCCATTTCGTAGAGAACATATATTGTTGAATATGCTTTGCTGTTTTCAAAACCAAATCTCCTACTTGAAATGTTCGAGGTCTTACCATTTTGTTGTATGCCCTGGAAATCCTTTGTTTGTAAGTTTCTGCATATTTTTGTACTTTGGCTCTTCTTGACTCGAGCATGTCCAATTCATCGATCCTTAAATTAGACACTTCAGCTTCATCCCACTGCACTCCACTGGATGCTGCAATCCTTGCAGAAGGAATCTTGATTTCGGATGGGAGAATAACATCAGCACCATAGACGAGATAATGTGTCCAAGTCCCAATTGAACTTCTTGGTGCGATGCGGTAAGCCCATAAAACCATGGAAGTTCTTCATGCCATGTTCGTAGATTGTCATGAACTGTACGAATGAGAATCCAGATCAAAGTTTTGTTGGTGCTCTCCGATTGTCCGTTTCATTGTGGATAGTATGGTGTGGTGAGAACCTGTTTGATACCATATTCCTCGAGCAAAATTCTCCAACATGTTTATTGACGAAAAGAGTTCCATTATCTGTGATAATATGTTTAGGAACGCTGAATCTACATATGATGTACTCCTTGATGAAAGCTGCAATCGTGACTCCAGTGGTACTTCGAAGAGGAATAGCTTCAACCCACTTAGTGAAATACTCAGTTGTTGTGATGATGTATTCATGCTGATTCGAAGATGCTGGTTTGATTTTTCCGATGATATCCAGTCCCAGCTGTAGAAGGGCCATGGACTTCTCACATAATGTAATGGAAGACAAGGAGTGTGAATGACATTACCGTGTAAAAAAGTGGGGGTCTAACAACCACACCCGATATTTCGATTAGCAATCTGTATGGACTAACTCCAATATACTTTTTAAGAGAATCAACTAGACAGCCAGACTCAATCTTAATAAAAGTATATCAAAGAGTTATATCTCACTTTCTCGATTCAATATTTACTCAAGCAAATAGAAATCCGCGATTCTAATTGAATACAAGAGAAATCACTTGAACGGTACCAAAGACCAATGTTCAAGGATCAATCAATTTCAATCAACAACCAAAGGTTGGGCTTCCCAATTGATTGATTCAACGCACAACCTGTGATATTTCAATTATATAACAAAATATAATGCGGAAAACAAATAACACAGACACCAGAAATTTTGTTAACGAGGAAACCGCAAATGCATAAAAACCCTGGGACCCAGTCCAGATTGAACACACACTGTATTAAGCCGCTACAGACACTATCCCACTACAAAATAACTTCGGTCTGGACTGTAGTTGAACCCCAATCAATCTAACACTGATCCAAGGTACAATTGTTCTCCTTACGTCTCTGATCCCAACATGATGCTACGCACTTGATTCCCTTAGATGATCTTACCCACAACTAAGAGTTGCTACGACCCAAAGTCGAAGACTTTAATAAACAAATCTGTATCATACAGAAAAGTGTACGGTGATAGATAAATCTGTCTCCCACAGAAATACCTACAAGTTTTGTTCCGTCTTTTGATAAATCAAGGTGAACAGGAACCAATTGATAACCCGGACTTATATTCCCGAAGAACAACCTAGAATTATCAATCACCTCACAATAATCTTAATCGACTAGCGAAAGAAGATATTACGGAATCACAAACGATGAGACGAAGATGTTTGTGACTTCTTTTATATCTTTCCTATCGGAGAAATCAATCTCAAGCCAATATTACGATTGTGCTTCGTACGATAGAAACAATAAGATCAGATCACACAACTACAAGATAGTAGTATCGGCCTGGCTTTACAATCCCAATGAAACCTTCAAGTCGTTAACCTACATGGTCTCGGTAGAAACCTAAGGTTAAAGGAGAATTGACTCTAGCTAATAAAACTAGTATCACCACATGAGGTGTGGGGTTTCCCAATTGCTAGAGTTCTCCCTTATATAGTCTTTGCAATCAATGTTAGCTTAGTAACAAAGTATTCAATATTCAATATTCACCGTTAGATGAAAACCTGATTAGATTCAAGCTAATATCTTTCAGCCGTTAGATCAAAAATTAGCTTGTTACACACAAATGAAATGCACGTTTATTTAGGTTTGTGAAACCGTACCCAAAAATGTACATCTAGTTGGTTCAACAGTAGTTAACCAAATGGTTAGCCATATGATCACTTTCATATCAACCATATTCTTCTATACCATAACTAGTTCAAGTGACTCAAATGAACAAGTTAGAGAGTTGTTCAACTGCTTAGATCTTATAGAAGTATGCAAAACACAATCGAAGCAAAAACGATTTGATTCACTCGAAAAGATTCATGAACTTTATAGCCACAGTTTGCAAACTTGCATTCCTTAGTTTATATAAGTTTAAGTTCACGAATAATCGTTTTTAGAAAATAACCAACTTAAGTACGCGAAATTAAATACCCGGAATAATTTTTTTTCAGTTCACAAACTCCAGCAGAAATTCTCGGGATGAGAAACTCCAACAGAACGCGGATTTGGTACGCGGACTCTAGTTCCGCTTTTCCTGAGCAGCAAAGTACACATACTTTGGTTCAAGGAATAAGGACTTATACATGTATGAGTTACCTCACAATGCTTATGTCCAACAATGGTTATATAATCTAGACTTTCATTTCAATCATTGAAACATTCTTAGAAGACATTATATTGTTGTTGTTCACACACTATTTTTCGTCAAAGCAATTTTCAAGTAATTGAAACTTAATATGACTTTCGTCACTAGTAAAGATGAACTTAGCAAAAGCTAAAGATTACCAACACATATTTCGAGAAATAGTCAAGCAAGATAAACTCGGCTCGAAATGACAAATGTGTATAATCAAAGTCTATATAGCAAAACGACTTTTTTCTCAAGATAGGAGATAGAGTAGATAAACTTTTGAGTGATAGATAAGTTCAAGTCTCCACATACCTTTTAGTCGATGAAGTTCCACCAGTTCCTTGAGTAGTTCTCCGTCTTTGTATGATGATCGCCATGGAGTCTTGAGCTCAATTACACTTTCTATCCTAGTCTGAGATTTAGTTATAAGTAGACTAGAAATCACGACTTATAGTTTTGATCACTAATATTGACAAACATGCTTGAGATAGTAACACATGCGAGTTCGACCGAGCAGTTCTCTTACACTGTGAACTTGACATTGATGACATCTCTGAACGTAGGCAGTTGCATCGTCTTCCATGGTCGGCCAATAATATTTCTCATGGATCTGGAGAAATAATTTCTTATTTCCTTCGTGTTCTCCTTCGTGCATCTATTCTCATGCCCGGCCAAGCATCTCAGCAGGTTCCCACCAAAGATTTTGCGATACAAAATCCCTTCCAGGTAGACAAACCGCTTGGCTCTCTGGGTGAGTTTGATTGCTTCTTTCTTCTCTGATGGTAAATCATTGTCACGAAAATATTTGACGTAAGGTTCTCTCCAGTCCCCAGTATGGTGGACTGTTAGAAATTCCAGATGATGAGGTGGTGTCTGGAAATTGGGACATGATCCTTGTAACATTCTTGACTGAGCCTCCATAGAGGTCCATTAGTACCCGAGCCTTTGAAGCATTCTGTAAAGTGTGACCACTAGGGTTTGTCCACATATTTCCTCATGTATGCGTTTGAGTTGCTCGCTCGCTTCCTCATCTCCAAGGCATCGTGGCAAGGATCCATCAGGATTGCGATAATATAATGCTCCATGCAGCAGAAAAAAGTATTTCAACTCCTTGAGGTTGATTTTCCCTTCCGTAAGAGAACTGCTCAGTTCATGAATGATGGGTTCCCGCTAGTCACTCGATTGAGCGTCTTCAACCTAAGTAAGCCAGATAGATGATGCAGAACGTCTTTGCACAGTGACGAATTTTTATGACCCTTCAAACTGCAGTTTGGATGCAAGAGTCGCCAGACAATCAGCATATATATTGTTGGTACGGCCAGTATGAACGATGGTTGCATCAGAAAAATGGGCTAGTAGTCGTTGCGCCTAGGCCATGAGTGGAGAAATGTTACTTCCTTGAGAGAGTATACGCAATTTATTTGATTGACCAGCAGTTTTGAGTATCCTCTTATATCCATGTGCATCGCTCTTGCTTGCTTGGCCAAAGACAACCCTAGAAGGAAAGCTTCGTATTCTGCCGAATTATTGGTGCAGTGGAAATCCATCTTGAATGAATGTGAGAAGACCTCACCGGATGGAGATACTAGCACAACTCCTGCTCTACCAGTATCATTGCTCGGAGTGGTGGATCCATCAAAGTACAATAGTCATGTGTTCTTCATGAATGATTGAGATATCTGAAAACTCACCGGGAACTTCTTCGTGTAGCATTGTGATGTCTTCTCCAGGGAAAGCAACAAGTAAGTACGCAACTACTTGTCCTTTGATTTCTTTTGGCGGGACACACGCTATGTCAAACTCTGACATCTGAAGTAGACATTTTGCCGGTCTTCCAATCAAAGAAGGTTTCGACAGTAAGAATTTTATGGGATCAGCTTTGGCCACCAACAAAACTCTGTTTGATAGTGGATAATGCCTGAATTTTTGAATTGTGTGAACCAATGCTAGACACACTCTTTCAGCCTTTGGGTATCGGAGTTTGGGATCCCTCATTGTACGACTGAAGTAATAGATTGGGCGTTCGATGCCTTATTCATCTTCCTGAGCGAGGAGTGCTCCAATAGAAACATCACTGGAAGCTGTGTAAACTATTAGTAGCCTTCCTCGCACTGGAGATTTCATGACAGCAGGTGATAGAAATATCTGCTGTATTTTCTGGAATGATTCCTGTTGAACGGTTGTCCATGTAAAACTTGCTCATTTCTTCATAAGAGGAGTGAATGAAGCAATAAGTTGAGCTAATCCGGGAATGAAACGCCAAATATAGTTTACCTTTCCCATGAAACTCTGGAGCTCTTTCACATTTCGTGGAGGAGGCATGGTAGTAATGGCTTTTGTCTTGTCTGGATCCACCTTGATTCCTTCTGCAGTGACTAGGATTCCAAAAAACTTTCCGGAAGAAATACCAAAAGAAACTTCAGAGGATTCATCTTAATTTATATTCTCTGCATTTTTCAAATACTTGTCTTAGAATGTCCAGTTGGGATGCTCGAGTCTTCGATTTCACCACCACAGCATCAACGTAGTCTTCTACTTGGTTGTGCATAATGTCATGAAATATTGCGGTCATGGCTCTCTGATAAGTGGCTCCTGCATTCTTCAGAACGAAAGGCATCACAGTGTAGTGAAAGTTTCCAATGGGAGTTCGGAACGCAGTCTAGCATCATGTTCGTACATCTTGATTTGATTGTATCCACTGTAACCATCCATGAACGAGAACATGTCATGACCACTGATTGCATCGACGAGCATATCAATGTTGAGAAAGGGAAAGTCGTCATTCAGGAAACATTTGTTCAGGTTCCTGAAGTCCACACAACATTGGATTTGACCATTTTTCTTTTTGACTGAGACGATGTTCGCCAGCCATGTTGGATGTTGAATGGGCCTGGTGAATCCAACTGTTAGTAGTTTCTAGATCTCGACTTTGATTTGTTCATTAACCTCGTGTCTGAACTTCCTGGGCGTTTGCTTGACAGGTTTGGAGCCAGGAGTAATGTGCAGATGATGAGTGATCAGTTTGTCATCTAGGCCGGGCACCTCTTCGTACGTCCAGGCGAATATATCCTGATACTATTTCAACAGACTTATCAACCCTTCTCGTTCCTCTGATGAGAGAGAAGATCTGATTAGAGTTGTCTCGGGCTTTCATCTGCTCCGATGTTGATGGTCTTAAGATCGTCAGTGGTGGAATCCGTTCCATGTTGCAGCTGTCTTGGTGCGTCTTCAATTTCTTTATCAAGCAACTGCTCACTCTGACATGATTCTTCAGGGCGGGGAGATTTTTCATCGACCTCCCCTTCTAATTTCTAATCTTTGCGTCTGAGATAGATGACTCTTCTTTCCGCATCACAACTAGTTATAAAGTTGGATTTCTTATGAGCCATACCTTGGTCCTGTCAACACTTGAGATGCATGGTAGATGACTTGATCGATTTAGCATCTAAGGAAGATGATTTGTCAACATCTTTCTGGATAGATTTCCAACCTGGGAGCGGAGTGTTGTAGATCTTGCTTGGAGGATCGGGGATGCTTTTTGGTGTTTATAGGAACTCAGCATCACATATTGGAGCATAAGGAGAAACCGAGGCTGGAATGCGGACGATCTTGTTGTTGAGTAAAGCCTTCATGCATTGATGGTAAGTCGATGGAACGACCTTGTTATCATGGAGCCACGGTCTCCCGAGTATTATGTGATAGACAGGATCTTTCTCAATCACATGAAATTGAACTGTGGACTGAATGGGTCCCACTTTCAGATTCACGTAGGCGTATCCATATGTGTGACTCTGGCTTCCTTCAAAACCCGTCATCAGTATGGGATGATGGAGGATTTTGCTTTGTGTAACTTTGGCTGTCTTGAGGGTCTTCATAGTGATGAGATTTGTGGAGGCACCTGTATCGATGAGATCCCTTTTGAACTCAGAATCCTTGATAGAAGCAGTTACGAACATGGCTCGGTTATGTCCTTCTTCCGCCATTCGGTCTTCCTCGGTGAAGGTAATGTTGTTGATCGAATGTTCAGGTGCCATGGTCACTTCCTCAACTACTAGAGACGATGGAATAATTGGCAGGCCTCAAAGATGGGTATATAAAAATGAAGCGAAGTGAAACGCGGGCCTACAGTAATACCGCAAGTGCACGGTCGTCAGTTGTAGCTCGTGCAAGTACGGGTCGATCCACAGAGATCGGGTGTGTTTGGAGTGTTTCTAGCTATTTTGGGTTCTAGTTGCTATTGGGCTATGAAGCCTTTTGGCTTAAATTGGGCTTTGAGTACTAATGGGTTTGATAACAATAAAATGAACTGAGCTTGGGCTCAGTTGGTCTTTGAAGTGTAAATGGGCTTTGGGCCTTTGAATGATGAACTGAGCCTTGGACTCAGTTGGTTTGGTCTTAAACTTAGGCTTGGGCTCAGTGGACTATGGAATTACCAGTGAGTGGGCTTTGAACCTGGTCTTTTAGCCTTTGGTTTCAATGAACTGAACTTGGGGTTTGTAACTTATGAGCTTTGGGGCATCAGCAGACAGGGAAAAGGCAGCAGCAGTGGAGCAGCACAACAACAGCAACAGCAGCAGCACAAGGCAAAGAAAGCAATGCAGCAGTGCAAAAGGCAAGTGCACAGCAGCTGCACAAGCAGTGGAAGGGAGGCAGCAAGCCAAGGGGAAGAAAAGGCAGCAGAACAAGGCAAGGAAGAAAACATTGGGAAAACAAGGCAATAAAGCAAAGGCAATGCAGTAAATAAAACAAGACAATGAAGACAATGAAGAAAACAAGCAGAGAACAATGCAAATGAACCAAGGCCTAAGCCAAGGGCAGGGATGTGGAGAAGAAGTAACAAAGCAAAGCTAAGGCATTCATCTAGAGTGGGAAGAGAACTAGATTGCTCATTGTCACTAGTGAGCACTAGTTTCTCCCCACTACTCAATCAACACAATGCACCTAAGCATACAAAAATGGAATGGCAAGATAATCAGCTTGCTATGAGCACTGATTTCTTCCATTACTCAATCAATTCAGTGCTTCAAAGGTTTCTAGCCTAGCATTCCATTAAACTAACAGTAGTGAACTAAACATTAACATTACACAAACATCAACAGGAACATGCACATTTAACAGGAACATCAACAGAATATGAAAACAAGCACATTAACAGGAACATTAACATTACAACTAATGGAGAAATTGAACAATACACAGAACATGGAAAAACATGGATAGCAAACACATGAATTGAAAACATGATGAACTAAAACTGAATTTGGAATTAAAATTGCAAATTAAAATTAAGTCTACAAATACAGAACAGGGAAGAAAAATCTACCCAAGAGGAACTGGCTAGTCCAGCCCTCATGGGGATACACTGGCTAGTCCAGAAATAATCCATTACACCCACCACAGTCCCCTTTTTATACCCAATTACATGATTAGGGTTTACACCCTTTTCACCCAAAAATCCCCAAAACAGTAGACATTAGGGTTCTACCTAATGTGACAGAAAATCACAGTTAAATTCAATTACCTACCCTATATCACCCACTTTATCTTCTCCATGCTCTATCTCAACCTAATTAGGATTTATGTAAAAACCCCCAAATTGACAGAACTAGGGTTTGGTAATTTCTTACCCAAATTGATGTGATTTGACGAGTTTTTCTTCGACCCATTCTTCTCCTTGGTCCTCTGTTCCATTCCCATGCTTCAATTACGTCTTATAGCCTCACCTAGTTTATTGATTTATCACCTAGGGTTTCAGTGGTGAAAAATCAATAAGTTAGATGGCTATAGAGGTAGGGGAGGTAGCTACGGCGTGTAGGTGGTGTTTGGTGGTGATTTGGTGGAGGTTAGGTGGTAGAGATGGTGGTGACAGAGGTGGAGAAGGTGGTGGTGTACGGTGGCGGACATGGGTTTTCTGCAGAGGAATGGGGAGATGGTGAAGAAGGAGAGCTCGACTGTTTTGGGAGAAGGGTGCGTTTGGTTAGGTCATAGGGTTCGTGTGCTCCAGTGTGTGGCGGCTTCATCGATTTTTGATGTTCAGCGAGACTAAGCCGTGAGATGTGGAGCTGGTAGGTAGATCGGACGGTGATGCGGAGGCAAGCGAGGAGCGACCGTCGGATGAAGTTATACAACGAAACGAACGGTGCTAGATTAGGTTAGGTGCTGTAGTGTAAGGCGGAGATATCAAACTTTGATGAACAGCAAGGGAGCAACCGTTGGATTCAACTACCATCTAATCTGAAGGCTTGGAATTTCAGCGCTGTGGTGCTTGGCAGAAACTTCAGATTTTGATGCTCTATGAAGGAGCGACCGTCGGATGCTTCTGAGAACTGATCTGATGGCTGAGAACGGAGGCGTTTTTGTGTGTAGAAAATGAGGTTGTGCGCACCATTCTTCGCGGCTTCCTTGCGTGATTTCTCCCGGCTTTTCACTACTTTTCTGCTCTTTTTGCTCCGCAAGTCATCCAGACTTTATTTATTACCTAAAAATGCAAAATTAAGTAAGAAAAATATTTATTCTTGAAAACAATGAAAATACAGAATATGGGATAAAATGTAGAATTAATGCACAAAAGATGAGTTAAATGCCAACAAAAAGGGATAGATATATACAATATTTGGCACTCATCAATAATTCGTGCATCATATGATATTTAGTTGAGTGCAGCAAACATGTTCGTTTGTTGATCTCTGGAGAAGTGCAGGAGTTCACATAAATTCTGGATTAAATGCGTGACTTCCTGATCCACAGGCTTCTCATAAGTAGTGAAACTTTTGGTTTGAGGAGCATCAGTAGCAGAGTTTGGACGTTCCACCATTTCTGCTCCCAGAAGTCTTGTCAATTCCACCATACTGGTGAATAGGTTATCGATCGCTTCTTTCAATCGATTGATGTTTCCGACCAAAATTTCTTGCCTCCATGCCAATTCATCCAATGACGGGATTTCTTCGTCGAATGCATCAATAGAGAGAAAATGAGTAGTGAAGTAAGAATGATGAACGTTACCAGAGTCGTTCTAACGAGCATGAGGAGCGGCTCCATTAGGAAGACTCTGGCTAGAATCTGGAGTTTCTGAAGCATACCTAAGACCGACCATCTTTGTGAGAATTGGATTGCAACCGAGAGATTAATCTCCCACTGTGGTCACCAATCTATATATGGGAAAAAAATGATTTGCTGGTTTTTTAGGAAAGTGAAGAGACGACGGTTCGATCGAAACTCCTTAACCGAGCAAACTGCTTAACCTTTTACAGATGCATTGCACAGGAGTGCTTTAAGTTCGAGAGATCAATTTGTAGGACTCCGGCCTAAACCAAGTCAATGGTCGTTCCAGAGTCAATTTCGGTCATAAAAAGGGAGATGGGTTGATCTTTAGGAGGGAAGCTAAGAATTGTGGGACCAATGGTGATCAAGGATTGTGGATGTGTTGAAGATTTCTGCAAATATGTGTAAATAAGTTTGATCGAGAGGACTTGTGTGTAGACGATTGTTGTTTTTTGTCATCGATTTTTTGGACTAATTTATGTTGTCAGAATAGTAAACACATTGATCCTGTAAGTGTGACGGTTTATTGAGTGAAAGAGTGGGAAAGTGAGAGATCATGGTGAAACCGATTCCAGCCGTGTGGATACTTGGTTAATCGTCCACCTACTACTTTTCTAACTCCTTAAACCGCTTGCACGACTTATTCACATTTTTCATCGTGGATGGACACACGTGCTGTAGGCTGCCAGACTAAACCCTAATTGATATCCTCCATGTGACGTGATTGATGTCTCACGAACGTGGAGTTTGCAAAGCATACATGTATTTGATTAGTCAATCGTTGACTTGATTAGACAATGAGTCTTAGTTTTGTTGAATTGAGCATGAGTGACGAATGCTCAGTGATTCATGGATTGAACATACATATAGTTATTATGTTGATATTGCTCGTCCGAGCAAATATTGTAAATTCGAGCAACTGAGCAAGTATTGCTCGATTCGACGAATTACTGAATATTGATAGTTGGATCAATATTCGAGAAACTAAGCAAGTATTTCTCAATTCGACGAATTACTGAATATTGGTAGTTGGATGAATATTCGAGCAACTGAGCAAGTATTGCTCGATTCGACGAATTACTGAATATTGATAGTTGGATCAATATTCGAGCAACTGAGAAAGTATTGCTCAATTAGACGAATTACTAAATATCGATAAATTACTGAATATTGATAGTTGGACCAATATTCGAGCAACTGAGCAAGTATTGCTCAATTCGATGAATTATTTATTGGTAACGTGACCCAATAAAATATTAATTAAAATATTGGTAGTTTACCAAATATTATATGATTAATACAGATGTTGATTGCTGGATCAACATAAATTTATTAGTGCTTGAACTTGCTCAGAATGATGATTTGTGGAGCGTTTGTTCGAAACCCTAATTTTTGATCAATTGTTCGTTAATTGGTGAATTGCTGAAAATAGGTCATAAGTGAAGGAGGGACCGACCACATGGGATGATGGACGTCCATGTGGTTCCAAAGTACTCGAGTGAATGTGCACCAGGATCCTTAGTTGGTGAAAGAATGATCAAATGCTGGTATTGGTCATTTATTAGAATAATGCTCGTGCGAGCGTTAGGTGATAAAACCTAATTGTGGAGAAGTGAGGGACCGACCAAGAGGGCATATAGAACCGTCCCTTGGTGGTGTGGGACCAGCTGATGGTCGATTGAGAAAATTCCAAGTTGGTTGGAAAGAGTTTGGACCCAATATGAGCAATTGAGCAAATTAGGTCAAAATTATAAGAATGTGTGGGACCGGCTCCTTGCAAGCCTTAGGGACGTCCTTGGTCAGTCAAGGAATCATGCCCGTGTCACCATGACGTTTGTGTCTCAATCCTGAAAGTTTTGGTATTTTCTGGTGTGCGTTTGAGCAATATCTTGAATTTTTAGAAAAGTTTGATCTTTGACTGAAATTCTTTATTTTGCTCGAACGATCAAGTATTTGAGAATATTAAAATAATAATATTTTCGTGAATAGCCTAGTCGGTCATGTGATCATTTGAATTTTTGGCTTTTTCATGGTTTGAGCAATATGTGAGAAAATGTGAAGAAACCATGATTTTTGTTCAAACGGAGAAGTTTCATGAAATTAAGAAAATAATAATTATGAAAACAAGGGATTGAAATGTGTGGGACCGGCCACGGCTAGGGAATGGACGTCCGGCTAGGTAGCCCGGTCCTTTCCCAATTTTATTATTTTTCATGAAACCGTGAAAATATGGAGAAACTGTGAGTTTTGCTCAAACAAGGAAAGTTGCTTGAATGAAGGAGTTTTCATGAGTTCATGAAAATAAATAAAATAAGAAAAACAAAGGAAGATGCATGAGGGACCAGCCCCGGTGGCATGGCCGGCCGGCCGGTAGGCCCGATCCCTAGACGCCTCTTTTCTATTTTTTATTATTATTTTCTCTCTCCTGTTTTGTGTACGATTCCTCGTTTGTACATATTTTTGAATGCTCGTTTGTGCATCATTGTTGAGTACACTTGCACCATTTTATTGGAGCTTACTCGGTGATAATCAAGATGTCCGATTGTTGAGTAATTATTACTAATTCATGAAATTCAGCGAAAATGATTCATCAAAATGGAGTAATAATTATAAATTGTGCATCTATTACTAATCCATGGAATCAACCGGGGATCAACCATGGAACGGAGTAATGAGATAAAATAGATTATTTTCTAGGAATTCAGTGGATGAATGTCATGGTAGAATTAATCTATTGCAGAATCGAGATATGAGATAGTTGAAGCATCATACTCGTTCTGAAAGGTGCATAGTCAGGGAACAACGTGTAGCGTTGTTGATGTACTGAAGGAGTTTATCCCCCTCAACAAACAATTATGTAGGAGAGCCGCCTGAATTTATACACAATCTCTCTACATAGTCAGGGAACATCGAGTGTCGCCGACGTCCTGAAGGAGTTAAGCCCTCTCAACAAACAATTATGTAGAGGACCGCCCAATTGTTCTTCTATGTATAGATGGGTCTCTCTATGTAGTCCGGGAACATCGAGCATCGCCGACGTCTTGAAGGCGTTAACCCCTCTCAGTAAACAATTATGTAGGAGGACCACCCAATCATGTTATTATGCATAGAGGGCATGATGAAATGCGTAACATCGAACGCTCATCTAGTGGGAGGCCTTTCAAGAAACATATTCATCATGGCTTTGAGAAGAACTCGATCAGAGATCGTGAAACGATTCACATATCGTAAAATATGAATCTTCACATGCGTTCCTGAAGCCGGGTCAGAAACATGAAGTATCATGATTTTACGATTTTGACTTTTGTCGAAAATCCACCATCAACAGTGTACGACAGAGTCAACTTGTCATTTCTTGAAGATATGCTTCATATGATAGGTATTGTTGGTTTATGTCACTCTCTCATTATGAATGGTATAATGACGACAAATTTTTCCATCAATGTAAATGGAGCTCCACGGGGTTTATTTAAAAGTGAAAGAGGTATTATACAGATTTGTCCCCCTTTCCAACATTGCATAACATATGCTTTCAAGGTCTCCACATCTTGATGCATCAACATGAAGAGCAAGGTATGTATCAAGGATACAAGATTAACGGAATGCCTCCTACAATAAGTCATTTGATGTTTGCAACTGATTTATTTCTCTTTGGAGAAAACTCAAGAACCAATGTCAACAACCTTAAAAGTATCCTGAACATCTATGCACAACTATCAGGTTATATCATCAACTACTCTAAATCTTCTAATTATTTGAGTAGAGGAATTTCTAATTTTAGAAAACAGATAGTAATGCAAGACTTTGGTGTTAGAGAAATGTGTTTACGTCAGAAGGTATTTAGGGATATATCCATTTAAATGAGATTACAGAAATTGCCAGGATGGAGACAACACTTTCTTAACCATGCATGAGGGACATTCCTATCTAAGTCATGTTTGGCTACAATTCCGGTGTACTACATGGATTTCTGTTTATTACCAAAAAAGGTATAACTAAAAAAATTGAACGTATCTAGAGAAGCTTTTAGTGGGTTCATTCTGAAGATGAAAGGAAACAACATTTTATCAACTGGAGGAAAATGGAGCTTCAAAAAAATAATGGAGGTTTGGGTATTTGAAATATTGAAATGATAAATGAATCTTTTATCTGCGAACTTGCTTGGAGATTCATGGAAAATAAATATGCAAAATGGGTTCAATTGTTGTCAACAAAGTACTTAAAAGGTCAATCATTCTAGACTGTGAATTCAAGCATAAAAAATTCAGCAAGAATGTAAGACCAACACTAGAAAATAAAGTGTTATGGGCCTTATCGCAGATATATAATGGTAATAAAGTGAGTATTTTGGATGATCCTTGGGTACCAAATCGGATACACCATCTGCTTCCAAAAACTGAAACTTAGCCTGATTAAGTTCACTTGGTTGCTGATCTTATCAACAGTAACTCTTGTTCTTGGAATGTGCAGTTATTAGAGCAACATTTTCCTTCAAATATTATTCAGGAAGTAACTTCAATTTTAATACTTAGATGATACTGAAGAAGATAAGCTTATCTGGATGTGCACAACTTCATGTTAATTTTCCACTAAATCATGCTATTTTGGTCTTTCAAAAGTGTATTACCAAAGATCCATTCTTTTAGGAGATTAATTAGTAATGGTATTGTTGTTAAAGGAAACATACATACATTCGTTAATTATTATGAGTCCTCATCATGTGATTTCTGTGGTCAAAGTGAAGAAACAGTTCTCCATCTTTTTTTTACTTGCTCATTCTCTAAAATGGTTCCAGATATTCTTTTCTAGATATCCTTCATGAGACTTTTTCTGGGAACTCAATGTACATTATAAGGCAGCGGATGGAGTACAATTCGATCAGCAGTTTCAAATGGAAGCTTGTATCTTATGGAATATCTGGAAGATGAGGAATGATATGATTTTTTTCAAATGAAAATTTCTCTACAAATTTAATTCTGAAAAAAGCTCAATCGGATTTGAACTTTATTAAGTCGCAGGATTTTCCTAGTAGTGCATAAGGATTAGGAAGTCATAGTGTCTTGCAATGGGATGCACCGGATTAACCTTTGAGAAAGTAAATGACGATGTTAGAGCATTGCTCGGTTGAACCTACCAAGCGTTGGTATGTCAAGTTTGATTGTCATATTTTAGTATCAAAACTAAATTAGGATCGCTCGATTAAATGTACTAGAGTCAACTTCATTTAGGTTAGTCTAGATTGTCTAGGAATGTTGAGACATACAAGTATTACCTTGAATACTTGAAGATCGTGAAGACGTATCGACTACAATGAAGACATCATCCTTCCACTTGAGGATAGTGATACTGACTTGACTTGTTTATATTCCTATTTGTTGCTTTCAAGTCATTTAAGATTGAAAACATAACATGTGAGGTTATATGTTAAACTCTAGTATTAGACTTGGTCATTTTATTATGATCAAAGTGTCAAGGAAGAATATTATTTGTTGATTACGAAGTATAACGTTTATCTTTTGAACTTCGTAAATGCTATATCGAGATAATCCATGTAAAATTGTTACTTGATTGTATATTGGATATATGTGTGATTTCATCCTAGGAAACTATGTTTGATTACATATATTTAAATAAAAGTACATATACGAAACTTTTTTTTAATCAAAAATAAATCAATAGGAGTTTTGGTCCGGTTTTCTTGAAGATATATTGGATGACCAATTCGAACCTGGCTAAGAACTTTGGTAGAACCGATATTAACTTACATTGAGAGTTATGGTAGAACCGATCTTTACCTAGTAAGGGATACACGGTAGAACCGATGTTGACTAATTATGTTGAGAGTCTTGGTGAAACCGATCCTTACCTATATTCGGATACATGGTAGAAGTAGAAACCGATCCTAGCTATTGTTAGGGACATCGTAGTTACGCTCCCTACCTATATTTGGAGACTTGGTAGTTACAACCTTAACCTATGTTAGGAGACATGGTAGAACCGGTCCTAAGAGCAAAACCGATCCTTTATATTCATATTACTTTACGGTTTTGTGTTAGCTTGGGTTTGTTAAATAAGAAAGTTTTAGATGTCGACATAACTTGGACATGGATATAATTCTTATTTTTTATTGTTCAAATATATTCCTTGATACTCAAGGTGATCCAAATCCAAAATATTGAGAATCTTTTAATTAACATTTTCGATTATATGTTTTTGATTTTCCAGCAAATCAAAACAAATATTTTAGAAAGTTATATTAGATAAGTGCTAAACTAATATTAGATATTTCTAATGAGGGATTTCATAATTATAGGTTGGATATTAGTTGAAAATATGAAAACCAAAATTAGGTACTTATTGCATATCTTGAGAATATTTTCGGTTTTGGAATTTCTTTGTTGTCCAAACAACCTTAATCTATAAATAGTTGAGTTTGCATTTCTTGCAAACTATCCTAAGATCCAGGCAAACTTCATTCGTGTTGTTCTGGTGGAGTTGTCTATCCGGAGAGGAAAGTATCCTAATTAGGCTAAATCTTTTACGACCACTCGTTTAAAGACTTCTGTGGGATCAAGAATCTCTAAGAGTGCCGTTGGTGGAAAACTAGAAAATTTTATGGTTATTTTAGTTGTTGATTATTGATTTGATTGACTAATGGTTGTTAAAACTTTGATTGCACCTAGTTTGATTATTCTTGAGAGTCTTCTCTTATGACATAAGAGTCACTCAAACTATATCAAAGTATTGACGGGATCTTTAGAACTGTTTTTAGATCTAAAGATAACTTGTGATCATCCATTGTTAACAGATTTCGTTCTGTGTGTGATCGATCATAAGTGGATTCAAGTTTGTGGCGTGCAGGTACACTAGAAGGCAATTGAAGATTTGAAGACAAGAAGATTTTTATTATTGGTTTTTTGTATATCGTGATTTGTGCACACATCTTGATCGATTGGGATCCGACTTAGATCCGGTTTATCTTTGATAGATATAATCATAAAGTCATTTTGATCGGCAACTATCGTTTGGTGGTATTCTTCGTTATCCAAATCTAATAGTTGTGAATCCGAATTTAAGTTACTGATTTGGATTGGTCTTACCCGACAAAGGAGTTTACTAGTTTAAACGGAAGACCCTTTGTCAAAACTCAACGAACCTTTTCATAAAAGATTATTGGAGTAGTTACCAAACAGCTTTGTTCCTTTACTGTTTGAAAGACGATCAAAAGGAGTTGAGTGCTTAAGAATTCATATCGGTAAAACAACTCAAGATAAATATTTTTGTCTTGGGATTCATGTGCACTACCAGACGGTCATAGACGCAGGAATACTGATGGAACTAAGTAACTAGGGGTATATTACTTGGTCTCAACTATACGAAGTTGGCTTTGTTATTTGTATATCAGCCTGATTCTGAGAGTATTCAAAACTGAATTAGGTCACGAGGTTTATACATTTGCGGTTAACAAAATCTTGGTGTGTGATTTACTTTTACTTTCCGCAATTATAATTATTTTATTATAACTAAAAGTAAATACACTAGTACATTTAATCATAATCACTTGATATTGATCCTAAAATAAATCGATTTTGGACCGTAACTATTATCAAGTGAATATCTTGTAGTTGTATTGTATCAACTTTGTCTATGGAAGATCACTTATGATATTAGACTTATAGGTTGAAATGAAAAACGTGGTGTATCTGGGTACCCTCGTAATTTCAGTAGACGCTGCTTTCACTCCGGACAATGGTGCCGGAGGAGCTGTTGCACAAGATCACAATGGTTATTATTTGGGTTGTGGTTCAATTACATTCGATAATACTTACCCTCTTCTTGCTGAAGATCTAGCGTGTAAGTTGGGTATGAAATTGGCTAAGATATTATCTTTAAGCAGGGTGACAATTAAAGGAGATGTTTTGAATGTAACAAAAGAAATATTAGGAGACGTAAGTGATACTCATTGGAGTATAAGACCAGTGATCTTAAAAATACGACAAGAATCTACTTATTTTATTGATATTAAATTAACTAGTGTTCCTTAAAAACTAAAATTCTTGGCTCACTCTTTATGCCAATATGCTTTCCTTGAAAATGTAAACAATTGGTGGAGTAAAGGTTCTCTACGATTCTGTATATCTTCAAACCTCAAGTTTAATGAGGTAGTTCAATAAATTTGTAGGGATGTTGATCCATTCTTTTGTTTTTTTAAAACATGATGTTATTATTTTTTTTGTTATACTTAACTATATCTTGTTACTAAATTTAGGATAAAATATATATTATTTCCATCTTTAGATTATTTTATTTTTTAAAAAAGAAACTTAACAGATACTTGACTGTTGGATTAACCCAACAAATATGATTAATTTATTTTGTGATCACTCTTTCAAGAAGTGTGTATAAAATCAGACTCTATTATGTGAGGGTAAAAGGGTGATGCAGTGTCAATATATGGAAGGGGATTCATACTCAAAGTATGAAATGAGGTTTCATTTTAAAAAAATTACTTATAATATATTGTGCAGTTCTTCTCGTATTGTATGGTTAGGTTGTTTAATGTGGTTATAATTAAGTAATAAACTTAACATAGGTTCTAAATCGGGGGATAACGTGCTAAAATAATACTTTCTCCGTCCTACAAAAACTAGTTTTTTCTTTGAATAAAAAAAGGAGACAGAAAAAAGAGAGAAGAAGAAAGGATAAATCTTATTAATGTGTGTGGATACAAAGGTTTAGGGTTATATTTATAGATTTTAGATACTTGGTCCCCAAGTAATATGGCCCCACTAAAGTGAGCATCTACATAATAAACTTATGTTTATAACACCCCTAGATGATCATTGTATCTAAGCTAATTGCCTCATGAAAACCTTGTCAGCGAAACCCAAAGAGGCAAAATTTGATCCAACGAACAATAGTACAATTGTGTGAAAACTTAGAACTTATCTGGACACGCATTTGTTGCCTCATTAAAATTTTGACAAGGGAAAACCCAGTGAGAAAAAACTTTGACGAAAAAAAAGAATACAACATGATACTCCAATAAAATATCCTATACTATGGTGCTTCCTCTGATAAGTACTTTAGTTAGATCTTGGCTTGTAAATCTTTCAGCCGAGACTTCCAAATTTCTTGATACAGAAGATTGTAGTTATTTATTAAAGAAAATTTCTAGTTGATGAAGTCATTAAGACACAAATGGTGTTGTCTTCGAATAATACTATTGTTATTTAAGTTATTCTTTAACACATTGAGACTCATACAATTGATTGTTAGCTTCTCGAGATAATTCGCATAAGTAATTGATGTAGTTTCTTCAAACAAGTGCTAAGATACGAATACATTGTACTACGTGAACAAAAACCGTATTTGTGATAAACCTTATGCGGATCATAAGGACATCCAAATTCCTACGGGACGGTAATGTTCATTTGGTCTAATCAAATATGGGCATCCACTAGACAACCAAAATTATAAATCTCCCCCTTGGATGACCACATGTTGAATAAATTGCCGCACTAAAACCTAGCCATTAAAATCCCAGTGGGAATAGAAAAATATGGATAAAGGAAAAAGAGTACAATGTCAACATTTTGAATAGAAATTTAACGCCATCAAGATTTTTCCTCGTTATAACCTTGTCAGGAAAACTGGTAGGCTCGAAAACCTACAATAATATTACTGCAAGTGCACAGTGTCTAACTAGCAGAACAATGGAAAGTACAGGTCGTTCCCACGAGGAGTGTGAAATACTCCTACTAATTAATTTCAAAACTAACTAATCGACAAGATGATGTTTGAACGATTTTCAGAAATTTGGAACAATATGAAATAATAATAATTCTAACAGAAAACAAAATGAGAGCGGGTTATTAGGATTTCGGTTTCCACCAATTAATTATGCAAATTCTACTAGTCATTAAAAATATATTCCATGCATTTTCAAATATTGTTTCTCCGCTGTAATTTTCTTCGCTTCATGGGTAGTGATTCTAAAGCATTATCTATCAATCCTAAAGCATATCACATCAAATAACTTAACCAAAGTACGTCATATCAATTGAAAAGCATAAATAATCAAGAAAATCACATGAAAAATAAAATACCAAGCCATATGAAGAAAAACTACTAGTCATTCAAATCATTATTGAGCATATAAATGTAGAGTTTACACAATTAAATTGGTTTCTACCTAAACCCTAACATGACTCTAACTAGACATGGCTTTCTCAAAATCCGTAAACATATTAAAATCAAACTCTAGATAATGAAAAATGAAGAATCGAAAACAAAACTTCAAAACCCTTCTCTACTTAGGGCCCTGTGGCCGGGTTCTCCTCTCAAATAGTCGACACCCCTTCTTATAACCTTCCCTTTCTTTTATTTCATTAATCAAAGAATCAAAATAAATTATTCTATGAAAATATCTTGCATGCAAGTTGATGTCGTCATCAGTATCTTTCACCAAATAGTATTGCCACCTCGTTCTTCCAATGAAATAATAATCTCTCCTTATTTCCAAAATCTCCCAAATGAAGAAAGAGTTACTTTATTTCCAAAATAATCTCACGTGTAAATATTCCTCAATTAATTCTTCACATGGAAAATAAATTATCTTTCCCGGTGGAATATATTTGTAATAAAGTAAGAAAGATAAAATACTCCCATTTTCAGTTTGCATGTGCCAACCCCACTTTGATTCAATTCATTTGCTGCGTTTGTGCCTCGCCTATGAAACAATTTTATGCTGCTGATGTATATGGAGATACCAGGCCAGCTACATTTTGTCATTTTTTTCATTGTGGTTGTTGATATATGGAAATACCAGGCCAACCCCATTTCATAATTGTGGTTGCTGATACATGGAAATACCATGCCAACCCGGCTGCTGATCCATGGAAATACCAGGCCAGCATAATAAGTGTTGTTGATATATAGAAATACCAGCCCAACATAATTGATTATTGTGGTTGCTGATACATGGAAATACCAGGCCAACCACATTTCATCATTGTGGTTGCTGATATATGGAAGTACCAGGCCAACCACATTTTTCCATTTTCGTCGCAAACACCATTAAGTCTCAGATTTTGCTGTTTATTCGCTGGATGATAGAATTCACTTGTACTTTCTACAAAATCACTAAAGTAGTATTAATAACTAAAATATTGCATCATAGCTAATATAAATATGGGTATAAAATGTAGCGTATACATGCTTATCAACACCCCCACACTTATATGTTGCTAGTCCTCGAGCAAAACAGAGATATTATGCAATTGATTTTTTTTTTTAATTCTAAGAAAAGTGAAAACCTGCAAAAATATGGATAATTACTCACTCCCCCACACTTAAACATTACATTGTCCTCAATGTAATTGAGTCATCCAACGTAGAAATTAAGATGGTAAATACAAAAATAAACAATAAAAATAAGAGATAGAGTAGAGGGACCAAATCTGATGGGTTGACTCCCATGAAGCGAAATGTATTTGTTTCCCAACTTGCCAATAGCATGTAGTCTAAAACAAGGTGAGGTTGATACCCCAAAGTAGACATCCAATCATATATATAGAGTCTAAAAAGTTGAGGATCATCCCAACTAATCCGGTCAGCTGAAAATATGCACCTGCAAATACTATAAACCTCCAGAAAGATGTTTAAATTCATTCCCACTACAAAATTGTAAGTGCAAATTACATCACTCCGGTAAGCAACAGGTTCAAATTGTTTGACAATTTCTATTCGCAGAGCACTCTCTAAATCAGGTTCTAAATCAGCTGAAATGATTTCCGCATCTAATATTGGTTCAAATTCATCCGCGGAACAATAAATTAATGGAGAAATAATATCACGACTCATAGACCCATTATCATTTAAAACGGTTTCATTATCAATATCATCAAGACAAAAAAATTCAGAACTTAATGACTTAAGGGTCAAGGTCGGAGCTTTCTCGTCTAATAGAACTAGTCGAGACTGACAAAATTAGAGGTTCTAGTTTGGGTTTCCATTTATAAGTGTCTGATGCGTGTCGTAACCACAAAAAATTAATTAATATTTTTCTCACTAATTAACAAGTAATATAGCGATAGTAAGAATCGTTCCCATGAGGAGCAAGAGGTTCTAGTTGTGTTATAATGTCACAAAAAAGGGGGGTTTTAGATTTTATAAAGTAAAAGAATAAACAAAACAATTAAAAAATAAAGGAAAATCAATAAGAGAGACAAGACTAAGGAATCCTTCTTCGTTTCAAAACAATGATTCAAGTTATGTTCTTTTCCATTTTGTATTAGTCACAGATTATCACCAACCGTAGGTAAAGCATCTAGCTCAGTGCTAAACCCCTAAATCCCTAGTATCACCGGATACAGAAGTTCTCGACTACCGGATTCTATTCACCAAACCACCTAGTAGTATCTCACTCAAGATGTAATTTAGTTAAACGCATTAAGATTTATGAATTTATTAGGTTGATATTAGTAGTTAGACTCTTAGATCAAGGTCTACTTACTAACGTTGTTTCCACACACAATTGTTCCACGGAATCCCTCCGCAAGATCTCGTGTTTTCTACTTGTGTAAAGAGTCAAGAAACGATTACTTATCCCCTAACTTTCACTAGCTTTAGATCAATTAACAAATCAATTTAGTATGCATCCTAAACGACCTATCAATCAACCATGAATGTATAAACATTCCTAATAGTAAAAACAAACGATAATCATGTGAAAACTTCAAAATAGAATAAAAACAAAACTCAAAACATGTCAAGAACTAGGAATTCATCCTCAATCAATAAAATTAGCTACTCATGCTAAGGAGTTCACACAAAGAATTAAGAAAAGAGAAGTGTTGTGTGTGTAGAAGGTGTGTCAAAGTTGTGTAGAGAACTTCTCTATTTATAGGCTTCAATTTCCTAGCAATCCTCTTAGGAATATAATCCTTATTCCATAATAACACCACTTTCCCAATTTGAGCCTAATTCCAATTTTAAGTCCAATTCTCCAAATCTTCCAAGTTTCCATCCAACTTCCAAATCTAAGTATTTACACTCATGAGAAGAATCCACACAAAAAGCTATAATTTTTTGGTCGCCGGAAAAGTCCTCGGGATCACCGAAAATCGGCATGGAAAGTCGTCGTCGGTCACTGGATATACTTCTCCGTCGACGGAATATTCCGTCACGGTACCGTTTAAGTTAACAGTCAAACTAACGGTCATCGTCAGTCAATCGGGTCAAAAGAAGGGATATCAGCCGAGTCAGTTATCGAGTCAGCTTGTAACTCGGCTGACTGGTCTGAGACAAGTGAGCTGGATCGGTCACTGAGTTGACTCATCAGAGGGAAAATTTAGACAGATTTTCCTCTGTTTCAGGTGTATTCCCAAGCCAAGTTTGGGCCATTCTTTCAGCTCCATACCTGCGACATTCCTAGCATACATCTAAAAATTATAGTCTTCATTCCTGCAGCAGAGATTCACTCATAAGCTCAACACCAATCTCCAAATCAAACCCATTTTCTCCTTAGCAGCAAGAACTCAATTTCTCGCTGTTCTTGACAGAGGCAACAAATCCCATCTTAGCAGTTCTCGGATTTACTCAACACAGATCAAACCCATCTTCTATCAGCCCCTGAATTCTCAACTCAGCCGCAACATCAGTTCCAGCTTTGTTCGATTTCTTGTTTGTTCAAAACTCACAGCAACATTAATTTCAGCCAACCCTGAAGCGTCACCAACAGCATCAGCATCTCTCAAATTCAGTTCCACCATAAACCCCATTGCAGCAAGAACCCATTTTCATTCTTCTCAACAATTGTAGCTGCAATTCCACGACATTTATCCATGAAAATCCTTGTTATTCTGTCAAATCCATCTCTTATCATCACCAGCTTCGAATCTTAATTCAAGGAACCCTAATTTCATAAATCTCTTCCTCAATGGCAACTCCATCTTCACATAATTCTTCGACCAACAGAACCCATACTTAATAATGAACCCAGGATCAGCAGCATCTTCAACTCTCGCAGATCGAACCCATTTTCAATTTCATCTCAGATTCAACCTCAATCAATTCTAATCCTTATATATAACCACAAACCCATTTCATTAACAACATCACGCTCATCTTCCATGATTCAATTTCAGTTGCAGACCATCATCAATCTTCAATGTCAGCAACCACAATTTCTTGATTTCATTCTCAGTTAAAAACCCTTAAATCTCCTTCTTGTCATCTCAATTCAGCAGAACTCAACAACCTCTTCTCACATTAACATCATCTCTGTCGATCTCATTAATTCAACAGCAGATCCCCTTTTTCGATCAATCAGATACACATCGGCTACTGTTTCTCTCCTCTCTGTTTCAGGAGTAAATAATGACTGAGAAAATGAGGAACGAGAGAATAAACTCTCGGTTTTAGGGTTAGGTGGTTTGGGGATGGATAACGGTACCCCACTGCAGGCTAGGAGGACACCCCAGTGGATATCCTATAACATGTGGCCACCCCTTAACATCAGCTGGCTGGGTTCCCAATAGTATTCGCCAATGAAATGACAAATTTATCCTTCTTTCTCAATTTTGGATGATTTCTTCTTCTTTTCTTCCGCATGACTCCAAAGTAGCTATAAAACTCAAAACACACGTAAAATACATAATTTACAAGAAAAATGGCAAAGAAAGCATAAACTCTAGATAATAAATACGGTGTATTCTACACCTATCAAATTCCCTCACACTTAGACTTTGCTAGTCCTCGAGCAAAACAAACTAAAACTTATAACTTCAAAGCTTTCCATCGTCCCAAGCATCCAAAGAGATATGAAGACATAGAGTTTCTGCATGCAAGTAATAAGAAGTTAGAAATACCAAAGAACATCTTCTCATTCTTAAATGTTGAGTGAGAAATAACCACACCATAATGAGAGAACACGTGTTTGAGAAGAGATCAATAAGCATTTCGCCTCGACTTCTGCCTCATCAAAAAGAGTTTTATGAAATTGCACTCAAAAGTCGTATTTTTATGGTTCTCACATGTGTGCAGGTAGGAATGAAGAGAGAATTCCTGCAACACGTTGAATGGTGGGAAGGACAACTTCCGAAATATTTTAAGGACCCACATCTTTTAACATTTTGAAAAACCATTTTTCTGACGATCTCTAAGAAAGGAAATCAACCACTATTATCGAGGATGAGATTACTTACTTACCTTCACATCCGATTGCAAATTATGATAACACCACTCTCACGGCATCCAATAGAAACGTCTTCGACTCCTCGTTTTCATCTTCTTGGTCTTCGTCTTCGGCTTCAACTATTGATCATAAACTTTTGAACTTCATAGATCCTTGACAATTTATAAATCTTTACCTTAAATCCTTGTCGCTTGAAACTTCCTTATAGATTTTTCTTCCCCACGACTTATTAAATAAAAGATAAAAACAAAAATTTCCCTTGCCATCAT
Source organism: Papaver somniferum (assembly GCF_003573695.1). Taxonomy (NCBI): domain Eukaryota; kingdom Viridiplantae; phylum Streptophyta; class Magnoliopsida; order Ranunculales; family Papaveraceae; genus Papaver; species Papaver somniferum. Next base: position 15,376,438 of record NW_020628818.1, read on the forward strand.
TTTTTTTTCTTTTTTCATTTTTTTTTTACTTTTTTTTAGAGACAAGAGAAATAAAATATAAAACAAACCATGGCCTAGGGAAAAATACTTTACCGCTTGATTCTTCACAACTTGTATCGTCTTGAAATCATAAACTTCAATAATTCTCACCTTTTGCTTTTCTTTGCTCTTGTAAATAAGTCTTCAACTTGGATATAAAATTACGCTCATTGTCTAGTTGCTTTACTTGGATATGAAATTTGCTCTTTTCTTGTTCCGTTGCTTGTAAACCTTGAACTTTTTCAACTTTCCTTGTAAATTTTGATTCGCTCCCTTGTTGATGATGATGGTGTTTCTATGGATCCGTTGTTGTCGAGAGAGAGAATGGTGCTAACTACAAATCGAACTACAAGAAGGAGGCTTTCATCTATAGACGTCACCCTCATGATCGACAAAATTAGCACTCAAGAGATCAAAGAGTAGTGCTTCTATTTGTGGGAGGTTGGGTAGCTCACCATTCTACCCGGAGTTAACGTACAGTGACACACACTCAAAAGAAAGCTCTTTAATTATTTATAAAGAAATATGGTCGGTGCCTCGCATGATATAAATAGGGTAGTCTTCACTAATGATTGATCAACAACTCTAATAATGCACGTCTCCCTGCTCCTAATCTGCATCGCCGGCATGATTAAATCCATTATTTAACATTCTAACAAGCAAGAAATCCGAACGTAGTTCCCTAACACTTCCAAGTTCAGTTATGTCGGTCAGAATTCTCTATGTAAACATACCTAGAAGTATGCTAGTGACTCTAAAATCTCTACAAGTTGGAGGTTTTATGCAAAAATTTTTTTTTTAAATAAATGCTTAATCACTCCCCCACACTTAAACCTTACATTGTCCTCAATGTAGTTGAATCGTCCAAGTAAAGTAAAGGTGGGAAATCCTAACATGATATGGAACAAGAAAAAATAAATAAACAAAAAAAAAAAAAAAGGATAAGAAATACAAAACCTATGGGTTGCCTCCAATTAAGCACTTGTTTTAAAGTCGACGGCCCGACTTGGCTCTTGTAAGATTCACTCCCCATATACTAACAATCGGAAAATTTGGGGATCCACCCATAGTACCTGTTTTGCAAACAATAACTCCATACAAATGTTAGCACAAGAAAATAATAATAATGTTATCTCTCGGTAGAAATTTCCCCTACACTTAGTCTTGTCCACACTCGGAAGTGCATAAAGAACATAGAATTTGGGAACTTCCATGTATTCCTCTTGGCAAACCTGCATAGTGTTAGCATCAAGTGTTTCCAATGGTGGATATCTAGAAACAAAATCATCCAAAAATACTTTCGAAGCACATACATTCAAACCAATAAGAGGTAAACGAGAAGAATCAATATGCAAAGGGTTTGACAAACCTTGCAAAATTTCTTATATTACGGAATCCTCTTCATCCTCAAAAAATTCAAGTGAATTACTTACCTCTTGTATATCGTGGTCCTCTATCAAACCTTGCAACCATTCTTCGTCGTTTTCTACCTTAACCAAAGTCTCGACATCATTAAAATCATTGGAAAGTTCAATTGGGTCTTCCACAAAATCAATGAATTTGGTTTCATCCTCTAGCATCATCTCTTCAACATTCTCATCATCGGAATCAGGCCATTCACTAAAATGATTTTCATCGGTATAAATTGTAAGATCTTGTGAGGGTGTTACACCGTTTATAACAATAGGTAAGTCACAACCAATGTCCTCCTTTTGAATAGGCGAAAGATCGTTACTATGATCCGGAGTTGGAATAACTTCCTCAGTGTTGCAACGCTCATACACTACCGCGGACTCATTTCTTTCCCTAAGGAATTTTTTAAAAGCACTAATTGCATCTTCCTCAAGTTCTACCTTTTGAATAGGTAATTGATCATTATTAAGATCAAGGCTCGAGTAAGCTACACTAGCGTCATCAAAAGTCTCCAAAGGTTGGTCATTTTCAACACAATCATCTTCACTTTCAGACTCACTATAATAAGAATCTTCATCGGTTTCATAACCTTTATCCAGACGTCGTTTAAGTTCCATATGAATGGTCCTACTAATTTATGCGACAAGCTCTTCCGAGGTTCCATCATCTTCCAACTTGTATAATTTCTGTGCAAAATTCTTGACGTTCACACGCTTACCACCGTTGGCTACAATAGGTTCTCTTTCCCATGACTCTTCCCTTTGAATGGGTGAATGATCATAACTACGATCCAGAGTCGGGTAAGAAAAAGTGTTGCAGAAATTGGTTTGTGCGACGTTCTTTTTATCACGGTCAAGTTGGTCTAGTATTTGTCGCATATCTTGCAATTCTTTCATAATCTGCATACAACTCGAATGAAGCCATTTAGAAGTAGACTTATCCAACCTTGGTGCTTGACTTACATACCTACTACAAGGTTGTTGATATGTATGAGAATATCCATAAATTTTTGTAGGAAATTGATCATAGCCAAAAGATTGGTTTTGATTATATCCTAAAGATGGTTGGAAGTTGTCATAATGTTGAGGTTGAAAACCGTATTGATTGTTGTAATATGCTTGCTCTTGTCCACCGTACATGGAAAACTGGTACCTGAAATAAAAAATCTAGAAAACAAAGTTAAAAACAAAAATAAAACGAAAATAAAAACAACTAAAGCTGCTTCGCTGCTCCCCGGCAGCGGCGCCAAAATTTGATGCGTGTCGTAACCACAACAAATTATTTAATATTTTTCTCACTAATTAACAAGTAATATAGTGATAGTGAGGATCATTCCCACGAGGAGCAAGAGGTTTTAGTTGTCTTATAATGTCACAAAAAAGGGGGGTTTTAGATTTTATAAAGTAAAAGAATAAACAAAACAATTAAACAATAAAGGAAAATCAATAAGAGAGATAAGACTAAGGAATCCTTCTTCGTTTCAAAACAATGATTCAAGTTATGTTCTTTTCCATTTTTTATTAGTCACAGATTATCACCAATCGTAGGTAAAGCAGCTAGCTCAGTTCTAAACCCCTAAATCCCTAGTATTACCGGATACGGAAGTTCTCGACTACCGGATTCTATTCACCAAACCACCTAGTAGTAGCTCACTCAAGATGTAATTTAGTTAAACGCATTAAGATTTATGAATTTATTAGGTTGATATTAGTAGTTAGACTCTTAGATCAAGGTCTACTTGCTAACGTTGTTTCCACACACAATTGCTCCACGGAATCCCTCCGCAAGATCTCGTGTTTGCTACTTGTGTAAAGAGTCAAGAAACGATTACTTATCCCCTAACTTTCACTAGCTTTAGATCAATTAACAAATCAATTTAGTATGCATCCTAAACGACCTATCAATCAACCATGAATGTATAAACATTCCTAATAGTAAAAACAAACGATAGTCATGTGAAAACTTCAAAATAGAATAAAAACAAAACTCAAAACATGTCAAGAACTAGGAATTCATCCTCAATCAATAAAATTATCTACTCATGCTAAGGAGTTCACACAAAGAATTAAGAAAAGAGAAGTGTTGTGTGTGTAGAAGGTGTGTCAAAGTTGTGTAGAGAACTTCTCTATTTATAGGATTCAATTTCCTAGCAATCCTCTTAGGAATAGAATCCTTATTCCATAATAACACCACTTTCCCAATTTGATCCTAATTCCAATTTTAAGTCTAATTTTCCAAATCTTCCAAGTTTTCATCCAACTTCCAAATCTAAGTATTTACACCCATGAGAAGAATCCACACAAAAAGCTATAATTTTTGGGTCGTCGGAAAAGTCCTCGGGATCACCGAAAATCGGCCTGGAAAGTCGCCGCCGGTCACTGGATATACTTCTCCGTCGACGGAATATTCCGTCAAGGTACCGTTTAAGTTAACAGTCAAACTAACGGTCATCGTCAGTCAATCGGGTCAAAAGAAGGGATTTCAGCCGAGTCAGTTATCGAGTCAGCTTCTAACTCGGCTGACTGGTCTGAGACAAGTGAGCTGGATCGGTCACTGAGTTGACTCATCAGAGGGAAAATTTAGACAGAGTTTCCTCTGTTTCAGGTGTATTCCCAAGCCAAGTTCGGGCCATTCTTTCAGCTCCATACCTGCGACATTCCTAGCATACATCTAAAAATTATAGTCTTCATTCCTGCAGCAGAGCTTCACTCATCAGCTCAACACTAATCTCCAAATCAAACCCATTTTCTCCTTAGCAGCAACAATTCAATTTATCGTTTTCCTTGACAGAGGAAACAAATCTCATCTTAGCAGTTCTCGGATTTACTCAACACAGATCAAACCCATCTTCTATCAGCCCCTGAATTCTCAACTCAGCCGCAACATCAGTTCCAACTTCGTTCGATTTCTTGTTTGTTCAAAACTCACAGCAACATCAATTTCAGCCAACCCTGAAGCATCACCAACAACATCAGCATCTCTCAAATTCAGTTCCACCCAATGTAGTTAATATCGGATATCGGTTCATCTCGGCCGGGACCGATACACTGGTACAATTTTATATCGGAGATATTATCGTTGTAATATCGGTTCTAAATTTAGAGACTATAATTTTTATTAAACATTTTCTCCACACATTTTCGGATAAGATATAATAGATACCATCAATTTTATCAAAAAAATAAAAGAGTAACTTTAATAAATTTAAAGTTCAATACCTAAAAGGATAATTAAACAAGTTTAAAGTTCAAACAGGAAACAACATAGTAACTTCACCAACTTTAAATTTTTACAAACTAAACAGGGATAATATAATTTTATTTTAAATTATAGATATCATCATCTTCAGTAATTCCATTAGCTCCATCAAGTAGTCCATTATCAGTGTCTAACATCAATTGTTCAGTATCATATCCATCATACTCATAGTCGTTTGGGTAAGTAAACTTGCTTTGAGAGCTACATGCACCTATACTACCACCTGGACGACTTTCTTTGCCAAAATTACCCTTAAACTTTATAGAAAACGACCATTACCGGCTCATATCGGGAAGTATCGAAAAATTCTGATACGGCCGATACGACCGATACGGGCGATATTATCGGGCGAATATCGTATCCCCGATATCCTTCTTATCGTATCGCTCTGGGACGATATCCGAAATATCCCCGATATATCGGCCGATACGGACGATATTGACTACATTGGTTCCACCGTAAACCCCATTGCAGCAAGAACCCATTTTCATTCTTCTCAACAATTGTAGCTGCAATTCCACGACATTTATCCATGAAAATCCTTGTTATTATGTCAAATCCATCTCTTATCATCACCATCTTCGAATCTTAATCCAAGGAACCCTAATTTCATAAATCTCTTCCTCAATGGCAACTCCATCTTCACATAATTCTTCGACCAACAGAACCCATACTTAATAATGAACCCAGGATCAGCAGCATCTTCAACTCTCGCAGATCGAACCCATTTTCAATTTCATCTCAGATTCAACCTCAATCAATTCTAATCCTTATATATAACCATAAACCCATTTCATTAACAGCATCACGCTCATCTTCCATGATTCAATTTCAGTTGCAGACCATCATCAATCTTCAATGTAGCAACCAAAATTTCTTGATTTCATTCTCAGGTAAAAACCCTTAAATCTCCTTCTTGTCATCTCAATTCAGCAGAACTCAACAATCTCTTCTCACATTAACAGCATCTCTGTCGATCTCATTAATTCAACAACAGATCCCCTTTTTCGATCAATCGGATATACAGCGGCTGCTGTTTCTCTCGTCTCTGTTTCAGGAGTAAATAATGACTGAGAAAATGAGGAACGAGAGAATAAACTCTCGGTTTTATGGTTAGGTGGTTTGGGGATGGATAACGGTACCCCACTGCAGGCTAGGAGGACACCCCAATGGATATCCTATAACATGTGGCCACCCCTTAACACCAGCTGGCTGGGCTTCCAATAGTATTCGCTAATGAAATGACAAATTTATCCTTCTTTCTCAATTTTGGATGATTTCTTCTTCTTTTCTTCCGCATGACTCCAAAGTAGCTATAAACTCAAAACACACGTAAAATACATAATTTACAAGAAAAATAGCAAAGAAAGCATAAACTCTAGATAGTAAATACGGTGTATTCTAGACCTATCAGTGTCTAGCAGTGGTGTGGAGTCTAATAAGGCACTGACTTCACATATAACACTATCATCATCAAAATTATACCCAAAATGAGCTAAGAAAACCTCTAGTAGATCCACATATTATAGGATACACAAAATTTTCCAGGTACCTTAGTTTGCAGGTGCATCTTTTTGCTGGTAGCATTTCAAACTAAGGTACCTGGAAAATTCCAAGCAAACTGCGTTAAAAGAACTAAAAGAAAACTAAAAGAAAACTAAAAATAAATTATGTACAGAAAAAAAAAAACTATGTACAAGATATCAATCAGAGTATTATGCAACCACTTCCCGGTAGCGGCGCCAAAAACTTGGTAGGTTGGGAAAATTATGGAGAGGCTGGAGCTAAGATTTCACCATTCATCAATACTTATGTGGTTCTAAATTAATTTATATCATGTAATTTAAACAATTGATTCAATTTAAATAATAATTCTAACAGTAAACAAAGTGAGAGCGGGTTATTAGGATTTTCGGTTTCCATCAATTAATTATGCAAATTCTACTATTCGTTAAAAATATATTCCATGCATTTTCAACTATTGTTTCTCCGCTATAGTTTTCTTCGCTTCATGGATAGCGATTCTAAAGCATTACCTATCAATCCTAAAGCATATCACGTCAAGGGATTTAACCAAAGCACGCCATATCAATTGAAAAGCATAAATAATCAAGAAAATCACATGAACAATAAAATACCAAGCCATATGAAGAAAAACTACTAGTCATTCAAATCATTATTGAGTATATAAATGTAGAGTTTACACAATTAAATTGGTTTCTACCTAAACCCTAACATGACTCTAGCTAGACATGGCTTTCTCAAAAGCCATAAACATATTAAAATCAAACTCTAGCTAATGAAAAATGAAGAATCGAAAACAAAACTTCAAAACCCTTCTCTACTTACGGCCCTGTGGCCGGGTTCTCCTCTCAAATAGTCGACACCCCTTCTTATAACCTTCCCTTTCTTTTATTTCATTAACCAAAGAATCAAAATAAATTACTCTATGAAAATATCTTGCATGCAAGTTGATGTCGTCATCAGTATCTTTCCCCAAATAGTATTGCCCCCTCGTTCTTCCAATGAAATAAGAATCTCTCCTTATTTTCAAAATCTCCCAAATGAAGAAAGAGTTACTTTTTTTCCAAAATAATTTCACGCTTAAATATTCCTCAATTAATTCTTCATATGGAAAATAAATTATCTTTCCCGGTGGAATATATTTGTACTAAAGTAAGAAAGATAAAATACTCCCATTTTCAGTTTGCATGTGCCAACCCCACTTTGATTTAAATTCATTTGCTGCGTTTGTGCCTCGCCTATGAAACAATTTTATGCTGCTGATATATATGGAGATACCAGGCCAGCTACATTTTGTCATTTTTTTCATTGTGGTTGCTGATAAATGGAAATACCAGGCCAACCCCATTTTATAATTATTGTTGCTGATACATGGAAATATCAGTCCAACATAATAAGTGCTGCTGATATATAGAAATACCAGGCCAGCATAATTGATCATTGTGGTTGCTGATACATGGAAATACCAGGCCAACCACATTTCATCATTGTGGTTTCTAATACATGGAAATACCAGGCCAACCACATTTCATCATTGTGGTTGATGATATATGGAAGTACCGGGCCAACCACATTTTTCCATTTTCGTCGCAAACATCATTAAGTCTCGCATTTTGTTATTTATTCGCTGGATGATTGAATTCACTTGTACTTTCTACAAAAGCACTAAAATAGTATTAATAACTAAAATATTGTATCATAGATAATATAAATATGGGTATAAAATGTAGCATATACATGCTTATCATTATACACAATTAAAATGCACGCTTCTAGGTTTGTTAACCGTACCCAAACGTGTACATTGTTGGTTCAACAATAGTTAACCAAAAGGTTAGCCATATGAGCATTTCATACCAACCATATTCTTCTTCATCATAACTAGTTCAAATGACTCAATTGAACTAGTTAGAGAGTTGTTCAGTTGCAAGGAAATCTTATGTACTACACAAGACACAATTGAAGAAAAGATGATTTGATTCACTCGAATCGGTTCATGAAATTTACATCCACGGTTTGCAAATTGCATTCCTTAGTCTTTATAAGTTTAAGTTCAGAAATCATCTTCAGCTATATAACCTTCTTAAGTTCGCACACTAGGTTCGCGTACTTAAGCAACCGGGCAGAGTTTACAAACTCCAGCAGAAAATCTCGGCAAAGACTTTCCGCCGGTTCGCGGACTGGTACTCATGCAACAAGTTTGTCAACTCTAGTATAATTTCTCGGGATAAAAAGTTCGGCAGTTCGCGGACTTGGCAACAAGCCATTCTTCTGGTTTCTCTTGATCAACAAAGTTCGCAAACTTTGGTTCAAGGGATAGGACTTATGCACATATGTGTTTCCACAACAATACTTATGTCCATCATTGGTTATGTAATCTAAACTCTCATTCACCATTAAAACATTCTTAGAGGACGTTATATAGTTTTTACACCATTTCTCGTCAAAGTAATTTTCAAAGTGATTGAAACATATCGTGACTTTCGTCACTAGGTAAAGGTAAACATGGTCGAAGCGAAATGCTTACCAACACATATTTCGAGATATAGATACGCGAGGTATACTCGGATTGAAATACCAAATGTGTATAATCTAAGTCTATATATAGCATATGACTTTTTGTCTCAAGAAGTAGGAGATAGAGTAGATAGACTTTTGAGTGACAGATAAGTTTAAGTCTTCACATACCTTTTTGTCTATAAGTTACACCGGTTCCTTGAGTAGTTCTTATTTTTGTATGATGAATCTCCATGAAGTCCTTGAGCTCAACTACACCTTCTATCCTAGTCTGAGACTTAGCTACAGTAGACTAGAAATCAATACTTATAGTTTTGATCACTAACATTGACAAGCATGCTTGAGATAGCAACGCATGATATTTCGACTGAGCAATGCTCTAACAATATCCCCCTTTGTCAATTTTAATGACAAAACTATCAATACATATGGAACACAAAAAAGATAAAGAAACTTTAGTAGCTCCTATTCCACATGTCTAATCTTTAACATTCCTCGAAATCTTCGTCACTTCCAAGTACTCCAATGATCCCAAAGGTTGTAATTTTAGCATCACCGTTGTTGAAGATCCGTAGCTATAACAATGAGAAAGCATCGATCTCTATCATTGTTATACAGTGTCATAGTATTATTACACAGTGTCGAAGTCCAATTGTATCACAACTTCAACAATAATACTATGGTGATATGTATCACTCCCTCTTAGTCAATACTCCATCTCACATGGAAACCACTCCCCCTTACACAATGATCCGAAAACCATATGTATTTGTAGTGTGAACTACATATTAATTCTCCTCCTTTTTGTCAATAAAATTGGCAAAGGTACAAGAACGGGATCATAATGAAATTTCCGTAAGAGACATTTCATGACTAAAAGAAAATACATACCATCTAATTTAGATGCAATCATATAGCCGAAGCTAATAGCATTCATCAAGGAGTTTAAAGATACAAGATAACCCCTTTAAAATTCCACATCCGCACACCCCTCAAGATATGACCATTAAGCACAAGTTCAAAAGAACTCTCCCCCATTTGATGTCATTCCCTAGGGAACAACAAGAACGACCTTAATTTCAAAAGAAAAGAAGGATTTTGATTGGCACCAAAAACCATGAGAATGATTTTCTATATCCAAAAACTCAATCAGATTAATCACAAGTAAGCCCATGATTAATTTAATCGTAATACGCAATCAAATTAAACACAAAAGTGATCAACTTAATTGATTATGCTCGACATAAGAGAACTTACGGAGCATACGACTAACATAACCATTAGAAAATGAATAGATAGTCGTTCATATACTCAACATAAGAGGAATCTTACGGAGTATGAAAATACTCAACTAGATTAATTACAAGAGAACCCATAATTAATCTAATTGGAATACACAACCAAACTAATTACAAAAGTAATCAATTTAATTGTCATTTGTTTTGCTCGACATAAAAAGAGTTATGGAGCAATAACTGAATAACCAAAAAACATGATTAATTTAGTTCAAGAATGCTCAACATAAAGTACCTTACGGAACAACCAACAAAGCTAATACAAAGTTAATCAACTTGGTTGTATCGTGCTCAACATAAGCACATTACGAAGCCTCAAAGTATTACATAAAATATGGATCACTAAAGATCAATACTGTGGAATACACAAGGATAATTTTATCTTCCATTACTATTTGCATAACGATATTTAATAGACATAATCCTTGAACAAAAAAGATTTTAACCTATATTCCATCAAAGAATTGACAATATAGGCTTAAATTTTGTATATGTCAAAAGTCTATTCATCCTTAAATCAATACATGAATACCGATCATGAACGACTTTACTTTTGACAAAATATGGGACAACATAGTTCACGGACGTAAACACCAATATCCCATAACAAATTGCAATATAACAAATCATAAAGATTAAATACTGCAAACCATCATCCTCCAAATATTTTTAGAATTTAAACCAATAAACCTAAAAAAGAACAAGAAGATGAAAAATAATAGCTATGTGTAGTCACAATCATTGCTATTCAAGCACTAGTTATTCTTCCAACTAAACCAAAAAGAAGACATACTAGGCAACAATATCTTTAAGAAAATCCTTATCATTCCCGAACTCCTTGTCGTCAACAGCCATCGGAATATAAGGTTCGTGGAGGAAGGAGTCAATACCAACAAACCGTCTTGGCTGATGATGTCGAACCAGGGCCTTTTGAATTTCCAAAGATCTTAAACGCAAGCCTTTATTTCACTAATCTCCTTTCTTACTTCCTTCAACTCATCAAGAACATAGGAAAATTTCTGAGAGTTAGAAGGGACAACCCTTGGCTTTCTTGTATTCCTCCTCTTTCTTTTCAAAGAAGGAGTTACTGGAGATTTCTCTTTTTCCTTAATTGATGGTTTAAAAATCATATTGACATCTTTTCCATCCAAAGACATGATTCTTAGAGAACAGTTATAAAAAACTGGTTTTTGTGAGTGGAATTCACAATCTCATCAAGCAGTCTTTAAGATATAAAAGATATCAGAGAGGAAAAAGGAATGTAGGGTTCGCAACCTTTAAACAGGTTCGTGGACGCCCAATTCTAAACCCTATAAAGAGTAGAATTATCGATAATAACCCTTTACTTTATTTGATAGACAGGAAAAACAATCCTAAGAAAAAAACTTTTCCTAAATCCTGAGCGGTACACAATCTTATCTCTTTTTGATCAGGCACATGAGACAAGATTTACCAAACAACACAATTAATTTGTGCTGTGGTGAACAAAAATTTGTCCACTATTTTCCTCTTGAGAGGAATCCTCAGACTCCTGTCTATCAAAGCGATTTGACCATACCTTCTTCTCTAATGGTCTTATTTTGTATTTGGAAACCAACTTCTTAAACGAAGATAAAATCCTACATACCTCAGCAGTCTTCTAAGCAAGTTTGAGATTCATTGACAATCAATTTGATCTTCGTTGAAGTTTGTTCGCATGCCTCACTTGATGTTTGTACTTGTAACATCTTGATAGTCCATGACCCTTCTGATAACAAAACGAGCACGTCAAACTTGGATAGTATTCAACATCTGTGGCGTGAAAGCAGCCAGAAACATAGTAGATCCTGAAACATTACAACCTGAGTTTCCAAAGGATGGGTCAATTGATTCTTCCATCTTGATTGGATTCTCTTCTTCACCGAAACCATCAAGGTTGATATATGTATTGCTACAATTATCAAATCAATGTTTTCATATAGAAGGACAACACTTGATTTCCTATCTTCATCAGAATCATAGATCTCAGACATCTCATCAAGTGTTACAGCAAGCACTTTGTTCCCAGTGTATTTTCTACGATTTGGGCACTCGTTTGAAAAATGACCAAAACCTTTACACTTAAAGCACTGTGGCATATCCTCGTCATCAGCCTCGTCAGCATCCCTGTTTTTAGGAGGAACGCGATTGTGAGGTTTATCTGACGACATAGGTTTGTCTCTTGAAAACCGTTTACTTCTCTTCAATAGAACATCTCTAAACTGTCTTGTGATCAAGGAGACTGATTTTTCAAGATCTTCATCCGAAAATCACCCTCAGACTGATCATCCTCGGAGACATAAACACTTTTACTTTTATCAAGTAACTTAGTGTTCTTCTATGCTTTAAAGGCAACAACCTTTTCGATTTTGGATGTATGATCATGATCAAAGATCTTTAGCTTTCCAACCAATGTATTTTTGGAAAGATTATCAAGGTTATTTCCCTCAATGATGGCATGCTTCTTAGACTCGTATCTAGATGGCAGCGATCTGAGATTTTCATCACAATGTCTTTTTCAGGAATAGTCTTACCCAATGCAAAAGATGCATTAACAATTTCAGGCACTCTGTGATTAAACTCATCAAATGTATCTTCATATTCCATACGAAGGTTCTCCCAATCGGAATTAAGATTTTGAAGCCTAGCTTCCTTTTCGCTGGAGTTTACTTCAAATACGGTTTCTAAGATATCCCAAGCATCTTTATACCTAGTGCAATTTGACACATGGTGATGAAGATTTGGGGTAATGGCATTCAAACCGTCGGAATTTTGCTTTGCGGCAAGTATCTCGCCAGGATTATATTCACCAATATTCTTGGGAACGTTTACATCTCCAACTTCCACAACGGGAGCATCATAGCAATTAACAACATATACCCATGATTGAAAATCATGTGCTTGAAGAAAAGCTCGCATAGAAATTTTCCACCATAAGTAATTAGAGACAATGAAGACTGGTGGTACGTTAATAGAGATAACACCTCTGTCCATAGAGTCAGATCGCTACAAACACAGACTTGTAAGGTCTTGAATGTGTTTTCCTTCTCTGATACCAATTGAAAAAGCGGGGATCTAACAACACCACCCAATATTTCGCTTAGTAATCTGTATGGACAAACTCGAATATAATTTTAAGAGAATCAACAAGACTCAATCAATTAAAAGTACATCAACGAGTTTATATCTCTCTCTCTTGATTTGATTTCCTCAAACAGAAACTGCGAGTACTAATCAAATACAAGGAATAACTTGGATGGTACCAAAGACCAATATCCAAGGATCAATCAATGACAATCAACAACCAAAGGTTGGATTACTCTAATTGATGATCTAACGCACAACCTATATTATTTCAATTATAAAGATAAAACAATATAATGCGGAAACTGAAATAACACAGACTCCAGAAATTTTGTTAACGAGGAAACCGCAAATGCATAAGAACCCCGGGACCTAGTCCAGATTGAACACACACTGTATTAAGCCGCTACAGACACTAGCCTACTCCAAGCTAACTTCAGACTGGACTGTAGTTGAACCCCAATCAGTCTCCCGCTGATCCAAGTTACAGTTGTACTCCCTACGCCTCTGATCCCAGCAGGATACTGCGCACTTGATTCCCTTATCTGATCTCACCCACAACTAAGAGTTGCTACGAACTAAAATCGCAGGCTTTGACAATAAACAAATATGTTTCACACAGACAAGTCTAACAAAGGATCAATCTGTCTCCCACAGAAAAACCCTAAAGTTTTTGTTCCGTCTTTTGATAATAATCAAGGTGAACAGGAACCAATCGATAATCTGGTTTTATATTCCCGAAGAACAGCCTAGATAAATCAATCACCTCACAACAATCTTAATTGTATGGTAGTGAAACAAGATATTGCGGAATCACAAACAATGAGACGAAGATGTTTGTGACTACTTTTTATATCTTGCCTATCGAATATTTCAATCTCAAGCCAATCAATCTGATTGTACTCGTACGACAGAATATGCAAGATCAGATCACACAACTACGATAAAAGTAGTATCGGTATGGCTTCATAATCCCAATGAAGTCTTTAAGTCGTTAACCCGGTTTTAGAAGAAGAAAACCAAAGGTTAAAGGAGAAACGACTCTAGCACGCAAACTAGTATCACACGTGAAGTGTGGAGATTAGTTTTGCACAATACTAGATGTCTCTTTATATAGTCTTTCAAATCAGGATTTCGCCTTGGTCACAAAGCAAACAATATCCACCGTTAGATGAAAACCTGATTTAGATTCAAGCTAATATTTCTCAACCGTTAGATCGAAAACTTAGCTTGTTATACACAATTGAAATGCACGCTTCTAGGTTTGTTAACCGTACCCAAACATGTACATTGTTGGTTCAACAATAGTTAACCAAAAGGTTAGCCATATGAGCATTTCATACCAACCATATTCTTCTTCACCATAACTAGTTCATATGACTCAATTGAACTAGTTAGAGAGTTATTAAATTGCAAGGAAATCTTATGTACTACACAAGACACAATTGAAGCAAAGATGATTTGATTCACTCGAATCGGTTGATGAAATTTATACCCACGGTTTGCAAATTGCATTCCTTAATCTTTATAAGTTTAAGTTCAGAAATCATCTTCAGATATATAACCTTCTTAAGTTCGCACACTAGGTTCGCGGACTTAAGCAACCGGGCAGAGTTTACAAACTCCAGCAGAAAATCTCGGCAAAGACTTTCCGCCGGTTCGCGGACTGGTACTCATGCAACAAGTTTGTCAACTCCAGTATCATTTCTCGGGATAAAAAGTTCGGCAGTTCGCGGACTTGGAAACAAGCCATTCTTCCGGCTTCTCTTGATCAACAAAGTTCGCAAACTTTGGTTCAAGGGATAGGACTTATGCACATATGTTTTTCCACAACAATACTTATGTCCATCATTGGTTATGTAATCTAAACTCTCATTCCAACCATTAAAACATTCTTAGAGGACGTTATACAGTTGTTACACCATTTCAAGTCAAAGTAATTTTCAAAGTGATTGAAACATATCATGGCTTTCGTCACTAGGTAAAGATAAACATGGTCGAAGTGAAACGCTTACCAACACATATTTCGAGATATAGATAGGTGAGGTATGCTCGGCTCGAAATACCAAATGTGTATAATCTAAGTCTATATATAGCATACGACTTTTTATCTCAAGTAGTAGGAGATAGAGTAGATAGACTTTTGAGTGACAGATAAGTTCAAGTCTTCACAAACCTTTTTGTCGAGAAGTTCCACAGGTTCCTTGAGTAGTTCTTCTTCTTGTATGATGAATTGCCATGAAGTCCTTGAGCTCAACTACACTTTCTATCCTAGTCCGAGACTTAGCTATAGTAGACTAGAAATCAAGACTTATAGTTTCGATCACTAACATTGACAACACATGCTTGAGATAGCAACGCATGCGAGTTCAACCGAGTAATGCTCTAACAAAAATAATTTTGAATCTCAAATGCCGATTTTCAAAAATACGATGCAATCTCAGATGGAATTTTTTTTTCAACAAGAAATTTTCACAATGGTGAACATAGTGGAGTACCAGGACCTAATGAAAATGGTGGAAATGGTGAAATCCTTTTCAATCTCACTCAAGAAGCCGCAATTACCAACACCACCATCATCGTCTTCCAAAAATGGATTTCCCACGATTTGATGGTGATAATACAAAAGGTTGTCTTCATAAATGTGAGTATTACTTCCAGATGTACGACATTGTTGAGTTTAACAAAGCTAGGATGGCCGCGATGCACTTCGATGGCAAGGCAGGTAAATGGTTTGAGAATTTTTGTTTGAATAGACCACATATCACCTGACAGGATTTAAGTGACAATGTTTATCTTCAATTTGAGAATCCAGCACATGAAAACATTGTGGGTTTGTTTAATAAACATTCTCAACTTACAACATTGAATGTATATTTTGAAGAATTTGAATATTTGAAGGCCTTACGTTAAGAAAACATAATCACTTCCTGAGGATTATTTTATTAGTAGTTTTATTAGTGGGTTAAAGGAGGAATTAAGAGAACCAGCGCTTATGTTTGGTCCAACAACACTGTTAAATGCCTTCTCTCCAGATAGGATGCAGGAAAAAACACTGGCTCTACAACACAAGTCTGTCAAACCTACTCCAAGACCCTATACAAACTAATTTTCAACCACTAAACATTTTGCTCAACAACCAAATGTTCCACAGTATCCTTCTACCCAACCAACACATTACACTTCAAACCTATTACCTAAACCCAACACATCTTTTACAATTAAAAGACCCACCCCTGAGAAGGTGCAAGCCAGGAATTCAAAAGGATTGTGTTACAATTGTGATGAAGTGTACATAAAGGGGCATGTGTGTAAAAAACAATATCTGTGTTTAATGATTGGTTCTGAAGCTGAACAAATTTCCTTGGAAAAACAGGAAGAAATTCATACTACTGAGGATGATTCACCTGTGGAAAGTGACATGAAAATATCACTTCATGCATTGACAACTAATGATTCTGGTGAAACAATTAGAATTCCTGGTTTCATTAATCAAGAGTAAAGCTATCTCAGTCCTCAAAAATACAGGTAGCACATATAGTCTTATTGATAGTAAAGTGGCCAAAAATCTCAACTGTTCCATTGAGATAACTACTAGCATGTTAGTCACTGTGGAAAATGGTGATATAACTATCAGTACTGGAGTCTGCTCCAACTTAACTTGGACTATGCATGACCACAAATTTTCTAGGAGCTTAAGGTTATTACCACTAGGTGGCTGTGATTTAGTGTTGGGAGCTGACTGGCTCAGGCAATTGGGTGATGTGATTTTCATTTTTTTCCAAGATATGTATCTCCTTCAAACACAATGGGAAGAAGATTACACTTACTGGAGCTCATGACAAAGCTTCCATCAGCATGATGAGTGGCAGTGCAGCTAAGAGGTTTTTCGAGAAACACACTCATGGCCTCATTGGTCAACTATTATCCATCTCCACAACCACACAACCCAATTCCCCACCCTCCCATTTCAGAACTCCTACAACAATATCCTGATGTTTTTTCTAAGCCCAAAACATTCCCTCCAAAAAGAAGCTTGGACCACTCAGTTCCCCTCAAACCAAATTCTGAACCAGTTAACATGAGATCTTATAAGGGTCCTTACATTTAAAAATCTGTGGTGGAACAACTAGTTTAAGGTATGCTCCAGTCTGGCATTCTTCAAACCAGTCACAGTCCTTTTGCAGCTCCTATACTTCTGGTCAAAAAGAAGGACAACACATGGAGGTTCTGTGTATACTATAGAAAGCTTAATAACATCACAGTGAAAGATAAATTTCCAACTCCAATAATAGAAGAATTGCTTGATGAATTACAGGGAAAGAAAATTTTCTCTAAGATTGATTTAAGGGTTGGATATCATCAAATCAGGGTCACTTCTGCTGACACCTATAAGACAACATTTATAACTCATCATGGCCACTTTGAAATTCAAAGTGATGTCATTTGGCCTCACCAGTGCACCCGCTACCTTCCAAGCCCTCATGAATGATGTTTTTAAAGAACATTTAAGGAAGTTCTTACTGGTATTCTTTGATGACATCCTTATTTACAGTTACAACCTAGAGGAACATCTCTTACACTTGCATATTACTTTGGACATCTTGAGACAACACCAACTTTTTGTAAAACTTTCTAAATGTTGCTTTCGGCAAACTGAATTTGAATATATATGATATATAATTACTGCTGAGGGAGTTAAAGCTGATCCTGAGAAGATTTCTGCCATGGTCAATTGGACACTTCTTCACACCCTCAAGGAGCTTAGAGGATTTTTGGGCCTCACGGGCTATTACAGAAAATTTGTGAATAACTATGGCTTAATAAGCAGGCCACTGACTGATTTGCTAAATAAGAATGCATTCCTTTGGTCTCCAGCAGCTACTACAACTCTTCACCACCTCAAGGAATCCATGTCTACAACACCTGTGCTAGCATTTCCAAACTTCAACAAACAATTTGTGCTTGAAATTGATGCTTGTGATGCTGGAATTGGTGTTGTCCTTATGCAGGAGGATAAACCACTTGCCTTATACAACAAACCTCTTGGGCCAAGAGCAGCTTCCTTATCCAATTATGAAAAGGAGCTTCTTTCTATTGTACAAGCTGTCACCAGGTAGAGACATTATTTACAAGGTAACCACTTCATCATCAAAACTGACCACCAAAGCATCAAGTATTTTTTGGAGAAAAAGATTTCTACTGTCTTACAACAAAAATGGTTCATGAAGCTCCTAGGATTTGATTATGAAATAAGATATAAGAAAGGTTCTGGAAACACAGTTGCTGATGCACTTTCAGGAAGACCTCATCCCATTGGTGCTTGTCATGCAATCTCTGTTTCACAACCAGCTTTGACTAAGGAAATTATTGAAAGTTATTCTGGTGATGCAAAGGTGCAAACTCTAATTGCACAACTTACACTTACCCCTGCTACCCTTCCATATTATTCATACAATGATGGTATTCTACGGTACAAATCAAGACTTTATATTGGATCCAATTCAAATATAAGTGCAAAA
This sequence comes from Papaver somniferum, assembly GCF_003573695.1. Taxonomy (NCBI): domain Eukaryota; kingdom Viridiplantae; phylum Streptophyta; class Magnoliopsida; order Ranunculales; family Papaveraceae; genus Papaver; species Papaver somniferum. The sequence goes on from NW_020628818.1 coordinate 15,395,108, forward strand.
ATTTTGGACTCCATCCACTCATTTGCAGTTGGTGGCCATTCTGGTATTCATTCCACCTATATTAGAGCCAAAGCCTCATTCTTTTGGCCTGCCATGAAGAAAGAGATTCTCATGTATGTGTCTACCTGTGACGTTTACCAAAGGAATAAAAGTGAACACAATTTTCGAGATGGATTGTTACAACCTTCGCCAATTCATGATCATGCCTGGAAGCATATCTCTATGGACTTTGTGGAAGGCCTGCCAATGAGTGAAAGGAAGTCTGTTATCTTATTGGTGGTAGATAGATTAACAAAGTATGTACATTTTATTGGTCTACATCATCCCTATACTTCTTCCTCTGTGGCTAGGAAATTCATCAACCAGATTCACAAGCTTCATGGGCTACCTGCATCCATTGTGTCTGACAGAGATAAAATCTTCACCAGCAACTTTTGGCAAGATCTTTTTAAGGCACTAGGCACACAACTGCATCTCAGCACTGCCTATCATCCACAGACTGATGACCAAACTGAAAGAGTCAATTCCTGCCTAGAGAGCTATCTCAGATGCATGTGTGGACATCAACCAAAAAAGTGGCACCAATGGTTACCTCTTGCTGAATGGTGGTACAACACCAATTACCACTCCAGCCTGAAAGTAAGCCCCTTTACTGCACTTATGGTTATAATCCACCTCACTTAGATTTTCCTTTCACATCCACAACATCTGTTGTTGCTGTTGAAGAGTGCTTCAAACAAAAGGATACTGTATTGGAGTTACTGAAAGATTCTCTCCACAAGTCCCAAGAAAGAATGAAATTCTATGCAGAAAAAACCAGAATATAAAGAAGTTTTGCAGTGAGTGATAAGGTTTACTTAAAGGTACAACCTTACAGACAAGCTTCTGTGGCCTTGAGAAGGAATTTGAAGCTTGCAGCCAAATACTATGGACCATTCAACATTGTACAGGGAATTGGCAATGTGGCCTACAAGTTGCAGTTGCCTGCATAATTCGGAAATCATCCTGTTTTTCATATCTCTTAGCTCAAGAAACAGATTGGTGCCATCCATACACCAACACCCAAACTGCCAATCATCAACGGTGAAGGTCAAGTGTTAGCCATTCTTGTCGCTGCACTGGATTCCAGGACTATTGTCAGATATGGTGTATCTGTCCCTCAACTTCTCATCCATTCGACCAATGTAACGGATGAAGATGCCACTTGGGAGGATGCTGGCAACATACACCGTCATTTTCGAAAGTTTAATCCTTGAGGACAAGGATTTAGTGATGGGAAGGGTATTTGTCATATACCTGCATATGACAAGCCATTAGCTATGGGATACCCTTTTTAATTCAGTGGGTGTAATTAGTATTGTTAAGTGGCTAACAGCTAAGTGACAAGTGTCACGCTAGGATTAGTTAATTCCAATTAGGGTTATCTGTCTCCTTTGCTTTCTTTAATAATGTAAGAACATTACCATTTCTGGGCATGTAATTGGCCGACCGACCGGAGGGCCCGAAGGGAGGGAGTCCCTTTTATGACCACTTTTTTGTAAAATGAAGAGTAACACAAATGTGCAATTTGATAAAAAGATTGGAATTTTCCATATCTATGGTTACTTTTTCACTAGACAAAATTATCCCTCCCTTTTAGTCCAATTACTATAACTCCTTGTGTATCATATTTCTTCAGGGGCATAATTGGAATGTAAACTAGAATATAACATATCTAAAAATCCACACCTCAGAATTTTACAAATTTTATCTCGTTGGAAAGCTTTTAAAAAAATCTATGCAACGAGTACAAACAACAATATCAAATTCAGATTTTTTACGAAAAACTCGGAGGTGTTTATTCTCTTAGGCACAATTTTTGAAAATTGAATGCAGAGCCATTTTACAGACCACCACAAAGGATGCATAAAACATTATGCATCCATATTTGGGTTTATACATCAACTAATTTTTTCGTTTCAAGAAAAGCGATACTTTCACTCTATTTTAGGAAAATTGATACTTTCATCTCGTTTCAGAAAAAGAGATATTTTCATCTCGTTCCAGAAAAAGAGATACTTTCACCCTGTTTCAGAAAAAGAGATACAAAATTGGCCAAATTGAAAAAGTGAATGTATCACTTTTTATGAAATGAAGGTAGTATGTGTCTAAAAATATCATTCCAACAAAAAGAAGATGCATAACTAATTATGGAGCCACCACAAAGGATGCATAACATTTTATACAGTCATATTCTGGTTCATGCATCCGCTATTTTGGTTATGCAATCACTAAAAAAATGTATATGTAATATGTCCCAAAAGTAACATTCCAACAAAAGAAAAATGTATAACGCGTTATGCAATTAACGGTATTTCGTTTTTTTTCGGCCGGCCCTCTCTACCGTGGCAGCGGTGTTCTAGTGTTAATGAAGTAACCTAAGGCTGCTACGGCAGAGTTCCATTAATTCCGTTCATTTTTCGATTCAATTCCGTTATTCGTGTTCGTTAACCGTACTGGTACAGTACATAGTTCCATCAACTATGCCTTGCCTAATTACTACTATGAGTCTGACTTGTCTAATTACTATAATCTACTGGAAATTTTGCTGCCCTAGTGGTTTCCTATTGCTAGACTGTGGGTAATATTGTGAACCTATCAAACCGGGCTTTGCTTATGCATTAGGTTCACAATGGGCCCGTGGTAACTCAACAAAATGTCCAATGACCAATTCAGACGCGGCTCGACATGGCGGAAATCGAAGATGTTGCAGAAAAAGCAAGCATGAACGATGAAGGTCGCTCCTCCTTTACCTCCAAAGAATTCGACCCATGCCCTATCTGTCTAGGATCCTTTCTACAAGAAGCTTACCTTGACCGCTGTTTCCGTAGCTCACTCTCACTCTCTCAATTCAAAGATTTCTTGTTTTCACTCAGAAAAATCAAAATCTGATCAAATTCGAAATTTGTGATTTTTACAGACAAGTTTTGTTACAAGTGTATTTTGAATTGGTCCATATATATTAGCAAACAAAGCTCTAAATCACAATCAACTTTGACATGTCCTCTTTGCAAGGTAATTTTGTTATTTATTTCCCCTAATTCTTGATGTTCTTGAGAGTTGTTGCCCTAATTCCTGATGTTCTTGAGAGTTGTTTCCCTAATTATATGTTTCAATTTACATGTAGGGAATTAATTATTCAATAGTTTATGGGTATGATGGGACCTCATTTCAACAGCATTACATTAATCAAGATCCTCCCAAGCAGAGGTATATCTCAAATTTCAGCCTTCTGTTCTTCATGTTGTTCGTTTTAATTATACATTGTACTACATGAAGTCAGACTGCTAGGCCTGATATTCTAAGAGCACCGCCACCTGCGGCAAGGATTGTCTTGTGGTTTTGTGATGCAATTGTTTTTACTTTAGTTTGGTAGAACAATTGGGGAGTTATATATGTTTTGATGAGTGTCATTGGTGATTGTTTTTTCTGGCAGCATATTCTTTTCGAAAGCTCACAGGTTTAGATTACAAAGCTACTACCGTGAACCAGGTAATTTCAAGCAACATATCTTTCGATTTCCTTCCGAAATTCGTTACTTTTATTATGTTGTTTCGTGCTGATTCACCTAGTAAGTTTGAATAGTCATCGTGGTAGTAAAAGTATGGGATATGTTTTGTTATCGTTCTCCGTTTTGCTTAGGCTGACTGGTTTGCAAACATTTTCATGGGGTTTACATGGCAACGATTCAAAAAACGGAATGTTATGAAATATATTTATCACAAATGTACCAGCTCTTCTTTGGAAATTCTAACCCTTTCTAGAGTACAATTAAGAGTTTAAAACGACTTTTGACATGCTTTTCATGTTCTATTCAACTTTTAATAAGACTGGAACATAAGAGTTGTTGCTTTGTTGGTGTAGAAAGATGTTCTTTTGTCACAGCTATCTTCATGACATCAACTCATCTCCATATGGTTCAATAGATATCAAAATAAGAAATCCCTTCAAATGGTTGCTCGTAATTTCTGGTTTGGAAACTTTGAAGTTGCAGCTTCTGATTGTTTTTCCATTGCTGTTATTTATGCCTGTTGTCTTCTTTTGTATTGCGCTAGGCACAATCTACGATAAAGTCAACATTCCAAAATATTGGAAATACCGTAGGTATCTCCAACTAAACAAGTGGCTCCAAAGTTGGTTGAAAAGGGAAATTCAAGCTCTAACTCAGGTACACCCTGCTCGTACTATGTGAGTGAAGAATAGCTCTTTAAGTTGCAGCGCTATTCAATTTATGCTCTTTTGTTCCTGGAACAGTTTTAACAAACAAATTTTGACTATACAATTCTATATTATCAAATGATTTTCCAGAACAAGTCCTAACCAATTGAACTCTGCTTGTTGCTAATTGTAGGAGGAGGATGTGGACATTATTGTGCACCATCTACTTGGTGTGATCGAGTCTTTTGTTAGATTGTGAGTTTCACTATCCGAATCTGAAATTTTGAAGTCCATAATACTGTATTGGTTTCATTTGTGATTGACAAGAGGACTACGTTTTTCTTTGTTATTGCAGAAGTGAACGTGAATGTTCAAGTGATATAACACCCGACCAAAAAAGACAAGAGTTCAAGGCATTGATATCTGATGCTGCCAAGCCTTTCTTGACTGGAAGAACTGAACACTTTGTAAATGAGGTAGAGTTGTTTCTTTGTTCGGGCTTAAATATGGAAGCATATGATGAGGTTTACTTAGAGAGTCTTAGTTCAGTTACTTCTAGTGTTAGTGAGGTTGGAGAAGAGAGAAATCATGAAAAAACAGAAAATATTCCATACTTGCATTTCTTTGATGTAGACTCCGATACTGAGTAGCTACAATTGTGTTTGTTACTAAGCAAAGGTCACGCTTTCTTGCGTGCTTTTCATTCATTTAAACAAGTTTAATTTTCATGTTCACCTTTTTTCTTAACAACGGAATTACTGAGATTATGACATATAATGTTGTTTCACCGGGTCACTAGTTCCTAGCGAGTAACCGGCAAGCCGAGACACATTCACTAGCCCAGCTGACTCAAATAACAAAATATTTTCCGCTAGCCCAGGAGAAACTTAACTGATTGACCTTTCTTCACTTCCTGGCCTTATTTGTGTCTTTTTATTTAACTCAATAATGCCTCGCCATTGATTTGGTCCAAACAAAATGAAGACCGTGGAACATTTAATCATAAAAAGACGAAAAAATAATAACAAACAATTATTTGATAGTTATTATAGTCTTTAGAGTGTCTCTCTCCCACTAGTCTGCGTACTCTCACTGTGTTCTGTGAGAAAAAACAAAAAATGGAGAGGAAGGAAGAAAAAGGCAGTTTGGGTTCTCCATTAATATTTCAAATTAGAGAAGAAGAAGAAGAAAATAATAAAAAGAGCCATTGTTCAGAGATTATTATTGAAGAAGTTAAGAAACAATTATGGTTATCTGGACCTCTTATTACAGTTAATCTCTTACAATTCTGTATACAGTTAATTTCAATTATGCATGTTGGTCATCTTGGTGAACTCTCACTTTCTGGTGCTTCAATGGCTACTTCTTTTGCAACTGTTACTGGTTTCAACTTATTGGTAAGTTTTATCATTTCTTCTTCTTCTTTTTCTTTCATATTTAATTAAGTTTGATTTTACACTAAACCCTGTTTGGTTCACATGAATTCCATTATGGAGTAATCCAATTCAAGGAATTGAATTTTGGGGTAACCCAATTCAGTGAATCCAAACAAATATAGGGTTAATTAAATATGCCAAAATGATACCGAGATTTTGGAATTCAAAATATCTGACCAGATTATTATCATGTACACTGAAGAATTCAAATTCAGGTCAGATAATGATTGGGTATCAGATTTCTGGAACACTTTATAGTAGACAAAATAGAGAGGGATTTGATTTTCAGGGCCTTGAACTCCCTGAATAAAGTTGTGATGGGTAGCATTTTGTTGACTGTGGATGTTGATGTTTTAAATCGTGCAATACTGCTATCGCGCACACACAAGCATAACAACACAATGAACCTGCACCTCTATGCATCCATTTATGTGCATTTCTATAATAGTATATCCGACAGTTTGAAGGTGCGTGTGCACTCATGCGCGTGATAATCCACTTGGAAGTGGTAGAATTTAATAGCTGGTTTGCTCTATTGGTGTGTGCCTCCATTCACTTGTAGATCGAGATAATCCAGCTTTGAAATTTTCGGTATAGTGGGGGTGTAGAATGAGTGATGAATCTTGCGCTTGTTTGATTCAAGTTTTGGATGGACTAAGTAACAAAAAACTGAATCTGTTTTATGTTAAGGAGTTGGGGACTTAACTACCTTTGCTTTATTGGCTAATGTATAGATGTTGGTAAGTTTTCTACGCTGTAAAAAGCCTAGTTAATGATATGTATTGATGCTGTCTCTTTCTCGAATTTTACCAGACGGGTGTTTTTTAACGCATGAGCCATACTCAGATAGTTGTTTGTTTTATGCCGTATGCCTTTTTGATGGAATATGATATTACATTTCGTTCTTTGCTTAAACAAGGGTAAATTTTTGTTGCATTTGATTTTACTCTATGGGAGAACCTGAATTATGGGTATTTTTCGTTCTCTTTTGGACTAGCTAGATGGGAATGGGAAGTGCACTAGATACTCTATGTGGTCAATCTTACGGAGCAAAACAATATCATATGTTAGGCATACATATGCAAAGGGGCATGTTTGTTCTTTTACTAGTTAGTGTTCCTCTTGCTTTTATTTGGGCTAACACAGGCCGTATTCTCATAGCTGTGGGACAAGATCCTGAAATATCGGCCGAAGCTGGAGTTTATGCTCGTTACATGATCCCTTGCCTATTCGCTTATGGACTTCTTCAATGCCATATCAGGTTTTTACAAACCCAAAACATAGTCTTCCCAATGATGATAAGTTCTGCAATCACGGCCTTACTGCACTTTCTTGTGTGTTGGGTTCTGGTTTTCAAAGCTGGCCTAGGAATTAGAGGTGCTGCAATGGCGAGTTCCGTCTCTTATTGGATCAATCTGATACTTTTGATACTTTATGTTAAGTACTCTGGTAAATGTGAAAGGACTTGGACTGGTTTCTCAAAGGAAGCACTCCATGACATTCTTAACTTTATAAGACTCGCAATTCCCTCGGCTATTATGGTCTGGTAAGTCCTACTTCCTGAATAACTTATTATTGATCATTTCATGTTACAGTTAAACATTTTCAAAGAACTGTTTATCTTGGTAGACTCAAAAATGAGGTATCACTACATACTGCAAATAGAGCATGCCCGACACTAGAGTTGAGCAATCCCCAAGAACTTGAGGATATTTTAGACGAGGGTCATTGAGATGGAGATTTCACTGAGGCTTCTGTTGTTACTCTAGATTGTATACAGACATGGTTGTTTATATCTTGCCTTTATTGTAGCTTTAGAAAATGACACCCTGGTTTCTCTCTTCATGAGTGTCAGTAGATAGCAATACCAAAATTTATCTGCTCAAGTTTTTGTTTGGTTTCTTAGTGTAATTTACTCATTTAATTAAGCTGGATCCTGAACATCTATCTATACTTCACTGTTTTACCAATTGTCTAACTTCATCAATTGGAACAGCTTAGAATTGTGGTCTTTCGAGCTGACGGTTCTGCTATCGGGTTTGCTTCCCAACCCTAAGCTAGAAACTTCGGTGCTATCAATCTGGTGAACTCCCTGCGAATACTTGCTCTATTTTTCTTTTGAGTTTCATAACTGTCTTGATAATTTTTTTCGAAATGCAGACAACAGTGATTTTCTCTACTGTATGTATGACGGAAAACTAAAGGGAGAAAAAGAAACTTGAATCATTTTTTTAGTTTTGTAAATCCTTTGTTTTTACTCAGCCTTAACACATGTGCATTACTCTGGATGATCCCAACTGGATTTGGTGGAGCTGTAAGGTCAGTTACGCTAAATGAATTAGTTTTTGTACATCCTTTCAATTGTGCTAAATTGCCTTTTTGACTTTTTCGCTTTGTATTAGGTAGTTTTGTACCCTGTATGTGGGTTCTCTATTGTCATTGTAAAACAGACAATCAAAAGAAGATATTAAAAGTTATTATGCTAGACGATTGTATAAAGACCTTACAAGTAAAAGTTTTCCTGAAAATCCACAGCACAAGAGTTTCGAATGAGCTAGGAGCAGGTCATCCTCAAGCTGCACGTTTAGCAGTACAAGTTGTGTTTGTTTTGGCAGTCACAGAGGGAATTTTAATTGGCACAATCATGATATTAGTACGCCACATTTGGGGCAATGCTTTTAGCAATGAGAAAGAGGTGGTGATTTATGTAGCGTTCATGCTGCCAATACTTGCTGTCTCCAACTTTTTTGATGGACTTCAATCCGCTCTTTCAGGTTCATTTTGAGATTAACAGTGTTAAACAGTAAATTATGTGTCAGTTATCGACTTGATACATTTACTGAATCTTTCTTTCAGGTGCGGCTAGAGGATGTGGTTGGCAAGATATTGGGGCTTTTGTCAATCTGGGATCTTATTACCTTGTTGGAATTCCTTCTGCGGTTCTATTAGCTTTTGTTCTACATGTGGGAGGAAAGGTTAGATCGTTTTCTCTATTTTACTTAGTCAAATTTGGAAGATTAATAATAAATACTGATGGTGGTGGTGCTTTCTTGATGCGAAATTGGCAAATAGGGACTTTGGATTGGGATAATATGCGCACTTCTTGTCCAAAACTTTTCGCTTCTTATCATCATTTTACGCACCAATTGGGAGCAAGAAGTAAAACAATTTTTACCGTCTTTGTTTCACATTCTTAAACAATTTCTAGGTTTTTGTTGGTTACGATGAATGTAACTGATCGCTTGTCTCATTTTCTGTAACTTGGCATATTCAGGCAAAACGGGCGTCAGAAAGAGTTTATGATGCTGCAATTCCTGTAACCATGGTGTCATGATCATAAAGCACTTAAGTTTTCCGCAGTTCGTTGGGTTGCAATTTCCTCGATGAATTACATATTTAATACAGTAGTAGATGACATTAATCCTCATGTTACGATCACAAGCAAAAAATATTGTAATTTTGAAAAAAGGACGCCTGCAAGTTTGAGAAAATAATCTATATCTAAATTTATTTACAGTGTGTCCGGTTCATGGAATTGGAGTCCTTTTGATCCTTAAAAATCCTGCAATCCATCTCACCGAGTGTCACACCTCCATCATTTTTTTCTCCACTGCGTGAGCATCATTAGTTTAACCATCCAGTTTTCGAACCTCAACATAGTTGACAGGCATGGCTTTGTTCATCAGTAACTTTTTTCTTTTATAGAAAATCACTTAGACAGAAGTCTAAGGACCATACATATTAGCAGCAGTGCTTGTTTGAAGCCTGCTTTTCATTGTTTTTACACAAAATAGCAAAATTAAGCGTATCCAAGTTTTGAAGTCGATGGATAATATGGATAATTTTACAGCTAGTAAGCACAAAAGATATTGGATTAATTCTTGAGTAATTGTTTGCATCATTGCTTCTTGAATTTTCATAATATCTGAGATTGAATCTCCCTTTCATTGCTTGATAGTAAAGAAACTGGAACCTTAGCAGAATTTCCCTGGATTCAGCCTGCAGTTCTATGTGCATGCGTTGTTGTTCCTTGACCCAGCTGAAAGCTAGATCTGCACCTCTTGTTGCTCCCCAATCTCCAGACTGGCCCGAGTGTCCTTTGCTATCAATATTGTTTCCTGCAGCATCCAAGATAGTTAGTGCAGAGAAATATTTGAGGTTTTCAGGAATCTGTATAGTACATATTTTGATAATGAACCCAAAATCCTGAAGATTATGTTAGTTCTGTTTAGAGGGGACTGTAATGTTTTCCTCTGTTTCAGCCTCTTCACCATTTAGTAAGAGATCATTTAAAGCATGATCTGGTAAGTTGTGAACTCTGTTATAATCACATAGTGTTGTTTAATGCATAGAGATGTGTGTTTGGCATTTGGCTTAGGGTGACTGAAAACTACATCACACCTTGCCTTCCAAATAAACCAACGAGTGGTAGCATAGATATTGATGTTCCCAGAGGGATCTCCAGATAGAAACCAAGAGTTAAACCAGTCCATGAAGTTTGTGGTGTTATCAAACTTGTTATGAGATGTTCCAATAATTTCATGCCATACTTCAGTTGCTGCAGGACAATTTAGGAAAAGATGTGTCATGGTTTCCTCCCCACTTTTGCATACTTGGCAGATAGGATCAATATAATGCAGTATGTTTGCCTTTTTTGCATTTGTGGGTAGGATTTCATGAGCACATTTCCATATAAATATCTTGACAACTGGGGGAATGCTCATACTCCAGATAGACCCCCAATTTCTAGTAACTATATCATTCCTGTATAAGTTGTCTATCTTTGCCTTGTAAATGGCTTTGACAGAAAACTTTCCAGTGTCATTTAAATTCCAGTGAATTGTATCTTCTTCCCCTGGGTGAGTATTCTAGAGCCAAAATGGCTTGAGCAATATTAGGATTGAAGATGTGATGCACCATTTTTGAATTTCAGTTCCCATTGGGGTTCATAAGGTGTGTCAGGGTTTCAATGTGTTGTGGGAAATGGTTGGGTTTTATGATCTTATTGGTAGAGTTTGGAATCTAGAGACCTTCCCAAATTTTGTTTCTCTTCCCATTGCCAATTCTCCAATCACAGTGGTGTTGTATATTCTATATGCCTTCAAGAATACCTTTCCAAATCCAAGAGTCTCCATCTTTATCTTTTGTATCCATGTTCAGGACATTTCTCCCTAGAAGATACTTGGCATCCATTAGTTGAAACCATAGAGATTCTTTATCTTGTTCCAGTCTCCAGCCAATTTTTGTGATCATAGAGTTGTTGAAGAGTTCCATGTTCACGAATCCTAATCCACCCAGCTCTTTTGGTTTGCAAATAGCTGTCCAAGCCTTAGGGTAGTAGCCTTTGGGATTCTCCAGATTTTCCCCCCAAAATAAATCTCTTTGAATCTTGTTTAAATCCTGACAGGTTTGTTTTGGAATTCTGAAGCAGTTCATTTGGTATATACTAGCTGTTGAAGTAACAGTTTTAATTAGGATTTCCCTTCCAGCAGGATTTAGTGGAACATTTTTCCAGCTGGATAATCTTAACTTTAGTTTATCAACTCCTGACTTGAAGGACTTGATTTTACTTCTGTGAGTAAAGAGAGGAGAACCTAAGTATTTATCATCTAGTTGAAGAACTTGAACTCCCATAATTTTGCTTATAATAGGTATAAGAGTTGGGTCAGTATTCTTGCTGAAAAATACTCCAGATTTGTTGAAGTTGATAAGTTGGCCAGAAGTATCACCAAAAATGTTGAGGATGTCCATAATATTCTGAGCTTCCACTTTGTTAGCTTTGCAGAACACCATGCAGTCATCAGCAAAGAGTAAGTGATTAATATCGGGAGCACCTCTGCAGATTTTTACTCCAGTGATGATGCCTAAATCCTCAGCATGAATGGGATTCCTGGATAGAGCTTACATGAGAAAAGAAAGAGGTAAGGGGATAGGGGGTCACCCTGTCTTATCCCTCTAGAAGGTCTGAAGAAGTAGTCAGGGGAGCCATTTATAAGAGCATCAGAGGTGGTGGTAGTGATGCATTACATGATTTTTGTGTACCATTGATCATTGAACCCCATCTTTGTCATATTAGTATTAAGAAAAATCCAATCAACTCTATCAAAAGATTTTTCCATATCAATTTTTATTCCCATGCTTCCATTTTCACTTTTAATACCTCTTTTGGATCTCATAGAGTGAATGAGTCCATGAGCAATGGAAATGTTGTCAGATATTTTCCTCCCAGGAACGAAAGCATATTGGTAGGGGGATATTATTTTATTGAGGTAAGGTTTCATTCTCTGAGCAAGAAGTTTGGATATGATTTTATAGGTAGTGTTGCAGAGGCTTATGGGTCTAAAATGGCCTGGAGAAGTTGGGTTATCCACCTTAGGTATGAGAGAGATGAAAGTAGATTTCATCTCTTTTAGCATATGTCCAGAGATGAAGAAGTGTTGCACCATATTGACAATGTATTCTCCAATCAGGTCCTAGTTGGCTTGGAAGAAGTTAGGTGGGAAGCCATCAGGTCCTAGAGCTTTGTCTTTTACCATGCTGAAGAGGATGGATTTTACTTCATTGTGATCTGAGGTTCTGTTAAGCATGGTGTTATCAGTTGTGGTGATGGTGGTAGGGATTGAGTTGATTATTTCTGGGTTGATGATGTTGGTTTCAACAGTATCCGTACTAGAGAAATGTTGTGTGAAGCAATTCTTCAACTCTTGATAATCAGTAATCCAGTTTCCTTTATTGTCTTATATAGTATCAATCTTGTTTCTTCTAGTTCTGCTTTTGGTTGCTCTATGGAAGTAGCTTGTATTTTGATCTCCCAGCTTTATGAATTGATCTCTACTCTTAGTCTTCCAAAAAAAATTCTTCAATATCTTCCCAATCTCTGAGATTTTTTCTGGCTAAAGAAACATCTTGACTTCTATCAGTTCTGAAGTAGTTGTTATGTAACCAAGTGAGATGTTGCTTACATTCATCAATGTTAGTCTTAATATTACTATAGACTTCCTTGTTCCAAATTCTCAGTTGAAATTTGACATCTTTAAGTTTTCTGGATATAGTGAAAGCACTAGAACCAGTGAGATTCTTTCTCCAACACTCAGCAATGATCTTCTTACAATCCTTATGGTCCAACCAAGGACCAAAGAATTTGAAAGGAATTTTACCAAGGGCTACCATAATAACCAGTGTCTAACCAAGGAGAGCAGGCTTTACTATAGCATTGACTAGGCCTTAACCTGTGCTGTAACGGCACGGGCCTTGATGTTGGTTACTTTCTAAAATCGTACCAATTCAATCATGTTTTTGTTAAGTAATCGGTTTATAAGACCATATACTTACCTTGCAAAGTCGATCATACAATCACATGCAACACATACATATACCATATCATCCAACCTCATTGTGTCAGCGCAGCTAAACTGTACCGTTGCTAAAAATATGATTGCATACCGTGAAACGTTCTGTTTAAATTGCAGGGAGCAATTACAACGGATCGAACCACATTATGGCAGCACAACACAGCTAAACCTAAACCCTTTTGCCACGCAGATTTTCTCTAATTCTCGATAAAAAACTAAGGTTTTCATTCTCTCTAACAAATTCCAAAAAATATATATTACAGATATATATAATTTTGTATTTTTTTTTGTTTACGAATATTACAAATATAGTTTGTTTTACAAATATAATTTGTTTCGCAAATGTTGTTTGTTGTGTTTTCAAAATCATATTGTCGTTGTTATTCTTTTACTGATCTTAAATCCCCGTGAAGATATTTCTAACCCATACTTCTGTATATGAATCCTTACGTTTATCATCGATAGTATCAAGTCAGAATATATTTGAAGAGACAATTTGCACTTGATCCTAATTGATGATAATCAAAGATATCATAGTGATGCACGACCACACAAAATTGGTTTGATGTTTGTCACAACGTATGCCATCATCTGTTAGTGAAATATGAACATCATCCGCTACTGAAATACGAACCTATTAATCCAAAAAACAAAGGAAAAAAAACCATGTATCATCAAAAATCCCAAGAAATATTTAAAGAACGACCTTAGCGATATTGATTCAAAAAAAAAAATTCCTTGTAAGTTGTCTGCAAAAAAAATAAATACATATAGCACTTTTTCCTCCCATGTCTGTGTTCTGTATATGAACGAACACTTATGTTTATCATCGATAGTATCAAGTCTAAACCTGGTTGAAGAAAAAGTTTGGACTTGATCCTAGTCACCAGTTAAATATGAACCTAATAACCAAAAAAAAATCAAAAAAAAAAAAAAAGAGAAAATAAATCCTGCTTGTGTCATCAGAATTTCCCCAAAAAAGAAAGACATCAGCCACATTGATTCAATAATATTGCTTAGAGAATTCACAATACCTCAAGCTTTGAGAACACTATTTGTTATTCCCAGATTGGGTTCGAGATATTTGATGGTCAACGTGGCACACTCTTTCTTTTTAACATTCAACATTTATACTGTAAAGCAGTTCTAACTGTGATTACGCTAGAATATCAGTTACACCTCCGTAATTATTGCCCCATATCCCTGTATATATTTTTATAATTAATACTGTAAAGGTATTTATAGGTTTATGGGTCTCCCAATATATTCCCGCCAAATGCAATGAATACCAACACATTCAAGGAATATTTATTTCCATCAAATTACGGGAAATATAATCTTGGTATTTTTCTAAACATGCCAATATATTTTATGAAATTTTCAGGTAATGAAAATATTTTTAGTTATGAAAATATATTTCCTGATTCGCAAAAATTCGTAAGACCATTCTCTACCTTTCCAAGTCGGTCATACAATCTGTTCATCTTTGAAATATTATGTCCTCAAAACTTATGGCCACACCTGACAATAAGTGCCCTCGCATGTCTTTTTATGGTCGAGTAGTATGGGGTTCAACTACAATATGTATTTTTTTGAGAGAAAGAAATTGTAGACTCTTCGCGTACCAATCCGAAAATTTAACGTTATCATCAGTTGTTGTGTTTATGATACTATATCAATTTTATTGGTCAAAATCAGTACACAAAAGTTTCTTATTATTGTGTCGTGCCGGTTGTATCTTAGCTAGGTATTCGTTTCTCCCTATTTCGCTATTAGAAAACGAATGTTTACTAAGTTAGGAGAGATAAAAAGCGGTCTTGATTTGTGCTCCCAGTTGTAAAATACATATTTATTAGATTAATTAAGAGGAAACTTAATGATGAAAATTTAATAAATTATTCATTATGAGAGATTAGTGAGACACTATTAATAGAACACTCATAATGATTAATTTTAATTAGAGCAAACCACAACCATGGATTTAGCTTTTCCCAGCATGCATCATGACCACTCTTTATCTAGGCTAAGTTATTCATGCTTTGTTTAATTGGAGCAAACCACAACTATGGATTTAGCTTTTCCCAGAATGCATCATGACCACTCTTTATCTAGGCTAAGTTATCATGCTTTGTTTTATACTCTTGATATGGTTCAGAGATAAATCAATAATCTCAATATCAAGATTATTCTTCCATATCATAACTAGGCCTCCAGCTGTGCCACTAACACCTCCTGAGTTTACAAACCAGTCGTTATGAACATTAACATCATTCGTAGTCTTCTTGAGCTTATCTTGTTTTTGTTTGGTTTCAGAAATAAAGATGATATCAGGGTTTAGTTTATTTAACATATCATTTAGGTATTTTTTTAGCATCCTTTGTTCCCAGGCCTTGGAAATTCCATGCCAAAGTGGTAAAGAATTTCCAGAAATAGGAAACATTGGGATACTTTGAGGATGGTCTTCTAGCAATGGTATCATAGTAAGGAAAGAAATTCAGATGAAAAATTAGTCTATCAAACAATAATAGCATAAGAATGAGTTGTTAGGGAGTATAGAAGTGTACCATGGAGTTTGATGAAGAGCTTCCCAAGTCACCATTAGCCATCAAGAGGTTGTTGGAGTCCAAAGGTTCAGCAGATAAGTCATCATGGTTTTTGAATCTTTTGAGTTGGTCAGAATCAGTTGAAATGATGTCAGTTTCATCCTCAGTCTGTAGAGGTTTCTTCTTTTTGGATTCCATCATGGTAATCCTGAGAACAGGTGGAGTATCTTGTTCAAATACATGTGCTTTCTTTTTTACCTTCCAGGCTTTCTTCTTCTTCTTAGCCATATCAGCCTCCATTCTCTCCTTAATTTGAGCTAGAGTTAGGAGGGTGTTGAAGGGAAAGGGCTTTGGAGGAGGGAAAGTTGGGAAAATTCCACCTGGGTTCACAGCTAGAAGTTGCTCATTGTTAGTTGTACTTGCATTTTTGGTTCTTGCAGCAGTATTCATTCTTGGGAGGTTTTTATTGTAGTTGCCAACAATTTTCTTGGAAAGTTCCAACTTCTTGTTTCTGATCTGGCAGGCTAAGACATCTGGGTGTGAGGTATCAACTTCCACATCAAGTGAAGGTTGATCTCCAAAGGTGATTGGGTCTTTTTAGGAGGAATAAATATTTGCAATTGCTTTTTCTAGTTCCATCTTTTTAGCAAGTTTCATATTGTTCTGAAATTCAGCTGCAGCATCAACATTTGAATATGGCCTGTGTAAATGACATCCTTCCCAGCTTGAACAATTTTTTGTTGTTGTGTTCTTGGTGGGGGAGATGGTTGAGGGGTTGGGAGGTTGTTGTAATGGGACTGGGAGTGATTTGGTGGTATGGTACAAGAGGGGCATGGGTGGTCAAGAACTCTACAGACTTTGCAGAATTTTATTCCATTGAGAGCATAAGCAAATTCAAGTCAGTGTGAAATAGTTGTGGTTTCAAAAGCTTCAATACCAAATTTAAGAGGCCTAGTAACATCAATGGTAAGCTTTACCTCCATTTTTTTTTCAAATCTGTCCCTCCCATAAGCCTTTTTAGCAGTTTGGTATACTCCAACTGGCCTGAGGATGCCTTGAATGTCAGGGATGATGTGTGTAAGTATTCTTTTGATGAGCAACCAAATCATCACCTTTTTGAATTGTTCTTCATCAATCAAGTCAGGACCTCCTGCAGGAACACCTACCAAAACCATGAGTTTGTTAAAAACTCCCCTTGTTCCTCCATTTCTCAAGGTGGGGTAATCTTCTTCATGAGTGAGTCTGAGGATATAGTAGTTTCTTCTCCTATTCCAGATTTCCTCTTCAATTCTACTTTGAAGTTCCCAGTGAGCATTGATGAAACTGCTTATTCTAGAAGTCTGGAAGCAAATGTTGCTGCAGAGTTTTCCAATAAAACACCATTTCCAGTCTAAGAGTTGTTTAGTTTTGATGTTTTCAGAATTGATGAAAACTTTAAGAAAAAGGTACCCAGGGATATTAAGAGTAGTGTTCATCTTTTTTACTAGGTTCTCAATAATTGGTGAGGGTGTGGTTGAAGATGAATCCATATAGAAGTAGAAATCAGAACTGCAGGGGAGGATGAATGTAGGGTGATGGTCACTAGCAAGTAAAGGGTGAGTAATATAGATAGATAAAAGGAGGGAAGAGTAGAAGGCTTTAGTTTGAAATGAGTCACGGGTTCATAGCTTGATGTGTCGTTGTTATTCTCTTTTGTGTGACTGAGAAAGTATTTTGTCCCGGTGCAGTTTAGTTGCTATTGTAGGATAGCGACATTAGAGTGGCAAAAGTACCCTCTTTTATTTGATTGGGACCGGACATCATGCACATGCGGAGGTGTAGACTTTTTCGTGGCGAGAGTCTTGATGGATAATTGTACTTGGTAGCTAAACCCAAGACAACAGAAAGAGTTAGTATCAAGAAACAAGGTTAGCTTTTTATCTTTTTCCGATTTGATGCCTTTGGTTTGTGCCGTGACTTTCCTTTGACTAACAAAATAATAGAAGAAACTAGAGTCATATTAATATCCACTTAGAGAGTATGGCTTGTAATTTTGATCTCTGTGGGCCAGCATAGTCTAATTCCAGTATGAATCCTCCCATGGGTCTGATAGCGAAACCAGTGGGGATTGATTCGTACCCGAGTCCAAATCTAAGATAGTGAAAATTTTGCAAATGCCAAGTGTTTGAAACCGCTCCGCATGAGCCAATGAAGGTATATTATAGGTACAATTCCAATTCATAGGGCCAATAGACTTGACATTGCACAATTGCGTGTGAAAAAACTGACTAGTGTAGAGTTCCTTGATAATTAAATAGAGGGAAGAAACGATCAACAGTTGCGATGAAGAGTCAGTTGGTCTTCCAAACCATATTATAATCAGGGCGGAGAGAAAACTTTTCATTTTCTCATTCAGTTTCTTCAAATCAGAAGAACAAAGAATTGCAGTTTCCAATTTCAGAAGAAATATCAAGCCATGCCTCGAGTATTGTATTGTGAGGGAGACATCGTAGAAGAAACGCCAGAGATATTGATGGAGCATACTATGGATTGGTACAATCCTCATATCCCCATCTCTAGTCTGCCATATGGTATTGCTTTTCCAAATGGTAGGGAGGAAGTGAACTACACCCGCAACTTCAATTGGTATTTGGCTAATTTGCGCCACAATCGAAGATTAAAATTGGAGCAAATATATGATCGAATCCCTCCAGTAAATGGGCAAATCATGAAGAGGCCAAGGTTTAATCTTCCATCTTCTAACTAGGTAAGCATCTTTGACATGCAAGATTATGAAAATTCTTATTCTTTTTTGATTAAAATCATTGCAATAAGAAATGGATTCAATCATGACTAGGTGGGTGTTTATGGAACCCCTATTCCACCAATTTTACATAGTGTTGCTGGGGTCCAAGATAGGGTTTATCCTGAACGAGATGAGGGGAGGTATGTATTTCAAAACAACGTTAATTAAGTTTGTAGTGGTAGTGGAAGTGGGACTAGAGACGAAAATGAGGCAACAACTACTGGTGGGGGTCGAGAAGAGCAAGAAACTCCTCCACAACCAATTGGTGATAGAGTATGGGTTGTCAATGATGGTTGGGTGGTGTTTGCAACTCATCTCAGGAGAGGGCGATTTGTGGTGAATGAAGGGGTGGTACTGGTGGGTGATCGGTTCGTGGTATGTGATGGGGTGCGTCGGGGTTTTTATGCAGTTACAATGCCTGAACCTGTCAGAGCAGCAATCCGAGAGAATGCCTCCCATTCCTCCTCATTCTGTGATATTCCTACAGTTGGACATGTTGAGCCCTATGGTTGGAAAAATTTCCGCTGAGGTGGCGAGCTATTGCTAATT
Source organism: Papaver somniferum (assembly GCF_003573695.1). Lineage (NCBI taxonomy): Eukaryota > Viridiplantae > Streptophyta > Magnoliopsida > Ranunculales > Papaveraceae > Papaver > Papaver somniferum. Next base: position 15,413,970 of record NW_020628818.1, read on the forward strand.
CAGAATATGGGGAGGTTAATCCTTCTCATGGTGGACCAGCACCAGGACCTGAGCCTACCCATCCCAATACAATTGAGGAGAATGTCGAAGATCCAGCTGCGCATGTCCCTGCAAGAGAAACTACAAAAGCATCTGGAGAGGCTAGTACTATCTAATTTGGTAATTATCACAACATAATTCATAGAGGTGTGAGGATTAGCCAAATAGCATATGAAAATATTAACTCTTTGAAATTTCTTGGTAGACAGAAGACTTTTTTCCCTTTCGGATTTAATGATTACATGCTTATGCTTTTGGTAATGTAATTCAGGTATATACAAGCAGACTATATCCAAGGTTAAGGATATTGGATGTTATTTTGGTCATCGTATTGCAATTTAGCCAACAGATTATTTTAAATTGGATGTGTAGACTAAGATTTTCTTGATTGCATATGCAGGAGTTACTAATGATAGCTAGTGATTTATGTTTAGTGAAAATAGAATTAGAATGAGGAATGTTAAATTTAGTACTATTATAGAGAAATTGAATGATACATAGATTGGTGTGCAGGAAATTCTCAGAGAGGCAAATTGTAGAGGAATATTGAAACTTATAGGGAGGACTTACCAGCTCAAACCTGTTTAGTTGCTTCCAGAGGTAGTGTATAAAATAAAAGAGATTGTAGAAATTCCAACTCCCGTATATTGAGTAAGAGGTGGAGGTGCTAGCCAAAGAGAAAAACCAGATTTGCTTATGATGTTTGGGATTTCTGCTTAGGTACTGCTTCAGGATGAAAGATTTATTTAGCTTGCATTCTTCAGAATGTAATACATCATGTAAAGCAGTGTCATTTATGTTGAGACCATTGCATAGATGTATGAGAAAGTAATAGGAATTAATTCTCTTATAGTTCAGATGTTGATTATACTTCATGGAAGGGGGAGTTCCAGCTTCCAGACTTGTGTCTTCTGTGATTTGATCTATGTTTGTGACATTAGTGATTGTAATCTTGTTTGAAACTTTCAGATTGCGGGTGAACTGGTCGATTCTGGAGTAATTTGAATTTGCCGGAATAGTAGTGATTTTAGTTGGATTGGTCATTTGATAGCAAGATAGATACTAGATTGGTACTAAAATCTGTTAGGATTCATTCACAAATTACCAGGAAAACAAACAGAAGAGAGTTTTGACATGAATTTAGAGTTTTGACATGAATTACGGCCGGAATTTCCGGCCGAAACTAGCTGTTGGACACAACCATACAACCCAATGGCCAGTAGAATTAGCCGCCGGGGAGAGGAAAAAAGGGTCTTAGGAGAGAGAGGGAGTCGTACTAGGAGAGAGAGGGAGGGAGTCGTACTATCTGGATTCCACTTTAAAAGGCTGTAATGAGGCAAACCAAAAGTTGTACTAGGAGAGAGAGGGAGTCATATTAGGCTGGTAACTTCTTTTTTGAGTTGGGGGACCGGTTGAGAACCCTGTTCATAGAACAGTGGATCCTCATACACCTCCCCTATGGGGGAGCCGTATTCGATCCTCCGTATGGGGACTAAAAATGTGTTGTAGTAACAGGTGTGAGGTTGGCGGGCTGGGCTGACAGTGAGGTCGGCCTAGTTTGCTGGGCTTACCAAAAAAAAGTAATTTATTCTTATGACCCTAGAAATTATGGGTTTTACTGTTTTGGCCCAGGGTTATTTAATAAAATTTTCAAATTATTCCAGTGGTCCTGGAATATTATAGGAAGTAGGATTAACAAAATAATCGGTGTGCATATTGCTTGCACATAAAATAAGTGTGCATATTGCCTGCACAATATAAAATATGAACAAAATTAAAAAAATTATTTACAAAAATCAGTGTGCATATTGCTTGCACACTATTAAATATGAAGAAAATTAAAAAAATTATGTACAAAAATCAGTGTGCATATTTCCTGCACATAAAATCAGTGTGTATATTGTCTGCACACTATAAAATATGAAGAAAATTTAAAAAATTATTATTTAAAGAATAAAAATTATGTAAAATGAAAATTTGATAGTTGTATTTACGCTCGTTGTGTAGGTTTTTCAAAAAGCTTTCCAAGTATATAAAATTTGTCGAATTTTTACGTATGATTCGTGAGACATGTTATGTTCAAGTTGGCATGACAATCATACCCTTAATAAAGGATATATTTATTTGATAACATCATCAAACATTTTTATCCAAATAGCCCTCCTTTTGAAGTGATAGTGAGAAAGAGAGAACAACAATGGAAGAGAGAAGAACTTTTCTATTAACCATAGGAGAGGACCCCATTACATAGGTTTAGTGTTCTATGTATACAAGTAGAAGGGAAAACCCTAGTAGTCTACTGGACCGAACATCCATGGTCCATATGCCCTATAACACTCCCCCTTGTGCGGTTCAAAAACGGAACTTAAAATGTGTTGCCTCGTTAAAAACCTTGACAAGGAAAACCCAATGGAACAAAACCTTGACGAAGGTAAAAGAGTACAACGTGTTGATAAAGCTGGCCACTTCTCTTCGGAAAAACCTAAAATATAAAAACCCTGTGGGAAAAAGATAATTTCAATCGGAGAATCATAAACCTAGCGTTGTTGTTGTCTCATTAAAAACCTTGTCGAGTAACAAAAACCCATTGGGACAAAATAAAACTCGGTGAAGGGAAAAGGAGTTCAACAGACACTCGCTCCCCCTGATGTTGACATCATATCATTAGATACTCCCCCTGATTGCAGTCAAGGGAGTTCGGACAATTTCCTTAGTCCAATACTCTTTACGTTCTTTTCAAATAAGGACTTAGGAAGTGACTTAGTAAATAAGTCTACCACATTCTCATCAGACGGTACTTTGTTGACTTGAATGTTTAAGAGACACTGTTGTTGCTGATTGTAAAAGAACATTGGTGAAATATGTTTTATATTATCACCCTTGATATATCCTTGATTCATCTGTTCGATACAAGCTGCATTATCTTCATAAATGCATGTTGGCTCTTCAGTGGTGGAATTCAAACCACTCGTCCCTCGAATATGTGTAATTATAGACCTTAACCATATGTACTCACGAACCGCTTCATGTAGGGCAATGATCTCTGAGTGGTTTGTGGAGGTACCTACAAGAGTTTGCTTGGTCGATCTCCAGGATATCGCTGTGTTCCCTATGGTGAATACATAATCAGTTTGGGATCGAGCTTTATGTGGGTCAAAGAGGTACCCAACATCAGCAAAACCAACCAAAACATTATTTGGGGTTTCAGTGTAGAGGGTTGATTTAGAAATCTTCCTTTCGTCCTCATAGGGATAAAATAGACCCATGTCAATGGTTTCTTTAAGGTATCTGAATATAGTCTTTATACCATTCCAATGACGCTGCGTTGGCGCTAAGCTATATCTATCTAACAAGTTCACTGAGAATGATATATCAGGTCGAGTACATTGTGCTAAGTACAATAATGCGCCTATTGCACTTAGGTAGGGAATTTCATCTCCCAATACCTCTTCGCCATCTTCCTTTGGACGAAATGGATCCTTTTGTACATCTAAACTTCGACCAATCATGGGAGTGTTAGCAGGATGCACCTTGTCTATATTGAATTGCCTGAGTATCTTATGGACATATGTAGACTGGTGGATTAGTATTCCACATGCTCGGTGTTCTAGCTCGAGTCGTAGACAAATTCGAGTTTTCCCAAGTTCTTTCATCTCAAATTCAGATTTCAAGTAGCTTGCGGTTTCTCTTATTTCATCAAGAGTACCTATTATGTTCATATCATCAACATAAACAGCTATAATTGCAAATCTGGAATTCGTTTTCTTTATAAATACGCAGGGGCATAACTCATTATTTGTGTATCCCTTCCCAATCAAATAATCACTTAGACGGGTATACCACATCCGCCCGGATTTCTTTAATCCGTAAAGTGAGCGTTTCAACTTAATCAAAAACGCACTCCGTTGTTTAGAGTTACTTGATTCGGGCAATGGAAGGCCATCAGGCACTTTCATGTATATCTCTTAATCTAGATCCCCATAGAGATATGCTGTAACCACATCCATAAGCTGCATTTCAAGTCCTTATGAAACTACCAAGCTAACTAAGTAGCGGAACGTTATGACGTCCATTACGGGAGAGTATGTTTCCTCATAATCAATTCCAGGGCGTTGTGAGAAACCTTGCGCCACAAGGCGAGCCTTATACCTCAAGACTTCATTCTTCTCATTACGCTTTCTGACAAATACCCATTTATGTCCTACGGGCTTTACACCTAGTGGGGTTAGCACTACCGCACCAAATACCCGTCTCTTTGCCGGTGAATTTAATTCTTCCTGGATTGCAACTTCCCATTTAGGCCAGTCTGCTCTTTTTTGACATTCTGCGATAGAGCGTGGTTCGATGTCATCGTGCTCAATGATCTCTTGAGCAACAGTGTATGCAAATGCATCATCAATCTGCGTGGAGGATCTTTCCATCAACACGTATGCACTCTCATAATCCATAGAGATTTCTTTGTTCTCTGGAATCATTTCAAACATCGGAGCGTCCTCCAGTATTGATTCATGGACATAACTGTAATCAGAGATAATTTCATGAGAGGGATTATCTGTATTGATGATTAATGGATCAGATTGTTCCTTACTCACTCTTTTGTTCCTTGGGTGAGTATCCATCGAACCAGGTGGTCTTCCTCTATTTCTTTGGGGTCCACTGCCTCAGCTACACTTCCGCCAAGTGTAGGTTTGACACCTCTATATAAGGTTCCTTTTCCCGTATTAGGGATTTCTAACCTTGCAGGCACGTTTGCAGTTGGTATGTGTGATCTCGTCACTTTAGCAATATCAGTGAATGCATCAGGCATTGAGTTTGCCACATTCTGAAGATCAATAATTATTTTCACTTCACTTTCACATTGTGAGGTGCGGGGATCAAGATGAGACAATGTGGGGACACACCACGACAATTCCTGTCGTTCCCTTATGAAATCCTTTTCCATACCTCCCCCTAACGACGGGAAGGTTGTCTCATCAAAGTGACAGTCCGCAAATCTAGCGGTAAAGAGATCGCCTGTCAAAGGTTCCAAATAGCGGATAATTGTTGGGGATTCGTATCCAACATAAATACTTAATCGTCTTTGGGTACCCATCTTAGTACGTTGTGGGGGCGTATTAGGCACGTATACAGCACAACCAAAGATACGTAAATGTGAAATATCAAGCTCATATCCAGTTACCAACTGGTACGCAGAAAATGGTGGGATAATAGTGGGTCTAAAGAGAATAAGTAATGCTGCATGCAATATGGCGTGCAGTAATGGGCATGTTGGAACGCATAACCAATGCCCTAGCTATCATCTGTAACCTTTTGATGGTAGCTTCTGCGAGACCATTTTGAGTGTGTACATGGGGTACGGGGTTCTCTACATCAATTCCGATTGACATACAGAAATCATCAAATCCTTTAGATGTAAATTCTCCAGCATTATCAAGTCTGATAGACTTGATTGGATAATCGGGGTGGTGAGCCCTCAAACGTATAATTTTTGCTAGGAGCTTTGCAAAGACAGCATTTTTTGTGGATAGTAAGGGTCGAAGCATCTATCAAAACCATAAAATACCTAAATGGTCCACACTCTGGATGTATAGGTACAAAAATATCACCTTGTATTCTTTGTAAAAATGGAATGTTTTGTTTTGCATATTTAGCATAGGATGGTCTCGCTCCTGTCTTTGCTAAAGAACAAGCTTTGCAAAATGAGTGGTGTGATTTTGACAAAGTCCACGAAGTAGAATGAGAGAGAGTTTGCACATCAGTTGCTTTATATGGCAGTGGCTCGCAGACGTTGTTACTTTGCATTGTAACTGTCTTTTGTCTCATTTTACTTTTCACTCGAAATAAAGGATGTCTGTGTGAGTTCTTTAAAACACGGATCAACATATCACGACCCGGGTGCCCCAAGCGGTCGTGCCAAAGCTTGTATAAGTCACTGTTCAACAGTACATCGTTGGTAACAACATGTGATTCGATAATCCGAATAGTAGTAGTGTACAAACCACTGGAGTGACTCATTAATTTCTCTAGAATACGTTTTCTTCCACATGTATTAGAGATAATATTTATATATTCAATTCCATTTTCACAGTGAGTTTCCAAGTGATAACCATTTGCACGGATATCTTTGAAGCTCAACAAGGTACGGTTAGCTCTTGGTGCATATAGAGCTTCTGTGACTTTAATCATTGTGCCATTTGGCAACAAAAATTGAGCATTACCTCGCCCAATGATCACTTGTGATGATCCAATCACGTAGTTATAGAGGATTTATAAGGAATTAAGTCAACAAATAATTGCCTATTTCTTAAAATAGTGTATGTGGAGCCACTATCAGCTAGGCACTCAATCTCTTCTGAGGATGACATTCCTACAAGTAAATGGTACTTCAGAGAATTCGGTCACAAAATTCAATCACGCAATAGATTATCACAGTAAAACAAATTAAATCCAAAGCATAATTAGTACCCATAAAAATTAAAAACCACTGATCCATCAACAAAAAAAAACAACTATAGTTTAAGACTACCTAACATAGTTTAAGTCATCAAAAGAAACATTTAAACCAAAGTCTTCTAAACCACAAAGAAAAAAAATAAACAAGTTTTTAGGATCAAAGGATAAATAAAAATAAAATAACAATCAATCAAAGTCAGGTGTTTCCATAAGGGCATGGTTCTTTTTTCCCTGGAAGTGTGAAATGGTGAAGTTGACTTCTGGGGCATGATCATGTTCTTCCACACAGTGAGATTCTTGATCTATGGATTCCCGGTACTTTTTGTAGCTGGCTGCTACCTTGGCACTAGCCTTGCATTGCTGGTACCAATGTCCGGAGATTCCACACCTGTAACAAGGTGCATTGCCATTCTCTACCTTCTTAGGTGTGGGATTCTTATGTGTTTTTTCAACAGTGTTTCCCCTACCACTAGCTCCAGAAGTAGCATCTCTAGACCAGGTATTGAATGGCCTCCACGCCAATGCCCCCTACCACGATGACCCTTTTTTCCTCTTCCACGTGGGTTATTATCCCCACGTGAGTATGGAGCATGAGAATATGAATCATTTTTAACCCTCCTTTCTTTGTGGTGTTTTCCTTTGTTATCCTTGCCATAGTTAGCCTCGGGAATTTTCTTCTTCCCGGGGGCTCTAGCATTGTTGTTTGCTAGAACTTCATTGTGCCTTTCGGCTACCCGCAATAAGTTGATCAACTTACTAAAATTTGTTATTCTCTTGTTATCAACTTCTATGCGGTATTGGTTGGCTAGAATAACCGATGACAAAGGGAAAGTAGACAATGTCTTTTGAATCATATCTTTATCTGGAAGTTTTATCCTACAGAAATTGAGGTGTGCTTGTAGCTTAAGCATATCTCTTTGGAAATCACCTACCTTCACATAATCAAGAAACCGGATGTCATTCCATTGTTCGTTCAACTGTGGGATAAGGCAATCCTCAATGCTCCCAAAACGGCTTGCTAGTGCATCCCACAGTTCTTTAGGACACATTGTGTGTTGGTATCCCCAAAGGAGATTAGGGTCAATATGTTCCTTCAAATATAGAAGGGCTTCAGCCTTTTCTTTTTCAGTTGCTGGGGAAGCATCTTTTTCAGTAGAGGGTGTGATGGTGTGGGTGCATTCTGTTGCTACAAAAGCGATCTTCACATCATCCATCCAACGATGATATTCAAGTCCATATATATCCAACAGTCCAAACTCTTGTCAGATATATTCCGTCTTTCTCATCTACATAAGACAAGGCTAAAGGACATTAGTATGACCAAGTTTCTTAATGGCTTATGGAGTGAGAAACCAAAATTCTTTATGGTTCTTAAAATATCTCGGTTGAGTCAAAATCCATAGGACGACAGTGCCCCATTAACGGTTTAGATAAAGGCATTTTTTAAGTTAAAATATAGGTGATATTATAATAGACACGATCAAATACACACAAAAAAAGTAAAAAAAATATAATTCATATGAGATACAAGAGCATTTGGCACAATTACACCTCCAGAAAAATCATAGGTTGAACAATAATAAATTTATACATTATTAGAGGCCCTTTGTTAAGTAAGTATAATGCTGTAAAAATAAAATTAAAATAAACGATAGTAATATATGCATACACAAGTTCCAATCATCATTAGTAGTACAGATTAAAAATAAATAAACAACAGTTGCGGCATTGGATACAAAAAAAGTTACAAACAAAAGATAGTAACGGTTGCATGATACGACTATATTAATTGAATCACAATAAAAAACTCTAATACATATGATAGACCACATGATAATGGTAATAATATATATATTAATAATTATTATCATTAAAGAAATGTATTCCAATCATCCATTGAAGAGCATACGTTATAGGGAAATGCCCAACGTCATACGTTAAAATAAGAAGGAACGGTACATACATGTTAATTTGAAAGAAATTAATTATAGTCAGGGCATTGAGATGGGGATTCGTAATAAAGAAAGACAACACACATACACAATCACAAACGGACAAAAAAACTCTTGGCATTTCACAAAAAAGAAAAATAATCATAAAGCATACGTTATAGGTGCCACATCACATTAAATCGGATATAATAAACAAACAATAATAAAAATGTAAACAGATTCATACGATGATAAAAGAGGCAAATCAGTGGAAACAAAAATTAATGAATAGTCTTCTCTGACTTACAAAAGAAAACGTACAGACATGGGTAAACCCTTTTTTTTTCTTTATTAATACAAACTAGTATATAGGTGGTACAATCACAGTGCAGTAAATATATGTTATATTTAATCATGAATAAGAAATATATATAATATATACAGAGAGAAAATATTTATCCATTAATAGACCCATGTGACTGATAAGACATAGCAAGAGTAAGCATATATTTATCCTATGTGAGACCATTTCTTAGAAGTGAGCAGGCAATCATAGACTAGAATATGACAAAGCATTTGCAATCACAATCAAATAAAATAGTAAAATAAAAATCAGTAGACAAGTACATGGATAGGTCACAATCGGGTAGGGTAGTAAGTCAAAATAAACAGATTTACAGAATAGCATGTGAACAAACAAAGTATGGACAGATAAACCAAGTTTGACCAAACTGACGCAACAACATCAAAAATCATATATTAATGTTATATACATATCAATAGAGGAGACCAAGACAAAATGATTTCTTACACAAGCAAAATCAGGGCATCTTTATAATATTATAATAATTAATCATGGATTAAAACTATACCTAGGACATAGTAACAAATCAAAAGAAGAATAGGTCTCATATCAGGACAAATCATTCATAGCAGGACATAGTTATGACCAAAACTTAGCATATAGGACGAAAATATATTTTTGATTCTTAAAAAAACAATGAAACTGATCCGACAAATTCATACCTTTTACGCAAACCAATGATTTGAACAAACACAGGATAAATAAAGGTACCAAGATTAAACGCCGAAAGTGCTTTTCTTAAATTGATTCACTGATTTGATGTCAAAGATTCGCCGCACGGTTAGAGTTCGTGCGAGATAACGTTTTGAAGTGATAGTGAGAAAGAGAGAACAACAATGGAAGAGAGAAGAACTTTTCTATTAACCATAGGAGAAGACCCCATTACATAGGTTTAGTGTTCTATTTATACAAGTAGAAGGGAAAACCCTAGTAGTCTAATGGACCGCACATCCATGGGCTATAACACCTCCTTCTTTTCTAAGGGTCATTTCAACAAAATGAGTTAATTTTCTTAAAAATGACTCTTAAGTCAAGGGTTTTGTTATTTTGTGCACAAGATAAGGCCAATCATTGGTATCGAAAAGCGTAAAAAACTATAAAATATAAGAGAGAATGCTTCTTTGTATTTGGGAATGCAAATATTCATGAATTTTTGAAGTTCTCTCTCCACAAATGCATTCTCCAATGCAAATAAGCATTCTCTCTTATATTGATCAGTGTCGCCCTGAGATCTTGATGCCCCAAAGATAGTATACATAATGATGCCCCTATGCATGGTCATTATGAAAATTTTTGAACAGTTTCCAAAAACTAGATAACAAATTAAGATCTCGCCGCAAATACCTCCAGGATTATTTTTTTTCTCTCTTGTAATAAATCTCCAATCGTGGACTTTTGTATTAAAAGAACTGACACAAAAAAATCTTGCTGCCCCAAAATATTTGCTGCTCAAAGCAGTACTTTGGATGCTTTGCCTCGGGGCCGGCACTGCCAATGATTGTCAAGATAACAAACTCTTAAGTCAAAGACCATTCGAGTAAGAAAGAGTGTAGAGAGGGCTAAACACTTAATTTCCACCAAAAAAATAAAAAAAAAGTCGGGGGACCAGTAAAATTCTGCATACACATGGCTAATTTGTTTCGACCATATCTTTGACTACGGGTCACCTATCTAGTACGTGTCTAGTGGTTTTCCTAAAAACCGTTCTCTTCTCTTTCCTCTCTTCTCTCTAAAACACACAGCCACTTATTTTCTTTGTTTAGAATCCTTGATCTTTCCGGGTTAGAGTTGATTTTTCAGATCTGCCGGGAAAATCAAGGTAAGTACTATTAGTTTTTATAATTTTATTCAATAAAACAAATTCTTGGATTGGTTTCTCTTGATCTTTCTACCAATCAGCTCCAGGTTAGTATTTCTTTAGAATTCAGAGTTTTTGAATTTCACTGTTTACTTTGAATGATTTTAGATGAGACCAAAGATGAACTTGCAGTAGGATTGCGCTTTATTAAGGAAAGCGATATATTAGGAAAGTGTCGTAATATATTTCCAAGACCGTAGTGGTCAGTCTATGGAAAGTATTGTCCATATAAGTCACGAATTTGAGACCCATAAGGAAAGGCTCAAGTTCGTGCTTTAGGAAGGATTGTTCACCAAGTTTGAGTCATGTATAAATAGCTACGGCATTACAATGAATAAGATAAGAACGTGATTTACCTAAGTTTTAACATGGCATCACGAGCCAGTTGAAAACCCTAAAAAAAAAAGAGAAGAAAAGAAAATCGTTGAGAATGGGTGGTGACGTAGAATCATCAAACAAAGACAAGAATATAGAATATGATACGCAGAGGAAGAATCCAGTATATCACCTAGGATCGAGTGATGGTCCAGGTATTATCATCACACCGGTTGTTCTAAAAGGACACTCGAATGAAGATTGTTTTCAGCTTATTGGATATCCTGAATGGTGGAGAGATAAACCTAGAAGTGGAAGAGGATATGGTCGAGGAGGAAGAACCGATGGTAGAGGTCGTGGTGGATTTGCGAATGGCAGAGGAGGTAGAGGACAAAGAACTGGCAACCAGGTTCGAGCACATAATCTAAATATATCAGAGACAAAGCAGTCAAGTGGTACATATTCCTCAGACGGCTCAGATTTGATGGGAGTAACCGCAACACAACTCAAACAGGTGCTTGACTTTTTGAATGCAAAGAAAAATACGTCCCAGCTTCAAGGTAAGCAAATTAAACCGACTTGGATCATAGACACGGGAGCTACAAATCATGTCACATGTAGCAGAGATGACATGATTGATGTGAAAGATATTGTGATGTGTACTGTTGGACTCCCAGATGGAAAATATGCACAATCTGAGAAAATAGGGACTATTATTCTGCAAGGCGGTTTTATACTTGATAATGTGCTTTATGTGCCTCAAATAACTTGTAACCTAATTTCAGTCACACAACTTATTGATGAGTTAGTATGTACGGTACAATGTACTAACAGTTTATGTCTTATACAGGACCGGTTGACGAGGAAGGTGATTGGAGTGGGTGAACGACAAGGTGGACTATATATTTTCAGTGGTGTGCCTCAAGTTGAAGTTATGGCAGTCAGTGGAGATCATACGAGCTGTGGCATCGACGAATGGGACATCCATCAGAAAAAGTATTGCAAAGGTTGCCGGGTGTGAGTAGATTGAAGAAGCATAATGAAGTTTGTGACATTTGTCCAAGAGCGAAACAACATAGGAGTAGTTTTGCTAGTAGTCTAAGTAAATCCAGTTGTATTTTTGAGTTGTTCATATAGATTTATGGGGTCCTTATAGGGCTACATCGTCTTGTGGAGCACAATATTTTTTAACAATAGTAGATGATTTTTCAAGAGGTGTGTGGATTCATTTGCTTCAAAATAAAACGGCAGTTGAACGAACGTTTCTTGATTTATTGCTCTTGTGAAACGACAATTTGATAAAGATATCAAAATTGTTAGAAGTGATAATGGTACCGAGTTTAATTCATTGCGTGGATATTTTAAGACTAATGGGATAGTTTTTGAAACATCGTGTGTGGTACTCCGCAACAAAATGGAAGAGTGGAGAGAAAGCATCAACATATATTGAATGTGGCAAGGGCTTTGAGATTTCAAGCCAACTTGCCAATACGGTTTTGGGGAGAATGCGCATTGACAGCTGCGTATTTGATTAATCGTACTCCTACACCTATTCTGAAAATAAAACGCCGTATGAAATATTGTTTGGAAAAAACCTATTGAAGTGTTTGGATGCCTGTGTTATGTGCATGATCAAAGTAATAAAGGGGATAAATTTGCAAGTAGAGGAAGGAGGTGTGTTTTTCTTGGATATCCGTTTGGTAAAAAGGCATGGCAAGTATATGACTTGGATGCAAGAAAATTTCTAGTGTCAAGAGACGTCCAGTTTTGTGAGAATAGTTTCCCATATAAGAATGAAGCATTGTGCAGCAGACAACAGTTTCGACTGATCAGCCTGGTCATTCTATTGAGACCGAGGTGACTGGTGTATCAGCTGAGACTGATCAGTTGATCCAGCGTTTGACTGGAGTGATGATGAAGATGTAACAGCGACAGAAGGAGAAAGTGCAGCAGTACCAGGCGTAACAGCGACAGTAGGAGAGTTGTAGGTATACCAGGCGTAACTGCGACAGGAGAAGCTGTAGTATACAGTGTGACTGCGACAATAGGAGAAGGTGTAGCAGTTCAAGATGTAACTCGATAGAAGGAGAAAGTGTAGCAGTTCAAGAGCGATCTGCTGAGCTTGTGAGTCCGGGCAATGATGTTGCAGTAGAAGGTGATATGGGTAAAGGAAAGCGTACGAAATTCCATCGAGTAGGCTTAAGGGATTTGTGACGCACACCATTCGAGAAAATAGTCCATCTCATCTTCATTCATCACAATCATCCTCCTCAGGTACGCCGTATCCTTTGACATATTATGTTAGTTGTGATAATTTTCTACACGTATAAGAAATTTCTTGCAGCTATAACGGCTGGTTCTGCACCTCGCAACTTTAAAGAAGCAATGAAACATCCAGGATGGCGGAAAGCCATGGAAGAAGAAATACGAGCACTAGAAGAACAAGTACCTGGGTTTGCAAGAATTGCCGGAGGGCAAGAGGCACTAGGAAGTAAATGGATATATACAGAGAAGTATGATGAAAATGGGAATTTGGTTCGTTTAAAAGCAAGATTGGTGATCTTTGGAAATCATCAGTGGAAGGCTTAGATTACAAAGAGACTTTGCACCTGTAGCAAAAATGACAACAGTGCGCACTTTTCTAGCTGTTGCAGCTGTTAAAAATTGGGAAGTACATCAGATGGATGTACACAATGCGTTTCTACATGGAGATTTGGAGGAAGAGGTGTATATGAAAATACCACCTGGATTTGCGAAAGGTAATCCTAATATGGTATGTAAAATGAAGAAATCGTTGTATGGTTTGAAACAGGCTCCACGTTGTTGGTTTGCAAAACTATAAACAGCTTTGAAGAATTATGGTTTTCGGCAATCTTATTCAGACTATTCTCTTTTCACTATGATCAAAGGAAAGATGCAACTTAATGTATTGGTGTATGTGGATGATTTGATTGTTGCAGGAAATAATATAGTGGAGCTTAATAAATTTAAAACATATTTGGGACAGTGTTTCAAGATGAAAGACTTGGGAAAATTGAAATATTTTCTGGGCTTGGAGATAGCTCGCAGTAAGCAAGGTATTTATGTTTGTCAACGGAAATATGCATTGGACATTATTATGGAGACGGGGTTATTAGGAGCAAAACCAGCAGAGTTTCCGATGGAAACTAATCATCGTCTAGCTTTGGCAACGGGGCCGTTGCTGAGTGATGCAAAAAAGTATCGTCGACTGATAGGAAGATTGATTTATCTGGCTGTGACTAGACCGGATCTAGCTTATTCTGTGCATACTTTGTCACAGTTTATGCAACATCCAAGACAAGAACATTGGGAAGCTGCACTTCGTGTGGTTAGATATTTGAAAAAGAATCCTGGGAAAGGAATTCTGTTGCACTCTGATAGTAGTCTAAGTTTAAAAGGCTGGTGTGATTCAGATTGGGCAAGCTGTCCTTTGACTAGACGATCATTGACAGGGTGGTTTGTACTTCTTGGAGATTCACCAGTGTCTTGGAAGACCAAAAAGCAGCACACAGTTTCTCGTAGTTCAGCTGAAGCAGAATACAGATCTATGGCTGCAGCTACTTGTGAATTGAAGTGGTTGAAGCAATTACTAGGTGATTTGGGAGTTCGTCATACACAGGGAATGAGTCTCCTTTGTGATAGTCAGTCGGCATTGTATATTGCTCAGAATCCCGTTTTTCACGAAAGAACCAAACATATAGAGGTGGATTGTCATCTCATCAGGGATGCGATAGTACAGAAAATTATTTCACCCTCTTATACGCCTACGGAGTTGCAGTTGGCAGATATCTTCACAAAATCATTAGGCCGAGTTCAGTTTCAAGGTCTTTTGTCCAAGATGGGCATTTGTGACCTACATGCTCCGTCTTGAGGGGGTATTAAGGAAAGCGATATATTAGGAAAGCGATATATTAGGAAAGTGTCGTAATATCTTTCCAAGACCGTAGTGGTCAGTCTATGGAAAGTATTGTCCATGTAAGTCACGAATTTGAGACCCATAAGGAAAGGCTCAAGTTGGTGCTTTAGGAAGGATTGTTCACCAAGTTTGAGTCATGTATAAATAGCTACGGCATTACAATGAATAAGATAAGAACGTGATTTACCTAAGTTTTAACACGCTTTGATCATGATTTTCATGTGTAAGTACAATTGAACTTTGTAGAAAATTTAGAATCATGGAGTCGTGTCATCAGCATAAAGTGATCTTTGTAGAAAACTTAGAACCACAAAGTTATGTTGTGACTTGTGAGTACAAAGCAAACTATGTAGAAGATTTTTAAAATCTTGGGGGGGTTTGACCTTGTGTTTTGATTCAGAAAGTGACTTTGTACTGCTTGAACCTGTTGATGTCTGAATGTTTATTTCGGAAATTGGGGTTGGGCTACTACTTATCTTGGTTTTGATTGAGGTCATCCTTGACATAGAGTCTGCTCTGTTGTGTTAAAGTTTGCAGATGTCCAAGCTTTAGTTTACTTCTTTCGAGCATTTACTGTTCTCGTAAGGTTTCAAATCCGGTTTTACTTCCGGTTTTTGTAAGCTTGGAAGTGAAATAGTTTAGACACTATCATTTGTATACATTTTCAAATTGATGAGCTCCAAATTAAACAAGAATTATTAACTTACAATTAAGTAATTAACCAGTTATGTAAGTCTAAAAACAGTTGCATGAAGGAGCTTCTGTAGTTCTGAAATGTGTTTAGTTTTTCTCATCATTGTTGCAGTTATTACTTATGTAGTTATGTTACATCTATCAAGTTTTCTGATTTTCTGACTATGTGGTACAGGTCATCCCTGATTCAATCGCAGGACTAGAAAAGCTAGAAGAGCTTAATCTTTCATCGAACATTCTGGAGTCATTGCCAGATTCTATTGGGTTGCTGGTGAATCTGAAATATTTAAATGTGTCCACCAACGAGCTCAAGGCTTTCCCCGGCAGTATTATCAGATGCAGGTAATCTAATGATTTTTTGTTTCCTTTGGAAACCCATTTTATCTTTCAGATTATCAATTAAGAAACACATTTTTCAATGCTCATCATAACTTCGTCATTTACAAAGTAGGGTAGTGCTTCATAATGCAGATCATTAGTGGAGCTGGACGCAAGCTATAACCAGCTGACTTATTTGCCAACGAAAATTGGTGAATCTGCAGAAGCTCTTGGTCGGCTTCAACAAAATTCGTTCCCTTCCCAGTTCTATTTGTGAAATGAAGTCATTGCGCCATTTGGATGCACACTTCAATGAGCTACGTGGTCTTCCAGACGCTATTGGGCTCTTAACTAATCTCGAGATTCTTAATTTAAGCAGTAACTTCAGTGATTTTAGGGAGCTTCCTGTCACGTTTGGAGAGTTGATCAACCTGAAAGAAGTAGATATTAGTGACAACCAGATCAGTGCTCTTCCTGATACATTTGGCCGCCTAGACAGTCTTACCAAACTTAACTTGGATCAGAATCCACTTTTCATTCCTCCTGCGGAGATTGTGAAGCAAGGAGTTGAAGCTGTCAAAGAATTCATGGCAAAGAGGTGGGTTGACATCTTACTTGAGGAGGAGCGTAAGAGTATGGAAGCACACACCCAGGCACAGAAAGGGTGGTTGACACGCAGTACTTCGTGGTTGACAGGATATTTGGCTGGCGGAGAGAAATCTCCAAAGGCACAAGTACAAGTACATTATCTCGACCAGGATTTATATTTCTTTGATCGTCCTCTTGACTATTCCAAATGTATATATGCTTGTACAGCAAATGATAAATAAGACACCCACACTTGGTAAGAAAACTGGTGTAGCCAGTGAATCCACTCTACTCTATTGCCATTTTATACTTTTCTTTTTGGTGAATTTGTTTCTTTTATCATAGTTTTGTAGATGCTGAGTGGCTTATTTCCATATTTTTCCTTTCCCCCCTAAACTACACTTCTTGCTATAAGCAGTGTAAGAAATTTGATTTTCCTCTTTCATTGTCACCCAGATTTCTCTCAGCAATTGATTTACATGTTCCGACTCAGGATGTGAACTGTCACCAGCAGTCAATAAAGGTATATAGACCTTGCCTTGAATACTGTCCCATTTCAAGTCCACACCATGTATGTTGGATAGCAAAACTTAATACCCAGCATGGTTTTGGTCTTGTTGTAATAGCTTCTTAGCCACTTTCTACCATCTCACCATTTGGGTGAATCCTACAAGCACCAAGTAAAGCAACTCAAACATGGGGTTCACATTTCACTTTCATCTTTTCTTTTCTAGTAGTTTTATTCCGATGCAAGCTAGAAAGGTGTATGAAATCTAAGACATTTTAAGAGTCAAATCCCATTTACAAGATTCTAATGCTTCATTTTTTTTAAAAACAACAGATTCTGTATCTTGTAACAAAGCTTCCCAGGCTAACGACATGTTCAGACCCAGGGTTTTGTTTTACGAAACGGTACGTAGCTTGGGATTTTCAGGTGAAATGTGGAATGAGAGGCGATCTAGGACCAGCGCGTAATGCAGTAGGTTATGTGGACAGACAAGTTTGGGGTGTTAACCATCTGTATAATCAACCTGTATGGATCCGATTAAAGGTCTGTACACAAATCATTTGCAATCCAAATTCTGTTGATTATTTCCTGTCCTAATGCATCTAAATTCGTTCAGGCTTGTACACTGAGTTATCCTGAATCCGGTCCACTTCGCGATAATGCTCCTAGTTTCTGTCTTGGTCCTTTTGAACCAGAAGGCTTATTGAGGTCTGTCAGTTTCACAACACTAGTCGCAGGACATAAGACAACAATCTTGGTTAAGATTTCATTTGTTTTACGTCTTTACAGTTCGATTTCAGCAATCGTCTCCGCTACAATTGGGGTGCATTTCGGCCATTTTCTTATTCACTTCAAGGTTAATAATCCTGCTAACTTCTTCACACAATCTATAATCAATCAAAAATTGAGCTGAATTAAGCTAATTGCAGGGCCACGTGGAGAGGCTTAAGCAATGGGTATCAGCGGCGCTTGTCTTGATTGTCGTAGCCAAAATTCTACATTTTACAGATGGTGAGCTACATTCTGAATGAATCAATGAGGCATGACCATTAGAAAATCTTAACCTTCTTTTGAAAATTTGCAGCCATTCCATTGAATAAGCAACTGTACAGCTTCAGCTATGTATGTTTTACAGCAGGCATAGCGGGTATCGTATTCTCCGGTTTCTACATCCTGGTAAATATATAAACAACAACTCTATTCGCAGAGTGTTTTTGCTTCTTATTTATATTAGAAAACCCGACTAACTAGTTTTGGTAGTACTGAAATTGAACGGATAGACGTTTGGGGATTTCGAGCACCATTTCTATTCCTAGAATGGATAGGAATGAATGCAATGCTAGTTTTTGTGCTGGGAGCTCAGGGTATCTTAGCTGCATCCGTAAATGGATGGTATTACGGAACCCCTGCAAAATCACTCGTAAGTATAACTCTGAACAACTGCTCTCTTTTATCGCGCTCCTGTCGATTTAAATTTTTACAATCAACATGTTTAGTTAACGTTAAAAGATTGTGTTTTTTTTTCAACAGGTACATTGGATAGAACAACATGTCTTCATTAATGTCTGGAAATCACAGAAAGTGGGAACGCTGTTATACGTGATTTTCGCCGAGATCACATTCTGGGGTGTAGTCTCAGGCATGTTGCACAAATTGGGCATTTACTGGAAGCTATGAGGACGTCAAAATTTGTGTACTGTTTGGATGAAAATACTTTGTTATCTACCAAAATGTGATTTGGATTGAAGAAGTTTGAAAACATAAATACTAGTCAAATTTTCTTAGTTCTAGTTTCTGGTTAGTTTCAGTTTGTAGTACTTTGGTCGTAGCTACACTTAATTGATGCAAGAAAATGTGATCCCAGTTAAACTTAAGCCGTTTTCTACATGGGTTTGGTCGGGCTCAAACATGATTAGGCGCGCACAAACTCTTCTGGCCAAGTCTGACATGATCGTGCTGTATGATTTTCTGGCTTAATCTTTCGTGAGCACTTACCATATACTGTAGTTTTCAGGGACGGAGACCCCAAATGTGGGCACATGAATTGATTTCCTCTGGATTTAAAGTTGAAGAAGATATGTATATATAGGCTGTCATGGGGTCAGTAATAAAATGGCTACGTTTCGCCATCCAGATCCAATTTTTAAAATCCCCTCCCTTGGTGGAAAGGACCGGCCTATACGCACTTTTCTACATCATATGCACCTTTTATGTGCTGGCCTTAATTTAGGACCCCATTATCCATTGATGAATTTTTTACAATTTTGTTGCCAACTCTCAACGAATATTTTCTTCTTTTCTTTCTGAATATGGCATGTTCTTCTCCACATTCAGTTCCCCTGAGGAATCAAAACGTCTGTATCATAGAGGTGTTGTGTGGGTTTGTCTTTTGAAATGTCAACGGGGCATAGCGAATTTGTTGAGGTGGAGTTGGATGGCATGGAATATAATGTCTGGGCACAAAACGGGATATGTTTTCAGGATTTCAGTGTCTAAAGTTTTAAGGGATTAGAACCCTAAAAGGGCCATATCCCACTTCGTTTGGTTTATGAAGATTTAGAATAGTTAGTTAATGAATAACTGAAATCTAATACAAGCCATGGCCAGCCAGCAGCCTAACAGTATGGTAACGTGTAGTTGTACATTATCTACGTCATGTGGATTAGTATTTTTAGGATATTTTAATAGCCTGACAGTAACCGCTCTATAACGGCTACTTAACCAAATTTTGCACCCTGGCTTTAATTTACGTAACAAGAAGGATATTTGATTCACGCTATAGTGCTGAGATATTATTGCAGACCTTATCTCGTTGCCTTGCCTGCTTATTAGTTCGCTATTTGTTTGCATAATTGAACCAGTGCCGACTTCACCAATTATTTTGCATGGTTAAGAGCAAGGCCTCATTCACTGCTAAATTGAGTGAAAGAGTGTGTTTTTAATCATGGGATAGGCTAAAAAAAATCACCTAAACGGCTGATCATGTGTCTCCCCAACATGATTTCAGTTACTTTAATATTATATTTTTTTTTGATTTTTTGTCTCCATAAGACAGAAGATCAGACTCCTAACACAAGTTTTTCTAAGGAGGCAGAAGATCAGCCGTCTAGTGAAGACTGTCGATCACTCATTCTTTTCAATGAGAGTGATTTTGATGAATGAGTGAGTGTTCTCACTCCACAGCAACACCTAATTTGATCAAATTTAGTGAGATTCGGTTATAAATTAGGATCATTTATTTTATACGGATTTTGGTGCCCTTCGCAATAATCTGACACCACTCATTAGCAATACTCATTATTTTGCACCTGACTAATATAGTGATCAATCGAGGAACAACAGTGCCTTCAGCTCAAGCGGCTAAACAGTGCTTGACTAAACAGTGCCTTCAGCTCAAGCGACTTCTAAACCGTTGGATCACTATGTTTCAATCTAAAATTTAAATCTGGAAATTTTGAATGTTTTAAGAGAAATGGTGGGTACTAAACTGAATGCGAATCCGACTGTTTATCAGATCATATTTAACATCTTAGAAAACGCTTGAGCAGAAATTCATCCCACAAAATCATGCGGGGTACCATTTGTCTGCCTGACATGTTTAAGATTAAGATGTTTCAAAGGTGGCAATGGTGTAGAGGTAATGCTAGATTATTGGTTAAAAGGTTGGAGAAGGCTATATAGGTGAGTGTAAGTGCTGCGTAGGACCCAAAATACTGGATTGGAAGCCAAGTTAGAAGTGTCCATTTGAATGAAGGTGCTTGCCGTGCAAGAGAACTAAACATAAAAAGGCAAATCAATCAAAAAGCTCAATCGCCCACTACTACTACTACGTCTAACAACTAAATAAATTAAGCAAACTTCTTAATAAAAAGTTGGGTTATAAAATAAATTACGCTGCATGCCACCTAGCTAACTTTAGAAAATACATGGGATCAGATTAGATTTGTTTCTGCTTTCTAGGTTTCTTTTTCATCCTAATCTTTTTTCTTAGTAAGAAAGTGTTCGAAGAAGTAGAGTCATACACCGTTAGATTAGTTTGGGATACACAATTTCAGAATGATTTTTAAAAACAGAAACGCTTTTACATGTTATCTAGATCATCAAGGCTGGCATCTTAATCTATGACTGTTAGGAGTTGCACGAGGCGGGACAAAACAGCATTTTGACTATGTAGCTATAAAAGAGTAGTCAGAAACTCAAATAAATATGGTAATGGATGAATTATTTGACCAGCATATATGTTGTTGGTTGTATATAGCTATTTTGCTGGATGCTTTTACACATAACAGCGTTTATCATAAAAAACCAACTAAGTCAACTACCCAAATAATGATACACTAGTGATAAACATGGACAAGATCTTAATTGGTGACCAAGCGTACAGTGTTATTGTTGATTAATAGTTGTGCACATTCAAATCCTAAACAAAAACTGAAGTTACAAAATTATAGTGATCTGAATTCAAAACTCGTCGGCACCCTAATATTTTATAGTACAAAATGAAATTACTTATTAATCTCTAAATTTTCAACCAACTAACGATTGAACAGTAATTAGATGTTATCTTTCATTTCAACCGGAAAACCTTTTGTTTGCTTTCGGAAGGGGGTTCTTTATGGTCGGGCCATGTTGGGACCTCCATTATTCCCTCTGCAAATCAAAACATACACCACTTTCACCGAGCTTTCCGCCTACATTATATTTTAACTCCCAACAGCATTATCCAACCATTAAACTAAAAAAAAAAAAAAAAAAACCGATAAGTTATGCCATGAAAATTCAAGTTCATTTAATCAAGGCCGTAAAATGCAACACTGATCGAAATTAATATCATTCTCCTCCACTGATTAATAATAGAATCCAATGATCATTTTGAGACATTAAAAGACGGTATTATATTATCAACTTACTGTCATCTGTACTGAATCACCATTTTTGTATTCTTATTTCTCATTTCCCAAGAAGCTTCAAAAAGTCTTCGAAAAAGATAAAGAAACCTAAAGTCGGTTTATTGCACGAGAGGGTCGCTATTATTTTATTTCTTACAAAAAGCTCCCACTCATTTTTAAAAAGCAATATTTTTAATCTATCAGGGGCATTTTAGTCTCTAACCCTGTTCAAGCCTCGTTTTCGAGAGGCTAAATCCATTTAGGCGCTCAAATTCTGAGAATCTGATTAGCTAACAACGTATGACTTTTGTTGAATAATACAGAATATACCCATATTACCCTTTCCATAAAACAAACCTTAAAACAGTGAAATCTCTGTTTTACCCTTCTGTATATATATAACAAAGAATCCCCACACACTAGAAAATGAAAGGGAAACATCAAATTCCAACCTACTAATATATTGAATCAATCAAACAAAAGTTTGCTAGAGAAGAGAGGAAACAAGAAAACAAACAAACACCCAAACAACAACTAATTGCTGATAGACACTGTTTCATCATCTTCATTACCTCCACAACATCATAATCATCAGCAAAAATGATAGCTCCATTTTACCCACTTCTATCTAGATAAACACATTTTCTTTTGTTGTTTTTGGTTTCCATATAAACATTTTGATGAAGAAATGTCGGAATTTAATAAATTAAGAATCTCTAAAAATAGAGGATTCTATAATGTCAAGATGATGAACAGAGATCCTCATCATCATCAAAATAGTAATAATAATCATAAGAGGAGTTATTATTTCTATAGATATTTCAAATGGGTTCTTTGGATTTCATTCTCTCTTTATTTCTTCACATCTTTTCTCATCACAATCAATAACAACATGAAACCCATTTCTTCTCTTTCAAAAACCACCATTATTTCAACCTCAACAAACCCATCTTCCTCTGTTATTTCTAGAGCTCTGTTTGAAGATTCTTCTGTTCAAAAACCAAAATCAATCCCATCTGCAACAGAGTCTGAGATATTGCCATTGAAAGTATACATCTATGATCTCCCATCAAAATACAACACTGATTGGTTAACAAACAGAAGATGTAGTAATCATCTGTTTGCATCAGAAGTAGCTATACATAAAGCTTTATTGAACAGTGATGTGCGTACATTGAATCCATTTGAAGCTGATTTTTTCTTCGTTCCGGTATATGTATCTTGTAATTTCAATACTTCAAATGGGTTCCCATCATTGGGTCATGCTAGACCTTTAATAAAATCAGCTATTCAATTTGTTTCTGAATCCGCACCATTTTGGAATCGAAGTCAGGGTGAAGATCATGTTTTTGTTGCTTCTCATGATTATGGGGCTTGTTTTCATCCCATGGTAAGTCTCTAATTAATTCTCATTTTCTGTTCAATTTTGTGTTTTTTTTGAAATGATGGGGTTCTTGAGAAATTGATTGAGCTGCTGTTTGTTGATTGTAGGAGGACATTGCAATTGAAGATGGAATTCCAAGTTTTCTGAAGAAGTCAATAATTCTGCAAACATTTGGGGTCAGATTCCGGCATCCATGTCAAGAAGTTGAGAATATTGTGATTCCACCATACGTCTCACCACATAAAATTCATTCAACTCTGAAACATGCGACTAATGGCAAAAGAGACATTTTCGCCTTTTTTAGGGGCAAAATGGAGTTACACCCAAAGAACATAAATGGTCGAATTTACAGCAAGTAATAAATTCTCAACTTTCCAACCTCCTTTAAGCTTTTACTCTTCATTTGTGACCTTGTTGAAGTTACCATGTTACCCTTGTCTGATGCTAGCTTTCTTGTGTATTTTCAGGGGCATTCGGACGAAGATATGGAAAAAGTTCAGTAGGAATCGGAAATTTTATCTAAAACGTCGTAGATACGATGGATATCAATCAGAGATCGTACGGTCAGTATTTTGTCTGTGTCCATTAGGATGGGCTCCATGGAGTCCAAGGCTAGTCGAATCAGTAGCCCTAGGTTGCATACCCGTGATCATAGCTGATAACATTCGATTACCCTACTCAGATAAAATCCAATGGTCAAAAATCTCTCTAACCGTACCGGAAAAAGACGTAAACAAACTCGCCACCATCCTCGAACACGTGGCAGCCACCAACCTCACCACCATACAGAAAAACCTGTGGGACCCGTCTAATCAACGGGCACTGCTCTTCAACGAGTTCATCCAGCCAGGAGACGCCACATGGCAATTGTTAGATAGTTTATCAAAAATGCTGCATCTATCACACAGAGAACCGAGACTTCAACCTAATCACGTGGCGACACGTGAGATTGAAGGTGTAAGAGTGGAAGACAGCTAAGCTTTGTAGTGACGGTGGGGTTAGTGGGGCCAGGTTTTTCAGTTGTTTTTATGATGTGGTACTACTTGGTGTAAGAATAGGTTTAGGTAGTACCTGCAATTTTACAGCCTGTGATTGAGATGTACATAAAATATACAAGAAAAAAAAATGAAAATTCTTTGATTTTTTTTATATATCCAACTTGATTAATAACTGCTGGGTAATGGAATGTGGTGATGGGTATTGAATGCTGGTACTTAACATTTGGAATTGGGTGTATAAAAAAAAAGAAATAAAGGAGCGGTGTTTACATGGATGGTATAAAAAGTCACGAGAGTGTCAGAATCTTTCGTAAATGCTGCAGAATTTTTCTTTGCGTTTATTGGAAAAAATGAACTCTCTTTTAATGTCTTAATCTTTGAATGCATCCAATGCTGCTGTCATTCATGTCCTTTTTTTTTTATACCAAGAAGAAGAGTTTGAATTCCCACATATCACGTGGTGCAGAGAGTCTCGTGAGAGGAAGAGGCCGAGAGGTTCAAAAATGATGCAGTTGGGGAATTGGATCAGATGGCGTTTTTGTTCATAAGTGTTTATCTGGTAGTAGTGGTAGGATTTTGGTCATTTCAGATGCAATACAGATGGTTAGGCTCAATAATGCAACTCACAGCACTGATTGCAATTGACATCTTTTCATGTTGTTCACGATTGTGTAGCTGATTTTGACAATTTTTTCAATGGTGGAAGACCGTTTGGTATTGTGCGAATAGTCTTTAGCGGTGTCAGCATCATAAAATTATCAATTCAGATTTTTATCCATGGCGTCTGAATGTGAAAGTCCATCCCTTTCTCAACTGAACTTGTGTGAACATTCAAGTTATTGTGGTCGGCATCACACGTTCAAATTTCAAATAGGCACGCAACTGTGACTGAATTATGTTTGGTTGACCGTGGCTTGATAGATCACGACAGATTAAGCCTTCTTCTGGAGAGAAGGTTTTTTGAAATGTTGAAGTTCTCGCTAGGCCCAAATACAAGAACACCTGAAGAGTTGAAGAAACTATAGCACAAATTCGAGACCTCTGTGTTTGTAGTCTGTTATTCAAGAATTAAGATTCAAAACCGCTAGGCAATGGAGCTGGTAGATTCCATCCCACAACCTGTGAAACAGATTGGTTTCTCCAGAGACCATGAATGACATGAAGACAACTCAAATGAACGTTGTTCAAATATCAACTTCTTTTTTATTTTGGAAATATTAACAAAGAAGAAAATGAAGAAAACACAAAGCCTATTTAGTAGTATATACAAAAATAGAATGCATGATCCACACCACCCCCAACAGAAAGCAGAAAGCTCAACTCATCTTTCTCTCCGTAACTACTTCACCTTTCAGTTACCATTTTCGCTCACGTATGTAGTAGCAACAACAAACTCAAGACACGGTGAGGTGTTTCGTGCATTGCAGTAACGATAACTCACCCTGTTATTTTAAGCTATTTACATGCACTTTCATAATTTACATTTTAGTTTTAAGAAATGACAAGAAATTCCTTAAAGAAACTGTACAGTGCGAGCTTTGTCTGAGAAGGGTTTCTTACCACTTAATGTTCGCGTGGAAGCATTCTTTGAGTAGTGTAGTATAGTAGTTACGCCTCCCAGCCCATCAACATGTTCCTCACTTCACGTTCAATCTTTTTGGTCGATAGTGAGAAACCATTCCCTTCGTCAAGACGGATTTTGTAAACTTCCCATTCTCGATCTTTAATTATATGTCTCCCAATCTTAGCCTGAACAACAAAGGCATTAGTCATGTATATTTCAGTAAAAGAATATGTAAATGCTTGAGGCTTTAACTAAGTATAACGGGAAAGATACGCTACCGAGAAAATGCAAGTGCCAAGCTTCTTGAGGGCGAAGGTAATGTCATAGAAAACAAGAGGACGTCCTTTGCCAGATAACTCCACAGGATTAGCAACTAAAAGTTCTGTGTCGGGACCCTGGCTGACCATTGTCACTCTGAGTGGATGGGTCAGTTCCATGCGCAGGCGTGAGCATAATGAAGTCTGCTTGTTTGGGTCTACAACCTTCTTACCATCTGCTTGTACTATAAACAAATCAACCTCACACTTCCTTCCTTGTTTCGTATTAAATCGTCCATAAGAAATCTGACACATAGCAAGGAAAGCTTCTCCAATAAAACACAAGTAATAAAAGATCAATGTACTGCAAATGGTCCACTATGGAAATTTTCAACTAAGGTTTTTTATGAAGATCTTCTTCCCAAAGGCTTGCCAAATAAGCTTTTATTTGGGTAGTCTTTGTTAATCAACATAATCAAGGCAAAGCAAAAACTAAGTTCAATTTGCACTTGTTGAAAGTAAGTCAAAAGCACATACTTGTGCACATATGCTGGATTTGTAAGAGAAGTTGTAATCCTAGGAAAATCATTAAGGGAGAACAATCAAAAACTAAGTTTCAGCAGTAAAGGAAACACCGCGTATAAGAATACTAGGGAGAGCGTCAGGAAGAATGTTCAGAACAAGTAAGTTTCAGCAGCTACTGTAATTCAAAAGGGAGAAAAGCTCTTAAGTTAATGCATTTTACTTGTGGGGTTACCCAATTTTACCAACCTGAATGTTATAATCCTTCAGAGTTCTCATGATGTCATAGAGCAGCCCTTTGTGGTCCTCACACTGAATTTGGATGAGAGTATGAGCTGGGCTGAGATGGTTATCCATAATGACAGATACGGTTTTCTGATCGGAGTGCCCACTTGTGGGTTCTTTTGGCATCTCTAAGCTAAACATCTCTTCTGCAAGATCAGGCGGAAGAAAAGTGTTCCCTTGCGAAGAAGTTGCCATCTCCTTGACAACTAATTCTATATCACAGCTTATCATTACATCCCCTAAAACAGTTTTGAGATGGCTGTGTGCTTCCTCTTGTCTGCTCTTTGTGTGCAGAAGTTCCCTAATTAATTACAAACCCACAAACAAAAATCAAAATGCAGTACAGAAAAGAAGAAAAATCCCAACTCAACTAATGTAAGCATGGTACAGCACAATGTGCAAAATGGCAGAACCTATATAGTGCATCGAACATTTCCATTTTTCCTTTGTTTTCATCTGTCATATGAAATTCTGAATCGTTTACGAAGATGAGTATTCTTGATTAGGTAAAAGCAATTTCAACATTCTAACTAGACTTGTAATTTGCTTTCTATCAAATCCAACTAGTACAATGGAGACTCAACAAGATGAATGAAAGTTATTAAAACACACAACTACTTTAAGATGCAAAATGTCGAACCTTGTGTCTGTTATAAAGAACAAATCCATGACGCTCCCATCTGGAGTCGTAGATATCTTCACTCTCTTTATAACAAGCTCAAGCTCACATAGAACCTTTGTCACATCTGCCAAAATTCCAAAATTAACCAAAATCAACACCCTAGTTCCATTTTTTTAACTTCAACAATAAACCCTTGATTCAACTGCATTACCAGGAAGCGAAAACAAGTGAAATGCCCCAAACCCCTAAACTAATTCATACTTTGAAACCCCAATTTCTCAAATACAAGTAAAATACTAAAATTACAGATCCAATTTGAATTCTGAAGCAAGTAAAAAAGGAGATCTTACCATGCAAAAGACCACTTCTATTATTACAACACAACTTCAATAGAAAAACCTCAGAAGGTTTAGGTTTTTTAAAGGATTCAGCCTTGTAATAGTAAATCTCAGAAGCTGATGAACAAGTTGGACATGCATTTACCAATCTGTTCTTCAATGAACTCCATCTAGTTGTTGATTTCCCAACAACCCAGAACACTAAATAACACCATTTCCCATCTGTTGAAACATCTAGACACAAAACAAACCAACCAACAGACTATACTCAGAGATAGCTTCGTTAAAAACAAGAATATAAAAAAGGATGATCTTTGCTAGTTCTTAGTTCTTACCTCCTTTGACAATGCTCAACTGAAACAAAAGTATTATTCGACAAAGATCACAACCCAAACCAGTTTTGTCTGGACAGTTTACTGTAATTATGTGTAAATTTTCTTGGTTTTCAGATTGACTGATAAGAACAACATCATCTGAAGGTATACCCATTTTTCAATTAGAAAAATGGGATCCTTCTACTGTCTTCTTCTCTCTAGTGATGGGTTTTGGCTTAAATGGGAGGGAGGATATGTATGAGAAAAATTAAACAGAAAAGGAAAGTAGAATCAAAGAAAGTATAAGTGAATTGAAAGCAATAAAAGATTTGGCTTTTTGGCTTTGAGATTTTGGAGTCTCTTTCAGTATCCAAACTCCAACAACATCTTCTTACATTAAGGCTTATTATAAGCATTGAGATTTTGTCTGGGTTCTTCTCGCACGAGATACTAAAATTTTTTTAAGGGAGACTCTTAGTTGTCACAGTAGTGCAGACAAATGAAAGATCTTTTTTCTTCCCATGTCTTTGGGGGTCCAAATGTCCAATAGTACACTAGAAGTATCTTCTCCATAAAAGGAATATCTCATTATTTTGTGCATTCATTTGCTATTGTTTTGACTGTGCCGCTCGGCCCGCTACTGGTGATGCTATATCCTGGCAGCTGATTTGACTCTGCCATGTATCCGGCAGCTAATTTGTTTTGGCTTAATGGGATAGCACAACTAAGAATCCGAGGGAATCAAGTGAAAAATTAGAACGGTTTTTTGGGACCAGCCTTTTTTTTTGGACCATTGTTTTATAAAACCATCTACCATACAATGCCAAGGGGTGTCTTGAAGTAGCGATTTTACTAATTTTCCCTTTACCCTAATTAACATTAATCCTAATTAACACTAACCCTATCTTAAATCGTGAAACCTAATCTAAAAATAAAAAAGTTCTGCCGCAAGGAGAACTGTTTTCTCCTCTTCTTCTCCTCCTCTTCTTCTTCGTTTCAAACTCGTCTTCATCGATTAATCGTGGATTCATAAAATTTTCATCGTCGATTAATCAATCAACTATATAAATGGTTCGTTGAAAGTAAACCAAAAGACTCTCAGGAAAAGGTCAACCAATAGGACATCTAGCTAATCAAGCAAATGAAATTCAGGAAGAACTTGAACCGGAAGGTGAACAATTGATTCGGCGTAACAGTCGCAAGAACAACCCTGAGTCTGCCATGGGACCGATTCGAAGGTATTTCCCGACAAACCCATTACTTTTAATTTGATTTTCATCGGTTCAATTGAGTAGAAATTATCAAAATAGTGTTCATATGGAATTTACAGTGTTGAGTTCGGTTAGAACGTGTTTTATTGTTACCCTAGTTTCTTCACCGAACTACCTGGTATGAAGAACACGAAGAACAGTTCAGTTCTGTAGGAATTAAAACTAGGTTGTCGAACTGTGAGTTCGGTTATTTCGCAAAAAATGGGGAAACTACCATGTAACCGAACTCTACGCATATTACCAAAAAAAATAATCCATGAAACCGAACTGTTTTATTTTTCCCAAAAATTTTAGTACCCATATAACCGAACTCTAACAACTATGTTCGGTTGTTTCGCATAAATGTTTAAAACTTACAAAAGAAATTTTTTTGCCATGTAACCGAACTGTTCTTTTTTTCTCTATATGTTTAGTACCCATAGAGCCGAACGTTTTCCAATCTGTTCGGTTGGTTCGCAAATATTTAGAAACTGTCATGTAACCGAACTCTACCCATATTTCAAAAGATAAACAAAATTTTCCACGTAACTGAACTTTACTTTTTTTCCCATTATGTTGAGTTCTTTTATAACCGAACTCTGTCAAATATGTTCGGTTTGTTCGCAAAAAACCTTGATGAACCGAACTCTTGGCTAATTACATATATATGTGGAGTTCGGTCAGCTTGCAAAAATACTTGAGTAACCGAACTCTACCCTGGAACGCGATTTTTTTTCTCGAGTTGGTTTTTCTTTTCCGTGAATTATTCCTTATTTCTTTTGTTTTTTTGTTTAGTGGCAAAGGTAAGAAATCCAACCAACCATTACCGGAAGATTTGAGAACTCCCACGCCTCGAGGGAAAGTACATTGTGATGCCGGTAAGCGTGGAACCAAAAATGCCAAGTATGGAGGTGGGTCATTACCGGGTGTTGTCATCCAAGACGATGTCAATAGAGATAATATTGACAATGTGATACAACAAGTTAATCAAGAAATATTGGAAGACATGGGTAATCAAGAACATAATCAAAGAGGAGAAGAGGAACCAGCTGAAGTCATGGGTGGAAATGAGGATGATGGGGATGACAATGAAGAATATGAGGAAGATGGAGATAAGGATGGAGACAGTAAAGAACAAGAAGCAGAGGACGACTCGGATGAAGAGGAAGTTGAACAGGAAGAAGTCAAGAAAAAACCTAGAAAGGCGACTAAAAAACCTTGTGCTAGATATGCATACATTCCTGATGACGATTTGTGTTTGCCACCAAAGAACCCAACTTATGGTACTCCAAGAGATGGAGGGGAGGTCTTGTTTGTCTACAAAAACTCGTGGGCTGCTAAGATCTATTCGAAAAAGGTATTGAATCTTAACCATGAAGATTTCTCAATGATTTTATTATATTTTGACATATATTTTCTATATATATTAGTATATAAGATAGGATGTTGTTATGTAGGACCATAATAATGTTGTCCGTGTTTTAAAACGTCAAAAGAACAAGATATGGAATATAGAAACTGAGTGCGATGAGGTACGATTGGAGGTATATTATTGTGTACTTTGGAACGCGATACAACACGCACACCAAAAAATTGATGCTATCACTGTTACTGCATTTGCTGAGAGGGTGGTTATGACGACCTACCACCTTATCCATAGCTAGAAACCATTTCTTCGTTAATTTTCTCTTGCTAAATACTAGCTTGAACGGGCATTTAATTTTCTGTGAGCATGTTGTGTTCTTCCTCGTCGTCTTTCCTTTATACTCATAACCTTTCCTCTTGTGACTAACATCGGGATCTCCACTTCTCTCACAAACCATTCCAAAATGAGTTTGGCTTTCTTTTCCATTCAAAACCAAGACGCGCTTGACTCTCTTAGCATGTTCTCTATCCCAATTCTTCGCATCAATAGGTAAGTCAAATACCAACTCATTTGCATAGTGATGAGTTGTATCTTCGAACAACATATTAACCGGAGAAGGTTGATCATCCATTGATATAGGTTGGCATTCCATCTACAAGAAATGTAACAACATCAATTGGAATTACATTAGAGTTCGGTTACTTGTAAATTTTATCGCAATAACCGAACTAGAGGTTCGGTTCCTAAAGCAAAGTTGACATGTAACCGAACATATAAAAAATAAAAAGTTCGGTTACTTCCTATTTTATCTAGGTAACCAAATAGAATCTTGGAACTTCAGATTTTTTTTGTTTGTTTGTTAAGTTCGGTTGTTTATGCTGTTGTTTCGAGTTTGCGAAACAACTGAACTTAATACACTTAGTATACTCTTATATTATGTAAAGTTCGGTTAGCTAGGTCGTCAACATGCAGTTTGCGAAACAACTGAACTTTATACACTAAGTTAATCCTTATTTGTACGTAAGTTCGGTTAGTTATTGGTTAATTGGTTGCGAACCAACCGAACTTTGTACACTAAGTTATATCTAATTTTTACGTAAAGTTCGGTTTGCTAATCTGTTATGAACCAACCGAACACTAGAATCCTAGAAACTTTCATTAATGGAGAGTTCAGTAACCTGCGTGTTTGGATAAAGTAACCGAACAATACTTTCAGATGAGTTTGGTTACTTGCGTGCTTAGCTAAAGTAACCGAACTACACTTCCAGATGAGTTCGGTTACCTGTTCTTCACATAAGGTAACCGAACAAACCCAAATCCACTTGAAAATTTTACATTTTTACGAAATTTTTGACCAATTCAACATACATTATCTAAGTTTGAGCATACCTGGACACCGAAATACTCTTCCTCTGGTTGTGGTTGATAAAATCCATCATATTCATCTTGAGATTGAGTTTGGGGAAGAATAGAATCCCCATCTAAGAAATAACTCATATCCGGATCATTGTGAAGATTAACAAATACTCTAGGAGAGGATGGAGATGAAGAATCAAATGAGTTTTCATCACTTGAATATCCAAACTTAGTGAATTGGAAATATTTTTATTTTCCATGTTTTTCTCCTTCATCTTCTCTAACTTTACTCTCTCAATAATTCTACTCATCTAATAAAAAATCCATCTTTTAATTTAATCTCACTAATTATTTTTAACTAAATCATTTCACTAATCATAACCTAAAATTAATTATGAGGGTAGTTTAGAATTTAATATAAATATAAGATATGGGGTGACCTAGATTTACTTCTAATGTCTTTGCCCAAAATAAAATCATGGTCCTCCAAAAAAACAGTGGTGCCCAAAAAATCGTTCAAAAATAATGAGTCCACCTAATTAAAAATTCATGTCAAATGCCTTCTTGACTTTGCCGATTCTTTGTTATTCGACTTGTGAAACCTTGTTTGTTACGTGATGTACATGTTATCCACCTCTAACGTCTTTGGAAGGTGATAATTGTCGGATAACTAATGATTATAAATTCATAATGCTACTCCACAATTGTAACTTGGCCTCAGAAAATGGCAAATGCATTCCAAAGAAAAAAAGAAAATTGATTATGAAAATTATCTGATTTGGTCCAAGAGAATCTTGGGTATCATATTGGCACGAACAAAGCCTTCTTCCAAAATGAGTATCTGACTTGAACTTGGAATCTTTGAGCATCTAGATTCCAATTCTGCATCAAGTCCCTTTATGGGGGAATCAAATTCCAAGTTGCTTCCTGATGAGCTAATTATCTCAGTTTGCCGAGAAGTTGGAGGAATCAAATTTCTCATGTGCTGATAAATAAATTAGAGAAAGACAAAAACATTCTTAAATTATCTGGTACCAGTTGGTGATTTTTCTAGGTCGGAAGAGTGACTATGACCAGCTTGACTTCAAAGACAGAAAAACATGTGGTGGAGTTTGTTTAAATTTGAAGATTAGGATTCCTTGTTGGCACTACTAATCTTGAACCTAATCCTACACATACACCATCAACTTCAATAGCCATTGGTCGGTTAGTCGGTCTCAGTACTAGAAAACAACTCTTTATTCAATGGAGAAAAATGAATCATTTGTGGCCGTCAAGTCAATAAAAAAAATGGTGCATTTTGCACTCAGTTTGGCTTCCCAATCTCTTCGGAAGACGATGAGGAAGTAGTCTTGGAGCACATAGCAAACTAGTATTCTTTTGCATTTACAAATGAATATACGCGTGCTTGCTGTTTTTGTTTGCCTATTTTGTTCAGCAATGATACAGTACAACAGCTATGTACCATGATCTGCACAGCAAAATGATCCAACGGCTCTTAGGAAATTCCCGGAGAGATTTGCAGGGGTGGAGTTAATGGTGGGGCCCACCACCTTTTTTCTCTCTTACACCAAGACTTCGGTGCACACCACGGTGATGAGCTGCGGTACACCAAACATTTTCGATTTTTTTTTTAATGCCAATTCGACTTCTAGAGTTGAATTGGAAATGAAATAATAACTTGCTGGCGAACATCTCCAGGTATTTTGTATTTTCCCAAAAAAAAAAAAAAAAAGGAAAAAATAAACTAGCCGTTGGGGTTATGCTTAGTTTATGGCCGGCTTAGTATTTGAATTTTCACTCTCTGCTTCTTCTTCTTCTAGTAACTGGTTTTTGGAAGGGTTTTGAGAAAAAATATGTGTGGTAGGAGGGAGCAGTATCGAATCTCTATTACAGGTCTTCCATCGGATATCACTCACTCTCAGCTCATAGATGCATTCAAACGTTACGGAACAATCCTTCACTATAAGGTACTAATAAAATGATTTTCGATTTAGGTTTCTCTTTTTATCGTCCCCGCTGTTTAAATGTTTTCATTAGGGTTTAGTGATTTTTACAAGATACAATAGATAGACTAGGATTTTCATTGGGAGTTTTTGAATTTAACATTTGGGGGTATTCAATTCATTTTTATCATTTTGATTGTGTTTATTTCATATAAGTCTATAACTCGCATTGAGCAGAAAATTGTTGCTTCTCTAGGCTGCAGCATTTTACATTGTCTTATGAACAGTTGGGATTCAAAAGCAGATAATTCCTTTTAGGAGAATCTGGCCATTGGGCCAGAGATTGTTATCAACGTGGTGCTGATAGTGATGCTGGTGGGAATGGTGGCATATGTGGAGATGGTGATACTGAAATTCAGCTTGAACCACGAAAGAAGATGGTGATACTGAATGGTGGCATATGTGGAGATGGTGATACTCAATGGTGGCATATGTGGAGATGGTGGCAACGTGGTGCTGATAGTCATCTTAAAGACGAGGAAGTCCTCAAGGAGGCCAGGAAAAAATTTATGATGGCTTCTCAAGTATTAGAGTTCACGAGAGTTGTATTGTTGGGAGCTGAGAAACAAGTGGATGAAGCTGAGAAAAGGTTGAAGGCATGCAAAGCTAAAGTTCAAGTCAATGCAGCTGAGAAGAAACGAAAAGAATCTCAGTCAGTCCTAAATGAAATGCTGTGAACACTTTGTTTTGTTATTTCTTGTTTTAAAGTTGATGTAGATTTTTCTAAGAAACAAGAAAAACAAAACAATGACACTTACATTTTCATGATCCTGTTGCAGAGAAGCTTCGCCACGCCAACAAAGCCTATGTTTAATATGAATCATTTTTCCTTTTGTGCCTCAATTGTTAAAAATGGCAATTGCTTGTTCTCAATATATAAACACATCGAGAAATCAGCGGTTTCAAATTCGATATAACATTGGAAAAGGGAACAAACAAAAAGAAGGAAATTTAGAGGCCAACCCCAATCAAGCCAAGTGGTCAGCTGAGAATTCTTATGAATTGAGCCTGCATTCTAGTTGGAACCAACCCTCACTCTAAGAGCAAACGCCCATTTTCTCATCCCACTCTGCCTTTCCTTTTCTTCTGCCACCACAAAACAAGATATGCAGATACATAATTCTTAACCGAAGTATACTTTACAGCAACATGTCCTATCTTTAACACAAATCAACGGGGACCAGATGGCACTGACCCATCGGGGGTTGACGATGATCCAGCGAAAGTACTGCCTATACAATATGGGTATAAGTCTCCCGTGTTTACTCCTTGCGAGAATGTTTGACTAGTCTCGGGAGCCCATACATCAGTTTGAAGCAGAGCAGCATCTCCATTCAGATACTGGACGACTTGTCTCATGGTTGGTCTTAAGTCGGAATTAGTATGACAACATAGCAATCCAAGTTTCAAAACCAATTCTATCTCTTCTGCTACATATTCACTTCCAAAACTTGGAACAATATGACAGAATTTGTAATGGTATATTAGATTAAGGTAAAAGATACAAACGAAATATACATGTGCCTGGTCTTATATACAAGAACCAGAAATAAAACAGGAATGAAATAACTTAGTGTACAAGCCAAGTAATGTACAAATATAACAACAAATATGGTACATCTGCATAACAGATTATGCATCTGCATAACATCTCGTAATACCCCCCCTCAAACTCAACATGGGATAGAGCACATGTTGAGTTTGGAAATTAAGAGCTTAAGGCGTGCAAAAGACAGCGCCTTAGTGAAAAGATCAGCAGGTTGCAGCTCAGAAGAAACAAAGGATAAGTTGATGATCCGTTTCTTGTACTGATGACGTACAAAATGACAGTCAATTTCAATGTGCTTTGTACGTTCATGGAAAACATCATTATGAGCAATGTGAATAGCAGCCTTGTTGTCACAGTACAATGGGGTTGGTTCTGACAGAGTAACTCCCATATCTTCTAGAAGCCATCGCAGCCAAACAATTTCTGAGGTTGAGTGTGCAAGAGCTCTATACTCTGCTTCAGCACTAGAGCGGGAAACTACGTTTTGCTTCTTGCTGCGCCAAGATATTAATGAACTGCCTAAAAATATGCAATAGCCTGTAGTTGAGCGTCTTCTGTAATATCTCCTGCCCAATCTGAATCTGAATATGCACGAAGGCAGAGATCAGAAGTGGATGAAAACGTAACTCCTTGATACAATGTCCCTTTGATATAACGTAAGATTCTGAGTACAGCTGCATAGTGAGTGGATCGCGGAGCTGCCATGAACTGACTAACTATATGCACCGCATGACTGATGTCTGGTCGAGTAATAGTTATGTAGTTTAGACTTCCCACAAGCTGACGGTACAAGGTAGGATTAGAAAGAAGTTTTCCATCAGAAGGACTAAGCTTGATGTTCAATTCAAGAGGTGTGGCTGCAGTTTTATTATCCGTCAATCCTGCACGTTGAAGAATGTCTGATGCATATTTTACTTGAGAGATGAAACAATCATCAGATGAGTGATCAACTTCTAAACCAAGAAAGTAACGTAAGGAGCCTAGATCCTTCATTTCAAAACATGAACTAAGATGTGTTTTAAGAGCATCAATGCCTTTCACGTCATCACCTGTAATAACCATATCATCTACGTAGAAAAGTAGAATAACCATACCCCTTGTTGTTGAACGCGTAAACATGGCTGAATCATATGCACTTTGAGTGAACCCAAATCGTAGAACAGCATTGGAAAACTTTTCAAACCAAGCACGAGGTGCTTGTTTGAGTCCATAGAGAGGTTTACGGAGCCTACATACTTGATTAGGTGAGTAAGACATTCCAGGTGGAGGTCGCATATACACTTCTTCTTGAAGATCTCCATGAAGAAAGGCATTTTTCACATCCATTTGATGTAGTTTCCATTTTCGAGCAACAACAACAGCAAGAAGAGTACGAACTGTAGTCATACGGGCAACAGGGGCAAATGTTTCTTCATAGTCTATACCATACTCCTGAGTGTATCCTTGAGCAACTAAACGGGATTTGTATCTAACTATCTTGCCGTCTGAGTCAGTTTTAACTTTATATACCCATTTACTTCCAATTACAGACTTTCCTGGAGGTAGTACAACCATATCCCAAGTATGAGCTTCTTTGTGGGCAAGTAATTCTTCATCCATAGAGTGTTGCCAGACTGGTAGTACAGATGCTTCCCTGTAAGAAGTTGGTGCATGCGCAGATAAAATCGATGATAATTAGGCCTGTCAATGAATGCTAACGTAATGGAAATAGGCTCTGCCGCTGCCGTTTCCGTTAAAATTTGGCGGATATCCGTTACCGTTCATTTCCGGCGGAAAT
Source organism: Papaver somniferum (assembly GCF_003573695.1). NCBI lineage: Eukaryota > Viridiplantae > Streptophyta > Magnoliopsida > Ranunculales > Papaveraceae > Papaver > Papaver somniferum. The sequence continues at coordinate 15,451,451 of NW_020628818.1, forward strand.
AATAAATTCAAAAACGTTACCGTTACGTTGGACTTACCGGATAACGGATATTTTTCCGCTGCCATCCGGTAAGTCACAGGACAGCCACAAAACAGGCTAAAACACAGAACAAGTACACATAACAGCTTTAAAATCCAACAAAACAGGTTCTAAATCCATGCCACACCAAAAAAAGACATACAAATGTTCATGCCATTGCCACACAAGAAAACAAGTTCATAATCTTCATGTTTTTTTTGCAAAAAAAAGACATCTCCATCTCCATTTGAGTCAACAACTGCAAATGCATTCCTCCTCCATCTCCAGATTCTCCTCTGCCAAGTCCCAAGTGCCAACTGCATCTGCAAATGCATTTACCTTACTCCTTAGTCCTGAACTTCTGTATTTTGAAAGAAAAATCAAAAGTGTTAGACATTTTAAGCTGGCAATGTCATTGTCAGTGCAATAAGCCAATAAATTGCAAAAAGAAAAGAAAGATTAAGATGTACCTGTAACACAACTATCACTGTCACTGAGAGTGAGATCTGGCAGCCAATCACCCAAACAAAGCAAAGATTCAACAAGATCTGGAGCTAATGAACTCCTGTGAGATGTGAGAACTCTGCCACCAATACTAAACATAGATTCTGATGCTACACTTATCACTGGAACTGCCAATACATAACGTATAAAAAGGGGAACTTAGGCGCAGGCCCAAAAAAAATGTGCATAACTAGTTATGCAGTACAAAGAAAATGTGCATAACCAGTTATGCAGATGCATAACTTGTTATGTGGCACAAAAAAAAGTGCATAACCAGTTATGCAGATGCATAAGACATTATGCAGTACAGAACAATGTGCATAAATAGTTATGCAGATGCATCAAAGGTTATGCTTATCATAAATCACTGCAGATGCAAAGAAAATGTGCATAACTAGTGTACAAATAAAATGTGCATAACCAGTTATGCAGTACGCACGTTAGAGGATAACGGAACTAAACCTAACGGAAATACACGGTTCCACTACCGTTACGTTAAGAAGGGATTATCCGTTAGCTTATCGGTACCGGATATCCGTTTACCGCTATGTCGGATGGTAGCAGTAACGGCTAACGGATTATCGGTATCGGCTAATAAAAAATCGGTGTCCATTGACAAGCCTAATGATAATGAGCAATGATAGTCTGCAAACCTGACTGGTGGTCGACGATTTCTTGTTGGTAAAGTAACATTGTCAGATATAGGATCCCCTTCTGGAGAAGCTGCGTCAGGACTAACCATAGAGTGCTCTTGTATTGCTTCACTAGATTCAAGACGAGTAACATCTGTGGAGGGAAGCTGAATGGATGTTGATGGAGAATTGGACTGAGGCATATCCTCAAAAGGATCTAGATAAGAGAATTGTTCTAGGTTGGGAGATTTACTAGTTGGAAGAGACCAAAAGGGTATATTCTCCCAGAACGTAACATGTCTGGAAACACGTAATCTTTGACTCTCTGGATCATAGCACCGATAACCTTTTTGTTCTATATCATAGCCTAGGAATACACATATAGCAGTCTTTTTGCCAAGTTTGGTTCTTTCTCTCTCAGTAAGAAGAACGAAGCAGGTTGACCCAAAAACACGAAGCTCAGAGTAATCTGGTTTCTTGTTGTATAACCGTTCATATGGAGACATTCCTTTTGTAACTATGGACGGAATACGGTTTATGTTGTAGACTGCAGTCAGGACTGATTCACCCCAAAAGTTAGAAGGGACTGACGGTGACAAGAGTTGTGTTCTAGCTGTCTCTATGATATGGCGGTGTTTTCTCTCTGCAACACCATTTTGCTATGGAGTTTCAGTGCAAGATAATTGGAGAAGGGTACCTTCTGTTGCAATGAATTCTCTGAAAGGAGTTGATATATACTCTCCCCCTTGATCAGCTCTGAATGTTTTGATGGTTTTTTCCGAATTGGGTCTTGATCATTCTAGATAAGGTTGTGTAAATTTTTAAAAAATCTGATCTAGAACTGAAAAGATATATCCAGGTAAAACGGGAGAAATCATCAATGAAAGTAACATAATATAGTGCTCCTCCCTTAGAGATAATAGGAGATTTTCCCCATACATCTGAGTGGATGAGATCAAAAGGTTTGACAGAATGAGTTATACTATTACTGAAAAGAAGAGCAGTTTGTTTTCCTAATTTGCATGAGATGCAATAAGGTTCTTTATCAACCTGAATAGTTCCTAACAATCCACTATTTATCATATGAGTGAGACGAGAGAAGGACACATGTCCTAACTTAGAATGCCATGACATAAAAAGAGACACAGACTGAGAAAAGGAATTTGCAGTTGCGGCAAGCTCACTCTTTGACAGCCTAGGAGAAATAAGTCTTTCGAGAAGATACAATCTTCCCACTCTACGGCCTATCCCAACAAGCTTCTCTGTCTTGGGATCCTGTATCACACAGCCAGAATAGAAGAAGTGAATGTTAAATCCCTGATTACATAATTGTCCAATTGATATAAGGTTCATTCTTATTTTTGGAACAAGCAACACATCAGATATATGTATCTTGTCAGAGATTTTAATCTGACCAATATGACTGGCAGCCAGTTCAGATCCATCTGCAGTTTGGATTGTAGGTATAGTAATAGGACTTTTCTGCTCAAATATACTAGAATCAAAAGTCATATGGTTAGATGCACCTGAGTCAAGAAACCAACCATTTGAAAAGCTACTTGTGGAAGTAGATAGTGCAGATGCTGCTGTAGAGTTATTGTTACCCATTGAGAGTGCTTGCTTGAGCATCTCTTGTATGTCAGCTAGATTGTTTGGTGTGGATGCAGCTGCATAACTGGATGGTGATGCAGCTGCATAACTGGATGGTGATGCAACTGCATAACTGGATGGTGCAGATGTGTATCCAGTTCCATTAAACTTTCTTCGTTCTCTCATATTTCTGGAAGTAGGGGATGTACAGTTTCCTACTGTATGCCTTGGTTCCTTGCAGTAGTTGCACTGGATTGGGAAGCTTGATCCTTGATGGATTTTTTGTGTGTTTTAGCTTTGTGATCCACTTTGCACTGATGGCACGGTGCAGTTTTTGGCTAGGTGGCCTGGTTTCTTACAGTTGTAGCACTGGATTTGTGAAAAATCACGATGAGTTTTCTGAGAGTTGAGATGAGTGTTAAAGTTTGCACGTGAATTGACTACAAACACTGCTGGTATGTCTGATTTGATTCTTTTCCGAGTTTCTTCAGTGATGAGTTCTGACAATGCGGCTTCGACAGACGGAAGAGGTGATCGATGGAGGATTGAGGCTCTCACAGTCTCAAAGTCATCTCTTAATGCCATTAAGAGATGAACTAATCGAGACTCTTCTCTGTAATTTTTCCATAACTCTATATCAGTTGTCCAGTTCGGTTCCATTAGTGATAACTGGTTCCATATGATTGACATCTCAGAGTGAAAATCTGAGACAGATTATTCCATCTGTTGTTTCATAGATCGAATATCTTGTTCTAACTTATAACGTTGAGCAAAGTTTATCTGGGTATACCTTTTTGAGAGAAACTCCCATGCATCTTTGGCAGTCTCAAAGCTTGTAAGTTGCATGCTTATAGATGTTACTACTGTGTTGCTTATCCAGGTTAATATTTTGTGATTATTGATCTCCCAGCTCTCTGCAGTTTCTTCTCATGTATCTTTTCCTTTGTCAGTGATAACGACTCCGTTTGAAGGCTTCTTAGCTTTGCCGTCAATATATTTCCACATGGCTTTTCCCTTGAGGAAACTTCTCATTAAGAAAAACCAATGATTGTAGTTTGTTCCATCAAACTTCACAGTAATGGGTTGATAATCTTCACGTGACATGTTGGGATGTGATGAGGAAGATATGACACTAGGGTTTTGAGTTTTATGATTTTGATACTGGTTACTGGTTATCGTTTGTTTGTTGCAGCGGAAACACGGTTTGATTTAGATCTTGACTCGCTCTGATACCATGACAGAATTTGTCATGGTATATTAGATTAAGGTAAAAGATACAAACGAAATATACATGTGCCTGGTCTTATATACAAGAACCACAGATAAAACAGGAAGGAAATAACTTGGTGTACAAGCCAAGTAATGTACAAATATAACAACAAATATGGTACATCTGCATAACAGATTATGCATCTGCATAACAGATATGGTGCATCTGCATAACAGATTATGCATCTGCATAACATCTCGTAATACAATAGTCGCACTAATCGTGCCATTCCTCCAACAAGACAGAACCAAATCGACCAGATAAATCGAACAAACACCTGTTAAGTCTGTTCTTATCTGTACTGGTCTCTTGCCAGAAGCAACTTCGAGCAAGAAAACCCCGAATGCATACACATCAGTACTCATTGATGCTATCCCGCTTCTATTCATTTCTGGTGCGATATAACCCAGTGTGCCACAAATTTTAGAAATAGGCGCATCAATGGTTCCATGATCAAACAACATTGCAAGACCAAAGTCACCCAATTTTGGGTTCATTTCAGCATCTAATAAAACGTTGCTTGCTTTCACATCCCTGTGAATCACAACTTTTTCCCATTCTTCATGTAGATAAACTAGTCCCGAGGCTACTCCCTTGACGATTTTAAATCTTTGACACCAATTAAGTGTTGCTCTTGATGAAAATGATGATGATGCACTCCAACTAGATGAAAAGATGAATTTCTCTAAGCTTCCAAAGGGCAAGAACTCGTACACTAAAAGGAGCTCTCCCTTTCGTCTGCAATAGCCATAGAGTTGCACTAAGTTTCAGTGGCGAAGTTTGCCTATGCTTACAATTTCGGCAATAAATTGCTGCATGCCATGTCTTGAATCATGAGTAACTTTCTTGATAGCGACTTCCTTCCGAGAAGTAGGTAATACACCTCGGTATACTTCACCAAAGGCACCCCTTCCTATAATCTCTGCCTCTCCAAATCCATTTGTGGCCTTGTATAACTCTTTGTATGAGAATCTATGTGTCCCATAAATTTGCTCCCAATCCTCTACCAACTTCGCAAACTCTCTTCCTCGGAAATAAAATGATACCCAGACCCATCGTTATCAAAACGACAATTGGGATAGTTGTTGACAACACAATCTTCAACCTGATTGCTTTCTTCTCCGGTTTAAGAAGTTCAGAAGGGCTAGAGAGATCGAGATCTCGAGCTTTGCCATTAATCTTAAAACTCCATCCTAATATGTAATGACTTGTTTTAACCGTTTGAGTAGACGAAGAGAATCCCACTTACATAGAGTTCAAGAATACAGTTGAAAGATCTTGGGACAGAGATAACAAAGGAACATCTGGTTTGCGTACCTTAATTGGAGCTATGGTCACATTAAGTTGCTTCTGTGACCCATCATATTCTACCCAAACTTGCATGGCTTTTCCACTTGTAAGACTTAAGTTCTTATACCCACCGTTCTTATCAGTGTAGTATTTAGCAGGCTCGGCCTGAACAGACGTTAAGTCATTGATATCACACCATCATGGTTAGTATCGGTATCAAACTCGATGTTTTTTATAGTATCCAACTCCACAGCAAAAATATGGTTTGCGGGGTCTCCATTGTTGGAATCATTGAATAGACCAAGATATTGGTTTGCAAGAGATGCATGTAGCCCTGTTGTTGGTGCAATAACGAAGGCTAGTCCTTGACCACTTATTTCGTTCTCGGAGACTATGGAAAAGACGAAAGTAGTAGAGAAAGAGACTATAGTAGGAGTTGTGTTACCCATATTGGCCGATGATGGAGAGTCACTGTAGAATTGAACTGGATCGGAGAAGAAGCAACGACCAACTGCATACCTGGTATCATTGTCGGTCAACCTTAAGCGGCCGTCAGGTGTGATATCCGCAATGCCGTTAAGACTCAACTTTCGAAAATTTCTGAAGCCATTATATGGCGAAGTCAATACCCTCTGATGTTTCTGCAAAACTTAAGATGAAAAACAGAAACAGAAACAAAGAACCAACCCAGAGCTTGAAAAAGAACATGGTCCAATTTAGGGCTGCACAAGTACCGGTCTGTACCATGGAACCGTACCGGAACCTCAGGATCCGTACCGGTACCGTCCCGGAACCGCGGTCAGATGTGACAGGTACAGGTACCAAAAACTGGTATCGTGCCTAGAGTAGGTACGAGTAACGGTTCTATGTTATTTCCGTCCCGTAGTACCGGAATGTACATAAATATTTCTGTGATCTTCAACAACTCGGACACCAGTGGTGTCACACCATCATCTCTGAACTTTCACTGCTCAAAATCAACATCAACAACTGTCGTTCTTCTCTATATCCGATCGTAAACCATAACTCGGAAACCCCATCAATACAGTAACATCATCATCTTCACTTGCTCCGTCTCCGGAATCCATAAGAACCCATGAACATCACATCAAAACCCTAGTTTCCATTTCCATCACAGATTCATGATTTCTTCATCTTCCTGCTCTTTGAACTAAATTCATCAAAACCCCAATCACTGCTATCTTGTACAAACCCTAAATTGCCATTAATCCTCACCAATTCTTCAATTAATCCTTCATCAATTCACCCACAGAAACCCATCGAACTTCAAACTCGAATTTCAGCTACAACCCCATCTCTGATTATCAACAACATCAGATCTCCTTTCTGCAACTGGAAATTGCTCAAAATCTCCCTATTTCATTCTCGAATTGGTTCATGAGAGATACTGCTTCTTCTCTTTTCTCTCTAAAATCGCATGAAGAAATCTAGAAATTTAATTTTCTCTACAAGGACTTCTCTGCTACAGGTAAATAACCGGTCCCATCCCGTACCGAGTTAAACAGATACAGGTCTCGTCCCGTACTTCACAAATACAGGTACAGATACACCGGTCATAGGGAAGTATAGGTACTGAGCTAGGAAAAAACCCGTACCATCCCGTACCATGTGCAGCGCTAGTCCAATTGCTTGGTAGACCCTTGCCGGCTTTGATGCCCTCTCTGAACAGCGATTGAGACTTGACATGGATATAGTCTTGACCGAGTTTAATTCCAGATTAAGTCAAAGTATACGTGGAGGATTACATTACTTGGATTATATACTGATAAATAACAACAGTAGGCAAGTTCAGAGAGCAGACTATTTATTGACTTAGCTTTCAGATTGGTGTAACTTAAACAAGTTTATATCTTTAACATTATTGCCGGCAGGCACATGCCATATGGGTATATATAATTTGAAGAATATTTTGATTCTTGTTGATGTGACCATTTTCAAAATATCAACTTGTTCTATTACTTACAAGCATTATTGCATGGGGTTGTTAATTATCACTGGTAAAACTCAACACTTTCAAATTCGATAACAACCATTTTCTCAAAATGCAAGACGGCACCAAAGACGTACAGAAGTTTTGATGTTCAGATAACACAAAATGAACATGTTTTTGTTTTCCCTGACCTTTCACAAAGTATGGTCTCATATTGAGTTGGGTTGGACCAATTATTTGGAACCAAACTAAACAGAAACAAATCGGTGGGAAGACTTACATATCAGCTTGTCAAGGATTTTTTTTTTAATTGCTATTATATGCTAACGATGTCAATCTTGGGATAGACCACTGAAGATTCGTTTCAGTTTGTTAATAGTGTAGTCGCAGAAAATCCTACAACCATATTCATACAAGGATCTAACAATACATTAAGAAATCACGGTGAAAGTTATTCATTTACTCATTAGAATTTTAAGTTGGATACAAGATAATCAAAGATTTTACTTGCTCTCCCAATAAACTTTCTCTCTCCTAATTTCTTGTCTAACACACTCTACGAGATCTCTCTCATTACATGATAACCCTTCCCTTTATATAGGATTTTACATAGTGGATGACAGCTAATAGATCACTTATTTTCGGAATCACTGTGCGTTACAATCGCTCATATACATTCACTCAGCTTCGTACACTTTACACTTAGCACAGATCATCACACTTTACTCGTGACTGTGCTGACATCACCAAATACGTCATCTCAATTTTTCTATGTGCGATGATCTTCGCTTGTGTTAGATGATCTTTGTTTCGCATACATAATGAATGTGCGATATTTCACTCCTACATATTGCCTCTTCTCATGTCGTTCTCTTTTCAAAGCGAGCCATATGAGAAACTTGAGATCCAAATTATCGTGCATGTTCATTTTGTCTTGCCGACATTTTTCCGCAATTCCAGCCTATTTATCTGCACGTGTCAATTCTTCTAGTTTTTACCGATATAACATGTTTCTAACCGGTCATCTCTTTTACCTATTTATCAATTTATTTTAGAGAAATAACTTCTTCTTCTTCTCTTCTGATTTCATTTTTTTTTCCAACTTCTTCGAGACTATTTCATCTTTCTGCTACTGCTTCTCTGATTTATTGTTGTTGATGTTGTTGTTGTTCTTTCACTATTATCTTCTGGATCTTCACCCAAAATTTGCATGCTCTATCAAAATCAACCTCTCGTTCTTCTGATAATCATATTATTGATTATAATTGCTAATCTCAATCATGATTGTTGATCTTATAATTAACTTAATTCCCATACTATTTGTAGGAAAAATTCATCCTCAGGCAGCCTCAAAATAACCGTTTCAAACCCAAAATCTTCTTCAGACACCAAAGACAAAGAATCTCTCAAGAGGAAAACTTCGCACAACAAAGGAGTAAGAAATATCTTACTTTTTATCAAACAATATTGTTGCCTCTATTTCTTATCTGCGTTGTTTTCGCAGGATTCCGATTGTGAGATGGGTGGTGAAAAAGGATCGAAGCTTAAGAGAATTCGCAAACCTACAGCTCTTAAATCAAATATTGTTATTCCTGAATTTGGTGTTGTGAATGTCACCCCTCCAATTGCTAACGAAAATATAGCTCAAACTAATACTCACCCCACTCATGCAAATCTTTTCGTCACTCTCGAAGAAATCTTTCCTCCCGAAGAGAAAATTGTTGATAAAGGAATAAAGGATACCCCTGTTTCTGCCTCTGCGGTTTCTTCGGATGCTGTTCAAACTATTTCAACCTTTGCGAACACTCCTTTGCTCGCAAACACTGATACCACACAGAATAATACGAATGTTCCTCACTCTGCGAATTTCACCATTCCTTCTCCTTCTATTTCTGTTTCCCCTTCTCCATCTTCCTCTTTCTTATTGGAACCCCTTTCTCTGGATAAGAAAGATTTAGATAGTGTAAGATTTGCTTCTCAAACTTTGCTTGGCATCATCAATTCTACCCAATCGTCTACTAATGATCCTCACCAACTCCGCATTTTCTCCGCTTTGAGTAAACTGCTATGCGTATTTCCTTCTGATAAAGCTACTAGGGATGAGATCCATTCTCAAATTGATCCAGTCTTTCATACTGCTTTATATGTCTCGGTAAGTGCCTCTTGTAATTGTTTTCTTGATCATAATATCCTAATTACTTATCCTTACCTCTTTCTTTTTCAGGAATCTCATCGTCGAATGATTTTATCTGAAGGTCGTTTTGAATATAGCAGTTCCCAGTTAGAACTTTCGCACAAGAATACTCTACAAAAGGAAGTCAGTAGGTTGAAAGAAGAGCTCTGTGTCTCAATTCTTGACTCCGAAGGTCTTCGCAACGAAAACCAAAAACTTAGATGTATTCTTTCTCTTTATTTATTGTATCATATAATGCATGTCTTCGCTTATTCACTTCTTTTAAACTTGTTCATGCATTTATTAAGATTTAAACCAGAAGCGAATTGCGGAGAGATTCACTTTTCAATTTCTTGCTGAAGACACCCGTGCGAATAACGAGAAGTTGCAAATTCAATTAAATCAATTAAATAAATAACATTCATACTCGCTTGACCAGATTAACAATCTAACTCATGAAAATAGTCATCTTACGAGAGCGATTGAAATTTCAAATGCTAGATTTCCCCCTTATCTAAATTGTTGTATGGTGCTGATTTAAGATATCAAACCTTGTCAGAAGAAACCCATAGTCTTTCTATGGAGAAACACTCCTTTCTAAAGAAGAAAATAATGTTTTCGCATCAATACTCAATTCTTCAGAAAATAAATGATGATCGACAACAAGCTCTTCGTTCACTAAAAGTTCAGCACGAAGCATCATTTAAAAAATTAAATACCCAGAATGAAAAAATCATCCAAAGTAAAATAAACTTAACTGTGAAGATGAACCATCTTCAAGAACAATATGCTCAATTAAAGAATTCTCATGAGGTCCTTAAGAAAAAGAATAGTTACCTCTCTGCTGATGAAAAGAAGATTTGATCCCGTCTCAATGGTTCAGTCGGTGATGATTTTGATAAGGCTATGGAAAGTATGAAGAATAAAACTCTTGCCTTTTCTAAAATCTGCGAAGGTAGTCAGCTAAAGTTGACTGCCTTATTTTTCTTGTCTTCTTTATTTATTTTGACTTTATTGATGCGAATTTTGTTTCCAAATCATGATCCTATATTACTCTTTGCAGGCTCCGAAAGGTCGAATCAATCCACTATTTCCCAGTTGAGGTCTGACTTAGCTAAAGTTCACAAAGATCTTGCGAACCTGGAGATATCTTATACAAATTGTTAGAGCATTGCTCGGTCGAACTCGCGTGCGTTGCTATCTCAATCATGTTTGTGAATGTTAGTGATCAAAACTATAAGTCTTGATTTCTAGTCTACTATAGCTAAGTTTGGACTATGATAGAAAGTGTAGTTGAGCTCAAGGACTTCATGGAGATTCATCATACAAGAAGAAGAACTACTCAAGGAACCGGTGGAACTTCTCGACAAAAAGGTATGTGAAGTCTTGAACTTATCTGTCACTCAAAAGTCTATCTACTCTATCTCCTACTTCTTGAGACAAAAATTCGTATGCTATATATAGACTTAGATTATACACATTTGGTATTCCGATCCAAGTATACCTCGCCTATCTATATATCGAAATATGTGTTGGTAAGCGTTTCGTTTCGACCATGTTTATCTTTACCTGGTGACGAAAGTCATGATATGTTTCAATCACTTTGAAAATTGCTTTGACGAGAAATGGTGTAACAACTGTATAACATCCTCTAAGAATGTTTCAATGGTTGGAATGAGAGTTTAGATTACATAACCAATGATGGACATAAGTATTGTTGTGGAAACACATATGTGCATAAGTCTTATTCCTTGAACCAAAGTTTGCGAAATTTTTTGATCAAGAGAAACCAGAAGAATGGCTTGTTTCCAAGTCCGCGAACTTCCGAACTTCTCATCCCTAGAATTCTGCTGGAGTTGACAAAATTGTTACGTGAGTACCAGTCCGCGAACCGGCGGAAAGTATTTGCCGAGATTTTCTGCTGGAGTTTGTAAACTCTGCTCGGTTGCGTAAGTCCGCGAACCTAGTGTGCGAACTTAAGAAAGTTATATATCTGAAGATGATTTCTGAACTTAAACTTATAAATACTAAGGAATGCAAATTGCAAACCGTGGCTATAAAGTTCATGAACTGATTCAAGTGAATCAAATCATCTTTGCTTCAATTGTGTCTTGTGTAGTACATAAGATTTCCTTGCAATTGAACAACTCTCTAACTAGTTCATTTGAGTCACTTGAACTAGTTATGGTGAATAAGAATATGGTTGGTATGAAATGCTCATATGGCTAACCTTTTTGTTAACTATTGTTGAACCAATAATGTACACGTTTGGGTAAGGTTAACAAACCTAGAAGCGTACATTTAATTTGTGTATAACAAGCTAAGTTTTCGATCTAATGGTTGATATTTTAGCTTGAATCTAAATCAGGTTTTCATCTAACGGTGAATATTGTTTGCTTTGTGACCAAGGCGAATCTTTGATTTGAAAGACTATATAAAGGGACATCTAGAAACTCTGCAAAACTAATCCATACACCTCACGTGTGATACTAGTTTGCGTGCTAGAGTCATTTCTCCTTTAACCTTTGGTTTTTCTTCTCCTAAAACCAGGTTAACGACTTAAAGACTTCATTGGGATTGTGAAGCCATAGAGATACTACTTTTATCGTAGTTGTGTGATCTGATCTTGCTTCTTCTATCGTACGAGTACAATCAGATTGATTGGCTTGAGATTAATATCTCCGATAGGAAAGATATAAAAAGTATTCACAAACATCTTCGTCTCATTGTTTGTGATTCCGTAACATCTTGTTTCGCTACCATACGATTAAGATTGTTGTGAGGTGATTGATTTATCTAGGATGTTCTTCGGGAATATAAGACGGATTATCAATTGGTTCTTGTTCACCTTGATTATTATCAAAAGACGGAACAAAAACTTTGGGGTTTTTCTATGGGATACAGATTGATCCTTTGATAGACTTGTCTGTGTGAGACAAATATGTTTATTATTAAATCCTGCGATTTTGGGTCGTAGCAACTCTTAGTTGTGGGTGAGATCAGCTAAGGGAATCAAGTGCGCAGTATCTTGCTGGGATCAGAGGCGTAGGGAGTACAACTGTACCTTGGATCAGTGGGAGACTAATTGGGGTTCAACTACAGTCCAGTCCGAAGTTAGCTTGAAGTAGGCTAGTGTCTGTAGCGGCTTAATACAGTGTGTGTACAATCTGGACTAGGTCACGGGGTTTTTCTGTATTTGCAGTTTCCTCGTTAACAAAATTTCTGGTGTTTTTTTTATTTCAGTTTCCGCATTATATTGTTTTATCTTTATAATTAAAATAATACAGGTTGTGCCTTAGATCATCAATTAGAGTAATCCAACCTTTGGTTGTTGATTGTCATTGATTGATCCTTGGATATTAATCTTTGGTACCATCCAAGTTATTCATTGTGTTTGATTAAAGACTCGTTGATTTCTATTATCTCGAGTAAATCAAAACAAGAGAGAGATATTTACTCCTTGAGATACTTTTACCTAGATTGAGTCTGATTGTCTAGTTGATTCTCTAGAAAGTATTTCGGAGTTAGTCCATACATATTTCTAAGAGAAATATTTGGTGGTGTTGTTAGACCCCCGCTTTTTCAATTGGTATTAGAGCAGGAAAACACGTTCAAGACCTTACAAGTATGTTTTTGTAGAAATCTGAGTCTGAGGACAGAATCTCTTACGCATACCAAGATGTCTCCTAAAGCTTTCAACTATGTCAGTTGTCTCGGGAATACCTCAAAGGATTGTTCTTTAATTGATTCTTCCGAATTTCGAGGCAGGAAGATTGTCTCATCTTGTGTTGATCACTCTTCCTCCAATGAGACATTGGACACAATGGCGAAATCTGAAATGGAGCTCACCAGAATTGCATAAAATTCTACTGAGTTTGTTGATCTTCAGAATCATGATCAACTCATCGATGAATTTGAAAAGTCTATGATCGAGAACGTGTACTCTATAACATTATTGAGTCCTTCTCTAAGGATATTGAGAAACTTTTTCAAGAGAATAATCTATAGCGTGAAAAGATTTGTGATCTTGAAAAGGTTATCAAAGAAGGATCAATTAGAGAAAAACGTTTGATCAAGACGCATTCATCTGATCTTGACGGACTTCGTGTTGAAAAAGAGAAGCTAGAAGCATCACTTTCACTATCCCATGAACAGTGTATGACCTTGGAAAAGAAAAACTCAGTCTTAAGGAAAAATTCTTCTGTTCCAACTGTTCCTCTTGACATACAGTACATGAAGAAATATCCTCCAAAAGAAGATTGTGTCGATAAAAGTGTATATAACTTACGATCTTCTCACAGGGCTGTAAAGTTAAAACAAATGTCGTTTGTTGTGTCTTCTCCACGAACCTGTACTTTCTGTGGAAAAGGGAATCACTATGTTATCCATTGTTTTGCCAGGAAGAAACAAATTTCTATACTTCGTAATTTGCTTCTTTCCACTGTCAATGGGGTAAATAGTCAGTCGACTACTGCAGTGAATCTCATGCTCACAAGAAACCAGACATCTTATAAAAATGACCGCTTTCCTAGGAATCATTACAGGACTTATGTGCATTCTAGTGGTATAAAGTCTTATGATGTTGATGAAAGCATGACCTGTGCTTATAAGAACAGATCTTGTGAATCTAAGTCTAGAGTTTGGAAACCCATCTCGGAAAATCCTCTTGAACCAATTCCCAAAGGTCCTAGACTCGGTAATCAGAAAGCTCCTTCTCTTGAGCTTTCAGGAAGAGCTATGATAAATTTCCCTAAAAATGGAAACTACCATAGGAAGACAAGAAATGCTGAGATCATATATCCTGGAGAAATCACAACTACTCTCTCAAAACCTATGGTGAGACTATGTCTCCCTCTGCTACCTAGTAGCAGAAAGTTCCGTTCTTGTATCTAACTTGAGAGATACAGGGATGATGTTTGAGAGATGCTCAAGTAATTAGCTGATTTTCATTAGTTTATATGTTTGATATCTTATGATGTGAATTTTTAGTATTTCTTTCTTTCTTCACTGTGACCTTTCTTTTTAGGGATGGAAAAATTGAAAGCGACACAGTATGCAGTTTTCCTGATTGGGTCCTTTTTCGTTTTGGTGTATGGCTTAGTCCACGAACGTCCATGTCTCCTCAAGGAACTCTAGGGTTTCCAACCAAGATGTACACTTGAACATATATATATTTCATATATGCGTTCATTAAAATTCAAAAAAGGAACTCAATGGAAACTGTTCCCAAAGAAGAAGTTAACCCTACTGTAGAGGATGATCTCAAAGGAAGTGATCCTGCTCAAGAGTTTATTCTGAAAAATATGCTTGAAAGGAAAAAGTATCACTCTTGGATTGGAGAATCTGTCAAGGATTTAATTCTGGTTCAGAATGAAGTAAAGAACGAACTTGCTAACCTTCAACTGCAGATCAACCAGCTTATTGATGGACATGCAAAAATCCTTGGTACTCATAATATCTTGATCAGGAATCAGAAAAAAGTTATTCTTGACTGCGCTAAGGCCCAACACTTTGTTCGAATTGTTGATCGAAAAACTAACATTCTGACTCATGAACATGGTGTCTCTAGGTCAACAAAATCAAGAATATCAGTGACTCCTATTTCGATGGACCATTCCAGAGGTATGAAATCATTAAGGAAAACTGAGTTTTGTTGTTACCTAGTATGTCTTCTTTTTGGTTTAGTTGAAAGAATAACTAGTGCTTGAATAGCAATGATTGTGACTACACAAAGCTATTATTTTTCATCTTCTTGTTCTTTTTTAGGTTTATTGGTATTAAATTCTAAAAATATTTGGAGGATGATGGTTTGCAGTATTTAATCTTTATGATTTGTTATGTTTCAAGTTGTTATGAGATATTGGTGTTTACGTCCGTGAACTATGTTGTCCCATATTTTGTCAAAAGTAAAGTCGTTCATGATTGGTATTCATGTATTGATTTAAGGATGAATATACTTTTGACATATACAAAAGTTAAGCCTATATTGTCAACTCTTTGATGGAAGATAGGTTAAAATATTTTGTGTCAAGGATTATGTTTATTAAAAATCGTTATGCAAATAGTGATGGAAGATAGAATGAATCCTTGTGTATTCCACAGTATTGATCTTCGTTGATCCATATTTTATGTAATACTGTGAGGCTCTGTAATGTGTCTTATGTTGAGCACGATACAACCAAGTTTATTATTTTTTATTAGCTTTGTTGGTTGTTCCGAAAGGTACTTTATGTTGAGCATTCTTGAACTAAACTAATCATCTTGTTTGGTTATTTAGTTATTGCTCCATAAGTCTTTTTATGTCGAGCAAAACAAATGACAATTAAATTGATTACTTTTCTAATTAGTTTGATTGTGTATTCCAATTATATTAATTATGGGTTCTCTTGTAATTAATCTAGTTGAGTATTTTCATACTCCGTAAGATACCTCTTATGTTGAGTATATGAACGACTATATTATTCATTTTCTGATGGGTATGTTAGTCGTATGCTCCGTAAGTTCTCTTATGTCGAGCATAATCAATTAAGTTGATCACTTTTGTGTTTAATTTGATTGTGTATTCCTATCAAATTAACCATGGGTTTACTTGTGATTAATTTGATTGAGATTTTGGATATAGAAAATCATTCTCATGGTTTTTAGTGTCCAATAAAAATCCTTCTTTTCTTTTGAAATTAAAATCTATCTTGTTGTTCCCTTGGGAATGACATCAAATGGGGGAGAGTTCTTTTGAGCTTGTGCTTAATGGTCATATCTTGAGGGGTGTGCGGCTGTGGAATTTTAAAGAGGTTATCTTGTATCTTTTAAACTCCTTGATGAATGTTATTAGCTTCGGCTATATGATTGCATCTAAATTAGATGGTATGTATTTTTTTTTAGTCATGAAATGTCTCTTACGGAAATTTTATTATGATCCCATTCTTGAACCTTTGCCAATTTTATTGACAAAAAGGGGGAGAACTAATATGTAGTTCACACTATAAATACATATGGTTTTCGGATCATTGTGTAAGGGGGAGTGGTTTCCATGTGAGATGGAGTATTGACTAAAGGGGAGTGATACATATCACCATAGTATTATTGTTGAAGTTGTGATACAATTGGACTTTGACATTGTGTAATAATACTATGACACCGTATAACGATGATCGAGACCGATGCTTTCTCATTGTTATAGCTACGGATCTTCAACAACGGTGATGCTAAACTTACAACCTTTAGGATCATTGGAGTACTTGGAAGTGACGAAGATTTCGAGGAATGTTGAATTAGACATGTGGAATAGGAGCTACTAAAGTTTCTTTATCTTTTTTGTATTCCATATGTATTGATAGTTTTGTCACTAAAGATGACAAAGGGGGAGATTGTTAGAGCATTTCTCGGTCGAACTCGCATGCGTTACTATCTCAAGCATGTTTTTCAACGTTAGTGATCAAAACTATAAGTCTTGATTTCTAGTCTACTATAGCTAAGTCTCGGACTAGGATAGAAAGTGTAGTTGAGCTCAAGAACTTCATGGCGATTCATCATACAAGAAGAAGAACTACTCAAGGAACCGGTGGAAGTTCTCGACAAAAAGGTATGTGAAGACTTGAACTTATCTGTCACTCAAAAGTCTATCTACACTATCTCCTACTTCTGGAGACAAAAAGTCGTATGCTATATATAGACTTAGATTATACACATTTGGTATTTTGAGCCGAGTATACCTCGCCTATCTATATCTCGAAATATGTGTTGGTAAGCGTTTCACTTCGACCATGTTTATCTTTACCTAGTGATGAAAGTCATGATATGTTTCAATCACTTTGAAAATTTCTTTGACGATAAATGGTGTAACAACTATATAACGTCCTCTAAGAATGTTTCAATGGTTGGAATGAGAGTTTAGATTACATAACCAATGATGGACATAAGTATTTTTGTGGAAACACTTATGTGCATAAGTCTTATCCAAAGTTTGTGAACTTTGTTGATCAACAAAAACCGGAAGAATGACTTGTTGCCAAGTCCGCGAACTCAGTCCGCGAATTGCCGAAATTTTCGTCACGAGAAATTCTGCTGGAGTTGACCAACTTGTTACGTGAGTACCAGTCCGCGAACCGACGGAAAGTCTTTGCCGAGATTTTCCGCTGGAGTTTGTAAACTCTGCCCGGTTGCTTAAGTCCGCGAACCTTGTGTGCGAACTTAAGAAGGTTATATATCTGAAGATGATTTTTGAACTTAAACTTATAAAGACTGGGGAATGAAAATTGCAAACCGTGGCTATAAAGTTCATGAACTGATTCAAGTGAATCAAATCATCTTTGTTTCAATTGTGTCTTGTGTAGTACATAAGATTTCCTTGCAATTGAACAACTCTCTAGCTAGTTCATTTGAGTCACTTGAATTAGTTATGGCGAAGAAGAATATGGTTGGTATGAAATGCTCATATGGATAACCTTTTTGTTAACTATTGTTGAACCAACAATGTACACGTTTGGGTACAGTTAACAAACCTAGAAGCGTACATTTCATTTGTGTATGACAAGCTAAGTTTTCGATCTAACGGTTGAGAAATATTAGCTTGAATCTAAATCAGGTTTTCATCTAACGGTGAATATTGTTTGATTTGTGACCAAGGAGAAACCCTGATTTGAAAGACTATATAAGGGGACATCTAGAAACTCTGCAAAACTAATCCCCACACCTCACGTGTGATACTAGTTTGCGTGCTAGAGTCGTTTCTCCTTTAACCTTTGGTTTTCTTCTTCTAAAACCAGGTTAACGACATAAAGACTTCATTGGGATTGCGAAGCCAGACCAATAGTACTTTTATCGTAGTTGTGTGATCTGATCTTGCATCTTATATCGTACGAGTACAATCAGATTGATTGGCTTGAGATTAATATCTCCGATAGGAAAGATATAAAAAGTAGTCACAAACATCTTCGTCTCATTGTTTGTGATTCCGCAACATCTTGTCTTGCTACCATATGATTAAGATTGTTGTGAGGTGATTGATTTATTTAGGCTGTTCTTCGGGAATATAAGACCGGATTATCAATTGGTTCCTGTTCACCTTGATTATTATCAAAATACGGAAAAAAAATTAGGTTTTTTCTGTGGGAGACTGATTGATCCTTTGATAAACTTGTCTGTGTGAGACAGATTTGTTTATTGTTAAAGCATGCGATTTTGGGTCGTAGTAACTCTTAGTTGTGGGTGAGATCAGATAAGGGAATCAAGTGAACAGTATCCTGCTGGGATCAGAGGCGTAGGGAGTACAACTAGACCTTGGATCAGTGGGAGACTGATTGGGGTTCAACTACAGTCCAGTCTGAAGTTAGATTGGAGTAGGCTAGTGTCTGTAGCGGCTTAATATAGTATGTGTTCAATCTGGACTAGGTCCCGGGGTTTTTCTGCATTTGCGGTTTCCTCGTTAACAAAATTTCTGGTGTCTGTGTTATTTCAGTTTCCGCATTATATTGTTTTATCTTTATAATTGAAATAATACAGGTTGTGTATTAGATCATCAATTAGAGTAATCCAACGTTTGGTTGTTGATTGTCATTGATTGATCCTTGGATATAGGTATTTGGTACCATCCAAGTTATTCCTTGTATTTTATTAAAGACTTGTTGATTTCTATTAGCTCGAGTAAATGAAAACAAGAGAGAGATATTAACTCCTTGAGATACTTTTACCTAGATTGAGTCTGACTGTCTAGTTGATTCTCTAGAAAGTATTTCGGAGTTAGTCCATACATATTGCTAAGCGAAATATTGGGTGGTGTGGTTAGACCCCCGTTTTTCACAAATCTTGAGGTTTCTCTCACTGCTTCTCGAGACCGGGTGCGAAGAAGATTCGCATATCTTCAAAATTTCATGGAAATTAATGCCAGAAACATTGAGAAAGAAGTTCTTTGAAATGCTCATGATAAAGCTCAGGCTCTAGTTAACCAGATCCTTTTGAGAAACTCACTTTCTCCAGTAAATGTCCCTCAACTTAATGTAAGCGAGGATGAGGTGTATCCTGAGGCATATAGTGACTATGAGTTTGTAAGAGATGATGAAAAAGACCATGAAAATGATATTGATAAAGAAGATCAACTCGAGAAGAACAGTTCTAGTAATATGGACTCTGTTGGTAGAGCTGATGCTGAAGTTAAAGACCCAAATCCAAGTCTCAAGATTGATGCTGAAAAGTCTTTAATTGAACAAGATGTACCTTTTGACAATGTTTAATCCTCGTATTTTTTAACTATCTGTATTCCCCTCTTATATTTTAATACACTTTGAACTTGTTTCTTGATCAAGAAGGATAATAACTTTTTATTTTAATTCCCATACTTGCCTCTTATTATATTTATTGGTAGAAACAAGTGTGTGAATTTGATCGTCCTGGGAAACATAGTTGTAGAGAGAAAAGAAAGAGTCCAATTTGGTGTACACTCCTTTAAGGAGTGTCCACAAAACAACATTAATTCATTATCGTGAGGTCTTATTTTGCCTTCCTAAGTAAAGGTCTTATTTTTCCTGAATGTATTTTTTATTTTTGTGCGACGAGATCGCAGGACATCTTTACACTGTAGTGTATCGACCCATTGATCTCGCCTTATCTTTTTCTTGTATTATTACCTATTCAAGTCTCTTATGTGCGTAAATATGACAAACCTTAATACCCCCGTGAGTAAAAAGCCTCATGACATTTACGTCTTTTGACACAATTCAGCTCCCTGATGGAGGGTGACGTCCGTATCTTCCTCCTGGTTGCCCCTTCAAGGAGGATTACCTATACCGGGTTAAGGTTGGATCCTCCCATCTGGTAATACAACAACCAGTTAATTTCACAGTCTTTTATCCCTCTACCGATTAGGTTTATGGTTACGAGAGTGCACCCTAAGTGGGGTATCTTCGGACCAAGTGCATCATAGTCATGACTTGTCAAGAGTGGCAAGGTACTCCCCGGGCACTCTTGACTCAACTGTGTACCTCGGCGCCTTAATTGAGTTTCTGCACTCCTCAGGAAAGATCTTATTACCCCAATATTTTGATTTAGGTGTCTTTCCTGGATGAGCATTTTCGTTTTTCTCACCCCAAATCTCCATGACTCAAGTTCCAGGGTCGATGTAGCTTTCTCTTGAGTCATGCTTACCAGGTTTTCACCGAATATGACGTACGGTAGGTCTTACTTTTTGCCTCTTGCATTTATGCGAACTAGGTTGCACGCCACATTCGGATGCCTAGCCTCCCTAATTAGAGTTTTTATTTCTATTTTCTTCTATTAAGGTCTTACTTCAAGGTCTTACATTTGCCTTTTTCTTATGAAATAATTTCTTGAATACTGAGAGAAATCTTCAAACTTGTTCATTGAATTGAATTTTACATCCATCCTCAAAATATTAATTCGCATGTGTAACTTCGCATCATTGTCACCTGTGCGATTCATATCGCAAGTATTTATGGATAATACTTCTTCAAATATAACCTATTCCAAGGACGATCTAACTAGCGTCCTACATCTCTTCCTCCAGGATTCCTTAATTCATAAGCTCCACTACCAACTATTATTTTGATTATATATGGTATGTCCCACTTCTTCTCTAACTTCCCATCTACTCCTCTCTGATAGACTGGTATTTCTCGCAACACCAATTCTCCTGGTTGAAAATATCTTGTCTTAACTCATTTGTTGTATTCTCGATCTAATCTTCTTTGATAATTTTCCATATGTCGCAGAGCGACCTCCCTAGTTTCTTCCAGATTATCCAGTTTTGTTAAAATTAAATCCGCACTTAGATTCTTCTCCCACGCTTCTTTCTTTGTTGTAGGAATAATGACTTCTTTTGGTAACACTGCTTCTACCCCATATGTTAAACAGAAAGGTGACATTCATGTTGCTTCTCTCCTTGTTGTTCCGTATGCCCATGCTACATTAGGTACTTGCTCAGACCACCCTTTATTGTACCCTTCCAACTTCTTCTTCAATGTGTCTGCGATTGTTTTACTAGTGACTTCTACCTGTCCATTACTCTATGGATATAGAGGGGTAGACTTTCCACTTTGAATTTTGAACGCATTGAGTTACATCTCTATATTTTCACCCTCAAATTGCTTTCCATTATCAGATACTAACTGTGATGGGATGCCAAATCTGCATATGATATTCTCAAAAATAAACGTGAATATGTATTTATCACGAATATGTTGAACTGCTTTTACTTCTGCCCATTTCGTGAAATAGTCTGTTGCGACTATTAAATATCTTCTTTGTCCTGTACCTGGGATAAATGGACCAACAATATCAATACCCCATTTTCCAAAGGGCCATGCATTTGCTGACGTATTTAGCATTGCTCCGGGCGCGTGTATTTTCTTCCCATGACGTTGACATTCTTCACATCTCCTTGATAGTTGTTTTGCATCTTCATGCATGTACGGCCAATAATATCCTTGTATCTTCGCTCTGTATGAGAGTGACCTTCCTCCACTATGATTACCAGCATCCCCATATTGTAATGCTTTTAAAATTTACATGCCTTCTTTTCGCGTAAGACATCTAAGTGAAGGTCCAAGAAATGATCTTCTATACAGAATACCATCTCTTAATTCATAATTCGTCGCACGATTTTTTAACTTATGTGCTTCTAACCTTTTTCTTGGTACCTCTCCCTTTTCCAGATATAAATGAAGCTCAGTTCTCTAATCTTTGTCTTCGTTCATTTGTTCTTCTTCCTTGTCTTCTATTATCATCACATCTGCTTCTGTTTCTTCTTCTTTCTTTATAGATGGTAAGAAGAGTGTTCGTATCTTTATGTCTCGCGCAACTGGATCTACTAACATGGAAGGTATGAATTCCAATGCATTTGCGGATCTATTGTCCTTTCTGCCTATGTGTCTCCAACTTATTTTTGGAATTCGCTCTGCTAACTCCATGACCAACTTTTTGTATTTCTGCAAAGATGGTTCATTTGTACTATATTTTCCTTCTATTTGACGAATTACCAACTGCGAGTCACTAGTTACTCGCGCATATTTTATCTCCATTTCGATATCTAACTTTAATGCATGTACAACTGCCTCATACTCAATTTCATTATTTGTGGACGCGAACTCCAACCTAAATGAGTAAGCCATTCGCGCTCCTGTTGGTGAAATAAAGACAATACCAATTCCATTTCCTTCTCCATTAGACGATCCGTCTACCAGTATCTCCCATCTATTTGAATTATGATATGTCAATAAATCTTTAAGATTCCCATGTTCTTCATCTACATCCATCATATCTTCTATATATTCATCTTCTTCCAATGGAAATTCTGCTAGGAACTCTGCAATAACCTATGACTTTGGAGAAGATAAAACCTCATAACCTAATCTCAGAATTCCCCACTCGAGCATTCCATCTTTCAATTCTACCTGATCTTTTTGAATTCTTCATTGCAGGCTCAATTGGCACCTTTGTGAACACCTCAATCTTATGAGCCTGAAAGTATATGCGAAGTTTGAAGGATGCATAAACAAGCGCGAGAATTAGTTTTTCAATCTTGGAATCATTTTTCTCTGCGGAGTTGAACGTTTTACATATGTAATATATAGTCTTTTCTACTCCTTGATCCGAACGTAACAAAACAACACTTAACGCATACGGTGTTGATACCAAATATAGTAACAGATCCTCTCCTGGCTTTGCCTTCTGCATAATGGATAGATTCATCAAGTAATTTTTTATATGTTGCGGAGCTTTGTCGCATTCCTCAGTCCATTCAAATTTTGTTCCTTTCTTTAATATATTGAAAAAGTGTTTGCACTTATCAGAAGAATGGGAAATAAATCTCCCCAGCGAAGCTATCAAACCATTTAATTTCTGAACATCTTTAACCGTTGCAGGGGGCGGCATGTCTCGCACTGCTTTTACTTTTTCAGGATCAACTTCAATTGTTTCCTTTGATACTATGTATCCCAAAAAATTTCCCGACGACACTCCGAAAACACATTTTTCTGGGTTTACTTTTATATTGAACTTTCGCATTTGTTCGAATATTTCCTGCAAGTTATCTACATGATCCTCTGCTTCTTTACTCTTTACTAGCATATCGTCCACATAGACTTCCAATGTTGTATGTATCCACTTCGCAAACACTTTCTCTACCATTCTCTGATATGTCGCACCCGAATTTTTCAATCCAAATGGCATTTTCGTATAACAGTATAATCCTCTTGGTGCGAAAAAGGAAGTATGTTCTTGGTCTTCTTCAGCTAAAGGAATTTGCTTATAACCTTTATATCCATCCAACAACGAGAGTCTGTCATTTCCTGATGCTGATTCCACCATCTGCGGAATGTCCGGCAAAGGAAAAGTATCTTTCGGGCACGCTTTGTTTATGTCAATGAAGTCTATACAAATCCTGATCCCTTTATTCTTCTTTGGCACCACGACCATGTTTGTTATCCATTCTGGATATTTTTCCGGTCTTATAATCCCTGCCTCTAACATTTTTTGTAACTCTGCTTCTATTTGAGGATGTATGGTTGTTGCGATCTTCCTTATTCTTTGCTTAAATGGCTTTGCATTCTTTTTAATATCCAATTTGTGGCATGCGACAGTCGGATATATTCCTGGCATCTATTCCATACTCCACGCGAATATGTCATTATACTCTCGCAAAAAATTTATTGTTCTTTCTTCTTCTTCCTTATCCATTGTGGTTCCTATTTTTAATATTTTTGGTTCTTCTTCCATTCCAACATTTATTTCTTTTATTGGTTCTGCAGTAGTGAAATTCACTCTTGGTTCTCCCATTGGTGTTGATTCTTTAATCTCTTGAATTGGCTCACCTCCCTTCTCTGGTATCTCGCTTGGTATTCATTTTCCTTCCTTCGCTCTAATCATATCTGAAATTCCTCTTCCTTCTTCATTTCCTTTACTTTTCTCCAACGATACTTTCGTTTCTTTGCACGTCGTTCATAATTTCGTACATCTACTTGATGAAAGGTCTTCGCACTCGTAACATCTCCTTTAATTTCTCCGATTCCACTTGGAATTGGGAATCTAATGCATTGATGTAGTGTTGAAGCCACGGCCTTTATCGCGTGCACTCATGGTCTCCCCAGTAACATGTTATATGGTGATTCTATATCAACCATACATAGCATCAACTTCGTTTCTATTTCTCCCAACAGTATTCGCATCGTTATCTCTCCTTTTGGTTTTGTCATTGTTTTATTAAATCCATGTATATTATAAGTTGTACATGTCATATCTGTATCTTTGTACCCCATGGATTTGAATGCACAATAAAATAAGATATCAACAGCACTTCATGTATATCCACCAACGTTCTATTAATCTCCCATTCTTCTGATTCCTCCGTCTTTTCATCATTCTTGCTTCGCTCAGCCGTTACTGTAATTACTAACGAATCTATTCGTTTTAAATTTTCTTCCGGAATTTCATCTGTTACAAACGTTATCTCCGCTTTCTCCCATTCGTTTAGAGGAGATTCCTTTTCTACTGTTGTCACCTTCTTTCCGTTGTGATCTCGCTTGTGTATTCTTCTTGTTATTCCTTCTTGAAATTCCACATCGTAGATTGACGTTTTAGTTATGGAATTACACTATATACTCCTTCCTCTTCCTCGTATCGTCCTAATTCTCGCTTTCTCTATAAATTCTTCACTTTTCATCTCTATCTTCTCCAGTATTTCCATATCTAATTTTCCAAGATTCTATAAACTAACCAACAGGATTTATCACCACAAGCTGTTTGTAGCGCCAAAATGTAGTTGTAGAAAATCCTACAACCACATCCATACAAGGATCTAACAGTACACTAAGAAATCACGGTGAAAATTATTCATTTACTCATTAGAATTTTAAGTTGGATACAAGATAATCAAAGATTTTACTTGCTCCCCCAATAAACTTTCTCTCTCCTAATTTCTTATCTAACACACTCTCCGAGATCTCTCTCATTACATGATAACCCTTCCCTTTATATAGGATTTTACATAGTGGGTGACAGCTAATAGATCCCTTATTTTCGGAATCACAATGCGTTACAATCGCTCATATACATTCACTCAACTTCGCACACTTTACACTTAGCACAGATCATCACACTTTACTCGTGACTGTGCTGACATCACCAAATACGTCATCTCAATTTTGTTATGTGCGATGATCTTCGCTTGTATAAGATGATCTTTGTTTCGCATACATAATGAATGTGTGATATTTCACTCTTACAAATAGCATATCAATCTTGGGATGCCATCAAGTCTGCAAGTTGCTCCGCCAGTGGCCCCCTAAGAACTTACTATATCTATTTAGCTAGTATTTACTATTGCAAGTTCGTTTGGAGTAGTCCATCTGATCAGGCTCCAAAGTGGTTCCCCCACGGTCCCCTAGAAACTGCTATTTAATCACACTACTACTGTATTAGCTATTTACTTCAAGTTGATTCGCTTCTTAGAATCTTATCAATTTACAATTTACAGTACAGAAACTAGCTAGGATAGAGTTGGAAATCAAAAAATGGCTTTGTCTAAGGTACTCGTTTCATTGATGCTTTTAGTTTTTCTTAGTAATACTTTTAGTTGTGAGGCCGATACACAATGTCCTGTACCAAATGGAGTTTCTGCTGATTCCGCTCCCGTTCTTGTACCAGTTCCACCAACTCCCGTTAAGTCTTCACCTAATTATCTTCCGCTCAGAAAGCTTATTGCAGTTTAAGGTTATGTTTCCTGCAAATCATGTGCAGATGCTGGTCACAATGCGATTATGCGTGGTCTACCATTCCCAGGTTAGTTTATCAGTCGAATCGAAACTAATATAGTAACATACTCCACGTGCGGTTCAAGTCCTTATTTTGTTGTTGTAGGTGCTACGGTGAAGATGATATGCCACTGCAAGCCCAGAGATAACGCGCTAGTACTATTTGCTGTGACAGACAAGAAAGGTTATTTCTTCATCCCACCAACAAAGAAGGTGAGTGACCACGGAGCTCGGCAGAAGTGCAAAGTCTACATACATTCAGCACCATCCCACTCCAAATGCCAACACTCAACACACATACATGGGGGTCTAAATGGTGCTTACTTGAGGCTTACTGTTCCACCTAAACCTCTTCCTTTTACTATGTTCACCGTAGGTCCTTTCGCTTATGAACCACTTCCATCAGCATGCCACAAAGTTTAGAGTTATTCTGGAGCCATTAATGGAGAGTTACATTATGTGTGACATCTTTGTGCTTTTTAGTATAGGATTTAATGTAGTGGCCAACCAATATGTGCTTGTTTAATTTCTTTTGTTTGTAAGCTGGATAGCGTCATGTTGTTTTTGCCATTTGGCTTGGTATTTACCTTCTTTGATTATGTCTTCAATAATAATAATATATGTTGTTTTGTGTTGTTTTTCTTCCAAAATAGACATGTTTACACACAAACCTGCCTATTATTCGAGGTAATATAAAACCGGTGAACCTCCAATCATCATTAATCAACCGGTAATGCTACACTGCGTTCGGATCGGCGCCCTACTCAGCGCCCAAACCGATGTGTCGTGGTGACGTGTAAAAAATCACGTGAAACGACCATTCTCTCTCATCACGGATCCTCTTTTTCTCTTTTTTTTCTTCTGCAAAATCCCTCTCTAGATTGAAGGTACTACCGAGAAAAGATGAACTCGAAAATCAATCAAAAACTATCTTGAGTGCTATCATATAGAGTAGTTAATACTCCAATCAGCAATCACTTATGATACCATAGAAAAATTATATAGTGGGGTATGTTGATCGTTATCCTCTTTCTAAACTGATTTTAACTTTTAAGCGTACATTAACCAATCCTAATCAGTTAAATGTTGTTCAATTTTGAACTGATCCGATGTTTTCATATCAAGCTTCAATTGAAAAAAATCGTTTCAAATGCAATTATGATTGATTTATGGTTAAAAAAAAAGGATTGATTTATGGTTTTGCTGGATTAAGTATACATCTAAGAATAAAACAGAATCGACTATCACTATTCATTTATGGGTTATTAACAAGAATGAAAGATGAAGTTGGAGAAGAACAGGAACCGGTAACTAAGAGGATTTCAGAACTGTGATAAAAGGATTAAGTTTCATCTTTTTGCTGTGAGATTTTCACAAACCCGCCTTAAATTTCATCGTTTACCTAATCAAACCGCACTTTGAATCTCTATTGGGTTTTCTAAAATTTTAATATGATATGCGTTTTCGTGTATGGCTAATCAATTTCATATTTTTGATGGGGATGAACTTGGAGAGAATCAGAGATGATTCTCATGAGATGTGGTTCATAAACAGAGAGAGAAGGTTAAAATAAAAAAAAAGGTTCACGTGAACTAGTGACAGCTAGACCTTCCACGTCATCTTGGGCACTGAGTAGGGCGTAGGTCCGGACGCAGAGTAGCGTTACCGTTAATTAACTACTCATCCATTTTGTGTTTAAATGATCAAGTTTAAACACGTGGATGACCCACCAAGTATAGATGTAAAGTAGCACTTTCTTTCCGATAATATTATGAATAAAAATGATTAAAACATTGAAGCTAAAGAAGAAATACAAAAAGTGTCCTCCGCTTAATTTTCAAGGGATACTCTGCAGAAAATCATAAAACTGGTAATAATTTAACTTCCCTGAATATTCTTTTTAGTATTTGAAATTGATTAATCAGATAAAAATTGGGGGAAAACTGTTATATGAGTGTGTTTTACTTGAACTTACTCAATGCATTGACCTGTCTGATCAGCAATTTTTTTTATCCTTTGATTGAGTTCTCGAACTAGGAATAACAATAATACCCTTAACATTGTGTGTTTGTGCTTCTTTGAAATGTTTAGTTTGTATTGAACCTATTGCTTATGTTATGGTCAACTGGCTCACATGGTGACATTCAAGTCTTAATTTCATCTTTGAACCAGATCTGTTTGGAGATCTCAATATAGGAATAGTTTTATTCTTTTTTTACTATATTGGTGGGTTGATCCTGCTTCAATGAAATGTATCGGTTGTTAATTCCACTTCTTCTGTACAGCTTAGCACACTGGTATTGAATGTTTAGATAACATTGGGAAAATTTTGCTTTTTAACTGACTTTATATATTATTTGATGATGCCTGGTCACGATTGCGTTAGAAGTGGTTTGATGAGGCAGCATATAACTGTTAATTAGATGGGATTAAACGGCAATGCAGACCTAGCATAGGCCATTGGGTGGTTGGCTGAACTTGCTGTGCTCAAGTTGACCTCTAATTTTGATGTTAATTAAACCATCCCCAGTTAACTTCACTGGTCTCAACTCATAAACAATGTAATCACTCAACTTTGTAAAAGAATTTTGATAGAAAACAAGGCCGAAACTGTTATATAAGTGTTTTTCGATGCATTGAGCTGTCTATTTGAAATTCGTATATATTAAGGCTACTACAGTAGGTGCAAGTTCATATGCTGGCATTTCTAAAAGAATTTTGATAGAAAACAAGGCCTAAATTGTTATGTAAGTGTTCTTCAATGCATTGAGCTGTCTATTTGAAATTCTTATATACTAAGGCTATTACAGTAGGTGCACGTTCATATGCCGGCGTTGAAACATTCGGTTACTTTTTGGAAAGAAATCTGTTTCTAATCTCAATATAGGATCCATAATACTCCTAATAGTTGTTTAGATCTGTAAAGCTTATTATACCTATCACTTATGCTACACTCAGCTAGTTCACATGGTGGCATTGATTTCTTGATTCTATGTGGAGTGAAACCTATATGATTAGTAATGATCTATAGTGTCTTAAACCTATATGATTAGTAATGGTGACA
The DNA here is from genome assembly GCF_003573695.1 of Papaver somniferum. Taxonomy (NCBI): domain Eukaryota; kingdom Viridiplantae; phylum Streptophyta; class Magnoliopsida; order Ranunculales; family Papaveraceae; genus Papaver; species Papaver somniferum. The sequence goes on from NW_020628818.1 coordinate 15,480,703, forward strand.
TCTTAGTTTGTACTAGCCTAATCCAACTCTTGAAAAAAACTAGTTACTTTGGTATATTGTTAAAAATATTCATATGTTATTGTCTTTGGATGTTCAAAAGAAATCAGTTTGGGTGGATGTTCAAAAGAAATCAGTTTGGGTGAAATTAGTTAAGAGTAGCAGGTCGAATATGCTTGTGACCTAGTCTTCCGATTAATGAAGTGCCTTGTGGTTATAGGTTCCTCAAAATCTTGGTTGTTAGTCGTAGGTTAGCCAGGAGTATGAAGAGTGTGTTTTCTAGACAGACAAAAATTGATCATAAGTTGGCGTCTAATAAATCAATTACAGTGGGTCTGATCCGGATGACCTCTAATTCTAATGATAGTTAATTAGTTGTGCTTTCTTAACCAATTGGGCATTTGGTCTAGTGGTAGAGGTCCCGAGCTCGATTCTCGGAATGCCCCCTAGCCTGTCTTGGAGAAGGTCTGGGTCTTGTTTTTGATTCATGACATTTCCCATAGAATAGACAGCAGGAAAGTCAAGTGGGGAGGTTCGCGACTTGAATTTACAAAAGAGAATAGCTTTTCTTGGTTCCAAGTTTGTGGTTGGTGTATGCCAGGGTCTTACTGTTTTCTGTTTGGAATCCTTATATTACTTGGATTTTAAAATTCCTAGACAAAAACAAATTTTAATTTTTCAATTCCCTCTCTATTTAAACATCAGCCCTTGTATCTAAGTCTATAATAAGTTCTTCGTGTAGGAAGAAACCCAAAAGTAGCTTCGAAGATGAAAAGTGCATATAATCCACCAGCAGTTCCCATGGCAGCTCCGTGGCTTGTGTTTACTCATGGAAAAGGTATAACAGAAGAGCAGCTTTTCTATAATTTATGAAACAATAAAATCCACAAGAGAAACATACCAGAGATGAGTCCATCATGGTTTAACTATTTCCAGTCTCCATCTAATCAAGGATGGTTGATTGTATATTGCCATCTTAACAAACAGTAGCCAGAATCATGGAGGTTGAAGTACGGGGATTGTTTTTTGTGGAATCCTGTGTCATTGAAGAAAATATGGTTACCTTCTCTGCACAGCTTGATTACTTATGCTGAGGGCTCTGTGAAAGGGGGTGTGCTATCCGCACCTCCAACCATTGACAATGATTCCATGGTTTTCTTTCTCCTTACTACAATTGGTTTTCTTTCTCCTTACTACAATTATAGATCGTGTTAAGTTCACCGTTGAGCACACAATCGTGTTTTGCCGCCCTGGAGACGAGCAATGGAGAAGTCAGACGCTACCCGAACAAGTAATTCTTGAATCCATAACTTGTTTTCAAGGAAAATTGCATGTTTTGTACAAAGATTACAGGGACATGAACCTTGTCATTGCAAAACATCTTGGATCTAATAAAGAAATGTCTCTCTCTGAAACCATAACGGCATTTCTAGTAGCACAAGACACATTAACATTTAACATTAACATTTAGTTCTAACCGTGACATAAATCTTTTGGAATCACGTGATGAACTATTTGTCGTTGTTGTAGACTATCATCATTATCTGATAATTGGACCTCGTCGTTACGAGGATATCACTAGTTTTCAAGTGTTTAGAGTGAATTTTTCTTTGATGGTTCTGGAAAAGGTTAAAAGTTTGGGAGATCAAGTTTTATTTCTGGGAGGAAGGACTAAGGCTTCATGTTCGGCAGCTGATTTGGGTCTTACTCAAGGACATGTGTATTTCACAATGCCCAAAGATAAAACAGTGTATGTGTTTGATCTACAAGATGGTACTATATCCTATGATATACTAGCATTCTCAGATTCTAAGGAACGCTGCTTCCAGCAAGCAGAATGGTTGGCAATGCCTTATATCGAAGGAAATTGTAGAGTTAACGCGGATGAAGATTTTAGTGTGCAAGCAGAACCAAACATAAGAACTAATGTACAAGGTAATAATGATGAAAAGGAGTGCAGCAAGAAGAAGAATGAAGGAGAAACTGTAAACTCAGGAACCAACTGGGGTAGTCTTGACATGGACATCATTGAGTTAATTGCAAGTTATCTACACAGTGGATTACACACATTTCCGAGCAGTCTGTAAAACACATCGATCAGTAGCTTCTGCAGTCCGCAAGAAAGCCACGCCAAAGATCTCACACTCTACATCTTTATCTCCATGGCTGATTTTGCATCAAAACGACAAAGATTGTGCATATCCTTTGTTCCAAAGGTGGTCGGCTACTAATGTCTAAATCATGCAAAAGAAACTTGTTATTTTTTTTCAATCCGTTCACAAGAGATGTGATCAGACTTCCCGAGTTACCAGATCATAGTTGCGACTTCGAGGGAATATCATTCTCGTCCATACCCACTTCTTCAGACTGTACAGTGTTTTCCATCAGCGGAGATTATTCAGAGTTTGTTTACACCTCCTCCGTCTCAAGGGGAGATGATTTTTGGAGACATGGTCATTTTGAGAATACAAAGTCATCCATGGAAGAGTGCTTGAGATTTAATTTGTGTCGAACTAATCCGGTTTTCCACAATGGGCGTTTCTACTGCTTAGATACTCGCGGAAGATTAGGAGTTTTTGATTTGCACAGTGAACTTGGTTGGGAAGTTCTTGACGAGCTGGTACCTGCTTGTACTTCATACCATCAGAATTTCTTGGTGGAATGTGAAGGAAACCTTCTCTCTATATTTGTACTACCTCTTAGGACGAGGCCGGTTCAAATCTTTAAACTACTTTCCTCGGAGGAGACTAAAAGGTTGGCGTGGGTTGAAGTTAGAGATCTAGGGAAATATATGGTGTTCGTCAGTCATACTTGCTGTATCGCAGCAATCGCTCCGGTTAGTCGCATGAAGAACAAAATATACTTCCCAAGATTACACAACGAACGGATTGTTTTCTTCTCTCTTGATACATGTAGGTATCAGACTCTTTTCCTAACTGGAAGTGATCAATACTCTTCTTCTACTTCAAGTTTCTACAGCACCAAAAAACATTTATATTGTACTTGGATCGAACCCAACTGGTCAGCTACTACTACAGCTACAGAGCTGGTTTGGTCATAAACCTGATCAGTCTACAGAAGCTTGTTTCACTATACTGCTGGCAAAAGAGCTTGGTGTTCCTAGCTAGCTGTTTCTTCCCAATCAAACCTGACTGAAAAGAAGGCCTTTCTCAATATACAATCACACTCTCTCTGCTCAGATTATTACACTGGTCATGCTCAAAAAAGTGCTTAAAATTTCACAAAACTTTTAAAAGAACATCAATACACTGGTCATGCATCTGAAGCCTCCATTGGTTCAGCTTTCTCCTTACACAGCAGGCTCAACTTCTTTTCTTCAGTCCTTTCAAAGAATAGCAGTAACAACTTTCTATGAAACATTTTTCATCTTTCTACGAAGATCAATGAGGTTATCAACCGCATCTTCTCTTGTTTCTTCTAACAAAGATGTATCCTTTAGGATACCATGGACCTGATCAAAACCAAAAGATGTACTAGTTTTGCTGTCAACCATATCTGGGGGATTTGTAGATAGTACGACAGGTGCATCTGCAACAATAGTGACCAGGCGTTAAGCCATGAACAAAGTACTCTATAAACTAATAGAAAGTTAAGTGGCATTATTCTAACTAATTCTAGGAACAGCTATCGCCGTAAGCAGAAAAGTGGGCTAAATACTCATCTGAAAATCCAGGTTTCAAAAGTCATTTTATGTTGTTGTTCTGAGTTTATTGTGTAGTATCATTATCATACATAAAAAGTATTGAATTGAACCCCTTCGTCAAATCTGGACTCTCACATTGTACCTAAGGTGGTTTCTGGCCTAATGGCAAGCAGTTTCCACCTTGATAATAACATTACACTCATCACATGCATTTGAAAATGTATCAGTCATTTACCACAGTCACTCGTATATGATTATCACTTATATCTTCAAGAATTGGGTCAAAACTAGTATCAAACTCCACAGCAATATAAAATCCCTTTTCTTGAGTAGTTTGATTCCAGATACCCATATAACCAAAATCATTACCTACTATTTCAGGGTTTGAGGTAATGATAAATGTTAAACCATCCCCAAACAATGGTGGAGAATATGAAGAATCAGGGGAGATGGTAAAACTAAACTTTGAAATAAAAGAAGCAGTGAAATTGGTGGAATGATTTCTAAACCTAATTGGATGACCATAAAGAGCTCTACCGGAAGATGAAGGTGAAGAAGTAGAAGTAAGGCTAATTAGGCCATTTTCTTGAAAACGAGAATCACCAACAAGAATGATGTCGTCAATGGACACATTATCGAATACAGAATCAAATGATATTAAAATGAAGATGATGATGATGATCAATGACGAGAATAACGATTTCGATGAAACCATTCTGTATAAAGAAGTAGCAGAAACTTACAAGAAATCTTGATTTTTCAAAGGAATACCTTCTTGTGATGCTGATGATTAATGGAGCTTCCCTTCTTCTTGAAATTCGGATGTTTAAGTTTCGTGTATTTCTTGAATTGGTTGTGATCAGAGAGACGAATTTGAGAGAAAAGGTGAAGCGATGAAGAAGGTGAAAAAAGACAAGATTTTTATTTCTAGAGTAAGAACTTGTTTGTTTGCAGCTGACTCGGCGTCTGAATCTGAGTCAACCCCTGACTCGGACCGAGTCAGCAGTCAGACCGTTTGTTTTCCATTTTGAGTCAGATCTGACTCGACCTATGACTCAGACATAACCCCTGATTCGGACTCATTTGAGTCAGGTAACAAAATACCCCTGACTCATGGGACCAAACCACTGACTCACTTATTTCCGAGTCAGATGAGTCAGATCTGACTCAAAACAAACATATCGACTCAGATCCAGATGAGTCAGGTGATTTCACTCAGATCCAGACGACTCAGATGAGTCAGGAGTAAACAAACATGGTGTAAGTTGAGAGAGAAATTGATACAAGGAAGAGAGGAGGGGGGAAAGTATAAGGAAAAGAAGTAGAAAACCATAGAGTACTTATAGAACTGGCTTTTGCGCGCCCTCGTATAGTAAAATTGATATTATTAGCTCCAATACAGATAGTGATACTAATACCAGCCCTAGCACTAGCAGTATTTACTTCAATTTCCAATTTCATCTTTGCATTCTTCTCAATTGTTGCTGCATCATTTCTCACAAACACCATTTTTATACTCTTTTGTATGAGATGAAAATTTAACAAACAGTTGTTGTGCTTGAAGTAATCATACTATCCCCATTAATCCACCTCTGTATCTTCTATCCTTCTCAACACTATCGCTGCTGTGTCTAGTGACTGAACCAAACAGTCTCATCATAATACTCTTCAAGGATGAAATCTGCAGTGGAGATTGGTTTTCCCTAACTTTTGGCTTCATAACCTAAAACTCTGAAGAGCAAACCAGGTCGGCTATCACTGGGATCCTTTTCTACTCGAAATTTTGTCAAGGGATAACCAAATTTGGAATCTCAATTATCCTAGGCTTATCTGCTGGGCTCATTGTGCAAGCAAACCTAATAATCTCATTTATAGGCTTCTTACTAATTTCTTACACCTTGTTTGTTTTTTCCCGGCTCATCTCGATCTAACATTCTAACTCAATATGTTTATTTTTTGAGTCAGATCTGACTCATCTGACTCAAAAATATGTGAGTCGGGGATATTTTATTCCCAGACTCAAATGGTTTGAGTTAGGGGTTAGGTCTGGATCTGATCTGACTCAAAATAAAAAACAAATGGTATAACATCTGACTCGAGCCGAGTCAACGGTTGAGTCAGATTCAGACACCGAGTCAGCAAAATACAAACACACTCTTGGAATAGAAGATAATTGGTTTGCGCTACATGAAAACATGGTTTGCGCTAAAACCTACTAACTACAACAAAAAATTATGCTAAAGGATATGTAATCTGAAAAACCAAATGCAGATGTTACCCTTGAACCGTTCATATTACATTTATACCCTTTACCCTAAGTATATTAGCTTTCGATAACATTCAAAATCTTCAACAACTCAAAGTTTTCCACTGTCAGAAACTTTTTTGAGCTTTTCTTCAAATTCGAAGAAGTTTGTCGATCAAAGTTAACCCAAACCATCCTTGTATTTCTTAATAAAACCATGGAAAAAAACAAACCAGATTTATAATCGTGGAACTTATTCATTCAGGTTTTGTAGCCGGTTCAAAATTGGTTGGGAAGAACACCATTTTTGGCGAGTAGATAAAGGGAAAGGGAATAAGTGCACCAATACGAAATCTCATGTGAGTTTTCATCATCATTTTAAATTTTGTTCTGGCTTGAGTAGTTTTGTAAAGTTTCTTTAGAATTTGTTTAATGGCGTCCATGGTTAGTCGCAGGATGTTCGTTCATATAGTTAACAACACTATCGAACATGAAACTCGTTTATTTTTTACAAGTTATTCCAATGCTTAGTTAGGTCACTTAGGTTGACATGATGACCGACCCCTTTAATTTGACTGGTCAATAAAGGTAAAACAAGCATCAGGAAAATTAAGAAGTTGTGCATCCCAACTTCCAAGCCCTTGGTTCACTCTAAATGTTTGACATAAATTATCTTCATTGATTCAGGTTATTGGCCGCGACTATGTTTCGTCCATGATTTGTTCCATAACGAACAAATATATCGGTGTCCTAGAAAAGGGATATGGGGTTTCTATTATGTGCTTCAAACTTGAAAGTACAGGAATCTGAAGAGACCAAATCGTTTCAATTCTCTAACTTCCCCACTCGCGTGGTGCTAACCAATTAATTTTCACTCCCTAAATTGAATTTATTGTCATTTTATTCCAGTTATGTTAAGTTGTAACGTTGCTAATTATCGTTTAGTACTAAATTAACAAAATCTAAACATTTGATTCCAGTTATAGAATGAAGGAGCATGGGTTTATAACTGACGAATTTGGTGCAAAAACTACAAATACGATGAAAAAAGTTATTTCACATGAGAAAACAAATTGGTGTGGTGGAATCAATCGCACAATATTCTGATTTACCCCATGATCGGAATATACAATAACCTTTGTTCCCATCAAGTATGATCGAAACTTTTCCAATGCAAAAACTATAGCCAATAACTCCTTTTCCGTGGTAGAATAGTTGATTGTGCATCATTAAGGGTCCTCGATGCATAATAGATAACATGGAACAATTTCTCCACTCTTTGACCCAAAACGGCTCTAACCGCATAATCACTATCATCACACATTAACTCAAATGGAAAATTCCAATCCGGTGATTTGATAATTGGCGCACTCGTCAACATTGCCTTCAATTTGTCAAAGGCATCTTTGCATTCCTTGTTGAAGTCAAAAGGTACCTCCTTTTGTAATAACTTGCACATCGGCATGGAGATTTTGGAGAAATCCTTGATAAACCTCCTATAGAAACCTGCATGACCAAGAAATGAACGGATTTCCCTCACCGAAGTGGGATATTATAAATTCCTTATTAAATCTATCTTTGACTTGTCCACTTCGAGCCCTCGAGAGGACACGATGTGACCAAGTATTATGCCATGGCTTACCATAAAGTGACATTTCTTCCAATTAAGGACAAGGTTTGTGTCTATGCATAGTTTAAGAACTAGTTCAAGGTTGTCTAAACAACTACCAAAAGAATTGTCATAAACACTAAAATCATCCATAAATACCTCGATGATGCGCTCCACATAGTCCGAGAATATACCTACCATGCATCTTTGGAAAGTAGCCGGTGCATTGCAAAGACCAAACGGCATTCGTCTATATGCAAATGTTCCAAACGGACAAGTGAAAGTGGTCTTCTCTTGGTCCTCCGGTGCAATAACAATTTGGTTGTATCCCGAATAACCGTCCAAGAAACAATAATGAGAATGCCCCGCTAACCGCTCCAACATTTGATCAATGAAAGGTAAAGGAAAGTGATCCTTTCGAGTTTCGGAATTAAGCTTTCTATAATCAGTGCACACTCTCCAACCGGTTTGAACTCTTGTAGGAACAAGTTCATCGTCTTGATTTCTAACAACCGTAACACCGGACTTCTTTGGTACCACTTGTAACGGACTAACCCATTTGATATCGGATATTGGGTAGATCACCCCCACACTTAGCAATTTGAGTATCTCTTTCTTCACAACCTCCATCATGGGAGGCTTAAGCTTACGTTGAGCATCACGCACCGACTTCAAGTTCTCTTCCATTAGAATTCTATGCATGCACACGGATGGACTAATGCCTTTGATGTCCGTAATTGTCCACCCAATAGCCGTTTTGTTCTCTTTCAAAATTCTAAGCAAACGGTCTTCTTGTACTGGTGTGAGGTTCTTTACAATTATCACCGGAAGCTCATCTTCATCTCCCAAGAAAGCATACTTCAAATGTTCCGGAAGTGGCTTGAATTCTAGCTTAGGCGCCTTCACAATAGATGGTACAAGTAATTCATCATCCATGGGTAAAATTAACAATTTAGAAATCTCTTTTAATTACCTAGGTAATGAGTACAAATAAGAATATTAAATTTTATTTTATGAAAAAGATATCATTGTTATCAATTTTGGTTTTGTTAAAAGAATCAAATTCAAGCGTGTGTATCGCACATGTGTGTCTTCACTAGTAAGAATAAAGAGAAGAGATTGAAATTCTTCAGGCTAACAGAATTGAGGGACCGTTTTAAGGCGAGCGCGAAAAGAACAATTTCTCTATCCACGGGCGAAATCAAGTGGACTACTACGGCGTTCTTAATGTTTGTACTTGGTACGACGATATTTCTGGACATGACAGAGAACTTGGTGGATGCCCAAATACCTTCAATTTTTAAAAAATATCAATGATTTTTCTCGGTATTCATGGGGAACTACCTCGCAGAAGAATTTGAGTAAATCCTTTTTAGTTAAGAATTCATGGGGAACTGCTTGCATTACTATTTGATCTTAAAGTTAGGCTTTTGTCTTTGTAGTGCTTTTTTGGATTGTTTTTAATGCCTTTCTTTGAGCCAATGTAGCCAGTTTCCGTTGACAGCCCTAGTTGTCACACATTTTCCATGAAATGGAGAGGTTTGATCAAAAATTTGGAACCAGATGAAACAAAAACGAACTCGTTTGACAAAGACTTGTGAGATTGTTAAGGAATTGCTTTTACAGTATCATATGCTAATGATTTAAATCTTGGGATAGACCATTAATCTTAAGATCCCCTTCCGGTTTGTTAATAGTATCAATCTTGGGAAAGGCCTTCATATCTGCAAGTGGATCCGCTTAGATATTTACTATTGCAAGTTGATTTGGTATAATCCATCAGTCTCCAAGTAGTTCCCCCACTGGCCCTAAAAGCTACTATATGTCACACTACTGTATTAGATATTTACTTCAAGTTTATTCTCTTCTTATCAGTTCACAATTTACAGTAAGAAAATAAGGAAAAGTTGAGAAGACAAATATGGCCTTTTCTAAGGTTCTAGTTCCATTGATACTTTTAGTTCTACTCAGTAATACTTATAGTAGTGAGGCTGATGAACTCAAATGTCCTGTGCCGAAATCACCAAAAGCTTTTGTTGCCAGAGTTTTTGTTGATTCCGCACCCATTCTTGTAAAAGGACAAAATACTCCGGTTGTGTCTCCACCTATTTATGTTCCACACAAAAAGCTTATTGCAGTTTAAGGTTATGTTTCTTGCAAGTCATGATGCTGGTCATAATGCCATTATGCGTGGTCTACCAATCCCATGTTAGTTTATCGGTCGAATCGAAACTAGTCTAGAAACATACTCCACATGAGGTTCAAGTCTAATCGCTTATTTTGTTGTTGTAGGTGCTACAGTGAAAATAATATTGTTAGAGCACTGCTCGGTCGAACTCGCAAGCGTAGCTATCTCAAGCTTGTTTGTCAAGTTTTGTTGCCAACACTATAAGTCTTGATTTCTAGTCTACTTAAAGCCAAGTATCGTACTAGGATAGTAAGTGTAGTTGAACTCTATACTCCACGATGTTCCATGCAAAGACGAAAAACTACTCAAGGAACTGGTGGAACTTCATCGACAAAAAGGTATGTGGAGACTTGAACTTATCTATCACTCAAAATTCTATCTATTATATCTCCTATCTTGAGACAAAAGTCGTAGTTCTATATAGACTTCGATTATACACATTTACTATTTCGAGTCGAGTTTATCTCGCTTATCTATTTCTCGAAATATGTGTTGGTAAGCTTTCGCTTTGGTCAAGTTAATCTTTACTCGTGACGAAAGTCATGTTGATTATTTCAATAACTTAAAAATTGCTTTGATGAAAAAATAGTTTGTGACTAACAACTATGTAACATCCTCTAAGAAAGTTTCAATGATTTAAATGAGAGTTTAGAACATGTATCCACCTTTGGATATAAGCATAGTGTGTTTTCACATTTGTGTAAAAGTCCAAAACCGGGAACCCAAAGTATGCATACCCGTATGCGTACTGGTGGTTGTTGGAAATCCGGGACAGTATGCGTACTTGTACGTGTACTGGCGGAAAGTTCATGTCCGTGAATTTCTACTGGAGTTTGGAAGTGAGTACAAACTCAATCCGGTTACTTAAGTACGCGTACCCGTTTGCATATTTGAGTAGGTTACTTTCTAATATCGGTTTGTTCATGAACTAAAAAATTTATATAATAAGAATGCAATCTTTGCAAACCGTGGCTATAATGTTCATGAATCGATTCGAGTGAATCAAAACAGATTTTGCTTCGATTGTGTCTTGTATACTTCTATGAGATCCAAGCAATTGCATAACTCTCTGACTAGTTCATTTGAGTCATTTGAACTAGTTATGGTGAAGATGAATAAGGTTGATATGAAAGTGCTCATACGGCTAACCATTGGTTAAGTATTGTTGAACCAACTAGGTGTACCCGTTTAAGTACGGTCACTCAAACCTAAATGAAGTTACATTTCATTTTTGTATAACAAGCTAAGTTCGATCTAACAGTTGAAAGATATTAGCTTGAATCTAATCAGGTTTTCATCTAACGGTGAATATTGAATGCTTTATTACCAAGGTAACTTAGATTGCAAACCCTGATTTGGAGATTATATAAAGCAGAACTCTAGCAACTGGGAAATATAATCCCCACACCTCCTGTGTGATACTAGTTGCATAAACTAGAGTCGATTCTCCTTTAACCTTAGGTTTCTCTCGAGACCATGTAGGTTAACGACTTGAAGACTTCATTGGTATTGCGAAGCCAGACCCAACTATTTTCTCTGTAATTGCATGATCTGATCTTGTTGTTTCTATTGTGATTGAGTACAATCGTAAGATTGGCTTGGGATTTATATCTCCGATGGGCAAGATATAAAAGTAGTCACATACACCTTCGTCTCATCGTTTGTGATTCCACAATATCTTGTTTTGCTAGTCGATTAAGATTATTGTGAGGTGATTGATATTTCTAGGATGTTCTTAGGGAATATAAATCTGGTATATTAATTGGTTCTTGTTCACCTTGATTTTTCAAAAGACGGAACAAAACTCGTAGGTATTTCTGTGGGAGACATATTTATCTATTCATATAGACTTTTCTGTGTGAGACAGATTTGTTTATTAAAGTCTTCGATTTTGGGTCATAACAACTCTTAGTTTTTGCTGAGATCAACTAAGGGAATCAAGTGCGTAGTATCCTGCTGGAATCAGAGATATAAGGAGCGCAACTGTACCTTGGATTAGTGAGAGATTGATTGGGGTTCAACTACAGTCCAGACCGAATTTAGTTCGTAGTAGGCTAGCGTCTGTAGCGTCTTAATACAGTGTGTGTACAATATGGACTAGGTCATTCTGACGGCTTAACTACTATCATACATGCCATTACCCCAGATCTTCAGCATCATGTGATTACTTGCAAAAAGTCTAAAGAAGCCTGGGATATCTTAGAAACCGTATTTGAAGGGAATACTTGTGAAAAAAAACTAGGATTCAAAACCAAAATTATGACTGGGAAAACGTTCGTATGGAAGATGGAGAATCATTTGATGAGTTTAATCACAAGGTATCTGAAATTGTTAATGCATCTTTTGCATTGGGTTAGACTATAATTGAAAAGTACATTGTGATGAAGATTCTCAGATCTCTGCCATCCAGTTACGATTCTAAGAAGCATGCCATCGTTGAAGGAAATAATCTTGCAACGCTTTCCATAAATACTATGGTTTGGGAAGTTAAAGATCTTTGATCATGAGCATACATCCAAATATGGAAAGGATGTTGCTTCCAAAACACAAAAGAACAATAGATTACTTGATAAAAGTAAAAGTGTTTGCATATATGAAGATGATCTTTCTGAGGCTGATTCATCAGATGAAGATCTTGACAAGACAGTCTCGTTGATCACAAGACAGTTTAGGGACCTTCTTTTGAAGAGAAGTAAACGGTTCTCCAGAGATAAAACCAGGTTATCAGACAAACCTCATAATCGTATTCCTCCTAAAAACAGGGATAGTGATGAAACTGATGAGAGGGATATGCCTCAGTACTTTAAATATAAAGGTTTTGGTCATTTTGCAAATGAGTGTCGAAATCGAAAGAAATACACTGGGAACAAAGGTCTAACTGCAACTCTTGATGAAATGTCTGACAACTATGATTCTAATGAAGACGAAAGATCAAGTATTGCGCTTCTCTGTGAAAATATTGATTTTGATAACTTTAGCAATACATACATCAACCTCGATAATCTTTCATAAGAGAACTCAAGCAATCTGGAAGAATTGACCTTTCTGTTGGAAACTCTCTGTCAAATTTTTTAGGTTCCACTATGTGTCTAGCAGCTTGCACATCTCGGGTGTCTGAGTCATATTCTAGGTTGACATGCTCCTATTGTCCACTCAAAGGACATGAACTGTCAAATTGTTTAAAGTAAAAACACAAATTAAGGAATGTCAACAAACTTCAACGAAGAGCAAATCGATTAGCAAACAAGCTCAAACTTGTTCAAAAGGCCGCTGAGGTATGTAAGATTTTATATTCGTCGAAGAATTTAGTTTCCAAGGATAAGACAAGATCATTAGAAAGAAATTTATGGTCTAAACAATACAAGAAACAGGGTTCTATGAATTCTGATCGAAAAGGATATGGTGGACAGATTATTGTTCACCCCAGCACAACTTAAATTGTGTTGGTTAGTGCATATTGTCTCATGTGCCTTATCGAAAGAAACAGTATTCTGCACATCTCAGGCTTTAAAAAAAGAGAAATGGTTTTAAAAAAAATTTCTTTTTTTCTTTTTAGCTTTGCATGTTTTACAAGATTGGAATTCTTCCATATCTAATTGATATTGGAAATGACTTCCCTGGTCAATCAATTAAATAGGGTTATTCTCGACAATTCTACCCTTCTTAGGGTTTGTGAGTTGTGCGTGCACGAACCTGTGTTTAAAGGTCTCGTAACCCTACATTCATTTTTCCTTCTCTGAAACTCTTTTTAACTTAATACTGCTTGTTGAGTTTAAGTTGTGATTTCCTCTCACAAACCCGCACGTATATGGATACTCCAAGCATCATGTCTTCTGATGGAAAAGATGTTAATATGATTGTTAAGCCATCAATCATGAAGGAAAAATAAAGATCTCCGTTACCTCAAACTTTGAAAAGAAAAAGAAGGAATGTGAGAAAGCCAAGAGATGTTCCTTAAAATTCTCAGAAGTTTTCTGATGTTCTTGAAGAGTTGAAGGATACAAGAAAGGAGATTCAACAAATAAAGGCTTTTTTTATGAGAACTCTTGAAATTCAGAAAGCCCTGATTCGACATCATCAGCCCAGAAGGTTTGTTGGAATTGACTCCTTTCTTCACGAACCATATGTTCCCATGGTTGTTGATGACAAGGAGTTCGGGGACGATAAAGAATTTTTCAGAGGTATCAATGTCTAGAAAACTTCTTATGAGAATTTATTCTTGTGTTTTAAGAAGGATAACTAGGTTTGGAATAGCCATTATTGTGATTACACATAGTTATGTCCAACGTTTTCATCTTGCAATGTTTTTAAATTTATTTATTCAAATTCTAAAGTTTGTTTGGAAGATGATTTTGCAGTATTAATATTTACGGTTTTATATATTGCAACTTGCTATGGGATATGATTGTTTGCGTCCGTGAACTGTTATTGTCCCATACATGGTCAAAAGTTAATTCTTTCATATGTCGATATGGAAGTATTGATAAAAGATTGAATCAACTTTTGACAAACAAAAGATAAGCCTATTATGTCATTATGCAAATATTGATGAAAGATAGGATGAGCTTTTGTTTACAAAAATTAAATCTATTATATGTCATTGTGCAAATGGTGATGAGAAATAGAATGAATCTTTGTTTATTCCGCATTATTGATCTTCTCTGATCCATATTTATTATGTGAATATTGTACGGCTCCGTAAGTTCTCTTATGTGAGCAATTCTGATTAAATTAATCATAGTATCTATTGTGGTTAATTTAATTGAGATTTTTGGATACAAATTCATGTTTCATGTGATTTGTTAATGTCCAAATAAATCCTTCTTTTCTTGTGAAAGTAAGGTCGCTCTTGTTGTTCTTTCGGGAATGAAATTTTATGAGGGAGAGTTCTTAATTGAACTTGTGCTTAATTTCCAAATCTTTGTGAGGAGTGTGGTTGTGGAATATTATAGGGGTTATCTTGTATCTTTATAAACTCCTTGATGAATGCATTTAGTTTCGGCTATATGATTGCATATAAAAAAGTTGATATGTACTTTCTTTTGGTCATGAAGTGTCTCTATGGAAATTTCATTAGGATCCCACTAGTTTTCGTACCCTTGCCAATTTTATTGAAAAAAAGGGGGGAGAATTAATGTGAAGTTCACACTACAAATACATATGGTTTTCTAATCATTATGTAAGGGGGAGTGGTTTTCATGTAATATGAAGTATTGAATAAGGGGGAGTGATATATATCACCATGGTATTGTTGTCGAAGTTGTGATACAATTGAACTTTGATGTTGTGTAATAATACTATGACACTGTGTAACAATGATGAGAGCTTTTATTCTCATTGTTATGGCTACGGATCTTCAACAACGATGATGCTGAATTAAATACCTTTGAAATCATTGGAGTACTTGGAAGTGACGAACATTTCGAGTAATGTTGAAGAACCAAGGAGATCAAGCATGTGGATGAGAAGCTGCAAAGTTTATTTATTTTGTATTCCATATGTATTGATAGTTTCGTCACTAAAATTGACAAAGGGGGAGATTGTTAGAGAACTGCTCGGTCGAACTCGCAAGCGTTGTTATCTCAAGCTTGTTTGTCAAGTTTAGTTGCCAAAACTATAAATCTTGATTTATAGTCTACTTATAGATAAGTCTCGTACTAGGATAATAAGTGTAGTTGAGCTTTAGACTCCACGATGTTCATCATGCAAAGACGAAGAACTACTCAAGGAACTGGTGGAGCTTCATCGACAAAAAGGTATGTGGAGACTTGACCTTATCTATCACTCAAAAGTCTATCTATTATATCTCCTATCTTGAGATAAAAGTCGTAGTGCTATATAGACTTCGATTATACACATTTGTTATTTCGAGCCAAGTTTATCTCGCTTATCTATTTCTCGAAATATGTGTTGGTAAGCTTTCTCTTTGGCCAAGTTAATCTTTACTCGTGACGAAAGTCATGTTGATTATTTTAATAACTTGAAAATCGCTTTGAGGAAAAATAGTTTGTGAATAACAATTATATAACATCCTCTAAGAAAGTTTCAATAATTGAAATGATAGTTTAGAACATGTAACCACCTTTGGATATAATCATAGTGTGTTTTCACATTTGTGTAAAAGTCCAAAACCGGGAAGCCAAAGTACGCGTACTGGCGGTTGTTGGAAATCCGGGACAGTATACGTACCCGTACGCTTACTGGCGGAAAGTTCATGTCCGAGAATTTCTGCTGGAGTTTAGAAGTGAAAACAAACTCAATCTGGTTGCTTAAGTACGCGTACCCGTTTTCATACTTAAGTAGGTTACTTTCTAAAATCGGTTTTTTCATGAACTAAAACATTTATATAATAAGGAATGAAAAATGTTCATGAATCGATTCGAGTGAATCAAAACTGATTTTGCTTCGATTATATCTTGTATACTTCTATGATATCTAAGCAATTGAAAAACTCTCTAACTAGTTCATTTGAGTCATTTGAACTAGTTATGGTGAAGATGAATAAGGTTGATATGAAAGTGCTCATATGGCTAACCATTGGTTAACTATTGTTAAAACAACTAGGTGTACACGTTTAGGTACAGTTACTCAAACCTAAATTAAGTTAAATTTCATTTTTGTATAACAAGCTAAGTTCGATCTAACGGTTCAAAGATATTATCTTGAATCTAATCAGGTTTTTATCTACCGGTGAATATTGAATGATTTGTTACCAAGGAAACTTAGATTGCAAACTCTGATTTGGAGACTATATAAAGGAGAACTCTAGCAACTGGGAAACCTAATCCCCACACCTCATGTGTGATACTAGTTGCATAAACTAGAGTCGATTCTCCTTTAACCTTAGGTTTCTCTCGAGACCATGTAGGTTAACGACTTGAAGACTTCATTGGGATTGTGAAGCCGGACCCAACTATTTTCTCTATAGTTGTGTGATCTGATCTTGTTGTTTCTATCGTGATCGAGTACAATCGTAAGATTGGCTTGAGATTTATATATCTGATAGGCAAGATAGAAAAGTAGTCACAAACACCTTCGTCTCATCGTTTATGATTTTCACAATATCTTGTTTCGCGTCGATTAAGATTATTGTGAGGTGATTGATATTTATAGGCTGTTCTTCGGGAATATAAGTCTGGTATATCAATTGGTTCATGTTCACTTTGATTTATCAAAAGACGAAACAAAACTCGTAGGTATTTTTGTGGGAGACAAATTTATCTATTCCTATAGACTTTTTTGTATGAGACAAATTTGTTTATTAAAGTGTTCGACTTTGGGTCGTAGCAACTCTTAGTTTTTGGTGAGATCAACTAAGGGAATAAAGTGCGTAGTATCCAGCTGGGATCAGAGACGTAAGGAGCGCAACTGTACCTTGGATCAGTGTGAGATTGATTGGGGTTCAACTACAGTCCATACCGAAGTTAGTTTGTAGTAGGATAGTGTCTGTAACGGCTTAATACAGTGTGTGTTCAATCTGGACTAGGTTCCAGGGTTTTTATTCATTTGCGGTTTCCTCGTTAACAAAACTTCTGGTATCTGTGTTATTTCTTTTCTACATTATATTTTGTTATATAATTGAAATATTACAGGTTTTGCGTTGAATAGATCAATTGGTAAATCCAACCTTTGGTTGTTGATTGAAATTGATTGATCCTTGAACATTGGTCTTTGGTACCGTTCTCGCAAATTCTTACTTGTTTGAGTGAGGATTGAATCGAGAAATTGAGATAAAACTTTTTGATATACTTTTCGTAAGATTGAGTCTGACTGTCTAGTTGATTCTCTTGAAAGTATATTGGAGTTAGTCCATACATATTGCTAAGCGAAGTATTGGGTGTGGTTGTTAGACCCTCGCCTTTTCAAATATGCCACGGAAAGCCCAAAGATAATGCACTAGTACTATTCCCTGTGACAGAAAAAAAAAAGGTTATTTCTTCATCCCACCAACAAAGAAGGTGAGTAACCACGGTGCTCGAAAGAGGTGCAACGTCTTCTTGCATTCAGCACCAGACCACTATAAATGCCAACACTCAACACACACGCACGGGGGTCTAAGTGGTGCTTACTTAAGGCTTACGCCGCTTACCGTTCCACCTAAACCTTTTCCTTTTGCGTTGTTCACCGAATCATCGTGGGTCCCTTCGGTTATGAACCACTTTCATCAGCATGCCACAAAGTTTAGAGTAATGAACTACTTCCATCAGCATGCCACAAAGTTTAGAGTAATTGGGACCTCTAACTTAGACATTAATGGATTGTTACATGATGTGTGACATCTTTCTGTTATTCAGTATAGGATTTAATGTAGTGCCAAACCAATATGTGTTGTGACGAGTTGTTTTCTTTTGCTTTAGTTTGTAAGCGGGGTAGCGTCATGTTGTTTTTCACCATTTGGCGTGGTATTATTTACCTTGTTTGATGCTTAGTAATAGTGACGATTATGTCGTCAATAAAGGGTTATTCTGTGTTTTATACCGATTAAGTTCGCTAATTTATATTGTTTTTCTTCCGAGATATAAAACAAGTGAACCTCCCTCTCATTAGCTACTCATCCATTTTCCATTATTTGACACAATAGTAGTACCTCTATTTCAAAAAAAAAAAACTTATTTCATATGAATAATTCTAAAATTATATCTCTTTTCCTCTCTTCTAGACAGATTTCAGACAATGTCATAGTGGCACAAGAATCATTCATTCTTTAAAAAAAAAAAACTAGAAATAGAGGACTAGGAGTCGAGATTATGTCAAAAGCTTTTGATATTGATACATGTGATCTCTGTACCTTGGAGATTATTATTATAGAGGCGGATTTCAGAATAATAATAGACGAAATAGAAAACAAAACACAAACAAGAACGTGATTCCGAGAAAATATCTTCTCTAGATTATGAACAAGAAAAGTATAACAATTCTCTCTTTGTTATGCGCAAAATCTCTCTAGGTAAAATAACATTAAACTATTTGCTAAGCTTGGTTTTTCAATAATAATTCATTGTCTCACAAACTTCTGTAGGTAAGTTTTTCTCACAAACCTCCCTCTCTGGGTGTGTATCTGTATCACAAACCACATTATCTGGATGTCTTAGCTATGAGCTAAACATCTCTATTTATAACTTTAACCGTTTTCCGAACTTTCTAGGAATCTATTTTCTTATCTAGGGATAATTCCTTTTCTAAGTATATATTTCCTTATCTTGTCTAAGAAATATTCCTTTTCTAGGTATATTTTCTTATCTAGGAATATTACCTTGTTTAGGAATATTTCCTTATCCAAGAATACTTCCTAAAAATCAGTATTTCTTCCCAAAATAGAAGTTTATCCTCAATATAACTTGAGGATTGATAAGTTCCCAAAAGAGTAAAAATACACCTGTATCAGATATGGTGAACTGGCAATTTCTACTAAAACCCCTAAAAACTTTTGGTTTCAACCATAAAGTTTGTTCTCTAATAGAACAATGTATCTCCACTTCATCTATAGATGTCTTACTCAATGGATCCCCTGGGGAATTCTTTAAACCTAGTAGAGGAATTCGACATGGAGACCCTTTATCCCCATACCTTTTTATTATTGGCGTGGAATTTTTCTCTAGACTCCTTCTAACTCAGGAATAAAAGAAACTGCTCCATGGGGTTAAAATTACCTCCAACAATTCCCCAATCTCCCACCTAGTTTTTGCAGATGATTTTGTACTTGTCATTAAAGCTAACCTGGTCGAACATAAAAACCTCTTACACACTATTAATTCAGTTAAGCCTCTGGCCAGCTGATCAATTTTGATAAATCATGAGTCTTTTTTAACAATAAAATACACCCCAAACACCAAAGAATGATGTCGAAACTTCTAAAAATAAAACATATCTTGGGACTCCTCTTTTCATAGATAGATCAAAAATTTAAAATTTTGAGTTTATTCTTGAAAAGATGGAACACAAATCTCAAGGATGGAAAAGTAAGGTCCTTCCTCAAACAAGTAAAATGGTTCTTAATAAGTCAGTGCTAGCTAGTATGGCCTCTTATCAGGTGGGTTGTTTTATGTTACCTAAGAAAATAAGATAAATGCAATTCAACGAGACTTCTGGTGGGGAAATGAACCTAACACAAAAGAGTATTATCCTAAAGCCTGGCCAAGTATGTGGAAACCAATGAGTAAGGGAGGTCTAGGTTTTAGAGATGCACATAAATTCAATCTATCCTTAATAGCAAAAGTAGCATGAAGACTAGTAACATAATTAAACTCTCTATAGGAAAAAAACTCTAAAACCCATGTACTTTAGAAACAAAGCACCTCTAAGAGTTGGACCTCCAGATGGATGTTCATGACCTGAAGATGCATTTGTACAAGCATAAACCTAGTATCTCAAAATAACAATTGGGAAGTTGGAAACGGCCTCAGCATAAACATTTGGGAAGACCACTGGATACAGGGCCTAACTGAGAACTTACAGTGTTATAAGTCAAATACAAATCCTAACCTATCTATTGTCACATACCTAATAGACACATCAACTAAGAATTGGAACAAAGCTCTAATTTTTGCCAACTTCCCAAACTCAATTGCTAATAAAATTT
This sequence comes from Papaver somniferum, assembly GCF_003573695.1. Taxonomy (NCBI): domain Eukaryota; kingdom Viridiplantae; phylum Streptophyta; class Magnoliopsida; order Ranunculales; family Papaveraceae; genus Papaver; species Papaver somniferum. Next base: position 15,500,985 of record NW_020628818.1, read on the forward strand.
GTAAAATACACCCTTTTTTGGATAAGGATCATAATCTCAAACAACACAACTAAGATGGAAACTTACTAAATCTGGTATTTTTTGCGACCAAGTCTATGTATCAAAAGCTAAATGAATATATTATAAATACTTCTAACATAGGTTTAGATGATTCCTTCTGGAAATCTCTTTGGAAATTAGATGTCTCTCCTAGAATCAAACTGTTCTTATGGAAATGCCTTCGTAATGTACTATCTACAAACACCAAACTAAAAGAAATTATAAAAGACATTAATCCAATTTGTACCCACTGTAATGAACAAGAGGAAACATTAGAACATTTTTTTCTCCATTTTCGTTTTGCCAAGAAGTGTGGGAACTGGGTCCTAACCCAGTTCTCAGTAATTTTGATAGCACACCAAAAATAGTTAATATTTGTAAATAGTGGTTCCAAAACACAAACTCAGTGATATCCCTAGAACTTGTAGCCACAAAAATGTGGTTCATTTGAAAAGGTAGGTGTACTAAGGCCTTACAAGGCATTACTCAAACCCCTCAAAGCTTAGAACAAGGAATCCAGAGACACATAACTTTCTGGACTAGAAAAGGAAAAAACAGAAATAAAAAGAATACCAGAAAGGAACAAGTAAAGATTGTACCCTGAACTCCACCGGATAAAAATAACCAAAAGATAAATATAAATGATGCTTGGGTATCAGAGAATAATCCTTCAAGTTATGATGTAATTTTGATAAACGATGCATGTACCTTTGAAGGGGGAAGAACAACACCAACGCAAAGTTCAGATCCACAAAAGGCACAAGCTCTAGGTCTCTTACAGGAAGCATCATGGGAAGAGGAAAAGAAGCTAACTGACTTCAGTATTTAAGGAAATTGTGAAGTATTAATCAAGTATCTTAACAGGCAAACATCAGACATAGCGTGTACGATAATCAGGGAAATTTAGATGAAATGATCCGTAAAGTTTCTCTCCGTAGAATATCTTAGGTTTTTCTTTTGTTCCTAGAACAGGATTTGAAGTGGCAGACGCTCTTGCCAAAAAAGCGAAACATTTTTCGGAATGTCATTCACCCTTCTTGTATTAAAGGAAAACTTCTAATAGATAAATCTAATATCAAAGGTAGATATCCGGATATTAGAATCCTAGCTATTTTCTTTCGTTTTTTTTGAATGACTTTCAAGAAAGAAAATAAAATATAAAAAAGTAGGAATTTGGAATTGCATTTTTGTTTTGCAAACAGTGATAGACTCACCGAGCTGAATATCCCGTAGATTCGGTGGCCTCTCACAAATCTGTGGGGCCTGCACCAACTGGAACTGAGCAGGGGTCAGTGTTTTGTGGTGGGACCCGCAGACATGTGAGAGGCGACCGAATCTGGGGGATTTTCAGCTGGGTGAGTTTATCATTTTCGTTTTGCAAATGATCAAGTTTAAACACGTGGACGAGCCACCAAGTATAGATGTAAAGTGTGGCCCGCTCCCCGATATGAATAAAACATTGAAGCAAAATAAAGAATGCAAAAAATATCCGCTTCATTTCTGTGCCCCGAACATGAGTTGGGATACTTCTCGTCGCTTCGTAACCGGAGGTAATCGAATTTAGTTAACCCCTAGATAGAGATGCAAAATCCCTAATTTTCTACAAAACCCTTGAGTTTTTTTGTTCTATAGATTATGAATCTGATACTTATCTCTCTCACTTCGATTGACTTCTCTCGGGTTTTTATTCCGTGGGTTTGGATTGGATAGGATTTGATTTCTGTCAGTGGCCAGTGGGTAATGGAGTCAATCAAGGGATATTCTGCAGAAAATCATAATACTGGTAATAATTTAACTCAACTCAACTTCACTGAATATTCTTTTTAAAATTGATTAATCAGATAAAATTGGGGGAAAACTGTTATATGAGTGTGTTTTACTTGAACTTACTCAATGCATTGACCTGTTTATCAGCAATTTTTTAATCCTTTGATTGAGATCTCAAACTAGGAATAGTAATAATGCCCTTAACATTGTGTGTTTGTGCTTCTTTTAAATGTTATGGTCAACTGGTTCACATGATTAAGTCTTAATTTCATCTTTGAACCAGATCTGTTTGGAGATCTCAATATAGGAATAGTTTCATTCCTTTTTTTACTATATTGGTGGGTTGATTCTGCTTCAATGAAATGTGTCGGTTGTTAATTCCACTTCTTCTGAATAGCTTAGCGCACTGGTATTGAATGTTTAGATAACACTGGGAGAATTTTGCTTTTTAACTGACTTTATATATTATTTGATGATGCCTGGACATGGGTCACCTGAACAAGTTGTGCTGAATTTGATCTAGATTTTGATGACATTAAACTAGTGTTGTTTTGCTATAACAATTGTGATCAAAATAGACTTGATTGCATTAGAAGTAGTTTGATGAGGCAGCATATAATTGTTAATTAGATGGAATTAAACGGCAATGCAGACCTAGCACAGGCCATTGAGGGGTTAGCTGAACTTGCTGTGCTCAAGTTGACCTCTAATTTTGATGTTAATTAAATCATCCCCTGTTAACTTCACTGGTCTCAGCTCATAAACAATGTAATCACTCTACTTTGTAAAAGAATTTTGATAGAAAACAAGGCCGAAACTGTTGTATAAGTGTTTTTCAATGCATTAGGCTGTCTATTTGAAATTCGTATATACTAAGGCTACTACAGTAGGTGCAAGTTCATATGCTGGCATTTCTAAAAGAATTTTGATAGAAAACAAGGCCTAAATTGTTATGTAAGTGTTCTTCAATGCATTGAGCTGTCTATTTGAAATTCTTATATACTAAGGCTATTACAGTAGGTGCAAGTTCATATGCCGGCGTTGAAACATTCGGTTACTTTTTGGAAAGAAATCTGTTTCTAATCTCAATATAGGATCCATAATACTCCTAATAGTTGTTTAGATCTGTAAAGCTTATTATACCTATCACTTATGCTACACTCAGCTAGTTCACATGGTGGCATTGATTTCTTGATTCTATGTGGAGTGAAACCTATATGATTAGTAATGATCTATAGTGTCTTAAACCTATATGATTAGTAATGGTGGCATCTTAGTTTGTACTAGCCTAATCCAACTCTTGAAAAAAACTAGTTACTTTGGTATATTGTTAAAAATATTCATATGTTATTGTCTTTGGATGTTCAAAAGAAATCAGTTTGGGTGGATGTTCAAAAGAAATCAGTTTGGGTGAAATTAGTTAAGAGTAGCAGGTCGAATATGTTTGTGACCTAGTCTTCCGATTAATGAAGTGCCTTGTGGTTATAGGTTCCTCAAAATCTTGGTTGTTAGTCGTAGGTTAGCCAGGAGTATGAAGAGTGTGTTTTCTAGACAGACAAAAATTGATCATAAGTTGGCGTCTAATAAATCAATTACAGTGGGTCTGATCCGGATGACCTCTAATTCTAATGATAGTTAATTAGTTGTGCTTTCTTAACCAATTGGGCATTTGGTCTAGTGGTATGATTCTCGCTTTGGGTGCGAGAGGTCCCGAGTTCGATTCTCGGAATGCCCCTAACCTTTTGTGAAGAAGGTTTGGGTTTTGTTTTTGATCTAGGACATTTCCCATAGACAACCCCAAACCTTTTTTGAAGAAGGTTTGGGTCTTGTTTTTGAACCATGACATTCCCATAGACAACAGGAAAGTGAAATGGGGAGGTTCATACTTGAATCTAGGGAAAGGCAAAAGAGTTTCAGCGAAGAAAAAATAGCTTTTCTGGGTTCCAATTTTGTGGTTGGTTGTATGCCATTGCCAGGGTCATACTGTTTGATCTTAGAGTTAGGCTTGTGTCTTTGTAGTGCTTTTGGATTGATTTTTATGCCTATCCTTGAGCCTATGTAGCACCTTTTGGCATTGAATTCTCAATTTCATCTTTGAACGAAATCTGTTTGAAAGTCTCAATATAGGATTAGTTATGCTCTTTTACTGTTGATGGGTTGTTTGTGCTTCTATGAAATCTATTTGCTGTTGATTCCTCTTCTTCCATGTAGTATGTTCGAGGCTATAACGGTGTTGAATGTTTAGATAACATTGGGAAAACTTAGCTTATTAACTGACTTTGTATCATTTGAGGACCTGGTCAGCTAAACAAGTTTTGCTCAAGTTAACCTCTAATTTTGGTGATATTAAACTAGTGTTGTTTGCTGTAACAATTGAGATCATAATAGACTTGGTTGCACTAGAAGTAGTTTGGTGGGGCATCATATAACTGTTAATTAGACGGAATTACGGGCGATGCAGACCATAGGCCATTAGGGGGTTAGCTGAACTTGCTATGCTCAGGCTGGCCTCTAATTTTGATGTTAATTGATCTATATCATCCATTGATCCATTCCCTACTAACTTCACTGGTCTCAACTTATAATGTGATCTTTCTACTCTCTAAAAGAAACTCTATGGAAAACAAGGCCGCAATGCATTGAGCTGTCTATTTGAAATTCATACATACCAAGGCTGCTTCATTAGGTGCAAGTACATATGCTGGCATTGAATTTCGGTTACTGTTTTTGAAAGAATCTGTTTTAATATCTCAACACAGGATTCGTGATACCCTTGATAGTTGTTTGGATCTGTAAGGTTTATTACACCTATCACCTATGCTACATGGTGGCTTCTTGATTCTATGTGGAATGAAACCTATATGATTAGCAATGACCCATACTAAAAATTGTCTAAAAATGCATATATTCTTGTCTCTTTGGATGTTGAAAAGTAATTAATTTGGGTGAAGTTAGTTAAGATTAGCAAGTTGAATGTGCTTGTGACTTATTCTTTCAATTGATGAAGTGCCTTGTGGTTATAGGTCCTCAAAACCTTGGTTGTTAGTCGTAAGTTCGCCAGGAGTATGAAGAATGTGTTCTCTAGACAGACAAAAATTGATCATAAGTTGGCGTCTAATAAATCAATTACAGTGGCTCTTATCAGGATGACCTCTAATTCTAATGATAGTCAATTAGATGTGCTTTCTTAACCAGTGGCTCTGATCAGGATGACCTCTAATTCTAATGATAGTCAATTAGTTGTGCTTTCTTAACCAATTGGGCATTTGGTCTAGTGGTATGATTCTCGCTTTGGGTCCCGAGTTCGATTCTCGGAATGCCCCTAGCCTTCTTTGAAGAAAGTTGTCTTCTTTTTGATCTATGATATTTCCGGTAGACAACCCCTAACCTTCTTTGAAGAAGGTCTGGGTCTTGTTTTTGATATATGACATTTCACATAAGCAACCCTAACCTTCTTCAAAGAAGGTTTGGGTCTTGTTTTTGATCTTTGACATTCCCATAGACAACAGGAAAGTGAAATGGGGAGGTTCGTGACTTTAATCTGGGGAAAGGCATAAGAGGTTCAGCAAAGAAAAAATAGCTTTTCTGGGTTCCAGTTTTGTTGTTGGGTGTATGTTAGGGTCTTACTGTTTGATCTTAGAGCTAGGCTTATGTCTTTGTAGTGCTTTTGGATTGATTTTATGCCTATCCTTGAACCTATGTGGCACTGTCATGTGCTTTCTCTTTTCTCTGTTCTCTATTTTTCTCTTTTGTGCACTTTAGCACTCTGAATTTAATCCTAATGTTTTCACCTCGAAAGAAACAGGAAAGTGAGATACTGCTTGACTAGTCTGAATCTTCGAAGATGTTTTATATGCATTGCCGGTAATGTGTGAAGTTCTATCTTGTCTCTAAGCTGTATAGTTGCATAGTTGTAGTTAATTATTTAGTGCAGCACTTTATCCTTCATTTTAATCCCTGGTTTGAAGTCATTGGGTTTTGCTGTCAAGTGATGCCATGTGACTGAGACGCTGATTTTAAAAATTCTGAAGCAGCTGCATTGCGTATGATTAGGTAAACTCTAATCCCGACGATAACAAATAAGGTTTATTTGACTCTATGTGGAAAGAAACCTATTTGATTAGTAATGACCTATAGTAAAGAGTGATGAATTTGTCAGTGGTAGATTTTCTATGGCATCTTCGTTTGTAATAGCTTAATCCAACTCTTGAAAAAATTAGTTACTTTGGTAATTTGTCTAAAATATACATATGTTCCTGTCTTTGGATGTTGAAAAGTAATCAGTTTGGCTGAAGTCAGTTAAGAGTAGCAGGTTGAATGTGCTTGTAACTGATTCTTCCTATTGATGAAGCGTCTTGCGGCTATAGGCTCCTCAAAACCTTGGTTGTTAGTCGTAAGTTCGCCAGGAGTACGAAGAATGTGTTTACTTGATAGACAAAATTGATCATAAGTTGGCGTCTAACAAACCAATTACAGTGGGTCTCATCAGGATGACCTCTAACTCTAATGATAGTCAATTAGTTGTGCTTTCTTAACCAATTGGGCATTTGGTCTAGTGGTATGATTCTCGCTTTGGGTGCGAGAGGTCCCGAGTTCGATTCTCGGAATGCCCCTAGCCTTCTTTGAAGAAGGTCTGGGTCTTGTTTTTGATCTATGACATTTCCCATAGACAACAGGAAAGTGAAATGGGGAGGTTAGTACATGAATCTAGGGAAACGCAAAAGAGTTTCAGCAAAGAAAGAATGGCTTTTCTGGGTTCCAGTTTTGTGGTTGGGTGTATGCTAGGGTCTTACTGTTTGATCTTAGAGTTAGGCTCGTGTCATTGTAGTGCTTTTGCATTGATTTTTTATGCCTATCCTTGAGCCTATGTAGCACTGTCATGTGCTTTCTCTTTTCTCTGTTCTCTATTTTTCTCTTTTGTGCACTTTAGCACTCTGAATCTAATCTTAATGTTTTCACTTCAGTAAAAAAAACAGGAAAGTGAAATGCTGATATACTAGTCTGAATCTTTGAAGATATTTTTTATGCATTGCCCAGAATATATGAAGTTCTACCTTGTCTCTAAGCTGTAGAGAATTGAACCCAAGTGTAATCAGTAGCATCAACCTACACATTTACTCGTGTTGCATAGTTGTAGTTACTTATTTGGTGTAGCACTTTATCCTTCAGTTTAATCCCTGGTATGAAGTCATGTGACTGAGACACAGATTTAGAAATTCTGAAGCAGCTGTATTGGTTAGGTAGACTCTAATCCTAGCAATAAGAAATAAGTTCTGTTTTCTGTACCAACTGGGCATTTGGTCTAGTGGTATGATTCTCGCACCCACAAAGAGTTCGATTCTCGGAATGCCCCTAACCATTTTAAGATGGTCAATGAATAATGTCCGTTTGCATTGGAACCAATCCAATTCTTTTTCTATGGCCCTGAAATCTGTTTGCAGTATTAATGCACTTGAATATCGCATGTTGTTTCCACCTCTTTGAAACGTGCTAGACTCTATCTAGTTAAATACATGTATGCGCAGGGCTAACACTAATAGCCCGTTCGGTTGGGAGAATTAGAATCCTAGGAATTCAATTATGGGGTAATCCTATTCTTGGAATTGGATTCCAAGGAATTTGATTCCAATCCAAAAAATTTATGTTCGGTTGACGGAATCCAATTCCATTGCATCATTGGACCAATGCAATGGGAATCTATCATTTTGGAGGGAATTGGATTCCTAGAAATTAAAATTCCCAATTACATAGAGTTCATTTGTCCCATTCGGTTCAAGGTATTGGACACATTCCCTAGGAATTGGATTCCAAGGAATACAATTCCCTGAAATGAACGCGCTGTAAAGTTCATATTTACATAACATTGGACATAGTTTTTTTAGTTAACCATGGTCCATGTATCATTTGAAGATGCCTGGCCAGCTGCTCAGGTTGACCTCTAATTTTGATGATTATAAATTAGTTTTGTTCTTTATATCAATTGGGCAATTGGTCTAGTGGTATGATTCTCGCTTTGGGTGCGAGAGGTCCCGAGTTCGATTCTCGGAATGCCCCTCAACTTTTAATCTGATGAAGGGTTATCGTGATATTTGCTATCCTTGGCATTCTGGTAATGGGTGATATTTGCTATCCTTGGCATTCTGTTATTCTTTGATATGCAAAATGAATCTCATTTTGTACAGAAAGGATTCCGATACAATTTTATGTCAGAGTTCTATTTTATCTATGAATGGACTAGCCAGCCTTGTGTGCATTGTGCATTTCAACAGTTACATGCGTTGCATAGTTCGTGTCATAGAACTTTGTTAGGTGGCGATTATTCCCTGTGAAGTACTGAGTATCCTCTGTTAGCTGTATTACAACACTATAATTATTTAGTTGTGCTTTCTTTTCCATCTGGGCATTTGGTCTAGTGGTATGATTCTCGCTTTGGGTGCGAGAGAGGTCCCGAGTTCGATTCTCGGAATGCCCCTTTTTTTGTTTTTTTTTTTGAATAATGCCTGGGACTTATTTTCTAAATCCAAAGAAAAGAATGGTATAAAGGGGAGCATGGCCATATTACAAGGTTTTGGAGGGACTGGTGGAGGTAGTGTTACAAGAAGAGACTTATGGACTCATATCCTAAACTGTCGAAATTTGCTCTAATTAGGAAGCTGTGGTGAGTTCGTTACTTGTAAAGAATTTATGGGTCAATGGGACATCACGTTTAGCACCTCTAAAGAATGAATGGGTCAATGGGATATCATGTTTAGCACCTCTAGATCCTGCAGAGTTATCTATTTGCAGGAACTAAAGTTTGAGCTGCCTACGAGGCAATTTGTACCTACAGCACTTCTCACAGCAATTTTTAACAACTTTCAGCAGTGTCTCAAAGCGCCATTTCAGCTACTGCAGTTGCTCAGATTCATATATTAACTACAATAATTCAGCTCGTGGCAGTAACTCGGCATCCCAGGTTCATTTGAACAGCAACTTCTATACAGTTTCTAGCTCTCTCTCTCTCTCTGTGCAGCAGCGTCTAATTCAGTATGACGATGCAACAGCAGCCGCTCAGATTCATACAACAGCAATGGCTCAGCTCCTGGCAGTAACTCAGCAGCACAGATTCATATCAGCAGGTGCTTCCAAGCGTTTCTAGTTCTCTTGTAGTAGCAGTGTTTAGCTCGAGGTCTGGTGGTACTATTGAAGGGTCTTTTCACTCGTTTGATTTGGAAAAAATGGTTGCTAACAAAGGTTCTTTGTGTCTGTGGGCTGCTCTTCATCCAAGTCTGTCAACTAACAAGATGTTACAACATAGAGGAATCCAGCTAAACTCATATTTGTGCATTCTTTGCTACTCAATTGTCGAGGATCCTGATCGTTTCTTCTTACGTCGCGAGTATTCTTGGCAAACTTGGGGTTAGTGTTGTCTGTAGATATTGATCCCGAGTATGGTTAGTATCAACACAGTTACTCGCATTGCATAGTTCTGAGAATCTGACTTCATATTCATTGTATGCCCTGGTTTGAAGTCTTTGGCTTTTGCTTGAAATTGATGTGATTTGACTGAGAAGCTGAGCATAGAAGTTCCAAGGCGGCTCTCTTGGGATCAGGTGGACCTCTAATTCGAACATCAAAGATAAATTCTGTCTAATACATCAACTGGGCATTTGGTCTAGTGGTATGATTCTCGCTTTGGGTGCGAGAGGTCCCGAGTTCGATTCTCGGAATGCCCCTATCCTAATTCCGTATTTTTTTCTTCTTTTTTTTGTTTTTCCAATACATGAATGCAGAAAAGAAGATTGGAACAAGATTGAAATTTCAAGAGGTCGGAACAGTTTAAGGAAATCATAAACTTTACTGATAATTTTTTTTGTTAATTAAGTCGATTGGGAGCTAAATCAATTGAAAATAGAGTCTGCAGTGCAGTTAACTGATCAGTACTCAATTGAAAATTGTGTGCATTATTAGTATCTTCTACTCAGGCAAGTAGAGTGCACGTGCGTTGCACGTCATAAGCTGAGTTTCTAATACACACGCTCCTAGCTTAAACTTTGATTTTTTTTTTCTTTTCTTTTGTAATAAGGATCTGACTCAAATTTATTTTATTTGGTGATTTATCTGAAAAGTTTAGAAGGGTGATTCTAAATGAAAGTTTTTCATTCGTATGGGCCATTGATCTTCTAACAGTGATCAAACTACTGTAAAGTTTGTCTACCATCATTCACTAATCAACCAAGGTTTCGCATATATGTACTCAGCAACCATTCAATACAGTTCTCAATACAGTTCTTATTCTTTCTCATTACAAATAGGAAGGACCGGTACTTACAAATCCAATCGGCCTCCCAATCGGCACAAACATGTTAGAACTGCATTACCCTAGTAAGAAACACGCAAAGAGTTAAAATGGTTATTTATCTACCCTTGCTCTTCAATGACAGCCTCACTATTAATCTATCGTACTCGAAAATTTAGCGAGTAGTTTTCATAAACACGGAATCCAACCGCATATGTGTAACACAAATAAAGACATGTATTTTCCACATTTTTATGCCTAGCTCTATATTGATTTCTCATACGTTCTTTTTGAAACAGTATCTCCTCATCTGCCATGTTTTCTCGGCCATCTCTACCGAGATAGCTAGACCTTTCTGGCATAATGACTTTGAGATGTATCCATCTGTGTCGTTTGGATTCACGCTGTACAACAGTAACAAACCAATTCAATCCAAATTCAAACCATTGTCTGTATCATGTAATAACAGTAAGAAAAAAAACTTCTGGAGGAATTTCATCAAACATGTTCTGTGCACGTAACTTTGTCACAATCAACCACTCTTCACATACAAATTGCAGACTTTTGGGGTGACATGAGAAAATTATGTCAACATTGAAAGAGCAAAACCCAATAAATAAGAAGAAAAAAAAAAGTAAAGCAATCTAACATTTCAATATCCAACACTAACCTGACGATTATGGTGATGAATTGATGACCTAAACTGAAACTCGATTTGGACGGTGACGAAATCATCAACTCATTCGTTCTTGCCTTGGAAGAAATTTGGGGGAGAAATGAAACCAATCGAAATTCGCTGAATAAATGTTGACGTGGCTGTCATTGAATAATAAACCCTTCAAAATCATTTATCAACACAAATCAAATAAAACCCCTAAAACTGATACAACCCTGGAATTTTCCAGAAATCATAAAAAACGATTTTAATTTTAGTAAATGTAAACATAAAATTTGTTAAAAAGACCAAAATCAATAATTACTGGGTGAAAAAGACATCTAGATTTTGATACTATTTAAATGGACAAAAATGTTAAAATAGCCAGGATGTAAACAGTTTCATCATACCCATTTTCAAATATTTTTTCTTATTTTTAATTTACATTAGGATGCATCCAGTTTCATCCTCGCTATTTTTAAGTTTAACCAGGATGAATCCAGTTTCATCCTTGCTAAAAAAACATTTTTGTCCATTTCACCCGTAATAATTTTTACTCGTCCATTAGAACCATGTTTTAAAAATATTTGGACAAATGACCCATTTTCCGAAATATAAATACCTATTCGAAGAAGAGAAAAACAATCGAGTGAAATCTTCATGTTTATCATTAATCTGCAGGGATAGGGTTATCTCAGAAATATGTTAGCGGATGATTGGATGTTTTTGGTATGAGATAGAGTTGAGGGAGAAGAAGAAAGACGAAAGAACAGAAGAGATGTTATAAGTATAAGGGTTACTTTCGTATATTTTCTTAGGATCGGACGGCTGTGGTTGGACATAGACATAATCTAACGGAGAGTGGTAAAAGAACGGGTTAGATGAATTATACGTGCGATGTACCAAAAATACGCGTGCAGACGAAAAGTACGGTGACAACGAAAAAAGGTTACGTTTTCGGTTTAGGGCTGTTGGCATTAAAGAGGGGGGAGATATGTCATCATCGTCATCAGGAAGAGGTTGATCACGAGCTCTGTCTAATTCATATTCAATGTGAAAAACAAACACTTCAACTTACTGTTGTTGTGATGCAATATCAATTTCAACTTCAGGAGGGGCAAGAGCTGGTGACTCCACAAAGTGGAGGTTATGATCGCTGCAGTACATGTAAATAATTTCAGCACAAGGAGTTGAAATGCATGAGATGAAAACTTTAACCCAAAATATTACGCATTACAGTACCCTGACATCTTCCGGGCAAGATATAAGAAAGGCATTTCTTCCTGTGGAATGTAACTTGCTTTGCTTTCACTTGCCAGTTCTTGACATCGACTTTGTTACCGCAAAGAACAACTGGGATATTCTCACAGACCCTACAATTGCAACCGTATAAATTTCAAAATACTGATACAACTAAAGAACGGAAGAGGAAACAAACCTGCAGATATCCCTGTGCCTACATTCTTGTATGTCATACGGGCAGTAACGTCAAACATAATTATCGCGCATTGCCCATGATTACAAGCTTGGCAATGGTACGCGGAAACAAGAAATACAAAAGGAATCTCACGAAGCCTCATAATCAACAAAGATCAACTCTCTACAAAAATCTACTCGGATGATTCAACCCCACCAGCAGGTTTAGGAATCTTTCCCTTCTGCGTTGAAGGTACGCTCCCACCCGAGGAAGGGCCTGAAGAACCAGATATAGGGGGAGGGGGTTTCTCACGGCGCGGATAGCTCCTGATAAGGCCATGCTCGGTCTTCAGATCATACTCAATGCTATCCAGAATTTTGTTGGTATCTTCCACTAGTTGACACCGAGACTTGTACGCAATAACAATATTCATCATCTCAGCCTTTAACAACAACGAGGAAAGGCGACTCACTTCCTTCGAAGCGGCTTGGGAAGCCTCGTCCCTTGATGTAGCTAAACCTTTATGATAATTAATCTGACTTTCCTGATGCACTAATTGAGATTGAGCCTCCGCAAGCTCTTCATTTGCAGTACGAAGCTGTCCCTGGAGCTCTGCAAGGAAAAGAAAAACGCAGATGGTTAGGTCCAGGAAATTGCAGAATCACACTCGATAATATAAGCATATACCTTCGACTCTCGCCGAAGCTATTTCATATTCGTTAAACAGCAGCATCACGGGCTTCACCAAGAAAATCATACTCATCTGACAACTTCTTATAATCCGCTTGAAGGGTTGAAATGGCGTACTGACTCGCATCTAATTCTACCTGTTTCATTGAATCCAAGTGACGAAGATGATTGACCTCATTGTTTAAACCCTCCAGACCCTTGTTGAGCCGGTACATATTTACTTCAAGATTCCTCTCATCCTCATCTTGGCGTACCACATCAGACCTAGACGCAGCTAAAGCTTTGCTGAGAGCACCAGCCTCATCCCTAGCGTCATCTCTCTCCCTATCAAGACGTTGAAGGTAATCTTTAACATCAGAGGTCTGAGAAGAACCAGCTTGACGCAATTCTTCTTCCAAGAGATTGATTTTAGCTTCCAATGATGAGACCTGTTCTCGGGATTCACGAAGATTATCACGCGTCCACATTAACGTTCCATCAAACAAACGACGATCATTGTTATATTGGTTCTGCAAATCAATCATTTGGACTCGCCTGACCCGCCACTTCTCTGCCAGAGCATTATGTTCATCGGCACGAGCATTCTACTTATCAGCCTCGCTCTTTATCTTCTCTACCAACTCTGCGATGCGAGATTTCTGACGCTGTCGCTCTTTCCGAAGCCATACTAACTCAGGAACTCCACCCACTGAAGATAGAGTGGGGTAGGGAGACTCAGACAAAACACTAATTACGGTAAAGGACAACAACAAGGAAGAGAACAAATAATCAAACCTGTAACAGCCGAAGAATTCTTCTTGGCCTCCTCCAATTCAGTACGAACCATAGCAAGATCCATACGAAGCTTCCCCTCCCCCTTGCATATTTGCTCCTTAGCCTTGAGGAGACTCTTTAACTCACATATCTCCCTATCCCTATCAGCGATGACAGTCTCAGCCGCAGTAAGATCCTCTTCCCGAAGACGAAGCTTAGCCTCCAACTTAAGGGATTTGGCCTTAAAAAACTGGTACAACATGTGATTGCAACGCTCACTCCTCATCATCTGCGAATCAGAAGATTAGAACACCCTGACTCTAAAAATTGCTAAAAACTGATACCAGGCAAAATGATAAGAGAACTCACCTCTAACATCCGTTGTTGGGGAAATCCATATTGATACCCATCAGCCAACGCCATCATATCAGCAACAGTCGAGGGAGCATCGACTACTAGAGCAGCCTCCGAGGCCCGAAGATTCTTATCCCACGCTACTGCAACCTGGTCCTCGGGAGACAATTGCATCATCTTACGGGTATAGGCATCAGAGTTCTTCTCACCCTCCACCACAGGGGCTGGATTGGGTACGAACATCAAGTTCTTCTTCTTAAACCAAGCTAAGATGGCATCATCACCCTCCATGATCAGTGACTGAGGAAAATCATCTCCAGGAGACCCAATCGAGGCCTTACCCATGTCCGTGAATTTAGCACCCGAAGAGTTCGAGGCTACTCTTGCGTCCAAATCTGGAAGGTATCTAACAACGCTCCCCTCAGGAACATCACTAGCATCCACGACTCCCTTACCCTTCCCGTCCACCTTGTTAGAATTACCAAGCACATCCCAATCATCGTTGGGGGAAAGCAGGTTGAACTCAGAAGCCAGGCCCAGGGCAGCGTTTATGTCAAAACCATCCTCCGCAGAATAAATCCGACCAAAGGAAAACTCCTGAGACATAGAAGGAATTTCAACACCAGCACCCTCATCACCAAGGCCAGTGTTATCATCACCAGCATCACTGCAACCCGCAGGATTAGCTTCGGCACCAGCATCATAACACCCTGCGGGATTAATCTCACCACCAATACCGCTTCCACCGGCGGTAGTATTCCCTTCAACAAATTCATCAACATCATGACCGGGAGGGGATGTATCAGTACGCTCTTCTATGTCAGACACATCTTCATCCTCGCCAAGCTCAGTCACAGGACTGTTAACTTCTTCATAAACCTCCGCGTCCTCGATTGTTGCGGTGGTGGACTGCTTGGGATTTATCCTCCTCTTCTTCGTCGCCTAAAAAGACAAGGCACAAGAATAAAAATCTCTAACTTTTAAAAGAATTAAAACTGCCTCAACTAAAGGACAAGGCATATAGAAATCTTACCTTGACAACCGCAGCATTCTTCGCCTGAAGATCAGCATCGGAACTCTCTTCGTCATCTCCATCAACAACATCGAGGGCATATTGGAAATTCAGGCCCTCAAAATTCAAATGCCAAGGACGGAAATTCCCATAACGAGCAGGAGGATCCGTATATATCTGGCTATCTGCGGTAGGACGCCATCCTTGCGGACCTGGAACCCACCCCCAAGCCCAGGGACCAACAACCTCAATAACAGTTGTGTATCATTCATAGTCATGATCACGCTTGATCCGCTCACGAGTAGGAAACACTAGTTTGTTAGTAGAATTCTCTGTACCCGGGACGTACTTCACCTTAGCACCACTTACTTCATTCAGAAGGCGTATCTCACCACGAGGAGCGGAAATATTCCGAAGACTCACACTCCACGGTTTACGATTCCTACTGTTAACATAGTCACCAAAAGACTTGTTAAAATTCTCAGGCGTATACCACTCCCTTTCCTCAGGGTTTGGAACATAAAGAGTCATCATTGTCTCTCCTTTGCTCCGAAGATAACACTCCCTCAGTGCACGAAGATAATTCCCATGAAGTTGGGAAATAGAGCGACAATGTGTGTTCTTCTAAGAACCCTCTCGACCAGCCATCACATCATAATAAAAAGAATCCCCAGACTTGTACAAAGGCAACATAAGACCCGCTTCAAAGGCCCCCACCGTGGTCAGCTGATGAAATTCATCAAACTTATACGTCGATATCATCTCATAAGTAATATCATCATCAGCAGCGTGAAAACGAACATCTAATAGTTGAAGACCATGTTTTTCCTTGAAAACCTCCAGATCAATATGTTTGAAGGTCACTTTCTTCTCCCCAACAGCGAAGCTGCGTATCTCCTGAGAAATATCCTCCTCCACGGGATCAGCGCAGAATCCTTCGAAGGGTTTCTATCGGAAGCTTTTCTCTTAGGATGAACCTTAGATGCATCAGTCTTCGAAATCACTTCTTTCGAAGACCTCCCCTTGGGTTGAGACACTGGAGGGGGAGGTAGAGGATGTTGGTGAGACGCGGAAAGAGGCGCCACTGACCGAAGAGGTAGGACATCCCGCGTTCTCTTAAGATCATCACGCTGATTAGCTGAGGGACGAGAAACAGCATATGGTGGGCCCGGAGGAGTGTAAAATTGAAGCGAAATAAAACGCGGGCCTACAGTAATACCGCAAGTGCACGGTCGTCGGTTGTAGCTCGTGCAAATACGGGTCGATCCACAGAGACTGGGTGTGTTTGAAGTGTTCTAGCTATTTTGGGCTCCTAAATTGTTGTTGGTTAACTTATGAAGCCTTTTTGGGTTTTGGGCTTAGGGGGTTTGTTTTGGTCTTCTGGTGAGCTCAAGTTGTGCTCTGGGCTTTTGGGCTCAATGGGATTGAGCTAACAGTGGACTGTGGGCTTTTGATTAGACCTGGGCTTTGGTTTGTAAAGGGCCAATGGTTAAAAACCCAGGCTTTGGACTTATGGGCTTCTGGCTTAGTAGCAAAAGAGGAGTGTAAACAGTGGCTCTAGGCCAAATTGGAAGCAAACCAGAGAACAAAAGAATGGCAAAAACAGCAAAGATTAAACAGACTAAAAACTAAACAGCAAAA
Source organism: Papaver somniferum (assembly GCF_003573695.1). NCBI lineage: Eukaryota > Viridiplantae > Streptophyta > Magnoliopsida > Ranunculales > Papaveraceae > Papaver > Papaver somniferum. Next base: position 15,517,591 of record NW_020628818.1, read on the forward strand.
GAAAGACAGTGAGAAAAATGGTGGAAAACAGTGTGTGAAAATGTGAAGAAAAACAGTGATACTAGAGCTAAACAATGGCTGTGAGCCAAAGGCAAGAGTGTGAAGACAATACAGTTATAAGATAAAACAATGATGAGAACCTAGGCATACACTAGAGTGGGAAGAGAACCAGTTTGCTCACAGTCACTAGTGAGCACTAGTTTCTCCCCACTGCTCAATCAATCCAATGCTTCAAAGGCTTTAGCCTAACATTCACACAAAACAGTAAACATGAGTGATGAAAGAACGCTAGGATGTTGAATCCACCATTAACCTAGGGGATATTCTACTCACAGCTAAAATAGTTACCAAAGTACTAATTGTCTGATTAAAGTACAACTAGTCTAAGGGCTTAACAACATTGGACAAGAGCTGCACATTATGAAGACTATCTTATTGATTCATGGTTTCATCTAGTCCTAGCATTTGAGGTTTAGAACATACATAACAAGAACATTACAGAACATAACATAAACAGAACATACAAACATTACATAAACATAACAGAAATATGGGAGTGACAGCAAAGAACAAACATAACACAACAGTGGAGTTCATAACAGGAACAACACATAACAACATCACAGTGACATAAAATGGAGAAAATCAAAACATTAAAATGGATAAACAGTGAACAGCAAAATGAACATTTAACAGAACTAAGTTCTGGACGCCGGCTATTCCAGGCATAAAGTTTTTACATCACACCCACAGTCATATTTATACTTACAAGCACAATTAGGGTTCTACCCAAAAAAATCCCCAAATTGAAAACAGTACAATTAGGGTTTGGTTTTACCTAATTCACCTAATTCAACCATACCCATATCCCTACTCTAGCTTCCCTATGCTCTCCCTAACAGAAATTAGGGTTTTCTATAAAAATCCCAAATATTGAGAAATTAGGGTTTCGTAAAATCTTACTTTGATGGCGCAATTTCTTCAATCAATCGCTGACCCATCCTTCCTCTGACTTCACTGCTCCTTCCCATGCATTTTCTAGCTTCGATTGATAACATGCAATCATTCTCATCAATTCCACACGTCACTGAAATCGTGTGATGTTGATGAAGTTGATTGAAAGTTACCATGTGAGGTAGGTGGTGTGGTTGTGGCAGAGTTGGTGGTGGCGGACATGGTGGTACGGTGGAGCGGCAGTGGAGTTGGTGGTGGAGCGGTACGGCAACAGGGAGGAGGAAGAAGAACGGAAGAGAAGAAGGGAATGAGAGAAAAAAACTCTCGATGGTTTTTAGGGTATAGGAATTTTCACTGTGGAGCATGTACATCGGAGATGATGATCAGAAACGTTGAGCGTTGGATGCAAATATGGTTGGTAGATCTAACGGTAATACAAGAGATGAATCACTTCGACCGTCGGATTGTGAAATACAACGAAGTCAACGGTGTTAGATGATGTTAGGTACTGTAGTGTAAATCGGGAGTATCTAATTTTGATGCACAGGCATAGGAGCGACCGTTGGATTCAACTACAATCTAATCTGAAGGCTTGGAATTTAAGCGCTGTGGTGTTTGGCAGAGACTTCAGATTTTGATGATCTATGAATGAGCGACCGTAGGATGATGAGTTGGATCCAATCTGACGGCTGAGAATGGAGGCGGTTTTGGTTATAGAAAATGGGTTTGGGTAAGGGTTTTGGGCCTTGGGTATGCCAAGCCCATATCTTCTTTAAGAACAATTCTTCCTTCTTGAGCCCATTCCTAGCTTTTTGGTCTTGTGCGCACCATTCTTTGCGGCTTCCTTGCGTAATTTCTTCCCGGCTTTTCACCACTCTTCAGCTCTTTTCCGCTCCGCAAATCATCCAGACTTTATTTATTACCTAAAAATGCAAAATTAAGTAAGAAAAATATTTATTCTTGAAAACAATGAAAATACAGAATATGGGATAAAATGTAGAATTACTGCACAAAAGATGAGTTAAATGCCAAGAAAAATATATAGAAATATGCACTTTTTAGCACTCATCAAATATCCCCAAACCTGAATTTTACTTGTCCTCAAGTAAAACAAAACTAAGGAAATCCTAACTATACCACTGTCGCTGGTCTCTCGAATGCATTTAGCGTATGCACTAAGCCTTTTAAACCACTAAGTGTCCCTAGTGGACGAGTTGAAGTCTCGTGAAGGTTTGCTTAGAACGTACCTACAAAGTTCTAGGTCAAAATATAAGCTCAGATTCCATCAAATGTGACATGTGCAAAACAGTTTAAGCTCACAGCAAAATGGAGATGTCAATCTAGCTATCAAAGGCACAATCCTAGCACTGATAACAAAAAAGACATGTGATAAGAGTGTAAAGTGTATCTACACATGTGTAAAGAAAGATCTGAAGTTATGACTACTAATCACCAAGAGATAGTTTCTCAGGCTAAGAACCAAGGTCGAAATCTAGCTAGCTGTCCGGACTTTACGAGAATTGTGAATGAGTTGGAGGTATTTCACAATTACTCGCGTTGTACATCAATGGCATACACCCTCCTTGCTTATTACAATGAAACAACAAAATGACTCTTTACATGACTCTTATTTACATTGACTACTCTCTTTTTTTTTGGAACAAGAGATGATGGAATTGATAAATACTTGATTTTTTTGTACTTTTCTGATTTTTTTTTTTTTTTTTTTTTTGAACTAGGAAACACTTTTGATACATATACATAAGGAAACAAAAATTACATGACACTTTGCAAGAGGTAGCCCTTTTTGATGCACCCAGTTAAATTCGATGGTTGTCTTTCTTAATGTAACCTCCACCTTCTATCCCAACCAACCAAAGAACAAGCTAGTCAAGTTTCGTTCAGTATTCTAAAGTGATTGGCAATCGTAACTTCCTATCAAACACCTTGAAGATCGAGGCCATACATGTATTCGTAGATCGTGCGCGTGCAAATTTCTTATCACTATGTGAATTGTGCTAGAATCAGGGTGCCTAAATATCTAGACTAAGACTCCTAATAAATACATATTTGCACAAGAGTCAACATTTCAAGGTAAATGAGCTCCATTTTTTATGTTTTTTCATTTTTTAATTTTTTTTTTTTTTTTGAATTTTCAATTTTGATTTTTCAATTTTTTTTTGGAATTTTTCAATTTTTTCAAAAAGAAGGAGTTTTGTTTTCAATTATGGCAAATTATCATGGTATCTACTCTATACCCCCAAACCTAAACTAAACATTGTCCTCAATGTTTCAAAATATGGAAAGAATTATAAAACAATATATGAAGAGGAACATGCTGAGTAGAGTAAAAGGAGAGAGAATACCCGATTTCGGCGAAAGCAGAATTAAAACTCCGTTATTCAAGGCAAAAATCCAACATATTTCAGAGTCACAATGGATGAGCACAAAATATATACAAAAGGAAATTTAACTAACACATTATCTACAAGCAAATTTTGGTTTTTAATGGGATTGGACTTTTTGGGAAAAATTTGGTTTTGTCGGGAGACATTTGGCTTTGATGGGAAAAAAAAAATTTGGTTTTTTAGGGAAACATTTGGAAAACTTTGGTTTTTATGGGAGAAATTTTTGGTTTTTGAAATTGGGAGCAAAAGAAAATTTTGGTTTTTTTTTTTTTTTTTTTTAAGAACAATAAAATGAAGAAAATAAAATTTGGTTTTTGAAATGGGAGCAAAAGAAAATTTTGGTTTTATTTTTTTTTTTTTTTTTTTTTGAACAATAAAATGAAGAAATAGAATTTGGTTTTTGAATGGGAGCAAAAGAAAATTTTGGTTTTTTTTTTTTTTTTTTTTTTTTTTAAGAAAATAAAATTTGGTTTTTGAATGGGAGCACGCCCACTGTTGGTTTTGTGTCTGCTTTGGCTCAGCTGGTTTGAAAACGTTTGGTGAAACTGAGTCCAAAATCTCGGCCTAGAATTTGGGTACTCGGCCCACTAACGAGTTAACCTAGCGTGATCGGTTACAAGCTCAGCTGGGTTTAAACCCAGAATACAAGATACAAGTCCAATTTAAACAAGCTCACAAAAATTAAATACAAGCCCACAAATAAATTATTACAAACCCAACAGAAAATAAGAGAAGCCCAAAAATTGGCTTTAACATTACAAGCCCACAATTAAAAAAAATTGGAAGCCCACAATTCGGGTTCTCTTAAATGGGTTACCTTTTAAGCACAGCCCAGCTGCTCTGATATTGTTGCAAAAACCCAGTTGGGCTTTGGTTCTTTTCCTTGGTGGCGTCCCAGCAGAGGAAAAACAGGTTCAGAACAGCAGGTCCAACAGCAAATGAAGTGAAGCAGATGCAGATGCAAATGCTATGCAGTGAAATGCAAAAATAGCTAATAAAACTACAAGAAAAACACAGCACCAATCCCCGGCAGCGGCGCCAAAAACTTGGTGGGCCCGGAGAAGCGTGAAAAAATAAGCGTAATAAAAATGCGGGCCTACAGTAATACCGCAAGTGCACGGTCGTCAGTTGTAGCTCGTGCAAGTACGGGTCGATCCACAGAGACTGGGTGTGTTTTGTAGTGTTTAGCTATTTTGGGTTCTAGTTGCTATTGTTGGGCTTTGGGTACCAATGGATTTTGGTAACCAATGGGTTATGATTGTGCTTTAGGCCTTTGAGTTCTTTGGGAATGAACTGGGCTTTAGCTTTAGCCTATCAGTACACTAGGCTTTTGGAGAGAACTGTGGACTGGGCTTAACAGTTCACTTGTGAACTGGGCTTGGTAGTGAACTAGGCTTTGGTTTTGAATTTGGGCTTGGGTTCTTTTGATGTGTACTGGGCTTGGTAACAGTGAACTGGGCCTTAGGCCTTAACCTGAACTGTGGTCTTAGCTGAGGCAAGCTCAGTGCAGCAGCAGCAGTGGCTTCAGCAGCAGCAGAAGGGTAATGCAGGCTGCTCAGGGAAGCATAACAGGGCAAAACAAGGCAATATAGCAAAGGGAAAGACCAAGGCAGTGAGGATGGCAATGGAGTAAATAAAATGTAAAGAAGCAAAGACAATGAAGAAAATTAAACAAGACAATGACTAAACAGCAAAGAACTAAACAACAACAATGGAAGTGAACCAAGGCCTAAGCCAAGGGCAGGGAGAGACAGTGCACTGACTTCAGTGCACAGCAAGATGTGAAGTGCAAAAACAGTGAAGGAAATAAACTGATCAGGAAGCAATGTGAGAAGTTACTAAGGCAATTGAATCCACCCTTGTGACCTATCCAGACAATGTAATTCTAGGTTGAAATTAAGACCCTAAGCATACAAATGGAATGGAAAGAGAATTAGCTTGCTATGAGCACTAATTTCTCCCATTACTCAATCAAAACAATGCATCCTAAGCATACAAATGGAATGGAAAGAGAATTAGCTTGCTATGAGCACTAATTTCTCCCATTGCTCAATCAATTCAGTGCACTAAGGCTCTAACCTAGCATTCCACTACCTAACAGTGCACTAAAGCATCATCTGAGCCTCAGCAATGCAACTTAGCTCATGCTAATCTTGTAAACAATAATAAATATCATACAAGGTAATTCAAACAACACACATATGGTGAGCAAATACAAAAACATGATAAACATATGAACCAACAGTGTAAACATGAAACAAATGAGAAACTGGCTAGTCCAGTTCTCTACAAGAGTGAAGCTGGCTAACCCAGCATCCCCCTCTAACACACACTAACACCATCTATTTATACCCAATTTCAGTTTAGGGTTCATACACCCAATTTTCCCCAAATCCCCAAAATTCCGTTGAAACTAGGGTTGTTGAACCTCACCTAAATTGATGCAATTTCTTCCAATTGATGTCGACCCATACCTTGTAATCTCTTCCTGCTCCATTCCCACGCGCCAATTGCTTCATCTATCAACCTAATTCACCAAATCCAACCCTAACAGTGATGAGGATGGTGGAGTTGTTGAAATAGATTAATAGGTGATGGGGGTATTGAGGGATATGATGGATTGTGGTTGTTGTGGGGAGTTGTTGATGGAGAAGGAGGTGGCGATGGAACTGGTACGGCAGAGTAGGTGGTGGTGGTTCTGCAAACAGGGTATGATGGTGAAGGAGAGCTCGATGGAAGAAAGAAGAAGGGGTAGTTTGTTTGGGTTATATGTTTCTGGTACTATGGTGTTAAGCGGGCGTATCGAGTTTGATGATCTGCGACTCTGAGCCGTGGGATATGGAGATGAAAGATCAATCTGACGGTGAGATGAAGTGGATCCTGTAGCGACCGTTGGATTATACAATACAACAAAATTAACGACACCAGATGGAGTTAGGTGTTGTAGTGTTTTGCAGGGACTTCAGATTTTGATGCACGATGAAGAAGCGACCATTGGATGATGAGATGGATCCAATCTAACGGCTGAGAATGGAGGCGGGTATGGATATAGAAAATGGGTTTGGGTAAGGGTTTTGGGCCTTGGGTATGCCAAGCCCATATCTTCTTTAAGAACAATTTCTTCCTTCTTGAGCCCATTCCTAGGTTTTTGGTCTTGTGCGCACCATTCTTCGTGGCTTCCTTGCGTAATTCCTCCCGGCTTTTCACTACTTTTCTGCTCTTTTTCGCTCCATGATTCATCCAAACTTTATTTATTACCTAAAAATGCAAAATTAATTAATAAAAATATTTATTCATGAAAACAATGAAAATACAGAATATGGGGTAAAATGTAGAATTAATGCACAAAAGATGAGTTAAATGCCAACAAAAAGGGATAAATATATACAATATTTGGCACTCATCAGCATACCGGAGCCAGGAGTCTCTTTTGGACGGTCCCCCTTCTGCGTATTCCCTTTATGCGACTCACTCCTCTTAGAAGTTAAGCGCCTCTGACCAGAAGAAGACGAAACCCTATGAATGCGGGCATCACCTTGGGAAGATTTAGACGAACCTCCACCAGGAGGAGAAACATCAGGATCCCTACGCGGAGGAGATCTACGCGGACTAGGCGGTGGAGTTTGATAAGAAACCCGCGGATGATCAGCCATGTCTGCGTAGTACACAAAAAAGTTTCAGATTTCCGCGGATACAAAACGAAAATCAAAAAACCCAATTTCACCAAGTTCTTCATAATCATGAACCAGATGGAAAATAAGAACAAAACCTAAATAAAAAGAGGAAATAACAAACAGGGGCAACCATACACGAAGGACGATATCATTACTGTTTATAATGACGAACAGGGGCAATCATACACACATCTATATATATGTTCATCATCACAAACACATATAGCAGCAACAGAAAACAAATATATTTTTCAAAAGATAATCATACACACTAGAACCACTTACCTATAAAGGAAAAATCAGGGTCGTAAAGAAAGCTTCGAGGAACAACAACAACATCAGCAAAAAAAGCTCCGAGGAACGACAACAGCAGCAGCAACAATTAATAACAAGGAAACAAAAGCAGAGAACAAAAGTTCTGAGGAAAGAGAAGGAATGAAATTTATGACTAGAGAATTTTCATATTCCTTCTCATATATATATACAAAGAGAAATAAAACCGCCCCACTACCCAAGAAGAAGTTATTGCAAATAGTGGGGAACGTGTCCTAAAATCTAGGAAAATAATAAAGAGAAGATGAAGAGAGTAACACGTTTTTTCTTCCCACTTCGACGAACCGCCCAGTAGGATGAAAAGGGGAAAATTGTAGGTACACATTTCATCTTCCGCCACGTGTCCACAAAGACACACGTGGAGGACATGCGGCTGAGAACATCAAGATATGATATCACACGTGGACAGCCAAGAGACGCGCCTTATCAAGATAGCGTCGCCACCCACCAGATCCAACGGGAGGGGATCGAGGAAGACGGAAACACTAGAACACTGCGAAGCACTGAAGGATAACCCGAGATTCACTTTATCCTATCCCCAGAAAGATCTAAGATCTACGGCTGGGGATAGTCAGACTGACGCAGACAAGACAGGGGCAGAGGACAACTGTCTACCGCGGACAGACATCTCAACTACCCGCATTAAATACCCTCAAACAGCATACGTGTCAGTCAGCCTGTGGATGAAGCGCAGATAGCACTGAATATTCAAACGGAACACGCAGAGAAGACCAAGAACACGAAGACCTCTGCGTAAGCGGCACAAGACACAAGAGGATAAGGTTATAACGGGCTTCAGAAGCGGACCCCATGTAACCACCCTATAAATACCCCTCTCTCCCAAGTGAAAAGGAGGGGGAAAACATTGAGAAGGGAAGAGGAGAGAGACAGAGAAATAGAGAAAGTGTAAGTGAGGTTCCTCCTGCTACGCAGGCTTATATTAGTCTCAAAGTCATTCGACTATTTCGGGAATCCCCACCATATAATGAAAAGCCCAATCTCAGAGACAAGGATCTGAGTGAGAATCATATAAGTTAATCGTTTCGTCTATGTTCATACATCCATACTTTATATATTCAATTCGTTACTTATAGCATATCATGTTCGTACATTTTATACTTCGTCCATTATTTATCTTATTGTATGATCTAAGGACAATGATTGTACTTGATGAGACGAGGAAGAGTATTAGAACTCTGAGTCAAGGATTCGACATAACCAATCCGTTCCCTTTAGGGGAAGCCTATTTATTGTATTGTCATGAGTCTGCTCGCATTGTTTGTGAATACTCAGATGACTTTGATCTGCGTGTTCACAATCTGGCGCTAGAAACAGGGATATTCATCCCGGTAAAAGATTTATCTTCTCCTGTGACTTGTTTCAGGCTTCGTTTTCTAAAAGTAACGATGTATGGAACACTACGGTTTTTTCCGTTCATGATTTCAAAAACCAAAATTATGAGAAGATCCGCGTTTATCTACGTAGATCTGATTTTTCATGCATTTTCTAAGTTTTCACGTCCTTGAAAATCAAAACTTCGAATGGATCTGCGGTCGTCTACATAGATGGATGCCTTTCGTATCTTCAATATTTTACACCTTTGAGAACTCAAAACGCTAATAGATATCACGTGGGACCTATTATCTTCGTGATTTTTTTTCTCTCTTTTTCAGGGAAATATTAAAAGATGGAGAAAAGCAAAAATATCGGGAAGGAAAAAGCTTCGTCAAAAGAGATGCCAAGGACGACCCCGGTGGTAACTAGGAGTAAGCAGAGAGGTGAAAAGCTGGAGGCAGCAGATAGGGCGCAGGATAATGCAGAAAGCACGGCCCCCATCAATGCCAACATCATCGCAGCAAACGCGGTAAATGCCGCGGCAGCCAAAGCAGGAGCTTCAAGAGCTAGCGGATCCAAGGTTGGAGCCCCAAAATAACCAACGCTCAACTACAGGAACATCAGGAAGTCGTAGCAGAGTCAGGAATACATCAACCCCTCTATGGGATGCCCTTAACCAATGAACAGAACATACCTTTCCCGACCAAGCAACCGCTTCTAATAGCATGTCAACCCTCACAACAACCGTCGGGGTCCCGGGGTGCACGGTTAGATCCACCAGAGCCAGTAATACAGATCGTGGATGAGGAACAGACCATAGCTGCCGATGAGCGATTGCGGGCAGGAACACCAAATCAAGGGTCAAATCATTCCGCTCAGATGATGGCCGAGCTAGCAGAATTAAGGAAGAACCAGAAGGCATACGCAGATGATGTGGCGATATTAGCACCAGATAACCAAACACTCAAGGAAAGAATCATTCACATCGCAGAGGTAGAAAACCAACGCGACGAAGCTAACTCCAAGGCTGTAGCACCCAATCAAGATAGAAGAATGGTGATCGCAAACAACCCGATTCCATTGAACCGAAGAGGAGCAAGGAGCAGCCAAAGATCAGACCATGAGTACAATCCCGAGAACTCAGACTACTACGACGCTACCACCCTCCTAAGAGCAAAATCTACCATTCGTGAAGAGCACCAGATCGCAATGGAAAATCTGCGTACTGAAATGCTGGCAGAAATCAAGGAGATAAAAACTAGGCAGGAAGGCGGAAGACTAGAGCAAGTGATGAAGGAAGCAAACACTACCCCGCTGACGCCACACTTGTCCAGGGCTTCCATACCGCAGAAATGTTCGGTTCCTGCTTTCGATTGCTATGACGGGTCAGCTGATCCTGCGGCTCATCTTCGATATTATAATCGAATGATGGCCCGTTGGGATAATGAAGACTCCATACTGTGCATATACTTCCCATCAAGTCTAAAAGGGCCCGCGTTATCATGGTTCGATAACCTGCCGTCAAACTCCATCGATTCCTACGACCAACTCACGGAAAAAATTCTAGCAACATACATGTACAACAAGGTTGTCAATACCGGCATGGACAAGTTATTCTCACTGGAGATGAATTACAAAGAGACCATCAGAGAATATACTGATAGATGACACAAGATTTTCCAAGCTATTGGCAACGTAGATCCTGTGGTTAGTATCAACTGCTACAAATGGGGGATGGACAGGATGAGTCCTTTGTTTGTGGAGATCCACGGGACCATCCCTACCACCGAAGGAGATATCCGGATAATCATAGAAAAGCATGCAAGGTTAGAAGAAATTCAGCATGAAAATCCCAGAGCTCATACTCAACGTCCCACACACACAAATTCCGTGGATCAAGGCAGCGGGTCCAAAAGAGGAATCACAGAAGAGCATCCTAACGCAGAAAGGAAAGAACGAAGGGATGTTAGACGAAGGGATGATCGAAAATTTGAAGATCAAGTCTATACCAAGCCGAATACCAGTTATTCACGCATCCTGAGAGAGATTAAAGGGAGGGAGAACTTGGATTGGCCATGGTCCAAGGGAAAGCGGCCTCCTAGATCAGAAAAATCCAAGGAATACTGTGAATACCACTGTTTTAACGGTCATCAAACAGAAAAGTGCAAAAATCTCAAGATAATGATTCAAAAATTAATCGACGCAGGAGACCTAAAGCAATATATACGGAAGATTGATAACGAAGATAGAACCAAGAAAGGCAAGTAGGTTCAATTACCAGAAGGAAACCGCACCCTCAACACAATTTCATGTTCAGAGATTCAAGGACCATCCCTACCGCCCAGATTGGGAAGAGATTAAGAAAACAATTCGAAGATTATTGTGAGTTTTATAAGATCGATGGGAAAGAGGTAAACGAGCACGAACAATGGATGGACGCGCCCATGACCTTCGACGCAGACGATGTGGAAGAATACATGGAAGACCATAATGATCCTCTAGTCCTCACACTCCCAATAGCAGGGTGCAATGTCAAGAAAATTCTCATCGATGGAGGAAGCTCAGTAAACGTCCTATTCTATGACACGTTCAAACGTATGGAACTCAACGACGAGCAACTGTTGTCATCTTACTACACCATCTACGAATTCAACGGCGCAGCTACAAAGCCCCTAAGGGACATTGTCTTACAAGTAGATGCAGGGCCCATGAAAGTGGACACTCGATTCAGCATCGTAGGTGCACCTTCACCTTACAACGCCATCATCGGAAGAAGATGGGTTCACAAGCTCAAAGGAGTAGCGGCAACTTTCCATCAATATCTCAGATTCCCAACACCCCAGGGAGTCATGGAAATTAAAGGAGGCCAAGAAACTGCGCGGGAATGTCAGACCTCACAGAATCATATCAATAACGAGCGGGAAGAAAACCACCAGTCCCGAAGAGCCAAAAATAAGGAAATAACCATAGATACGTATCTGGAAGAAATCTCCGGAAAAAACCTTCTGAACGTGAGCACCACTGGCAGCGCAGAAGCCAGCACCTCCGCGATAAAAGAAAACGGAGAGCACACCAAATAGCAATCAAAGAATGTTCCTCTCTTGGGGGAACCAAAACCCACGTTTACGCCTGTCGAAGCAGCTAAAGAAATCAACATAGGTACTGAGGGAAATCCGAAGATTATCAAAATAGGCACCTTGATGGATGAAGAAAGAGAAGTCGCGCTAATCAAACTTCTAAAGGAATACGCGGACATCTTTGCTTGGAAATTAGGGGACATGAAGGGAATTGACCCAAAGTTATTTCATCACGAACTTTGAATAAAACCAGGTACCCCCCCCCCCCCTTTAGGCAGAAGGTGCGCAAAGTAGCTCCAGAATACCATCGAGCAGTTGAAGTGGAACTCCGCAAACTACTGGACGCAGGATTCATCAAAGAAGTTAAGTACCCAACATGGATCTCTAACATGGTCATCGTTGATGAGTGCCAAATAATGTATATATTTATCCCTTTTTGTTGGCATTTTAACTCATCTTTTGTGCATTAATTCTACATTTTATCCCATATTCTGTATTTTCATTGTTTTCAAGAATAAATATTTTTCTTACTTAATTTTGCATTTTTTGGTAATAAATAAAGTCTGGATAACTTGCGGAGCGGAAAAGAGCTGAAGAGTGGTGAAAAGCCGGAAGAAATTACGCAAGGAAGCCGCAAAGAATGGAGCGCAAGACCAAAAGGCTAGAAGTGAGCTTGAAGAGGAAGAATTGTTCTTAAAGAAGATATGGTCTTGGCATACCCAAGGCCCAAAACCCTTACCCAAACCCATTTTCTATATCCATACCCGTCTCGGATTTCAGCCGTCAGATCGAAGCATTTCAGCATCCTACGGTCGCTCCTATGCCTTGCATCAAATCCCGATGATTCCGCTAAACACTACAACACCTAACCTAATCTCGCACCGTAGACTTCGTTGTATTTTACATCCTACGGTCGCTACAAGCTGCTTCTTCCTTATCCGTCCGATCCACCTACCATCTCCATATCCAGCGGCTTCAGCTCTTGGTACACACATCTTGATACACCCGCCTAACACACTAATACTCGAACCCTATGACCTAGCCAAACAGCTCCCTACCCTAACCCATATCGACCTCCACCTTTGTCTTCCTCTCCCCCTCTTTGCAACAGAAACACCCATTCCATCACCACCACCTTCTCCCCTGTCATCTCCACCAAACGCCGCCAACAACTCTCTCCACCAAACCGTATCTACCCACATCATCCCCCATACCCTACATACATTACTAGCCACCTATTTTACCCATTTCCCCTCTAATTTTCCCTTGAAACCCTAGGTGGGAAATTAGTAAAATAGGTGAGGCTATAAGACTGAATTGGAGCAGGAGAAGGACTGAGAGAAGGCAAAGAAGGATGGGTCGACGTCAATTTGAAGATTAGGTGAGTAATTTTAGGATTTTCAAAACCCTAATTTCAAAATTAGGGTTCATAAAAATTGGGTAGTTTCTGCTATAAATAGAGAGTGAGGTGTGTGTATGGAGGGGAATGTTGGGGTTAGCCAGCTTCACTCTTGTAGAGAACTGGACTAGCCAGTTTCTCATATGTTTCATGTTTACACTGTTGGTTCATTTGTTTTGTAAATTTTCAGTCTTGTTTTGTTTGATTTTGCTCTTATTATCATATGTGATGAATGTTAATGTTGGTTATATGTTGAGCATGAGCTAAATTGTTGCAGCTGAGGTTTAGATGAAACCTCAGTGCACTGTCTGATAGTGGAATGCTAGGTTAGAGCCTTAGTGCATTGTTTTGATTGAGCAATGGGAGAAATTAGTGCTCATAGCAAGCTAATTCTCTTTCCATTCCATTTGTATGCTTAAGATTTTAAACCTAGAATTGCATTGTTTAGCTAGGACACAAGGTGGATTCTAAGCCTTAGCTTAGCCACAGCTGCAATCCCCTCCCTGCCCTTGGCTAACAGCCTTGGTTTATTTGGCTTTGTTTCCTGTTAACTGCCACTGTTACCTTTGCTTCATTGTTTTTACTCTACTTCACTGTCACATTTACTTCACTGCCTTGCACTTAGAGAACTAGCTTAGGAAAACATAAAGCTTCAACTATACACCCAAGTCCCTGTGGAGATGACCTGTTCTTGCACATACACACTACAATGACAACTGTGCACTTGCAGTTTAACATGTAGGCCTTCTTATCCTTTGTCTTATTTTCTTACATCTTTAAATGCCTACCAAGTTTTTGGCGCCGTTGCCGGGGACTTGGCATTGTGTGGTTGCTGTTTTTCCATTTAGTATAATCATTTAGTGTAAGCATTTATCTCATCATAACTTGCATTCATTACTGCATATTCATCTTTGCATTACAGTTCTTGTTCACTGCCTTTCTTTGCTGTCCTTGACATTTTTGTTGAGTGACCAGGTACTGTGACCTTGCTGTGAGGCTGAGAACAAACCTCTGGTGGTGTTGTGCTGCTGTGAAGCCCAAATAGAGCTGCTGCTGCCAAGCCTGCAACATTGCCCCTGTTCAGCTACTGCTTGTGGTGCTGCTGAACTTGTGGTGCTGCTGTTGCTGCTGAGCTGCTTCTCCTGCTGCTGCTCCTGGTCCTGCTGCTGTGCCTCAGCTGTTGCTGCTGTGCAAAGGCAAGCTGTTGCTGCCTCCTGCTGGTGCCAGGCCAAATCTGCTGCAACCCTTGCTGCCTGGTGCTAAATTGAGCCATCAAGCCCAACTGGGCCTGCTGAAGTTGCTGCCAAGCTTAACAAGTTGAGCCAAGCCCAACTGGGCCTGAACAAAGACAAAAGCTTAGGATGATCCAAAGCCCAACTGGGCTTTTGCAACCAAACTGAGCAGCTGGGCTGTGCTCCAAAGGTAAGCCTAAACCCATTAAGAGAACCCAACCTGTAGGCTTCCATTTTTAATTTGTGGGCTTGTAATAATTTTTGTTTTTCTTTATTTTTTATTTGGGCTTGTAATAATTTTTCTTTTTCTTCTTTTTCTTTCTTTTATGGGTTTGTAATTATTATTGTTGTTTTTATTTTCTTTTATGGGTTGTGATAATTTATGCTAGGCTAAGTTTAAAAAAAAAAAAAAAAAAAAAAAAAATCTCCCTCTTTAAAAACCAAAATTTTCCATAAAAAAACCAAATTTTCAAATGTCTCCCACCAAAACCAAATTTTTCCCAAAAATCCAAACCCTTTAAAAAAACAAATTTTGGGCTTTGTAACATAGTTACTTAGCTTTTGAGCCAATCATGTCTGGATTTTGGTCTGCTCCTGGGGATGGAAATAAAACTCTTAGAGAACTTGCTTATGGGCATGTGCCACGTTATGAACCTTCCACGGACCATGATGTCAATAGTCATAGGAATTATTCTGGACATTTTCGAAGTCCCGAGCCGCAATACATGAACCCTAATGACTATTCATACATGCATCATTCATCGCAACGTGAAAATGAACATTTTGCTAGTGTCTCACTCACCCAATCATCACTTATGGATCAAATAGAAGCTCGAATCACAGCTTTAGAAATGCAATCACATGAGGAATCTGTCACATCTAATTTTCTTAGGCAACCTGAAATCTATGCATGTCCCGCATGTGGTAGTTTAGACCACCCTGTTGAGATTGTCATATTTTGCATAATTTTAGGCAATCTAGAGAAAATCCAAGTATGAAATGCCCATAAATTGTGAGAATGGTAGTCATTGGGACCATAATCAATCCTTTGAGGGTTGCGATCAATATTTTGTAAACCCTAATGACCATGCACACATGTACCATTCACCACAATTTGAACATGAAGAATTTTGTACTCCCATGAATTTAGACTCCACCACAGAAGCTTTAAGACTCTGTAAGCAAGACTATGATAGATCTACATCACGAATTCATGCACATTTAGATCAGATTTTGCTTCACCGACAAAAGGAGGAAATTCATGAGGAAATGTATGTTGTCCCTAATGAAGTGTCTAGTCCCATTCATGTAAATAATGTTGAATATGAACCTAATTTAGAGGAACATGAATCGACTAATGACACCACCACTGTTAATGAGGACCAATATGCATGCTACCATGATGATGATTATGATGATTATGATGATATGTTAGAAGAACATGAAAATATTGTGGAACCTGTTGGTTCAAAACATATGGCTTCTCGCCCTCGACCTTCATGAATGTTGTTTTTCTAATACTCATTGTAATTCATATGATTTTGATATTGACATGGGATTCGTACAATTATTCTGTGAAGATGAGCATGACATAGGAATAGTTGAATCTTCTGTAGACACTAATATGCATGAAAATATATTTGATGTGTCTGATTCTCTACCTAGGTCACATTGTGATATTTCTCCTGATTTGCCGATGCATGAGAATAAATTTGTTGATGATGTTGATGATTCTGAGTGTGAACTTGCTAAACTGATTGATGATTGTGAGCATGATGTGACATGTGTAGATGATTTAGGAGATTTTGATTTGATTAATAATGACGCACCTATTCTCCTACATGAGTCACAATCTGTTGGCCTTCCACCCAACCTAGATTTGGTTTGTACCAATATTGTAAAACCAATTTTTCTGAAAATTCCTAATCTAGGATTGGAACTGTATGCTTCCCAAGTCCTTTGGACTATTTTGCTTCTAAGTATAATATCTTTGAGGAACCACAGTTGGAAATTGCATGTTTGCCCGTCCCTAGCACAGTTTCATTTCGAGCTAGACCTTTTGCTGATGAACCCCGAAACTGCGCGATTTTTGTTTTCAAAATTATATCTTCTGTAAAATCCAGTTTGGGGGTAGCTCATTTTTTCACGTTTCACTTGCGTTTCTATCATATTATTATTGTGTGAAGCTGTTGAATGTCACACTTTGTCTTTTGGGTTGATCCTCAACTCTTTAGATTGTTAGTGTATGGTGAATTTTGTATATAATCCAGTAGATAAAATTTCTTAAAAACCCTTTTGTTCCTTTTGTATATATTTTGCTAATCCAATATGACCTCGGCTGAAATGTTGGATTTTTGCCTTGAATAACGGTTTTTTCGCTTTCGCCGAATCGGGTATTCTCTCTCCTTTTACTCTACTCAGCATGTCCCTTTCCATATGTTGCATTTTAATTCTTTCCATATTTTGAAACATTGAGGACAATGTTTAGTTTAGGTTTGGGGGTATAGAGTAGATACCACGATAATATGCCATAATTGAAAACAAAACTCCATCTTTTTGAAAAAATTGAAAAATTCCAAAAAAATTGAAAAATCAAAATTAAAAAATTAAAAAATTAAAAAATCATAAAAATGGAGCTCATTTACCTTGAAATGTTGACTCTTGTGCAAATATGTATTTTTATTAGGAGTCTTAGTCTAGATATTTAGGTACCCTAATTCTAGCACAATTCACATAGTGATAAGAAATTTGCACGCGCACGATCTACCAATACATGTATGGCCTCGATCTTCAAGGTGTTTGATAGGAAGTTACGATTGCCAATCACTTTAGAATACTGAACGAAACTTGACTAGCTTGTTCTTTGGTTGGTTGGGATAGAAGGTGGAGGTTACATTAAGAAAGACAACCATCGAATTTAACTGGGTGCATCAAAAAGGGCTACCTCTGCAAAGTGTCATGTATTTTTTTTCCTTTGTATTTGTTTCAAAAGTGTTTTCTTTTGCAAAAAAAAAAAAAAAAAAAAAAAAAAAAAAAACGATGTATATATTCAGAAAAAAAAAAAAAAAAAGAGAGAAAAAAGAGAGAAAAAAATATCAGAAAAATACAAAAAAATCAAGTACTTATCAATTCCATCATCTCTTGTTCCAAAATAAAGAGAGTAGTCAATGTAAATAAGAGTCATGTAATAGTCATTTTGTTGTTTCATTGTAATCAGGAGGGTGTATGCCATTGATGTACAACGCGAGTAATTGTGAAATACCTCCAACTCATTCACAATTCTCGTAAAGTCCGGACAGCTAGCTAGATTTCGACCTCAGTTCTTAGCCTGAGAAACTATCTCTTGGTGATTAGTAGTCATAACTTCAGATCTTTCTTTACACATGTGTAGATACACTTTACACTCTTATCACATGTCTTTTTTTGTTATCAGTGCTAGGATTGTGCCTTTGATAGCTAGATTGACATCTCCATTTTGCTGTGAGCTTAAACTGTTTTGCACATGTCACATTTGATGGAATATGAGCTTATATTTGACCTAGAACTTTGTAGGTACGTTCTAAGCAAACCTTCACGAGACTTCACTCGTCCACTAGGGACACTTAGTGGTTTAAAAGGCTTAGTGCATACGCTAAATGCATTCGAGAGACCAGCGACAGTGGTATAGTTAGGATTTCCTTAGTTTTATTTTACTTGAGGACAAGTAAAATTCAGGTTTGGGGGTATTTGATGAGTGCCAAATAATGTTATATTTATCCCTTTTGTTGGCATTTTAACTCATCTTTTGTGCATTAATTCTACATTTTATCCCATATTCTGTATTTTCATTGTTTTTCAAGAATAAATATTTTTCTTACTTAATTTTGCATTTTTTGGTAATAAATAAAGTCTGGATAACTTGCGGAGCGGAAAAGAGCTGAAGAGTGGTGAAAGCCGGAAGAAATTACGCAAGGAAGCCGCAAAGAATGGAGCGCAAGACCAAAAGGCTAGAAGTGAGCTTGAAGAGGAAGAATTGTTCTTAAAGAAGATATGGGCTTGGCATACCCAAGGCCCAAAACCCTTACCCAAACCCATTTTCTATATCCATACCCGTCTCGGATTTCAGCCGTCAGATCGAAGCATTTCAGCATCCTACGGTCGCTCCTATGCCTTGCATCAAATCCCGATGATTCCGCTAAACACACTACAACACCTAACCTAATCTCGCACCGTAGACTTCGTTGTATTTTACATCCTACGGTCGCTACAAGCTGCTTCTTCCTTATCCGTCCGATCCACCTACCATCTCCATATCCAGCGGCTTCAGCTCGTGGTACACACATCTTGATACACCCGCCTAACACACTAATACTCGAACCCTATGACCTAGCCAAACAGCTCCCTACCCTAACCCATATCGACCTTCACCTTCGTCTTCCTCTCCCCCTCTTTGCAACAGAAACACCCATTCCATCACCACCACCTTCTCCCCTGTCATCTCCACCAAACGCCGCCAAAAACTCTCTCCACCAAACCGTATCTACCCACATCATCCCCCATACCCTACATACATCTCTAGCCACCTATTTTACCCATTTCCCCTCTAATTTTCCCTTGAAACCCTAGGTGGGAAATTAGTAAAATAGGTGAGGTTATAAGACTGAATTGGAGCAGGAGAAGGACTGAGAGAAGGCAAAGAAGGATGGGTCGACGTCAATTTGAAGATTAGGTGAGTAATTTTAGGATTTTCAAAACCCTAATTTCAAAATTAGGGTTCATAAAAATTGGGTAGTTTCTGCTATAAATAGAGAGTGAGGTGTGTGTATGGAGGGGAATGCTGGGGTTAGCCAGCTTCACTCTTGTAGAGAACTGGACTAGCCAGTTTCTCATATGTTTCATGTTTACACTGTTGGTTCATTTGTTTTGTAAATTTTCAGTCTTGTTTTGTTTGATTTTGCTCTTATTATCATATGTGATGAATGTTAATGTTGGTTATATGTTGAGCATGAGCTAAATTGTTGCAGCTGAGGTTTAGATGAAACCTCAGTGCACTGTCTGATAGTGGAATGCTAGGTTAGAGCCTTAGTGCATTGTTTTGATTGAGCAATGGGAGAAATTAGTGCTCATAGCAAGCTAATTCTCTTTCCATTCCATTTGTATGCTTAAGATTTTAAACCTAGAATTGCATTGTTTAGCTAGGACACAAGGTGGATTCTAAGCCTTAGCTTAGCCACAGCTGCAATCCCCTCCCTGCCCTTGGCTAACAGCCTTGGTTTATTTGGCTTTGTTTCCTGTTAACTGCCACTGTTACCTTTGCTTCATTGTTTTTACTCTACTTCACTGTCACATTTACTTCACTGCCTTGCACTTAGAGAACTAGCTTAGGAAAACATAAAGCTTCAACTATTGCACCCCCGAGTCCTTGAGGACTTTCCCTTTCTTCCCATCACTAGCTACATTCGACCCTGTATACTTGCAGGTGTAGTTGTAGGCTTTCTTAAAAACCCTACCAATCGTACCGAAGAAAAATGGCAGAGTAAGGACATGCATCGACTTCACCAACCTCAATAAGGCTTGCCCTAAAGATATCTATCCACTGCCAAGCATTGACCAACTTGTTGAGGCAGTTGAAGGATACGAAGAAATGTCATTCATGGATGGATACTCTGGATACAATCAATTATTCCTAGCAGAAGAAGATCAACAACATACAGCATTATATACACCACACGACCTCTATTGCTACGTAAGAATGCCCTTTGGATTGCGAAACGCAGGGGCAACCTACCAAAGAATGGTGGATGCAATTTTCAAACCATGGATTGGAAGTACGCTGGAAGTATATGTGGATGATATGCTCGTTAAAATCAAGCTGCGCAAAGATCATCACCAAGACCTAAAAGATATTTTCCAAGCAATGACAGTGCACAACATGAAGGTAAACCCAGAGAAGTGCACTTTTGGTGTCACTTCCGGAAAGTTCCTCGGATATTTGGTGACGAAGAGGGGCATTGAAGTCGATCCCGCTAAAATTGAAGCCATCGTAAGAATGCCATCCCCAAAGAATTTAAAAGAGGTTCAGAAACTCAATGGTTCGCTGGCTGCGCTGGGGAGGTTCATATCCAGGTCCTCGGACAGATGTAAGCACTTTTTTAACATTCTCAAAAAAGGAAGCAAATTCGAATGGACGGCAGAGTGCGAGGAAGCTTTTCGAAATATCAAAGAATACCTGGCTGAGATCCCTATATTACAAAAACCAGACCCTGATGAAGTGTTGGCACTATACATAGCAGCAACAGAAGATGCAGTCAGCGCAGTATTGGTTAAAACCAACACGAAGATAGAGCAGCCCATCTATTACATCAGCAAGACTCTGAACGCAGCAGAAAGAAACTACACGAAGATCGAGCAGCTCATCTTGGCGTTAGTATGGGCAACCCTGAAACTCAGAACTTACTTTTTGACTCACTACGTCCGCGTCCCATGCAAAGCTCCGCTAGAAGCAGTCCTTAAAAACGCAGGAAAAGTAGGCAGAATTGCAAAATGGAATACTCACCTAGATCAATTCAATATCATCCATGAACTACACACTCTCAGAAGTCACAAGTATTAGCAGATTTCCTAGCAGACTTACCATTGGATAACTGCGAAGAAGTCATCATCGAAGGACGAAAGGCAGCAGGACTACCAGATGGACGAAGGTAAAGACCCTATAGACATCTTGGAACCAAAAAATCCTAGGCAATGGGAAGTCTTCGTAGATGGGTCGAAAAATAAAGAAGGGGCGGGGATAGGCATCGTAATCACCACCCCAACAGGAGACAGGATCATACATGCTTTCAGGTTAGAATTCAAGGGGCATACCAACAACATAGTTGAATATGAAGCAGTGGTGCATGCCCTTCAGTTGATAATAGAAATGGGCATAACTGACGTGCGTCTGACAAGCGATTCACAGCTGGTCATCCGACAAATAGGGTTGCAATATAATGTTTATGACAGAACATTGTCAGCATACATGGAATTGGTGCAAACACTGGCATCACAAATCCCAAACATCAAATTCCGACACCTGGCAAGGAAGGAACTCAGGCACGCGGATGCCCTGGCCTACATCATCGATGCTCAGAAACGAGGACGTCAAAGCAATCAAAGTAACCAGGATTTACGAGCCTTCAATTGATATTCAAAGAACTCTGCGTGCCACCGCAGAGGAACCACGCAGAAGAAGATATGGCAGATGATGAGTGGGAGAATTCATCGTGGATGATTTCCAGAAGACGACATCAGGCTAAGGCAGATCAAGATGAAGACTTCAGCAAAGAAGAAGATTGGAGATCTGAGATTCATCTTTTCCTAAAGGAAAGAATTCTACCCTCAGACCTAAAGCAAGCCAGAAAAATATAAGGCAGGAAGATATGATCTGAGAAAAGAAATTTTGTACAAAAAATCTTTTCTCGGACCATTATTACGTTGCCTATCCATATCCGAAGGACATTTGATTTTGAAAGACATACACCGCGGCGATGCAGGAAATCACAGCGGAATGAGATCCCTAGCAGATAAGACGAAAACTCAAGGATATTACTGGCCAACAATGATACGAGACGCTGCAAGAATGTCACGAAGATGCAAAGAATGCCAGCGTTTCGCCAAAAAAATCCACGCACCAGCAACAATGTTAAACCCAGTAGACAGCCCTTGGCCATTCTTAAAATGGGGCATAGACATCGTGGGTCCCCTTGATGAGTGTCAAATATTGTATATATTTATCCCTTTTTGTTGGCATTTAACTCATCTTTTATGCATTAATTCTACATTTTATCCCATATTCTGTATTTTCATTGTTTTCAGGAATAAATATTTTTATTAATTAATTTTGCATTTTTAGGTAATAAATAAAGTTCGGATGAGTCGCGGAGCGAAAAGAGCAGAAAAGTAGTGAAAAGCCGGGAGAAATTATGCAAGGAAGCCGCGAAGAATGGTGCACAACCTCATTTTCTACACACAAAAACGCCTCCGTTCTCAGCCATCAGATCAGTTCTCAGAAGCATCCGACGGTCGCTCCTTCATAGAGCATCAAATCTGAAGTCTCTGCCAAGCACCACAGCGCTGAAATTCCAAGCCTTCAGATTAGATGGTAGTTGAATCCAACGGTCGCTCCCTTGCTGTTCATCAACGTTTGATATCTTCGCCTTACACTACAACACCTAACCCCATCTAGAGCCGTTAACTTCGTTGTATAAAAAAATCTGACGGTCGCTACCAACCTCATCAGGAGGAACCATCCGATCCACCTACCCTTCGCATCTCGCAGCTCAGAGTCACAGAACATCAAGACTCGATGGATTCGCTCAACACTCTAGCAACCGAACCTATACCAGCTAACCAAACACCCCCCTTCTCCCAAACAGTCGAGCCCCTCTTCCATCCCCTCCCTCTGCAGAGACACATGTCGCCACCACCTTCTCCACCTCTGCCACCAACTCACTGCCCCACCACACCTCACCATCATCACCCTATCACCCAACAACCAAAACCCATCTCCCCCCTAGCCCTCTAGTTCCCTATTTTCTCACTTTTTCACGCTTCTCTGCCTGAAACCCTAGGCGTGAAAGACTGATAAATTAAGGCAACCTAGAGTTGCAATTGGCGCATGAGAAGAGGTCAGGGAGCAATTACAAAGCATGGGTCGACGATTTCAAGGATCAATTTCAAAGAAATTAGGTAAACCTAATTCAACTGATTTTTGGGGAAGAACCCTAATTTTGTAATTTAGGGAAATTGTGTCTGTGAACTATAAATAGAGAATGGGTGTGGTGTGAGAAGCTATGCTTGGAATAGCCAGCATCCAGGACTTTCATGTCCTGTTAATTGTTATGTTTGTGTTTATTGTTAATGTTTTGTTAATTGTTATGTATGCTTGGAGTAGCCAACATCCAGGACTTTCTGTCATTTTTTTCAGTTTCAGCTCAGTTCATGTTTCAGTTCAATTTCAGTTAAATGTGTATGTTTTAATTTCTTCTTGCTCACTGTTAATGTGCTTATGTTTATGTTCTTTAATGTTATGTGCTTGTTTAATTTCATGTTTGATTTCCATTCATTCCTGTTACATTAGTCCTGTTAACATGTGTTGTTGTTCACTGCCATGTAATGTTTGTGTAATGTCATGTTTAATTCACTGTCATTTGAAGGAATGCTAGGCTAGATACTTTTGAAGCATTGAACTAATTGTGCAATGGAAGAAATCAGTGCTTATAGCAAGCTGATTTTCTTGCCATTCCTTGTGTATGCTTAGATTGCAATGTGCTGATTGTGCAATGGAAGAAATCAGTGCTTATAGCAAGCTGATTATCTTACCATTCTATTTGTGATTGCCTGTATTCTTGCCTTAGCCTTGTTCATTTCAGCTTCACCACAACCCTGCCCTTGGCCTTAGGCCTTGGTTCATCTTGTTTTGTTCTTTGCTTTTGCTGTTGCCCTGTTGTATCTTCCTTTTGTTGCTGTTTAGTTTACCCATTGCATCTGCCTGTTATTCCTGCTGCCTTTTATTGCTTGTACATTCTGCTGCATTGCTGCCTTTCTCTGCTCCGCTGCTGCTGCTGCACTGCTGCAGCTGTTGCTGCCACTCCACTTCTCTTGCACTTGCCCTGCAGCACTTCTCCTGCTGCTGTTGCTTCACTTGCAGTGCTGCTGTTTTCCTTCCTCTTTACTGCCTTGTGCTTCTGCTGCACTGCTGCTGTTGCTGTTGTCTGCTGCTGTTCCAAAGCTCATAAGTTACAAAGCCAAAGTCCAATTCAGTGAAGCCCAAAGGCCTAGTTCAATAGCCAAGACCAATACATTTCATCTCAAAGGCCCAGAAATAGGTTTGAGCCAAAAACCAAAGCCCAGTTCATTAAGGCTCCAAGCCCAAAATCATTATTAAGGCCCAGTTCAATTCATTTTAAGACCAACTGAGCACAAGGCTCAGTTCATTCCAAAGGCCAAAGGTCAAGCCCATCTTACTTTTACTTTGAAAGCAAAGGCTTAATCAAAAGCCTATTGTTATCAAACCCACTAAGCCCAAAGCAAATCTAGGAACCCAAATAGCTAGAACACTCCAAAACACACCCGATCTCTGTGGATCGACCCGTACTTGCACGAGCTACAACTGACGACCGTGCACTTGCGGTTATAATTTGTAGGACCTTTTAGAAGCCTACCAAGTTTTTGGCGCCGTTGCCGGGGATTGGTGTTGTGTTTTTCGTGTGTTTTATTAGCTATTTTTGCATTTCACTGCATAGCATTTGCATCTGCATCTGCTTCACTTCATTTGTTGTTGGACCTGTTATTCTGAACCTGTTTTTCCTCTGCTGGGACGCCACCAAGGAAAAGAACCAAAACCCAACTGGGTTTTTGCAACAATATCAGAGCAGCTGGGCTGTGCTAAAAAGGTAAGCCTAAACCCATTCCATTGAGAGAACCCAACCTGTGGGCTTCCAAATTTCTTTAATTGTGGGCTTGTAATAATTAACCCAATTTTTTGGGCTTTTTTATTTTTTTATTTTGGGTTTGTAATTAATTATTTTTGGGCTTGTTGTTTAATTTGTGGGCTTGTATTTATTTTGTGTGGGCTTGTTTAAATTCTTTCATTGGACTTGTATTTTGGACTCTGGGTTTAAACCCAGTTGAGCTTATAACTGATTGTGGACTTGCTTCCACTCAAGAGTGGACCTCGAAACCAAAGTTTTAAAACCAACTGGGCCTTAACCAACTGGGCCAAATTAAACTTTCAAAATTAAAACTTGGATTTTCGTAGGCCGCAGCCTTCATTTCATTAGAGGCTTGCACAGTGGGCGTGCTCCCATTTCAAAAACCAAATTTTATTTTCTTAATTTTATTTTCTTTTTTAAAAAAAAAAAAAAAAAAAAAAAAACTATCTAAAATTTTTACTTTGCTCCCAATTTTAAAAACCAAATTTTTACTTGCTCCCATCTTAAACCAAATTTTTTATTTTTACTCCCATTTTAAACCAAATTTTCAAATGTCTCCCACCAAAACCAAATTTTTCCCAAAAATCCAAACCCTTTAAAAAACCAAATTTTGGGCTTTGTAACATAGTTGCTTAGCTCTTGAGCCAATCATGTCTGGATTTTGGTCTGCTCCTGGAGATGGAAATAAAACTCTTAGAGAACTTGCTTATGGACAAACTTCACGTTATGAACCTTCCACGGACCATGATGTCAATAGTCATAGGAATTATTATGGACATTTTCAAAGTCCCGAGCCGCAATACATGAACCCTAATGACTATTCATACATGCATCATTCATCGCAACGTGAAAATGAACATTTTGCTAGTGCCTCACTCACACAATCATCACTTATGGATCAAATAGAAGCTCGAATCACAGCTTTAGAAATGCAATCACATGAGGAATTTGTCACATCTAATTTTCTTAGGCAACCTGAAATCTATGCATGTCCCGCATGTGGTAGTTTAGACCACCCTGTTGAGCATTGTCATATTTTGCATAATTTTAGGCCATGTAGAGAAAATCCAATGTATGAAATGCCCATAAATTGTGAGAATGATAGTCATTAGGACCATAATCAATCCTTTGAAGGTTGCGATCAATATTTTGTAGACCCTAATGACCATGCACACTTGTACCATTCACCACAATTTGAACATGAAGAATTTTGTACTCCCATGAATTTAGACTCCACCACAGAAGCTTTAAGACTCTGTAAGCAAGACTATGATAGATCTACAGCACGAATTCATGCACATTTAGATCAGATTTTGCTTCACCGACAAAAGGAGGAAATTCATGAGGAAATGTATGTTGTCCCTAATGAAGTGTCTAGTCTCATTCATGTAAATAATGTTGAATATGCACCTAATTTAGAGGAACATGAATCGACTAATGACACCACCACTGTTAATGAGGACCAATATGCATGCTACCATGATGATGATTATGATGATTATGATGATATGTTAGAAGAACATGAAAATATTGTGGAACCTGTTGGTTCAATAACATATGGCTTCTCGCCCTCGACCTTCATGAATGTTGTTTTTTCTAATACTCATTGTAATTCATATGATTTGATTTTGACATGGGATTCGTACAATTATTCTGTGAAGATGAGCATGCCGTAGGAATAGTTGAATCTTCTGTAGACACTAATATGCATGAAAATATATTGGATGTGTCTGATTCTCTACCTAGGTCACATTGTGATATTTCTCCTGATTTGCCGATGCATGAGAATAAATTTGTTGATGATGTTGATGATTCTGATTGTGATCTTGCCAATTTGATTGATGATTGTGAGCATGATGTGACATGTGTAGATGAGTTAGAAGATTTTGATTTGATTGATAATGATATGCCTATTCTTCTACCTAAGTCACAATCTGATGGCCTTCCACCCAACCTAGATTTGGTTTGTACCCATATTGTCAAACCGACTTTTCTGAAAATTCCTAACCTAGGTTTGGAACTGTGTGCTTCCCAAGTCCTCTTGGACTATTTTTCATCCAAATATAATACATTTGAGGAACCACAGTTGGAAATTGCATGTTTGCCCATCCCGAAAACAGTCCATTATGAGTTAGACCTTTTAAATCCTAAACCCCTAAAATTGTTAGATTTTGTGCTTAAAAGTAAACCTGTTGAACAATTTAGGTTTAGGGGTGATTCATTCGGTTTTTCACTCTCACTCCCATTTAAGTCCAATTTTAGTGTTTTGAAACTTCCTTTGTCTCTACACTTTTTCTTTTGGGTTGATCCTCAACTCTTTAGATTGTTAGTGTATGGTGATTTTTTTGTATATAATCCAGTAGATAAAATTTCTTAAAAACCCTTTTGTATATATTTTGCTAATCCAATATGATCTCGGCTGAAATATGTTGGATTTTTGCCTTGAATAACGGAGTTTTAATTCTGCTTTCGCCGAAATCGGGTATTCTCTCTCCTTTTACTCTACTCAGCATGTCCCTTTCCATATGTTGCATTTTAATTCTTTCCATATTTTGAAACATTGAGGACAATGTTTAGTTTAGGTTTGGGGGTATAGAGTAGATACCACGATAATATGCTATAATTAAAAACGAACTCCTTCTTCTTTTTGAAAAAATTGAAAAATTCCAAAAAAAAAAAAAAAAAAAAATTAAAAAATGAAAAATCATAAAAAGATGGAGCTCATTTACCTTGAAATGTTGACTCTTGTGCAAATATGTATTTTTATTAGGAGTCTTAGTCTAGATATTTAGGCACCCTGATTCTAGCACAATTCACATAGTGATAAGAAATTTGCACGCGCACGATCTACCAATACATGTATGGCCTCGATCTTCAAGGTGTTTGATAGGAAGTTACGATTGCCAATCACTTTAGAATACTGAACGAAACTTGACTAGCTTGTTCTTTGGGGTTGGGATAGAAGGTGGAGGTTACATTAAGAAAGACAACCATCGAATTTAACTGGGTGCATCAAAAAGGGCTACCTCTTACAAAGTGTCATGTAATTTTTGTTTCTTTTTGTTATGTATCAAAAGTGTTTCCTCCAAAAAAAAAAAAAAAAAAAAAAAAAAAAAATCGATGTATATATTTAGAAAAAAAAGAAGAAAAAAAAAATATCAGAAAAAATACAAAAAAAATCAAGTATTTATCAATTCCATCATCTCTTGTTCCAAAAATAAAAGAGAATAGTCAATGTAAATAAGAGTCATGTAATTTGTCATCTTTTGTTGTTTTTTTTTGTAATAAGCAAGGAGGGTGTATGCCATTGATGTACAACGCGAGTAATTGTGAAATACCTCCAACTCATTCACAATTCTCGTAAAGTCCGGACAGCTAGCTAGATTTCGACCTCAGTTCTTAGCCTGAGAAACTATCTCTTGGTGATTAGTAGTCATGACTTCAGATCTTTCTTTACACATGTGTAGATACACTTTACACTCTTATCACATGTCTTTTATTTGTTATCAGTGCTAGGATTGTGCCTTCGATAGCTAGATTGACATCTCCATTTTGCTGTGAGCTTAACTATTTTGCACATGTCACGTTTGATGGAATCTGAGCTTATATTTTGTCCTTAGGTTTTGTAGGCACACCTCTGGTAAACCTTCACGAGACTTAACTCGTCCACTAGGGACACTTAGTGGTTTAAAAGGCTTAGTGCATACGCTAAATGCATTCGAGAGACCAGCGACAGTGGTATAGTTAGGATTTCCTTAGTTTTGTTTTACTTGAGGACAAGTAAAATTCAGGTTTGGGGGTATTTGATGAGTGTCAAATATTGTATATATTTATCCCTTTTTGTTGGCATTTAACTCATCTTTTATGCATTAATTCTACATTTTATCCCATATTCTGTATTTTCATTGTTTTCAGGAATAAATATTTTTATTAATTAATTTTGCATTTTTAGGTAATAAATAAAGTTCGGATGAGTCGCGGAGCGAAAAGAGCAGAAAAGTAGTGAAAAGCCGGGAGAAATTATGCAAGGAAGCCGCGAAAATGGTGCGCACAACCTCATTTTCTACACACAAAAACGCTCCGTTCAGCCATCAGAGCAGTTCTCAGAAGCATCCGACGGTCGCTCCTTCATAGAGCATCAAAATCTGAAGTCCGCTGCCAAGCCCACACAGCGCTGAAATTTCCAAGCCTTCAGATTAGATGGTAAGTTGAATCCAACGTCGCGCTCCCTTGCTGTTCATCACACGTTTGATATCTTCGCCTTACACTACAACACCTAACCCCATCTAGAGCCGTTAACTTCGTATAAAAATCTGACGGTCGCTACCAACCTCATCAGGAGGAACCATCCGATCCACCTACCAGCTTCGCATCTCGCAGCTCAGAGTCACAGAACATCAGACTCGATGGATTCGCTCAACACTCTAGCAACCGAACCTATACCAGCTAACCAACCACCCCCTCTCCCAAACAGTCGAGCCCCCTCCATCCCCTCCCCTGCAGAGACACCATGTCGCCACCACCTTCTCCACCTCTGCCACCAACTCACTGCCACCACCACACCTCCACCATCATCACCCTATCACCCAACAACCAAAACCCATCTCCCCCCTAGCCCTCTAGTTCCCTATTTTCTCACTTTTTCACGCTTCTCTGCCTGAAACCCTAGGCGTGAAAGACTGATAATTAGGCACCTAGAGTTGCAATTGGCGCATGAGAAGAGGCAGGGAGCAATTACAAAGCATGGGTCGACGATTTCAAGGATCAATTTCAAAGAAATTAGGTAAACCTAATTCAACTGATTTTTGGGGAAGAACCCTAATTTTGTAATTTAGGGAAATTGGTCTGTGAACTATAAATAGAGAATGGGTGTGGTGGTGAGAAGCTATGCTT
Organism: Papaver somniferum; assembly: GCF_003573695.1. Classification (NCBI taxonomy): domain Eukaryota; kingdom Viridiplantae; phylum Streptophyta; class Magnoliopsida; order Ranunculales; family Papaveraceae; genus Papaver; species Papaver somniferum. The sequence continues at coordinate 15,547,347 of NW_020628818.1, forward strand.
GGAATAGCCGCATCCAGGACTTTCATGTCCTGTTAATTGTTATGTTTGTGTTTATTGTTATGTTTGTGTTAATTGTTATGTATGCTTGGAGTAGCCAACATCCAGGACTTTCATGTCCTGTTAATTTTCAGTTTCAGCTCAGTTCATGTTTCAGTTCAATTTCAGTTAAATGTGTAGTTTTAATTTCTTGCTTTGTCACTGTAAATGTGCTTATGTTATGTTCTGTTAATGTTTGGTGCGTTTAATTTCATGTTTGATTTCCAATTCATTCCTGTTACATTAGTCCTGTTAACATGTGTTGGTTGTTCACTGCCATGTAATGTTTGTGTAATGTCATGTTTAATTCACTGTCATTTGAAGGAATGCTAGGCTAGATACTTTGAAGCATTGAACTAATTGTGCAATGGAAGAAATCAGTGCTTATAGCAAGCTGATTTTCTTGCCATCCTTGTGTATGCTTAGATTGCAATGTGCTGATGTGCAATGGAGAAATCAGTGCTTATAGCAAGCTGATTATCTTACCATTCTATTTGTGATTGCCTGTATTCTTGCCTTAGCCTTGTTCATTTCAGCTTCACCACAACCCTGCCCTTGGCCTTAGGCCTTGGTTCATCTTGTTTTGTTCTTTGCTTTTGCTGTTGCCCTGTTGTATCTTCCCTTTTGTTGCTGTTTAGTTACCCATTGCATCTGCCTTGTTATTCCTGCTGCCTTTTATTGCTTGTACATTCTGCTGCATTGCTGCCTTTCTCTGCTCCGCTGCTGCTGCTGCACTGCTGCAGCTGTTGCTGCCACTCCACTTCTCTTGCACTTGCCCTGCAGCACTTCTCCTGCTGCTGTTGCTTCACTTGCAGTGCTGCTGTTTTCCTTCCTCTTTACTACCTTGTGCTTCTGCTGCACTGCTGCTGTTGCTGTTGTCTGCTGCTGTTCCAAAGCTCATAAGTTACAAAGCCAAAGTCCAATTCAGTGAAGCCCAAAGGCCTAGTTCAATAGCCAAGACCAATACATTTCATCTCAAAGGCCCAGAAATAGGTTTGAGCCAAAAACCAAAGCCCAGTTCATTAAGGCTCCAAGCCCAAAATCATTATTAAGGCCCAGTTCAATTCATTTTAAGACCAACTGAGCACAAGGCTCAGTTCATTCCAAAGGCCAAAGGTCAAGCCCATCTTACTTTTACTTTGAAAGCAAAGGCTTAATCAAAAGCCTATTGTTATCAAACCCACTAAGCCCAAAGCAAATCTAGGAACCCAAATAGCTAGAACACTCCAAAACACACCCGATCTCTGTGGATCGACCCGTACTTGCACGAGCTACAACTGACGACCGTGCACTTGCGGTATTACTGTAGGCCCCCGTTTTCTCTGCGCATAATTTTATACACTTCTCCGGGCCTGCCACCCCTAATCGAAGGATCAGGGAAGAGAAGATTCTTGATAGTGGCCACGGACTATTTCAGCAAATGGGTGGAGGCTAAAGCCCTGGCAAGCATTCGAGACGCAGATGTCTTCACATTCATTTTTCAAAACATCATTTGCAGGTTTGGCATACCAGCTGAGATTGTATCCGACAATGGCAAGCAATTCCAGGGAAACAACATCGACTTACTCTTCGATACTTTCAAAATTCGAAAGAACAAGTCAACACCAATTTACCCTCAAAGCAATGGTCAGGCAGAAGCCACAAACAAAACCCTCGCACTAATCCTCAAAAAGCAGTTGGACGAAAACAGGAAGCGTTGGTGTGAGAAACTACACAACGTTTTGTGGGCTTATAGGACAACTCGAAGATCAGCCACGGGAGAATCCCCATTCTTACTCACCTATGGAGCCGAAGCTATTATCCCAACAGAAATAATCATGCCAACTACGAAGACTGAAGCATGGGAAAAGAACCTCACAGCGGACATGATGTTGGAAAGGTTGGATGATCTAGAAGAGAGGAGGGAGGCAGCACTACAAAAAATGGAAAACTATCAAAGGAAACTAGCAAGGGAATATAATAAGAGGGTTAAGCTTAGAAATTTCGTAGAAGGGAAGTATGTGCTGAGGACCATTCCCCAATATCAACGAGAAAATAAGTGGGGAAAATTAGCACCAACATGGGGGGGGACCCTTCGTCATACATGATGTTGCAGGAAATGGGTCTTATTATCTGCACAACCTAAAATGGGAGATCCTCAAACACCCATGGAATGCAAAATATCTCAAGCCATATTACCCGTAGAGGGCAACGCAGACCTGCATCTACGTGAAGAGCACCAGAAGAAGAAAACGACGCTTGCGATCGACATGTTTCTACCTCTGAGAGAGGAATAGCAAACCTCAACCTATCAATCAAGCAAACTTTTGGCAAAAAATAGGCAATACATGGAGCGACATATAACAAGACGACTGCGTGTAAATATAACACCTCACGAGAACCCTGCACCTGTAAATACAGCCTCCGCGTCAATACTTCATCCTCATGTTTTTTACTATTTACTACCTCAGAGGTTCCATCAATGGAATTCTTCTAAATGTAACTCAACTGAATAGACACTTTAACCCTCTTTCACCCGTGGACGTAGACACTCTGTTGTCGAACCACGTAAACACTGATGTTAATTGTTCTATTTTACTTGGGGAAAGTAGTCACCTACAATTTCTCGGGACTCCCCTATCAGCGTCTATAAGTGTAGGACCATGGGGAAGGCATCCATCAGAAAGAGATACCCAACCAATCTTATGGCAGCGGGTCGACGGAATGAACGTACATTCCAAACAACTCATGTCCTAGAACGCTGCCCTGACCCCCACCGTCTGGGAATCCTCTGGCCCAGGATTATCCAGCGGGGTGACAGGTCTCAGGACGTTCACGAAGATACAGATATCTTCGGGTTCGCACTCAAACACTTCACTTACACTTATGGCAGCGGGTCGACGGAATGAACGTACATTCCAAACAACTCATATCCTAGAACGCTGCCCCGATCCCCACCGTCTGGGAATCCTCTGCCCAGGATTAGCCAGCGGGGTGACAGCTCTCAAGACGTTCACGAAGATACACACATCTTCGGATTCGCACCCAAACACTTCATTATCCCTGGTTACAGTCGGTTATATTCCAAATTAACCATAACAATTATCAATTCATTAAAAGTTGATTACAGGCTTGGCAATGGTACGCGGAAACAAGAAATACAAAAGGAATCTCACGAAGCCTCATAATCAACAAAGATCAACTCTCTACAAAAATCTACTCGGATGATTTAACCCCACCAGCAGGTTTAGCAATCTTCCCCTTCTGCGTTGATGGTACGCTCCCACCCGAGGAAGGGCCTGAAGAACCATATGTAGGGGAGGGGGTTTCTCACGGCGCGGATAGATCCTGATAAGGCCATGCTCGGTCTTCAGATCATACTCAATGCTATCCAGAATTTTGTTGGTCTCTTCCACTAGTTGACACCGAGCCTTGTAAGCAATAACAGTATTCATCATCTCAGCCTTTGACAACAACGAGGAAAGGAGACTCACTTCCTTCGAAGCGGCTTGGGCAGCCTCGTCCCTTGATGTAGCTAAACCTTTACGATAATTAATCTGACTTTCCTGATGCACTAATTGAGATTGAGCCTCCGCAAGCTCTTCATTTGCAGTACGAAGTTGTCCCTGGAGCTCTGCAAGGAAAAGAAAAACGCAGATGGTTAGGTCCAGGAAATTGCAGAATCACACTCGATAATATAAGCATATACCTTCGACTCTCGCCGAAGCTATTTCATATTCGTTAAACAGCAGAATCACGGGCTTTACCAAGAAAATCATACTCATCTGACAACTTCTTATAATCCGCTTGAAGGGTTGAAAGGGCGTACTGACTCGCATCTAATTCTACCTGTTTCATTGAATCCAAGTGACGAAGATGATTGACCTCATTGTTTAAACCCTCCATACCCTTGTTGAGCCGGTACATATTTACTTCAAGATTCCTCTCAGCCTCAACTTGGCGTACCACATCAGCCCTAGACGCAGCTAAAGCTTTGATGAGAGCACCAGCCTCAGCCCTAGCGTCATCTCTCTCCCTAGCAAGACGCTGAAGGTAATCTTTAACATCAGAGGTCTGAGAAGAACGAGCTTGACGCAATTCTTCTTCCAAAAGATTGATTTTAGCTTCCAATGATGAGACCACAACAACTTTCCATCAAACAAACGACGATCATTGTTATATTGGTTCTGCAAATCAATCATTTGGACTCGCCTGACCCTCCACTTCTCTGCCAGAGCATTATGTTCATCGGCACGAGCATTCCACTTATCAGCCTAGCTCTTTATCTTCTCTACCAACTCTGCGATGCAAGATTTCTGACGTTGCCGCTCTTTCCGAAGCCATACTAACTCAGGAACTCCACCAACTGAAGATAGGGTGGGGGAGGGAGACTCATACATAACACTAATTACGTTAAAGGACAACAGCAAGGAAGAGAACAGATAATCAAACGTGTAACAGCCGAAGAATTCTTCTTGGCCTCCTCCAATTCACTACGAACCATAGCAAGATCCATACGAAGCTTCCCCTAATCCTTGCCTATTTGATCCTTAGCCTTGAGGAGACTCTTCAACTCACATATCTCCCTATCCCTATCAGCGATGACAGTCTCAGCCGCAGTAATCTCCTCTTCCCGAAGACGAAGCTTAGCCTCCAACTTAAGGGATTTGGCCTTAAAAAACTGGTACAACATGTGATTGCAATGCTCACTCCTCATCATCTGAGAATCAGAAGATTAGAACACACTGACTCTAAAAATTGCTAAAAACTGATACCAGGCAAAATGATAAGAGAACTCACCTCTAACATCCGTTGTTGGGGAAATCCATATTGATACCCATCAGCTAACGCCATCATATCAGTAACAGTCGAGGGAGCATCGAATACTAAAGCAGCCTCCGAGGCCCGAAGATTCTTATCCCACGCTACTGCAACCTGGTCCTCGAGAGACAATTGCATCATCTTACTGGTATAGGCATCAGAGTTCTTCTCACCCTCCACCACAGGGGCTGGATTGGGTACGAACATCAAGTTCTTCTTCTTAAACCAAGTTAAGATGGCATCATCACCCTCCAGGATCAGTGACTGAGGAAAATCATCTCCAGGATACCCAACCGAGGCCATACCCATGTACGTGAATTTAGAACCCGAAGAGTTCGAGGCTACTCTTGCGTCCAAATCTGGAAGGTTTCTAGCACCGCTCCCCTCAGAAACATCACTAGCATCCACGACTCCCTTACCCTTCCCGACCACCTTGTTAGAATTACCAAGCACATCCCAATCATCGGTGGGGGAAAGCAGGTTGAACTCAGAAGCCAGGCCCAGGGAAGCGTTTATGTCAAAACCATCCTCCGCAGAATAAATTCGACCAAAGGAAAACCCCTGAGACATAGCAGGAATTTCACCACCAGCACCCTCATCACCAAGGCCAGTGCTATCATCACCAGCATCACTGCAACCCGCAGGATTAGCTTCGGTACCAGCATCATAACACCCTGCGGGATTAATCTCACCACCAATACCGCTGCCACCGGCGGTAGTATTCCCTTCAACAAATTCATCAACATCATGACCGGGAGGGGATGTATCAGTACGCTCTTCTATGTCAGACACATCTTCATCCTCGCCAAGCTCAGTCACAGGACTGTTAACTTCTTCATAAACCTCCGCCTCCTCGATTGTTGCGGTGGTGGACTGCTTGGGATTTATCCTCCTCTTCTTCGTCGCCTAAAAATACAAGGCACAAGAATAAAAATCCCTAACTTTGAAAAGAATTAAAACTGCCTCAACTAAAGGACAAGGCATACAGAAATCTTACCTTGACAACCGCAGCATTCTTCGCCTGAAGATCAGCATCGGAACTCTCTTCGTCATCTCCATCAACAACATCGAGGGCATATTGGAAATTCATGCCCTCAAAATTCAAATGCCAAAGAAGGAAATTCCCATAACGAGCAGGAGGAGCCGTACGTATCTGGCTTTCTGCGGTAGGACGCCATCCTTGCGGACCTGGAACCCACCCCCCAAGCCCAGGGACCAACAACCTCAATAACAGTTGCGTTCCATTCATAGTCATGATCACGCTTGATCCGCTCACGAGTAGGAAACACCAGTTTGTTAGTATAATTCTCTGTACCCGGGACGTACTTCACCTTAGCACCACTTACTTCACTCATAAGGCGTATCTCACCACGAGGAGCGTCAATATTCCGAAGATTCACACTCCACGGTTTACGATTCCTACTGTTAACATAGTCACCAAAAGACTTGTTAAAATTCTCAGGCGTATACCACTCCCTTTCCTCAGGGTTTGGAACATAAAGAGTCATCATTGTCTCTCCTTTGCTCCGAAGATAACACTCCCTCAGTGCACGAAGATAATTCCCATGAAGTTGGGAAATAGAGCGACAATGTGTGTTCTTCTAAGAACCCTCTCGACCAGCCAGCACATCATAATAAAAAGAATCCCCAGACTTGTACAAAGGCAACATAAGACCCTCTTCAAAGGCCCCCACCGTGGTCAGCAGATGAAATTCATCAAACTTATACGTCGATATCATCTCATAAGTAATATCATCATCAGCAGCGTGAAAACGAACATCCAATAGTTGAAGACCATGTTTTTCCTTGAAAACCTCCAGATCAATATGTTTGAAGGTCACTTTCTTCTCCCCAACAGCGACACTGCATATCTCCTGAGAAATATCCTCCTCCTCCACGGGATCAGGCGCAGAATCCTTCGAAGGGTTTCTATCGGAAGCTTTTCTCTTAGGCTGAACCTTAGATGCATCAGTCTTCGAAATCACTTCTTTCGAAGACCTCCCCTTGGGTTGAGACACTGGAGGGGGAGGTAGATGATGTTGGTGCGACGCGGAAGGAGGCGCCACTGACCGAAGAGGTAGGACATCCCGCGTTCTCTTAGGATCATCACGCGGATTAGCTGAGGGACGATAAACAGCATACCGGGAGCCAGGAGTCTCTTTTGGCCGGTCCCCCTTCTGCGTATTCCCTCTATGCGACTCATTCCTCTTAGAAGTTAAGCGCCTCTGACCAGAAGAAGACGAAACCCTATGAACGCGGGCATCACCTTGGGAAGATTTAGACGAACCTCCACCAGGCGGAGAAACATCAGGATCCATACGCGGAGGACATCTACGCGGACTAGGCGGTGGAGTTTGATAAGAAACCCGCGGATGATCATCCATGTCTGCGTAGTACACAAAAAAGTTTCAGATTTTCGCGGATACAAAACGAAAATCAAAAAACCCAATTTCACCCAGTTCTTCATAATCATGAACCAGATGGAAAATAAGAACAAAACCTAAATAAAAAGGGGAAATAACAAACAGGGGCAACCATACACGACGGACGATATCATTACTGTTTATAATGACGAACAGGGGCAATCATACACACATCTATATATATGTTCTTCATCACAAACACATATAGCAGCAACAGAAAACGAATATATTTTTCAAAAGATAATCATACACACTAGAACCACTTACCTATAAAGGAAAAATCAGGGTCGTAAAGAAAGCTTCGAGGAACAACAACAACATCAACAGAAAAGCTCCGAGGAACGACAACAGCAGCAGCAACAATTAATAACAAGGAAACAAAAGCAGAGAACAAAAGTTCTGAGGAAAGAGAAGGAATGAAATTTATGATTAGAGAATTTTCATATTCCTTCTCATATATATATATACAAAGAGAAATAACACCGCCCCACTACCCAAGAAGAAGTTATTGCAAATAGTGGGGAACGTGTCCTAAAATCTAGGAAAATAATAAAGAGAAGATGAAGAGAGTAACACGTTTTTTCTTCCCACTTCGACTAACCGCCCAGTAGGATGAAAAGGGGCAAATTGTAGGTACACATTTCATCTTCCGCCACGTGTCCACAAAGACACACGTGGAGGACATGCGGCTGAGAACATCAAGATATGATATCACACGTGGACAGCCAAGAGATGCGCCTTATCAAGATAGCGTCGCCACCCACCAGATCCAACGATAGGGGATCGAGGAAGACGGAAACACTAGAACACTGCGAAGCACTGAAGGATAACCCGAGATTCACTTTATCCTATCCCCAGAAAGATCTAAGATCTACGGCTGGGGATAGTCAGACTGACGCAGACAAGACAGGGGCAGAGGACAACTGTCTACCGCGGACAGACATCTCAACTACCCGCATTAAATACCCTCAAACAGCATACGTGTCAGTCAGCCTGTGGATGAAGCGCAGATAGCACTGAATATTCAAACGGAACACGCAGAGAAGACCAAGAACACGAAGACCTCTGCGTAAGCGGCACAAGACACAAGAGGATAAGGTTATAACGGGCTTCAGAAGCGGACCCCATGTAACCACCCTATAAATACCCCTCTCTCCCAAGTGAAAAGGAGGGGGAAAAACATTGAGAAGGGAAGAGGAGAGAGACAGAGAAATAGAGAAAGTGTAAGTGAGGTTCCTCCTGCTACGCAGGCTTATATTAGTCTCAAAGTCAATCGACTATTTCGGGAATCCCCACCATATAATGAAAAGCCCAATCTCGGAGACAGAGATCTGAGTGAGAATCATATAAGTTAATCGTTTCGTCTATGTTCATACATCCATACTTTATATATTCAATTCGTTACTTATAGCATATCATGTTCGTACATTTTATACTTCGTCCATTATTTATCTTATTGTATGAGCTAAGGACAATGATTGTAATTGATGAGACGAGGAAGAGTATTAGAACTCTGATTCAAGGATTCGACATAACCAATCCGTTCCCTTCAGGCGCAGCCTATTTATTGTATTGTCATGAGTCTGCGCGCATTATTTGTGAATACTCAGATGACTTTGATCTGCGTGTTCACAGGCTTATAATCTTTTAGGGCCTCTCCGCTCATTACCAATTGATTTTGAATTGGATGCCCGTATTCTAACATTTTGAAACTATTTGAAGGCTTTGTTTTGACCCGCAGGTTTCCTGGGGCCGCTCAACTTATTCAAAATTCCGGTTCATGTTTTAAGGACTCCCAAAAGGTCGGATACATATATAACCGTCTCCATTACGGTGTTTCTCACTGTGGAGGTCAGTTACTCAACAATTTGAGGCCAATCTAGGGGCAGAAAGTATTTGCGTCCATATTAGTACCAAGTGGTCAAATCCCTCAGTCAAAAAAATAAATAAAAAAGTGGTCAAATCCAACTCCCGGGACCCGACCAAACAAGCCAATGTTCTTTCTTTCTTTTTTTTGTTTTTTTGAAGAGACAAGCCTATTTTCCGAGCGTCAAGAAAATCCCCAAATCCAACAAGTAATGGAGACCCATTAAAACTTCTCTTCTTCTTCGCAAAAATCCGCGACGAAGCAGTAATGGCACGATCAATCTCATACATCACTGGTTCTCAGCTTCTCTCTTTAAAACTTAAACCTAATCTTGCTATCGTTGATGTTAGGTACAACCAATTTCCCTCTATCTCTAATAATCTTATCAAATTCTCTCTTCGTTTTATTTTTTTATTGAGTGACATTTTCTTTTGGTTTTGTTAGGGATGACGTGAGAAACTATGATGCACATATAGCTGGTTCTTTGCATTACCCAAGCAGTAATTTCTCTGAGAAGATCCCTAATTTGATTCATGAAGCTAATGGTAAAGATACCCTTGTCTTTCATTGTGCCCTAAGTCAGGTAAGCTTCATTTCCTTAGTTTGTTTTTAAAACCTATGCCCTAATTGTTGCAATTATTTTTTCGATGTAGTTCTATTTGTATGTTGGAGTAATTCAGTGTTTGCGTTTGGAGTAATTCAGTGTTTGTGTTGGTATTGGTTTAGGATTAGGATGCAACACTAGTACTAGTATCGCTGCCACGGCAGTGTGTTCATCTAATTTCAAGAGGCAATGCAGTAAATTGGAAGAAATTGTAGTTACTTGTTTCTGGTTTTTCTGGGATATTTATGATTGACAGGACTCTTTTTTTAGTCACCACTAGAGGGCCTTGTACATTGGTCAACTGGCATTATAATCTGCAAATGAACCAAAATTGAATTTTATGTAGTAGTTTTTTAAGACCCTCTTTTTGTTTCGATCTTTGGGTTATTGTCACAAACGCAAAATAGGAAAGGAAAGAAAGGATGAAATTAAAATCTGCAAGTATCATTATTATGAATTGTTGTTTATGCTTATGCTGAAAGTGTATGCATCATTTCATAAAGCAAAAGATATACCACCAACTGGTTACTTACTTGAGGGTACTAAGAAGTAACTGTACTACTTCATTCAATAATTTCTTGCTGTTGGCAGGGGTTCCAAATAAGCTTCATTACATCATTACTCTATACTTTGTATAGCTATGAATTTCTAGTAGACCTTGATAATTCACGGGGTTTGTGTTCTGAATCCACGAGAACCCTAGGATAAACACTTGACATAGAAATCTTATTTCTTTGTAGCATTATCTTTTAGACATAAGTATTCCGTCTTTAAATACACAGCAGGTTGTTGTAGGCCGCTATAGGTACTAATTAGGCACACAGTAAAGATAAGAAACTGAAACTAACAACTAGATAATATATAACTTCTTGTAACTGCTAGGCAGACAAGAATAGAGCTTATTCTTGTTCTGCATCACTTACTTCACTTGTCTGACGTTTTCTTTTTCTGTGGGAACTCGTTACCGACCCACAACCTCCTGTATGTAGTCTTCCGTTGGTATTTTCTTGATGTCTATATATATTTCTGGTTGCTCCTTGGCCAACTTACCATGCTGGATTGAAGTTCAACACTTCGAAGTTCGCCATTGTTTTTTAGCTTCTTTCACCAAACTTCTATACTCTCGTCCACATTCATTAGATTCTTTGTTTACCTGTTAACCATATCATCAAGTCTTGTAATATGCTATGCCTGTTTGGCTGACATCTTTCAAACTTACTGTTGCCGACTTCTTTTTACAATGTTTGGGTTATCCACTCAACTTTGTGTAGGTACGTGGCCCATCTTGTGCACGCCGATTGGTAGATTACCTTGAAGGAATGAAAGAAGATGCTGGAATAAAGAATGTCATGGTTTTGGAGCGTGGCTTCAATGGCTGGGAAGCTTCTGGCAGACCTGTTTGTCGCTGCACTGACACCCCATGCAAGGGCGACCATGCATAGAAGTTTGAGTGCCGCAATCAATGGAAGTAATTCGAAAGGAAACAAACTATGTTATTGTTCTGTTCCATATTGATATATGATATACACACACTGTACTATGTTAAGATGTTTACACTACATGGTGTAATTGTGTAAAGGATAACAGACATGGTTTGTTGCGGCATATCCTCTTTGCTGCATCGTTACTTCTTTGTGTGTTACTATTAGACAAATTTGCAATCTTTTGGTGCAGTTATTCAGTGTTTTGCTGTGTGTGATCAGCAAATAGCAAGATCTGGGTTAGGTTTTAGAGAGAGAAGCTGAGAAGTGAGAACTAGTGATATGTGAGGCCATTTTTTCTTCTTCTCTGTTTTGGGGAGAGGAGAAAACAAAGGGCAATTTCGTCTAAATAAAGTACAGTTTTACCACAAAGTAAGAAGTAGTATAAAAGAAGAGTACAAATCCGTTAGGGTTGTTTATTCACTCTTATTATTCCCAACTGCCGCGAGAAATAATGGTCATCCCAAACCGTCCAGTTTCAGCGTTTCGTGGAGTCATGGGGAAACATACCAGTTTCTTGGATTTTTCTGAAGAAGATGGAAATTATGCGAAGGCACACTATTTTTGTGCACACTTCAGCAGAAGATGAAAATTCAGCGTTTCATGAAGACGTGGGGAGACGCACGATATCCTCGGCAGACGAAGAAGATGATAGGCCACAAACATTAGATGAAGAAGAATATTCATCATACGAAGTTCACTTAGATGAAGAAGAATATACATCAGGCGAAGATGAAGAAAGACCAGGACTTGAGTATGAAGATGAAATAGAACATACACCTCATTCACCTCCATTACAACAACCTATGTTATTCATAGATGAATATGATGAAGAAGAAGTTCTTAAAACAAGAACCAAAGTCGAACCTGAAGACAGTAATAATAGTAATTTAGGGAGAGGAGAATCTAATGTGAATGATGAGGATATCGATTGTTGTTCAATTTGTATGAATCCTTTTTCTTCTCATGTCCGTCATAAAATCAGGTACTTTTTTTTTCCCTTAAAATCGTTTGATATTACATATGAGTCATGGCCCAAGGTAAAATCTTGCATCAACACTTATTCACTGCTTGTGGTTTAAGTGTAAAGGCCCGACCTAGGCGCCGAAGTGGGAGTTTTTGGCCTAGCCAGGGTTCTTTTTGTTAAGACCTAACTGTATTTTGAGTAATCTATTACTAAGGACTTCTAGTTCAAAAAATAATGTACATTGTTCCATATATATTGTCAACATGTTACATGTTAAATCATGATTACATGTTCACATCCAATAACAACACCACCTCAACATTTTATACCGGAGCTCTTCCATGCCACAGCTCCATGTTTTGTACCCAACCCCGCACCATACGCCAAACAAAATAGGAGCAGAATGTTTGTAAACTCGAGGTTTTTGTCTGAGTACAAAAAGAACCCTGGTTAGGAATGTTGAATTTTTGTAAACATAGGAGCAGAATGTTTGTACCCAACAACGGTGAATTTTTCAATTAAAATGTTGTTAATTTTTGTGAGATAGAATTTAGAATGCTTAGAAGCTTAGTCATGTTGTTTATAAGGCTAACCTCTAGATTGAGCTGTTAGATTGGCCAAAAATTGTTGCAAATTAAAAAAAATGTGTGGGAAAAAAGTTAACACCACTTCTTTCTACTTCTCTCTCCTAGCAAGTGCTTGCAGTTCAAGTAGCAGCGAGATTGAAACGTTGAAGGATTCAGCGCTCAAAAAGTGATTATAACGCTGAACGGTTCAGCGGTGGGAGATTAATTTTCTGATCTAACGGCTGAGATTTAAAACATTGAACCAAACAGCGCTGTATAATGGTCCCAGATGACGTGGTCTTCTAATCTAGCTGCTAGATTAACCATCCCATAGGACTTAGGAGGTTTCCCTAGCCGACGTGGATGGCCAATCTAGCTGCTAGATTAGAACACCATAGGGGTTAGCCTAAGTACGAACGAATAATTATGTTTTTTTTATCCTATTAATCAAGTAAGTTTGAGATTGCAGTTGTCTTCCATGTGGACATCTATATGGTTTATCTTGCATCCGGAGATGGATTAAGCATTCTATATGATGTAGAACATCTCTTCACTAGTTCCTCTAGAATCTTCTCAACTTGTTTATTTTATCAAGTTGAAAGACTTCCTGTTTTAGTTCTTTTGTTATTTCTTCTTTTAGAGTTTTCTTTTTTTAGTCTTTGTTTGACGCCTATATATACAGGCTACTTTCGATGATTGGAACGCACAATTATTATTACCAAAGTTTATGAAACAACTCTTTTACAGAGAACCTATTTATCTTTCTTTCAATCTATTCTAAATACTTCGTCTTGTTCGCATCCTTTTCTTCCTTCGCATCTCCTACAACCTCAGTGTTGTATTCATCTCAACTAGTGTTAATTGGTACCATAGCCTTAGGTTTTAGGTTCTATTCTTAAAACTCGATCCTAAACGCTTCCGTAACTAACCCTAAAATTCTTCCACCAGTCAAGTTTTAAGTTTTTTTAGCCTCAATGGAAAAATACGTTACTAAAGAAGAACTCACCAAATCAAGTGAAGAAACCAACAGTAAAATCGAAAAACTCGAGAAAAAGTTAGACAATTTCTTTGTTCTTTTTAAGAAACATATGAAACTTGAAGACAAAGAATTATTAGACTTCGAAGAAAAATCAGATAGTGAAGAAAAATCAGAAGGTGAAGAAAAGTCAGATGATGAGAACAAATCAAAGGAAGAAGGAAAACATTCTAGATCCAGACATTCTTCAAAGAAGGGAAAGAAGCATAACTTTATTCGGGACACTAGCACTTCAGAAAATGTTAAAAAAAATAACAAGAGTAATCAATATGAAGGATATGTTTGTCACCTTTACAAAAAGTTTTCAAAACCTAAAATCAACAGCAGTGAGGAAGATGAAATTGAAGATATTCTGGAGAAGAACTGGACAGAAGAAAGGCGTTTGCAATCAAGCCAAAACTCGTATGGTTCTTTACCATAGTACAAGCTTAAAGCTGATATTCCAACTTTCAGTAGAAGGTTCAAAATAGAAGAATTGTTAGACTGGTTTTATGAAGTTGAAGCTTTTTTTGAATTCATGGAAGTACCTGACCGTTCTAAAATAAAGCTAGTAGACTACAAACTAAAAGGAGGAGCTGCTGCTTGGTGGACTAAACTTTGTGAAGACCGTAGGAACTATGGAAAATCACCAGTACGTACATGGAAAAGAATGAGTGATCTTTTAAGGAATAAGTTGCTTCCTAAAGATTACATACAACAACTATTCATAAAACTGCAGACTTGCCAACAAGGTGCAAAGTTAGTTGAGGAGTATGTATCTGAGTTTTACAATCTGATTGCTCGTAATGAACTTAGTGAAACTGAAGAACAACTTGTAACTAGATTCATAGAAAGTTTGAATCGAGTGATTCAAGGAGGTATGACCCAGTCTGTTTATTCTATGGAAGAAGCTATAAACAAGCCATCAAGATAGAACGTCGTCTTTTCCGTTCTCAAAAGTCTACAACTAAGCAGTATAATCGATTCCAAGGTGATTTCAAACCATATTCTTCAGTTAATGGTTTTCATGAGAACACATATGCTAAAGAGGAAAATACCCAATATTATTCTTCTAGGCAACCGTATAGTTCACCAAATTTTACTTATTCACAACAACCTTTTCCAAAGAATAACCCACCTATTCTTCCTAGTCCATCTGAAATTCAACATGTACAACCAATTTCTTCTCGTCCAAGCTATAGCCAAAACTCTCGTAATCCCACTAAGGACCAAACATCCTTTCCGCCTTTAAGTAAACCACAAAACCCTTATTCTAAGTTCAGGGGAGAAAAGTGTAACAAATGCCAATTGCCTGGACATACATCTGCTGAATGTCGTAGGTTTCATGGGTTGGTTCAAGACAGTCAAGAGGAATTGCACAAGTATAATGGTTTGGTTGATGAGACAACGCGTGATCTAGTAGAATCTGAGGATGATGGGAATATATAAGAACATGAGATTGGTGAAATGACTGGAGACTATAACGTGGGAATGATATGACCATTACTGCTTTTTCAACCTTCTTACTCACAGCGTAACAATATTTTTAGAACTAAATGTTCAGTTGGAGGAAAAATAGTTGATTTGATTATCGATAGTGACAGTATGGATAACTACATTGCAACTGATGTAGTTAAGAATTTGGGCTTACCTGTCACTCCGCATCCTCATCCCTATTCTGTTGGATGGATTAATAGTTCTTCATCTCAATACATAACACATCAATGTCTTGTTAAGTTTTCATTCATTGAATATGAAGATGAAGTTTTATGTGATGTTATCAATATGACTGCTGCACATATTATTCTGGGAAGACCATGGCAATATGATATACGTGATGTTGACAACTGTTTTGAGAATACCTACACCTTTTATAAAGATGGGAAGAAGAAGACTTTGATTCCCTCCAAATCTGTTGCAGTCTACAAAGAACATAGTGATGGGAAAACCAAATATGCACATTTCTTAGCTCTTCAACATCCATACACAGCAGCTTCAGTTGCTCAGGCCTTTCTATCTCAAGTGCTCAAATTACATGGCTTGCCATCATCAATTGTGTCAGACATGGACAAGTTCTTCACCGTCAATTTTTGGCAGGATCTGTTTAAGGCTTTGGGTACTAGTTTTAACTTAAGCACAGGATATCACCCTCAGACAGATGACCAAACTGAGAGAGTGGATGGCTTCTTAGAAACGTAGTTAAGATGTTTAACTGGCCATAATCCTGGAAAATGGATCCAATGGCTAGCTTTGGCACCACAACTATTCTACAGGGTCGCAGATTGGTCAAGCAAATCCTCCTACAATGGACTAACTCTTTTCCGGAGAATGTTACATGGGAGGACCTTTAAAATATCAAAGAACACCACCCTAAATTTATCCTTGAGGACAAGGATCATTTTCTAGGGAAGGCAATGTCACAATGTGACCAGTAAAGGCTAACTCATTGGGCTGCCGCTATTGTTTATCTGAGTGTAGTTAACATTTCTGTTTCTGACCATTGGATGAGGGACACGTGCTCTACATCTATTGAGTGTTATTAGGGTTAATCATTGGTCCAATTAAGCTGTAATAAAGAGAACTTGTCTATCTGAAAATTAATGAAATTTGTTACTATTTGGTTGCGCACCCCATCTCTATCAATTTGATTGTTAATTTGTTGTTTAATCACATCAATGGAATGATATTTTCTTTTTTAATTAATTCAGATGAGACTTGAGATACATTGTGATTTGCTTAAATATTATTGCAACTCAAGATTTTTAAAGACAAGAACTTAATAGATTATTGCCTTACAAGTAAAATTCTTTTTTAATCGATTCAAATGAGACTTGAGATACATTGTGATTTGCTTAAAAATATTATTGCAACACAGGATATGTAAAGACGAGAACTTGATAGATTATTGCCTTAGAAGGAAAATAAAAATTCCATAGCAATTAAAAGAACCGAAGAACTAAATTTGGTCTAATTAAATAAACTAAAAACACAGGAGATTTGGTTTTTGGTCTTATTACGGATTTGCCACAATATAAGAGGGTACAAGTCCCCGGGAGAAAAAAACAAGTTGTTCTTTCTCAAGTTCAACAACCGCGAGTCATAATGAACTCATCCCCGGGCCCAAACCTTGAAGACTCTTCCGAAGGAAGTGAAAATTCGGAGGTTCGTGGAGTTGTGGAAAGAAGAAGGAGAAGAAGATAAACTTTTTATTCCTCATCGGAGGAAGACGAAGATGATTCATCAGGCAATTATGAAGGCGGGGATACATCATACGAAGATTCATCAAACTATTTAATCCAAGAGGATCATGATGGTTCTTTACCTGAAATATATTCAATAGAGGATCGTGATGATTCTTTACCTGAAATAAATCACCACTTGACACCTAATTCACCACAATATCAACAACCTCCGTCGGTCGAAGATGAAGAGGCCAGGACTGAAAGCGTAAGAAGTTTTTTCCATCGCACTCATGGAAGTGTTGAAGCTACTTCTTCATCAACAAATAGAATCGAAGTCGAAGCCGAAGATAACAATGATAATATTACTAATGTAGTCATAGGAGAATCTAATGAGAGTGATGAGAATGTTGAATGTTGCTTAATTTGTATGGATCCTTATTCTTCTCAAAGAAATCATCAAGTCAGGTAATTTTTATCCATTTTTTAGTTGGCAAAGATTCACTGTGTTGTACAAGGGCCAAGGCGCCGCCAAAGTGGGAGTTTTTAAGCTAGCTTAACTGGATTCTCTGTTAGGGCGTAGGACATAATGTTGGAGTCTTGCAATAATAGAAGAAACGTCAGATGTAACAAACAATAAATATAAATAATCGTATCAAACAACTCTACCACGAACAAATTGATGAGGGCAGAATAAATCACAGGTTCAACAAGCTGTCCTTAACACATTAGTTCGCAGGTATACTCTGAAGTAATGCTAAACCCCAACGTGCGAAGATGTGTCCAGGATAAGACTACCCGATATAACTTGAGTTAGCACAACGCAAGTTACCCACTCTTGAACTCAACAACAGGGATGGAAGTAAAAACGCCGCACAAAAAACAAGAAGAAGAAGAGAAGTAGACCTAGAGATAGTCGTTGCTTATGTGTTTTGAAAACAGAATTTCGAGTCATATTTATAGGATGAGATACTTGCAAATCAAGTTAGGTTTTGGTTTTCTTCAAAAACAAGTAAAACTCGTAAAAGGAATTTCCCACAAATAAAACTCTTAAGAAAATATTTTTGGAATTTATTTCCTAAAGAAAAATTCGTCAAAAATAAATACGAGTAGAAGAGGAACTTGGTGCATGGTATACGCGCATGGGCATGGGTCGAAACATGTATTTTTCACCCCACCCGCTCCACCAACATTGTTTTACAACATATCCATGAGCACATGGTTATATAGTGGAGCACCTATTTAGTTTTCCACAATGTGGGACTAAAGGTTCCATTTCATTCACTCAAAAATGAGTGAGTATCCTTAGACCCTTAGGTCATGAGATCAAACCACACCAAGACCAAAAATCCATTTATTAAATAACTCACTTTCTCCAACACATAATTGTATTGTGAGTAATAGATCACTTGAATTAGGACTTCTTGCCTCTTGCTAGTAATGTGTGACTAACGCCACAGCTTCCCCTTGGCGCCTTGCGCAGCTGCTATAGGCCTAGCCCAACAGGAAGAAAATATTTGTGAACTTTTGAAGTTTTGCCCGAATTTTTGTTAGGGTTTTTTTTTTAGGAGTTGGAATTTAGAATTCTCAGAAATTTAGTCACATTGTTTACAAGTATGAATGAATCATGTGATTTTGTCTTTGTTCATCTTATTAATCGAATAATATTTAGATTGCAGTTGTCTTCCATGTGGACATGTATATGGTTTATCTTGCATCAAGAGATGGATCGAGCATTCTCAGCAAACGGTAAATACTTACTGTTAGTTTTCGTTTAACTAGTCATACAATAATTTAATGAAATAAAGCACATCGATCTTATGATTTGTTTCTTTACGTACTGTAGTGTCCAGTGTGCAAGCAGGGGTGTTCATTGAAGAATGTCATAAAGCTATATTCTTTGCAAGAGGTGAGAGTGCAAGACCTTGTCCCCTTTACATGTCTCGATATTGTCATTGTGATTGAAGTCAGTTTCCTGTTTATCTGCAGAGTTTGGCTGAGGTAAATATTTACTGTCAATTGAGTCTACAGATTTTCCCTTGCTTTCCCTTTTTGTATAACATTTAAAGTATGTTCATGCGTATATTGCGATAGATAGTAGAACATTTTCGAAAGAGTTCCAAAAAGAATTTCAAATACAATGGACCAACGATTATAGACCTCGAGAAAGCTTATGATAAAATCCCTCGTGAAGTCATATGGCAGGCGCTGGCGGAAAAGAACGTACCCGACAAGTACATTGTCCTCATCCAGGATATGTACGAAGGTGCAAGCTCCTCGGTAAGAACCAGTGGTGGATTGTCCAACGAGTTTCCAATTAAAATTGGACTCCACCAAGGATCAGCCTTAAGCCCCTATATCTTCGCACTGGTCATAGACCAGATTACGAAGGATATTCAGGGGGAATTGCCCTGGACCATGCTCTTTGCGGACGACGTGGCCCTGATCGGAGAGAGCAAGTCGGACGTCGAATCACGTCTGGAGACATGGAGTGAAGCCCTTGAAACAAAGGGCTTCAGACTGAGCCGATCTAAGACAGAGTACTTGAAATGCCCCTTCAGTACAGAATTAGCACACAACGGCGACATCTTGCTGGCAGGTCAAGTGGTCCCCAAAAAAGACTCTTTCCGGTACCTGGGATCAGCCCAGCAGAGTAATGGAGAAATCGACCTCGATGTCCGGCAGCGCATCCAGATAGGATGGACTAGATGGCGACAGGCAGCCGGTCTCCTTTGCGACAAAAAAATACCTCCCAAACTTAAAGGAAAGTTTCACAAAACGGTGGTCAGACCCGTCATGCTATATGGTGCGGAGTGTTGGGTGACCAGAGAAGAACACTGTAGGAACCTGCACTCTGCGGAAATGCGCATGCTCCGGTGGACATGCGGTGTCACTCGTCACGATAAAATAAGGAACGAGGACATCCGTAATACACTCGGAGTCGCACAAATCACAGAGGTGGTGCGCAACCGAAGCCTGCTGGTTCGGACGTCTAGTACAGAACGGCTGCCGTCCAATATACGAAGGTATTAAGAACATAAGCAACATACAACCAGGCAGGGCAAAAGTCGGTCGGCCAAAAAAGATTCAGGTTGACTCTGTTCGCGAGGACCTAGGAAAGATACCACTGTCGCCAGACATCGCGTCCGATATGAAAGCATGGGAAATCGCAATCCATGTGAAGGAACCCTGAGGCGCTGACTAAGGCCCCTTATACCTCGGTTCCAGATGTTAGTGCACACGTTAACCCAAGTTCGATGCCCCCTTAGACTTCGGATCTCGGTCCTTAGTCAGTCCTTACTAGCCGCGGTAAACGTCGATGGGGTAAACACTAGGCCCGGAAGGGGCCAAGGAATAAATTGTTCTTGGCGCCGACAACGCACTGGGTTCATCTTCAACTTGCGCGTTCGCTAACTGTCCTCTAGGCGGGAATCGACGGACTGAGCCAACGGGTATCGATCCCATGGAGTGTGCGTAGATACAAAGTCAAGCATTGTGAGACACGTTAGGTGGGATACATTTGTTCCCCAGACATCAAGATCTCCGCTTCTCCGTACATCTACGACGATACAGGGACCTACATTGGCCAGCCCAACACAATCTTCAACTACGGAACCAAGCAAGTCAGATCGGATACCGTTGATGGCCGGGACGGAACAGCGGCTCGATGGATTAAGCCTGGGCGGTTGTCCCGAACTGGATATCATCGGTCGGGCGGGATGTACGGGGTAGGGGTGTCATCGGGGAAGCGGACTAAAGTGGATAATAAAAACGAGAAGGAAAAGCCGAACTATCGGAATCGAGAAGGGTCGAGCGAAGAGTGTTCCCCTTGGCAACAAGAGCGCTTAGGCGGTCTGGCCACGCCGGCGGGACATCAAATGTCTGCAGCACTCACGGTCTAAACGGTTCGATTAGCTCACGCCCAAAACCATCCAACCCGAACAAAGGGAACAAAGGGTCATTTTCATCGGATAGTCTACGTGACTTTATTGGAGAGATGAATCTGAAGCGTGAGCAGGAAATTGAGGCGTAAGATAAGAAGATCGAGGAGCTGACAATGTCACTAGAAAGACAAGATATGCAGATTGACCAGATGAAGAAACGGAGGAAACTAGAGAACCCTGAACCTCATCATGCTCCATCACAACAGGTGAACATTGCTTCTTTCTTCGGGTATTTTGAGTTTTCTAGCTACCTTACAGTTTTTTCAGTTGAGTGGTACCAATTTGTGAATAAAAACCAACTCGTCATCAATTTCTTTCAGTATAATGGAGGAATGAATGTCAGTTGTGCATGTCTGACAACCACAGGCTCTTAATTGCCGATTTATAAAAGCCAACTCGTCATCAAGGTACTTTCGCTGCTGTTTTGTGGGGATACGGGTCATTGGATTGGGAACTGTTCTTGGGCTTCTGGTCGTTCTGAAAACGGTGCCGCAAGCACGGAGTAATCGTGCAAGTCAAAATAAGTCTCACATCAATTTATCTTTTTGTTTCAATCTTGGCAAGGAAATTTTGCATATAGAGAGTTTATCGGGTAGAAAATAATAAAAAGGATCTAAATGATCAGTTTACATATTCGAGGTGCAGATTTCAACTTTACTATTACAATTTGCACCCATAACTTTCAAATTACATAAAATCTATGCACATTTGCACTGCTATTCAACTCCCTATTATCCACTTTCCTATTAAAGGAATGATGAACCCCACCTGAACCTGAATGCGGATCTCTCGATAGAAATGTAGGGTTTAGATCAGAGGGAGGTGGAGAATAGGGAGGTGAATAGCATTTCCGCTCTCAAATCGTATAAAACCCATGTACATTTTTATCAACATTCAAAATTTAATGGGTGCAAATGACCCCACTTGCACCCACCTTCCCTCGGTCCCTCCCTGGTGATAAGTCACACTTGACAGACCTGGATCGCCAACATTCGTTGCTTTATCATGCAGCTATCGGGCCAAATTACCGACACTCGAGCAGCGTCACCAATTTCACTTTCTCATATACCGTGCAAGTAGTAGAGCTTAAATCCCTGGTACATTAGCTAAGTGGGAATTAATTATCTAACTGCCACAACAAGAGTCCTCTAGGCTCTAGCTAATCCCTTTTCACTATGCCGTACCAAAAATATTCAATAAATTGAACCTCATTTCCACAAATTTTATTATCGAAAATGATATATGGCACCCACTAAATTTTAACGAAAAGACATTCTCGAAAACCAGATGTTTTCTATGAAATTAATTATTTGTTCCGTATCAATGACGCCTAATGTTGGGGTGCACGATATATCAAGGTTGATTTATTATTCACTACCACTCTCTCCAAACTCTTAGAAGCTGCGCTCATGTGTCGCACTTGTTGGTTAGATGCATTCATGGTGGCACAACACTGCAACACCTCCCAACTAAAATTTTCGCAAGAACTTAAATCAAATCTTACATTTTTACTGAAGTAACCCCACAAACGAGATTGAAATAGGAAAACAATTTGAGGTCAAAATGTGAATTTACCTCTTTGGTTGCACTTTCGAGAAAAGTTCATTTCAAATTTATCTTACCTCTTCCGAGAAATAATAAATTCTCCGATAAAATGAACGAAATCCAGTTCTTAATTTTGTGCACCAAGAGTTCATGGGTCTACTACTGTTTAAAGGAAAGATGGCGAGCATTCTGAGCAATATGTGTAAGTTTCTCCTGATTTCTTTCTACCAGTTTCTTGTATATTATTCGTTGATGCTTAAATTTCTTCCTGTTTCTATAATTTTTCATTACCTGGATGCTTGACCACATCGATATCGATTATGTTACTCGACTTGATAAACAACAAACTGAGACCAAGCTTTAATGAATAGATTTTTGTTATTGTTGATGGATTATTGAAGGGTATTGTTTTGATTTGGTGAACAGATCTTTGGTTATTGTAATTTCTCTTTTTGAAATTACTGATTTAGGGTTTGGGTTTAAGGGATTAGATGATCCAGTGATTGTATATGAAGTATGAATAGTTTTGTCGTCTTAGTTAATTCAGTGAAGTGACTCCTGGAATTGATCCCCCTTAAGGTCTCTTCATTTGTTTATCAATTCATTCATGTTTCACTTTTATGGTTTTTTTATCCAATGCCTTTGTGTATTTGCAGCATCAAACTTTGGAGAGTGCAGAAAAGGGCCAACTCCACGACGACTCCATCTACTCAAGGTAGATACTTCTTTTAACAAAAAGTAGTAGTAGTCCTTATTTCTTCTTCACAAGATATGTTCCTGTTGGTCTCCCATGGAAATGTAAAGTCGCTTACTTTCATCTGGCGTCATCTCTTAACTTGGTTATATAGCCATTAAAATTAGAGGTAGATAGTCTAGAGACGATAAAATGAACATCTGAAATTGTATGTAAAATCAACATTTGCTGCTATGAATATGCCACAAATTTTTATGATTTCGTTAATTTCCCTTTTTTAAGGATGTTTGTAGCCTAAATTTTAGGTGGACTTTTCACTTTTGTGTGCCTAAACTAAAAAGTATTCAAAAAGAAAAATGGAATACTGAAAATGACTCATGATTGTGGAATTAGATCACAAGGTGATATGTGGAATTCGGCGTATATTTAACAATTCTTAGGGAGTTAGATATCCCTTATCAGAAGGTGAAAATGATAAAAGTTAATGATTGTTTCTTCACTTTACCTGAGATGCATCCTATTTTATTGTGCTGTGATGGAGCATCTAGGGGTAACCCAGGCATTGCAGGATATGGGTTTATAGGGAGAAATCATGAAGGAGATTTTGTTATAGCAGAAAATGGTAATATCGGGATTGCATCAAACTTTATGGCAGAGTTAATTGTTATCATCAGAGCACTATAATGGGCTATGTCTTCATGTTCACAGTGTGTTCTTCTTCAATCTGATTATTCTTCTGTGATTCAAGCCTATGTTATTAACAACTTGCCATGGATTTGTGGGCTAGATGGAGCAAACTCTTTAGTAGTGGGATTTAAATTCAGTTTAGACATAGCTTCAGAGAAGTAAACTTTGCTGCAGACAGATTAGCGAAAAAAGGACTTCTATGGTTTGTGGACAAACATGTAGATACTATACTAGACCCAATTTTCTTATGAGCATGGAAGCACCTGACAGAACATATTTTAGATTTCATTAAGTCTGTTAAGTGAATCTTGTCATGTTTATTGTCTTTGGACAAATTTTTGATTGTAAAGGTTACTAATTCTGGTTATCAATAAAAATTTATTTGCCTAGGAAAAACAAAAATAAAAAATGGGCAGTCAAGATCATCCTCTTTTTATCATTTGTTGGTTCAGCAAATCATAGAATTGGTTTGCTCGATATCTATCTTTCACACATGATTTGAGCTGTCATTTTGCAGCGAAGAGTAATTTTGTTGAATTGGATGAAGAACTTCAATATAATCTTCGTGATTTTGAATGTCAGAGGTATTTAGCACCTTCGCTTTTTTTTTTTCATTTTCGAATTTGTATCTTATTGTTATCAATGTGATGGCAGGATCATCAAATTATAATGTTACTGAGACATCACGTTTTCTAACAATGCGTGAAGAACAAGTGGTCATGTCAGTGAGGAATATGGCTGCAGGTACAGCTATTAAAGGAGCGATAGTACTACTTTGGATCTGCCACTGAACATCCTTATGTAAGTATAATTGAGAAATTTATTTTCAGTATCCTTTCGCAGTTTTTACTTTCTTATAAAGCTATTTCTGGACATGGTATTGTCGCATAACGCTGAAAATTATAAAAGAAAGCTGAGTAACCGTTCTTTTATTTTTTTTATTTTGTTATGAATCTATACATTTCACATTAAACATTTAGTTGCATAAGCTGTTGGTATTGTTGAAACTAAATCTTCTTTCTACTTATTTTACATAGTGATTAATGGCTTTAGTTGCAACCACTGCATCCCTAGCTCCCTCCTGATCTTCAAAGGGGAGGAAAATGCTTCAATGGTTTTTTCTACTTTACTGACCTCTTCAATGGGTTCCAATAACCTGTTGTTGTAATTGTAAGTATAGCCTAAAGGTAAGCCTCACTTCAGATCCATAATTGTTTTCCCTTTGTTTACTCATTTACATTCCTAGAGTTCTGTTAGGATTAAATGGGTGGATAGGTGGTAGACGGGGAGGAAGAGATACTAGTTTTTCTTAGACTTTTTTTTCTCAGTATTACTTATCCTCAAGCTCCTTAGAGTCTTGTTTAACAGCAGCTTTTCTTCTCATCTGTGAGTAGTAAGTAATCCTTATTCCTTAACATATTGGGTACCCTGGCACCACCCATCTGGTCAATCTGGGTTGACGCTTGATGCATTCGCCTGAACTTGACGCTCAAGTGTTACATGGGTGATATGATAGGCCGGCTATGTTTTCAGTTGACCACAATTACACGTGCGACGCACGTGCACTCAACTAGGGCTTGTTTTTCTAATTTATTACCGTTTTATCACGATATATAAGAAGAATAAGAAAAAAAACAAGTTATTCTTTCTGACAGCCGCAAGACATAATGAACTCTCTAGGGCTAAACCTTGGGAACTCTTCCGAAGAAGATGTAGAAGATGAAAATCCAGTGTTTCGTGATCTCCGTGGAGATCCAAGATTTAGAGACCTTTTCTTAACGACAAACCAAGACCTTGTTCCTTCAACAAACGAATGCGACTATTTGCCAGGATCACCTCAATTACCTACACCTACTTCATCTTCACATTCACCTGCAACATCTCAATTTCCTTCACCTCCTCTATATTCGCTCACTTCACCTTCATATTCTCCTACTTCACCTTCATATTGTCCTTTTTCACCTCCATATCCTCCTACTTCACCTACATGGTCTCCTACTTCACCTGGATATTCCCCTACTTCACCTTCATATTCTCCTACTTCACCTACATGGTCTCCTGCTTCACCTGGATATTCCCCTACTTCACCTTCATATTCTCCTACTTCACCTACATGGTCTCCTGCTTTACCTTCATATTCTCCAACTTCACCTTCATATTCACCTACTTCGCCATCATATTCACCTACTTCACCTTCGTATTCACCTTCATTGTTCTTTGAGGAAGATATTGGAAGAGTAAGAAGTTTTTTTTATACTGGAGAAGTTGAAGAATTACCTTTTCCATCAAGAAATAGAATTGAACCTGAAGATAATAATAATAATAATAATAATAATAATAATAATGTAGTGAGAGATGATTCTTGTAGGAATGATGAGACTAGTGTATTTTGTTCTATTTGTTTGAATCCCTATGCTTCTCAAGGTGATCATCAAGTCAGGTAATCTTTATCCCTTTTTATGGTAATTTGTTAAAGGCTTTGAAGCAACATGACTTACAAAACCCTAAGTTTTGCCCAAAATTTCACTAGGGTACTATATATTCTTAGGGTAAAGTTCTGAATTTTGAGTGAATAGAAAGTTTGTGGCAATTATTTTGCTTTGGAATGTAGAATTTGCCAATCAAACATTGTTAATTTAGATGAGTAAATGTTTGAATTCTTGAAAGTTTACTTATTTTTTTAATAGTATGAATAATTTGTTTGTATTCATTGTATTAATCAAGTAATTTTGAGATTGCAGTTGTCTACCATGTGGACATCTATATGGTGTATCTTGCATCGAGAGATGGATTAAACATTCTAATCGGCATTATCCGAAGGTAATTGCTTATTCATAGTATTCATTTGATTAGTCATAGAAGTAATTTATGTGCTTCTAATTTTTTTTGAAATAACACACCTTTTATGGTACGTTTTTTTGTATATTACAGTGTCCAGTGTGCAATCAGAAGTGTCTGTTGAAGGATGTCATAAGGCTTTATGTTCCGTGGCTACAACAGGTGAGGGACCTTGATTCCCTATAGATATTTACTTTCCGAATTAGTTGTTTGTTTTTATTTTTTGGAAAGATCTTATACTGAACTAAGTTTCCTGCTTATCTGCAGAGTTCAGAATCTTGTCAGCCTCAAAATAATTTGTATAAGGTGCAATTTGCGAAGGTAAGACTTTCTAGTCGCAGTAAACACACTGATAATAAATTGGCTCATTTTAAATACTGATTCTTCAAAAGAGTAGATATGGTTCAATTTGTTCATATTAGTTTTATTAATTATCTTGTCTGTTTAATAGTTTGGGAGAGAATTGGCGGATATCTGTAAGGGGGTGATGTCGAATGCTGAACGTGGTGAGAGAATCGAGAAAATTTGCATGCGGTACGATGAGGACACTCAAAAGATGCGCAGATCCTTTGACACGGAACTCACTGAGGTAAATATTTTTTTGTCAATTGAGTTCGAAAGTTTCCCTTGCTTTTCCTATAACAGGATAAAATACATTCATGTGCATATCGTGATAGATAAAAGAAGAATTTCGGAAGCAGTTCAGGGAGCTGAACAAAACAATAGACCGGAAATCTGAGGAGCAGAGTAAAAAAATAGATACGTTATTTATGATGAGTGCTAGCACTCTACGCGACTTTCAAAGAACATTTGAGCAGCAAAAGCATGACATTGAAGCGAAAGAGAGGAAAATCAAGGAGCTGGAAAAGTCACTAGAGAGACGAGATATGCAGATTCACCAAATGAAGAAACAGAGGAAGCTACAGGTCCCCAAACCTCATCATCCCCCATCAGAGGTAACATTGATTCTTTAATCCACTTCTTTTGAAAATTTTCTTCTATCAGTGTCTTTATGTAAAGTAGATAATCATCTATTTATCTTTATCTTAATGATGAAAGGCTACAGCAGCTCTGTAATTTAGTGTTCGAATGAAACGATATAGAACAGCATACTAGCTAGTTTGAGGACAGCATTTTGCACCCAATTTTTGTTTTGTTTGAGTTTAAAATCCAGTTTCCGGAAACTGATGACAATGCCCTACTTTGACGTTATTTTTTGCAGGGCAAAAAAGATTAGGCTTGCTTGATTTACCTGGGTGCCTAATGAAATACGCGCAGTGGAAGATACTGAAACTGAGACTTTCTACACTAAAAGTATTCTTTTGAACGAGGGTATTCATGCTTGGATGGTGGCTGAGGAACAGCCTCATGAAAAACTTACATTCCCTGAGGAGGTTCTACTCCGTGGTAACGCTTTCTGAATGGAACTTAAGCTTTAGCTTGTCATGATCAAGAAACCACCGGTTATGCAATTGGAATTTATTTAGGGACTTTGAGTGAATTTTGTTTCATTAATGGTTTCATTATTGTTGAATTTGAAAATGGCAATATTCTGTGTTTTTCTGTTTTCTTTTTTTTTCTTTTTTTTTGATCAATAAAGAAAAGAATGGATTCAAAAGAATTAAGGAATACAACCCTAGGGGAGGACAGCAGCTCAGCCCCAGAAAAAATAAAAATCCATTACATCTTCTTAAGAGTAACAGCAGGAAAACAACCCCCCAGTTACATAGAAATTTGAAAGAACTGCTCCCAGCAAGCAATTACAGTGGGAACTATCAACCCCAATAAAACTAGGGGAGCTTTTTAGCCCAGTGTAAAGCTTGGATCATTTATTATGATTGCTTTACCAGGAAAGAGTTTAGCATTCCACGCCGTAGTTGTTTCCCCTGATCTGAAAGATTATTAAAGGTTTCTTAGAGACATCTAATCAAAAAACAAAATTGAATTCCTCAAACCCAGAAGACAAAATCCGCCTGTTTGTTATAAAATAGTTTCACTTTCAGGGACTTGGATTTCTTTCTCCAGAAATATTGTCCTCTTTCAATCGGATTTGGCAACCTTTCTTCGAAAACTAGGTACATACTGAATTGCTCATCATGAATCAATACCAAGCCGTCCAATTTCATAACATCAGGATGAGATTCCATTCCACGCAAGACAACAATCTCTTGAGCTATATCTTCCACAACTTCAGGTTCCCGAGCGTGTATTTTAATCTTCTTCAAAGCCACAATTTTACCGGTCATCAGCTAGTACCTCATGGAGAATCTCATAACCATTGGATGAACGAGGAGTCCAGCCTTCGAGTGCGTCGGAAGCAATGGAAAACAGCCAAGAAGGCCATACAGGTATAACTTCCAAAAGAGCATCCAACTTGGTGCTTACTTGGGATTGGGATGCATCTAAACTGATGCTGTCTTTTTTTTCATCGACTTCTTTATCGCCAATACCATCGAATAATAACGTAGAGCAACTGCCTAAACAATCGATTCTACTAGCAACAGCAGGTTCACCATCTTCTTCTTCCTCCACACCAATTTCTTCATCTTTGTAAACAGGTCTGAAAAATATAATATTTGTCATCTAATTCTCTTGCTTTCTTCAGGGATGGTAAATGAAAATCAAAGAAGAGCAAGAAAAAAAAAGAGGAGAAAAAGCTAGAAGGAAAGAGATTGCATTTCAGACTTTAAAGTCCAAGTCTAGATAGAGTCAATATGTGACCCCACTCCCAATAACTTTTGACTACTAACAAATGGATGGCTATACTTTTCATTGGAAAATCTTTGGCTAAAGTCTTCAAGATTACTACATGGGGTCATCAAAATTTCTTGTGGGTGTATCAAAATCCATATACGAGAAAACAGCCCCAAGCATTGGATCGGTTTACTCCCAAGCAAATTGATACTACCTGTGGCAATGATAAAAATCTTTAGCACTCCCTAATGTCCATCACTCCCTGTAACTTCAAAGACAGCTACCAAATGTCTTCCCAAGTTAAGAAGGCAAAAATCTTTAGCACTTCCTAATGTCCATCACTCCCTGTAACTTCGAAGATAGCTACCAAATGTCTTCCCTAACTTCCGCACTTTCAACAACTGAAACTAGCTTATCAGTCGAACGCCTACGAAGGCAAAAATGCAGAAAGATAGCAATTTACCATGAGGGGAATAACTAATAAGCTACTCAAGCAGACAAACCCTGAACCCTTAAATTAACAAGTTAAGGAAAATCAGAAAATACCTTACCTTGCATTGTCCTCAATCAAGTCTTCAGGTTTTTTTCTTCTTTAACAAAATGCCAGCAGGCCAGACGACTAGTAAGCCATTCAATTAGATTTTCGCCCATAAACACCATTGCAGCGGGATTCTCATCCATAACTCATCAACCATCTTGTTGAAATCACTTGGCAGCATTGAGAAGAGACAAAAGCTCACAGTATCCACCAATCCATCTTATTGAACCAGACTGATTAGCTTAAGAAGAAGATGCACACTCACAATTGCAAAAGATAAACGGCACAAACCTCTCTAATGCTTATAAAGTTGTAGTCTCCTTGCTGATTGTCATAGCTGAACCTCAATTCACAAAGTTATCTATAGCTGGAAGGTGGCATAATTACAAGCTAACACCACATAGTAATAAAAACCTGAATCAATCAAACAACTTCCAGTTAACATTTAGAATCTGAATATCTAACCAATGGTTATGAGATTGGTAATACCTGATTCAATTCACAAGTTCTTTGCAGAGAAACCAACCAATGAAGTCTGATATACTCAGAAACAAAACAATGAAAAGAAAAAGTAAGAATGCAGAAAGTATGATTCAGATTCAGATAATTAACAACTCCATTCAGATTCAGATAATTAACAACTCCAGAATGTATAATTAAACCATCAATGAATCAATGTTTACTCATGAATCATAAATTGTAAGCTTAGACGTATATGTAATAGATGTATATGTATTATAACACAAAATGCCAGCAGGCCAGAAGACTAGCAAGCCGTTCACTTTGATTTTTGCAAAAAATATGTATAGCTCCCATAAACACCATTGCAGCAACCATAGCTCATAGCTCATCAACCATCTTGTTGAAACCACTAGCAGCATCCTGCAGAGACAAAAGCTCACAGTATCCACAAATCAATCCGATAGCTTAAGAAGAAGATGCATACTCACAATTGCAAAAGATAAATGACATAAACCTCTAAGGCTTATAAGTTATAGTTGTGTTCCCCTTGCTGATTGTCATAGCTGAACCTCAATTCTGCAAAGTAATCCAAAGCTGGAAGGTGGCATAAAAACAAGCTAACGCCAAAACCTAAATCAATCAATCACTAGTTCTTTGCAGATAATCCAACCAAAATGAAGTCTGACATACTCAGAAAAGAAACAATGAAAAGAAACAAAAAAAGTAAATATACAGAAAGTATGATTCAGATTCAGATACTAACAACTCCAGAAAGTATAATTAAACCATGAATGAATCATAAATTGTAAAATTAGACGAACCCGCCTCTCTAGTGAACTGTGAAAGCTCAAAGCCACAGCCAATTCACTAGTTCTTTGAAGATAATCCAACCAATAGTAAATAAAACAATGAAAAAAAAGTAAGAATGCAGAAAGTATGATTTAGATTCAGATAATTAACAAAGTATAATTGAACCATCAATGAATCAGCGTGTACCTGAATGTAATCCCCAGATCGATGCAAGAACAAATCATTATGTTTAATTGTAATTGAATCGGTAAGAAATAATTAAATTTGCAAAAGAAATGAAATAGAATCAATTAAGCAAGTGGAGTACTGATTTTCATTAAAATCCAAAACGTTTCATATCCATGATGTTAATCTCCAGTTACAACTGAAACCCAGAAAAGCAAATTGAAACCCTACTTTCTTTACAGAACATAATGGAAACCCTAACCCCCAAATCCATAGAGAGTTCTTCCTTGTCTCTTGAGAGCATAGACAACATCCATAGCAGTGACAGTCTTCCTCCTAGCATGTTCAGTGTAGGTAACAGCATCACGAATCACATTCTCAAGAAAGATCTTAAGAACACCACGAGTCTCTTCATAAATCAAACCACTGATACGTTTCACACCACCTCTCCTTGCTAATCTTCTGATGGCTGGTTTAGTGATTCCCTGGATATTATCTCTCAACACCTTCCTGTGTCTCTTTGCTCCTCCCTTTCCCAAACCCTTTCCTCCTTTTCCTCTTCCTGACATTTTCTGTCTAAAAAATTTCTCTGCTGTAAATTTTTTTGATTTGATTTTGATTGTGTGTTTGTCTCTCGGAAAAGATGAGGCATTTATAATTTGTATGGTTTGATTATGTCTGTTAGATTGGAGTCCGATCCGTATGAAGGTTGTGTTTTCTGTTTTGGTCGTTAGATTATAAAATATTGAACGTGATTGGTTTAGATATGGAGTTACGGATTGAGGAAGACAAAGGTTTTGTAAATTGTTTGGTTTGGTAACTTCCGTTAGATCAAGGATCCGTATGAAGTTTGTGTTATTTGTTTTGACCGTTAGATAAGAAATACTGGAATTTGATTGGTTAAGACTAGAGTTACAGATTGATGAATTTTGTAGAGGTGGAATTGGTGCTCTTTGTTTCATACGGATCGACGGTGTGTACAATTGAACGGTCAACGGTTGACACGGGGTAAATGAAAATCAAAGAAGAACAAGAGAAGGAAAAGTGATTACATTTGGGACTTTTCTTTTCTTTTCTTTTCGTTTGGCGATGACTAAATGCAACCCGCATTAAGTTTAATGCGACTCTTTTAAAATTTCTCAAACCTTTTTTATATGGGTATATAATACTCACCTTCATCGTCTCCATTTGTTTATCTATTTTTGCCTTGGATCTTTAAACCAAGCTTCGAAAAACGGGTCACGGCCCAGGTCACAGGTACTGGGCGTGCCTGTTATAACGTGTTTTGACGGGTGTGAGCATGTTTTGGGTCAAAAACGTGTTATATAGGAATAAAACGCGTTTTTTTGACGTTTTTTTGAAATAACGGGTGTGATAACGGTTAAATAAGAAAAATAAATAATTTGTGATCTGAATTTCCTATGTAACGGTAATTACAGCTGTGAAAACGGTTACAAGGGTCTAAATAACGTTGTTACTACGTTTTTTCATTTTTTTTGGTTTAATTTATTTATTTGATTTTTTATTTATTTGTTTATGGGTTTTTAACATACAAATTTATGGATATCTAGTAAAATTCACAACCCTAAGTCTATGACTTATAACAATGCATTGTAGTTATCGTCTACCGACAATATTTATACACGCATACTATCACTATCCACTTGATATGTTCAAGTTGTCACTCGAATAGTTCAATGCATTCCCCAACATTTCAATAATGCATATTCGGATTCAAAAGCAGTCAAAACTTTGTTGTCAAATAATACTCCTAGGCTCTTAGATACTTGCTACAAGACTAACCAACAAGGAATGTAACAGGAAGAGAGTCAGAGACTAGCTAGAGAAAAAGAGAGTGAGAGAGGGAAGTCAGGGAGTCGATTTATCTTTTTCTTTTGCATTTGGAGGTGTGTACAGTATATGCTACATGTGGTCTGTACTTTAGAGTTCAGACTCAAAAAGTTAAAGAAATAAAACAAAAAAAAAAAAAGTAAAAAGAGTAGTTGGTTTCATGATCAAAGACATAGCTAGCATGTGCTTACATACGCATGCAACGAGATTCCAAATGTTTCAAGAATATTTCGATTTGCTAGCTATTATGTCTTCTTGCCCAAAGGAATGCTTTAAAAGGACAAGAAGATAATTGAAATGAAATCAATACCTCTGGTTCTCTGGTTCTCTGCTTCTTGCTCAAAGGAATGCTTTATATTTTGAATTTCTCAAATACAAGTTTAAGAGGTAATATTAATTATTTTTTGTAGATTTTTCATTCAATTAGAGATATAATTTAATAATACGTTATTAATTTATTTATTATCGTTTTTTTCTTTCATGATGTTAGAGTAGTGAATATAGATGTTTGAGAAATATCGATGTTTTTTTCTTTCATGATGTTTGAGAAATATTTAAGAAATGTTAAGGGAAGAAATTTTTCATTCTATTAACGTATATTTACTTAATAAATGTTTCATTTTTATCTAAGAAATGTTTTAAGAAATATAGATTTTTTGTTCATTTTATCATCATTTATTTAAGAAATGTTTTAATAAATATTAATATTCATAATTAAATAGTCCATCAACTTGAATCAATTGGCACGTAAAAAATCATTGTTTCTTTATAAAAAAAATGGCATGATGAATTGATGTATGGTATGTTTGTATTCCTGTTCTCAATCATGAAAAAATGAGAGGCTACACGATCCTTAATTTCAACTTTTAATATTCAAGTTGAGTAAATGACTAATGCAACTTGTGATTTCTAATTATAATGCTACTCTAACCATTTTTATATTGATGGAATATGTCCACTTAACTTGTATTTATATATGTCACTTATTGCTATGTGAAATTTCCTACTTACATAATATAATGGAAGGATCAACATCTGCAAAACGAGATGTTTTTCATGCATATTGTACTGTAATGTGTGATGGTAAAAAGTTGAAGTGTAATTTTTGTGAAAAAGAAGTATCTGCGGGAATTTCGCGTTTCAAAATGCATTTGGCACAACAAAGAGGTACAATTACTCCTTGCATGCATGTGCCACCTGAGATTAAAAATTTAGCAAAAGTATGGGTGCAAGACAGAAACAAAGCAAAACGGCAACGAGTACCAGAAACTGAATATGAAGATACAGAAATTCAAGATATGTATGAAAATGAGCCGTGGAACCCTGTGCATGATATAGATGAAGAAGAACAAGCGCCGGTAACACAAAAGAAAATGGGCGGGTTATCGAAGTTGAAGAACCTTTTTGGACGAAAAAGTAAGAATACTAATGCCGGAGAAGGTACATCACAGCGTCCACATGCCTCTATGGACATACCTAGTTCTTCAATGCGTACATCACACCAAGCACCTAGGATGTCTGTAGATATGGGAGGACAATATAATACTAATAGGGATTCTCAACCTAGAATGGCGAATTTTGGGAGAAGTAAAACATGCCGGGAAAAAGTTGATTCTTCTGTTGGACGTTTTTTCTATGCTAATGATATTCCCTTCAATGTGGCCAACTCAACTCAGTACCACGAGGCATTCAATGCAGTTGCAAATTTCGGAAAATCATACAGAGCTCCGTCTTCCTATAAGTTGTCGAACCCATTATTAAGGCAGGAAAAACAAAGGATTCAGAAGGATGTGGTGTCGGTCCAACGAAATTATTGGAGAGAGTATGGGTGTACACTCATGTCAGATGGTTGGAAAAACAAAAATAACCATACGATTGTAAACTTCTTAGTTTACAGTGGCCATGGGACAACATTTTTGAAAAGCGTTGACATCGAGCATAATCGGTTGACAGCAGAGTATTTGATGAGTTTGTTCAGACCGGTTATAGAAGATATTGGTCCGACAAATATTGTTCAAATAGTAACTGATCAAGGATCCCAATTCAAAGCCGCAGGTAACTATTACAACTTAATTTAACTACAGTTGTTTATTTTTATATATTATTAATTCATTTCTCATTTTGTTTTAATAGGTATGAGATTGGCCATAGAGTATGGTACATTTTTTTGGGTACCTTGTGAAGCTCATGTGTTGGATTTAATGTTGGAAGATACTGAAAAGTTCCCTTTTGTTAAAGGTGTGATTTCAGAAGCTAGAAAAATCAGTAAATTTATTTATAATCATGGTTGGGTTCTTGCTAGATTCAGACAACATTATGGGGGACGCAATCTATTGCGCCCTGGCTTAACAAGGTTTGCGACAAATTTTATCGCAATCAAAAGTATCATTGATCAACGTAATGCAATCGAGAGTCTTTTTGTAGACCAAGAATTTGTGAACTCGCCAGAAGGAAAAACTCGTACGGCTAAAGATGTGAAAAACATTATTTTGAATGAGATGTTTTGGCACACATGCCAAAATGCATGCATGATGGTTGGTCCTTTATTGAAAATGATCCGTTTCTTGGATTCAGATAAACCTACCATGGGTTATTTGTTTCATGCACTTGCTACATGTGTGGAAACTATAGAAAGGGGTTTGGGTAAAACTCGAAATAATTCTATTGTAGGTGTGATTAACCGACGATGGAAAGATCAGTTGAGTTCTCCTCTTCATGCTGCAGCGCATTTTCTGAATCCATATTATATCTACAACCCAGCAGCCAATCTCATCAACAATGAAATTTCTCAGCCCCAAATTTGTCTCAGTGAAGTTATATCAAAAATGATTAGTAGCCCTCAAGAACAAGCGACATGCATGCTAGAGGTGTGAATTTTTATTAACAATTAATTTCGTAATTATATGAACTTTTATTCACAGTTTTTGATATTTTTAGGCGGGAAGAATGCAAATGATGCAAGGCCAAATGCATTACGCGAACCAATATGAGGCGGAGGAAGAGGAGGAGGAATCAACTGAGAATCGTCGAGAAAACAGAAAATACTTGAATAAGTCGAAAAAAATGCCGGTACAAGTTGGTTTGTCTAAGTTTAAAATTTCAAGCACTACTGTCACTAGGTTACTTATTGTAAGTTTATAAAATTTGAAGTGTTTAATGATTATTTATGAAATTTTAGTTGTAAGTTTGAAATTAAAAATTGTATAAGAATTTCTCCAACTCAAATTTTTTTTTCCTTAAAAACGGGTTTAACCGGTATGAAAACGGAAAATACGGTGTAAAAAACGTGTGTTAAAATGTTATTTAGAAGAAAAAAACTGAAATATTAATTTTAGAAAAACGGTAATCACATGTGTGAAAATGGTTATAACGAGTCTAAATAACGCCATTTTTTCCTATTTATCGGTGTTATTTAGGTAAGCGTGTTGGTGAGCCTCACGGGCACGGTATATGGACGTGAGCGTTATAACGGACGTTTTTTCGGAAAAAACGGCCGTTTTTCAAACCTTGCGTTAAACCTTTGAATCTGACTGATAACATTATTATTTGCTAGAATCAATAACGATGATTATCATCAAGAGCAGCCTAGTTACCATCATATAATACGATATTCATTTAAAAGACCTCAAAAATGTTTACATGTTCAACTCTTCAAGAAAACTAATAACAGATCACGAAGAAGAGGCAACCCTTAAGATCGAAACAATCCTTCTATTTCCCATTCAATCTGGTGAAGATGTTGAAATTCAAATGGAGAATAAAATTCCCAACTATTTTAGTAGTTCACAAACACCGATACATTAAAAAGGTATACCCATTTATTGATTATTATATCAGATCTTCTTCGGTTGTAGCACCGTTTCATGTTGATCATCATAAACAGGTAGTGAATGGAGGAATAAACGGAACCTCGTTAAAACTCGCTCTCGATTCTTGTACTCTTATTACACTAGAGCCTGTTCATGATCACCATGGTAAAACCAATTAAATACTGAAGTCATCATCACTGATTGAATCGATGTTGATTATAAAGTTCGGAGTCTTAATCAAATTTATATGTGTTTGAGTATCGGTAAGGGAGATGATAAGTGTAAATTTTGTCTACCCTCAGAGCATCCACAGTGGGCGAGTATAACCAAAAATTTGGGATGAGATCGTAACACAGTGGGACGGAGTAAAGATCAAATCCCAACCAAAGATCAAATTCCAGACCAAATATGGTCGCGACCAAATCCCAAATTCTAATATAGTCGGGCGTAAATTTAAAGTACGCTTGTTGCTGGGCGTAAATTTAAAGTACGCTTGTTAACGGGCGGAGATTTAAATTACGCCCGATGAAATTTTAATTAAATAAAAAAAAAGAATGAGGCGGACTTTTAAAGTCCGCCTGATGAAATTTACAAAAAATGGGGCGGACTTTTAAAGTCCGCCTGATGAAATTTTACAAAAAAAAAAAATGGGGCGGACTTTTAAAGTCCGCATGACAAAATTTTAATCATGTACCTTTGCGTCACAACACGGACTAAACCCAAATTTTGGTCTTTTTTTTGATCTTTGATCTTTGGTTTTGATCGCACCACTGCAGTTGCTCTCATCAATAAGGTCTAAAAAAAATTCTAAGGGTTGTAAATAATTGAATTATGGGTTGTATTTAGTCATTGCTTTTTCTTTTTAGCTAAACTCACGTAACTAAAAAAGACAACAAATTATAATAAATATCATAAACAACGAAACTATAACACTTGCTCCATCAACATAAAGTGCTCAATTATTGTAGTTATTCAATGCGGAAAATGGGTCATTTGTCCAAAAAAATTTAAAACCTGGTTCAAATGGACGACTAAAAATTAGTATGGATGAAATGGACAAAATAAAAATAGCAAGGATGAAACTGGATTCATCGCGGCTTAAACTTAAAAAATAACAAGGATGAAACTAGATGCATCCTGATATAAATTAAAAATAAAAAAAAAAATTGAAAATGGATAGGATGAAACTGGTTACATCCTAACTATTTTTATATTTTTGTCCATTTGAACAGTATCTTTTTAATTTTTGTCCATTTAAACAGTATCAAAATGTACAAGTCTTTTTCACCCAAGAATTATTGATTTTGGTCTTTTCAACCAATTCTGTGTATTCAATGAACCAACACAAATGATACAATAAGATAGTGGATTGACATAAAAAATGTCTATGAGTTGGTAATAGAGGCTAACATATATGTCTATTAGATCAGACATATTTCATATGCTTCAATATCAATTCATGAGCGGCCAACGTTATGTCTTACCTTCCATAATTCGGTAAAACTTAGACAAACATCCTTATTAAACCTTTAGACTTTAAAGTCTTTAAGCTAAGGTACGGTCCACATGTAACCTCCCGGTCCCATTAACTTTTGACAACTAACAAATAGATGGTCATATATTTTTCGTTGGAAATTTTTTGGCCAAAGTCTTCAAGATTACTACTGGCGATACCAAAATTGTTAGAGATCCATGTGAGACAAAACATCTATAGCATTAATGAAAATCTTTAGCATTCTCTAGTGGAGATGTGAATGATAAACGAGTCGTCACTCGTCTATTTGCGCCTAATCTTCGTAATACCGAGTGTTTGTAAAAATGTTTTATTTTTGCATGTATCCCTCGTCATCCACAAGAAACCCTCACCAAAACATATGTTGGTTGGATCACCAGCCTAAAAAGGCAGCACCATGACTTAGATATTCACTTGTGGACATAGATGCCCGAGCGTGTCGTCTTTGTCACCGTCATAGCACCACCATGTTTATCGTATACATCTTCTTGTGGCCAACATATGAGTTATCTGGTTCATCACCATTTATTATTATTTTTATGGAGGATCATTTGTATCAATACCTGGTTCTCCCCTAAAAAGGCAAGAGCTATTTATTTGTAGGACAGACCTGCATCCTAGAGAAGAAGATTCATACCCAATTGAATTTGACTGATATTGGAGATTTCTCTGTCAAGTCCCTCTACAAAGGAAAATTTGATTAGAAATACAGCATTGGATCCCAATAAACTAATTGGACAACATTTAAAAGATGGATCTGCCTCCAGTCATAAAAATCTTTATTTGGAAACGTACTCACGGAATCTTACCCAAGAATATTAAAACAGTTAGCATCCTTCATTATGTTGATCCCATATGCAAACTATATGCAATAGCGAGGAGGAAATTAACTATGACACATCTGTTTATGAGTTCCCTTGCTTATATCTCAATACGTAGATGTTTGTTTGGTAAATCTCTTGGAGTATTTGGTAACAATACAAACTTACCTGGATTATTTCAATTGTTGGTTTTCTCCAATTATAACAGTTATACAAGGAAAAGTACCTTGGCTGCAGCTTGCTAGCCATTAATTTCACCAGATTGAAAGCTAGATGTGATTACATATTTGAGCACACTAAGGAAAATACTATGCAAATTGTGCAAACAACATCTTTGCTCTTATAACAGGGTTCATATTGTGTAAAAACAATCGCCTTTTTAATATTGAGGACGAAACTGAGTACCAGGTTCCAACCCTTGTGACTATAAGATGACAGTTTGGAGAAATGATAAAAATCTGTAAAATTCAAGATCTTGATTCACAAAAAAATTACACTACTATAACTGATGGGATTTTGATAGTTGTAGAAAAATGATTCATTCAAGACTTGTGAAGGTTCGATTTTCAAATTAATTTTTTTAAGATAAAAGAAAGAAAAACTCAATTCAAAATTGTTTTCAAGATTTAAAAATAACCAAGACACTAGATTCCACTATTACACATGAATGAATGATATTAAATATTCCAAAACTCTAGTTATCTTTTATGTCCTTTATTTCCTAATTCACAAATAATCAGGCATATTCTCAAATATTAATTGTATTCCTTAAACATAGATTATAAATTGATTAAACAAGGTATAACCTATCAAATTCAATCACAAGTAATTAAGAAAATTATGCAAACAATTTATAACTCTGCAAAAGCAATGATTGAGTGAATATAAATTGCAAGTTAGAGTAAATAAAATAGTTACCAATTATTAATGCGTAAATAGCTTTCTCCATTTCCTTGGTTACTGATGCGTGTCGTAACCACAACAAATTAATTAATGTTTTTCCACCTAATTAACAAGTAATATAGTGTAGTCAAGTTCGTTCCCATGAGGAGCAAGAGATTTTTAGTTGTAAAGTTGTCACGAAAAGAGGGGGAGGTTTTGGTTTTGAAAAGCAAAAAAAAAAAAAAAAAAAAAAAAAAAAAAAAAAAACAATTAAAAGTGTATGTTGAAACCAATAAGAGAGATTAGATCAAGAAATCCTTCTTCGTTGCAAAACAATTAATCAAGTTATGTTCTTTTCCACTTTTTATTAGTCACAGATTATCACCAACCGTAGGTAAAGCAGCTAGCTCAGTGCTAAAACTCTTAAATCCCTAGTATCACCTGATACGGAAGTTCTCGACTACCGGATTCTATTCACCAAACCACCTAGTAGTAGCTCACTCAAGATGTAATTTAGTTAAACGCATTAAGATTTATGAATTTATTAGGTTGATATTAGTAGTTAGACTCTTAGCTCAAGGTCTACTTGCTAACGTTGTTTCCACACACAATTGCTCCACAGAATCCCTCCGCAAGGTCTCTTGTTTGCTACTTGTGTAAAGAGTCAAGAAACGATTACTTATCCCCTAACTTTCACTAGCTTTAGATCAATTAACAAATCAATTTAGTTGGCCGCCTAAACAATCTTTCAATCAACCGTGAATGTATAAATATTCCTATTAGTAAAACAAACGATAATCATGTGAAAAACTTCAAAGTAGATTTAAAAACAAAACTCAAACATGTTAAGAACTAGGAATTCATCCTCAATCAATAAGAAAATTAGCTACTCATGTTTTTGAAATTCACACAAATAATTAAAGGGAGAATTTTTGAAGTTCACACAAATAATTAAAAGAAGAATTTTGAAAGCAAGCAAAAACACAAGTGTTGTGTGTGTAGAGAGGTATGGAAGTGTATAGAAAACTTCTCTATTTATAGGCTTCAATTTCCTAACAATTCTCTTAGGAATAGAATCCCTTTCCCTTTGTAAGTCTTCTTTCCAAGTCCTTGTCTTTCTCAAATCTTCCATCTTCTCTTTTCAAATCCGAGCCTAATTCTTCATCCAATTCCAAGTCCAAGTCTTTAAACCCACGAGAAGAATCCACACAAAAATCTGTAAATTTGGGTTGCCTGAAAAGTCCTCGAGATCACCAGAAATCGGCCGGAAAAATCACCATTGTCCACCTGAAATGTCACTGCCGGCAACCTGAGATGCTTCTCCGTAGACGGAATATTTCGTCCCGTCGCCGGTACAGTTAACTGTCAAACTAACAGTCTCTATTAGTCAACCGGGTCAAGGAAGAGGAAGTCAGACACCGATTCAGCATCTTACTCGGTCTTACTGGATACTGACTCAATTGAGCCACAAGCTGGATCGCTCATCGCCGGTCTGAGTTGACTCGTCAGGGTAGAAAATCCGACAGAGTTTCCTCTGTCTCAGGTGTATTTCCAGGCCAATTTCAGACCTATTTTTTGGTCTTCTCCTGTTAACAACCTAGCATACATCTAATGAATCATTCATTTTCGCAATTTATCAGCACAACAACTTCAATTAGCCACAGCTGCACCATCAACATCATCCTGCGACCACCATCTTAACCCATATCAGCACAATTCTTCCTCCATTCCTGTACTGCAACAACACCAACCATTACTATCTCACAAACCCATTACAACAACCACCATTTCCTCCATGTTTCAGCAGTAGCACCATCACCAATTTTAACCACAAATTCCATCTTCAGTTCAATCAATTACAGAGACCGAATCACCAGATTCATCATCTTCTCAACATCACAGTGATCT
Organism: Papaver somniferum; assembly: GCF_003573695.1. Classification (NCBI taxonomy): domain Eukaryota; kingdom Viridiplantae; phylum Streptophyta; class Magnoliopsida; order Ranunculales; family Papaveraceae; genus Papaver; species Papaver somniferum. Next base: position 15,589,446 of record NW_020628818.1, read on the forward strand.
TCTCTTCCTCTTCAATCAATACAATATCGAACTGAGTTTACCCATCTTCAATACCCCAAGATCTATTTCTATCGATGACAGTGATTTCATAAACTAGCTTCACTTTGTTCTTCACAGCAGCCGTCAATCTTTCCTCACTGAATTTCTCGATCTGGTCTCAACACCAACAGTTAGGGCTGTTCATGGTCGGTTTTGGTTCGGTTTCTAGCCAAACCAAACCAATCCATTAACCATTGGTTTGGTTTCCAAATGGTTCCAGTTGGTTTCGGTTTGTCTCAGTGGTTTTTGGTTAACCAATATTTATGTCAAACCAAAAAAAAAAAAAAAAAAAAAATTTACAGATAAAAAAATCGTAGTTGCCGATACTATTGGTTTACACAAATTTACAGACAAAAAAAATACAAAAAATATCAAGAATAGTTAAAGCTTGCTCTAATTCTAGAGATCAAAAGAAGATATATAATATATCTTAATTTAGTTATTGACAAATAAAAAAGAAGGAAGACGGGAAGAAAAAAGTCGAGTAGCAGCGGCTGTAGTTGGGGGTGGAGAAGGGAGGCGACTGAGAGAAGGAGAAAGAGAAAGAGGGAGAGTATCATAATGAAATATTAGATTTAGGGTTTCTATTTATCCTCTAAATCAATGGGTAGAATCTACTACTTGTAAATTAACGGTAGAAACTAAGTTTAAAAATTAATCGGTTTTCTAATGGTTTTTGGTTCGGTTTTAGAGGTCAAACCAAACCAAAACCAACACTATCGGTTTTCCACTTTCTACACCGTAACCAATCCATTAGTAAATGGTTCGGTTTGGTTTCTTTCTAATTGGTCTGGTTTGGTCCGATTCCAGCGAAAAACCGAAACCATGTTCAGCCCTACCAACAGTAGCTACTTCCCCATCCGATTAACAACAATAACCCCTTTCTGATATCTCGAATTTCATCTCAAGAACAGCAACAGATCTAACCCATCTTCTTCTCAATCTGCTTCTCAATCAATAACCCAATTGAACTCTCAAATCACTCACAGATTCAAAACACACGATCCCCTTTCCCTCTTATTCACAGTTCTTCATCACCTTTCACAATTCTGCTCAATCTCATCAGTTGTCCTCATTTATTCTCTCGATTTCTTGGTATGTGCTTTGGTATTGATAGCATCAGTTGTTTCTTCCCTTTCTTTATTTCAGGTGCAAATGAATGAGATGCAAATCTCGATTTTAGGGTTAGGTTATAAATGGGGCGGATTCTGGGACCCGGTCACTTCTGATAAGGGTTAACCAAAGTTTCCAGCCCCTTATCCTCAGCTGATCTGTATTTAGTACTCATTCAAATAGAGTTGCCCCTTAACATTGACTGAACTCCATACAGTATTCGCCCCTGAAATGACATTTTTGCCCTTTTTGCTCAAATTGGGTGATTTCTTCTTCTTCTCCTCCGTGGGACTCCAAAATACCTAAAACACTCAAAACAAACATAAAATACAAAATTCACAAGAAAAGATAGCAAAGAAAGCATAACTACTACATAGTAAATTAGGTGTTTTTAGACACCTATCAGTTACGCGAGAATTAGCTCATCATAATGGAAACACACTCAAAATATGAATTCATTGCTCAAAAAAGGCTCACAAATGATGAAATGGGAGAAAATGATCAAAACCAGGTTTGTAACACTTATATTTGCTGCAAACTTAATTGTTACAGAGAACGGCATAAACGATATGTCACTGTTACTATAGCTTAACGACTGTCTTCAAGCGTCTAATGTTCTTCGTATCTTCTTCACCAGCAGTAAACCATTCTTCCTCTGCAACTTTATTTTCCGGTTCTGTTAATGCTCTAAACCTCTCCCAAACTCTTTGTACCCTTCTCTGACCTCCCAGCAGTCTTTATACACACAATCTCAGCTTCCCTCCCTAGAGAATGACCCTTCTCCTTCTCTTGTGATCGAATTGAAACTGGAACAACCATTATTTTGGTTTAGCTCCAGGGTCCTACATATTAGTCTCTCGAACTCAAAGTATTCCCGTGCAGTACATTTGTTTAAAGATTTAAAATATTTGCAACTTCGAGCACCTGCTTCAGCGAGCACTTTCCTCATCCACCACTTTTTACCGGAAATTCCCGCAGGTCGTTTTTACCCGCAAGCATAAGAAAACTAGTTCACAAACTTAACTTTGTTTATAAGCTACCAAGACTTGTTCATCAATATAAATAGAGGACTCTCTGCATACTAAAATCTTAATCTTGGCACTTTTATGTCCTAGTTACGGTTAGATATCTAAAACCTAGGGTTGCTTTGGAGAAATTATATTAGGTTGAATTTTAAAGTCTTCGTTAAGATATTCATGAATGCCGGTTAGACTATCTTTCACATGATAGCGTTGTAGTTTTCGAGCTATAGATCGGGAACAAGATAGATAAAATCACAAAGTACTCTTCATCTCAGGCTTTGTTATTCCACAGGATAAATATCTAAAACACTTCTTTGATTTTCTTGTATTTTTCTTGTGAGGTGTGTTAAACCATTGCTCGGTTGAACCCACAAGTTTTTTTTTTATCTCAAGCTTGTTTTTAATGATATATAAACAAAACTATATCTTGATTTCTAGTCTACTAAGTCAAGTCTCGAAGTAGGTTAGAATTTGGTGGTTGAGTATCAAACATCACCATCGAAGACTGAAGATCAACGAACATATTTGGAGGACCTCATCAACAAGGTATGTGACGACTAAACCGTCCTATTTTACTATCTTACCATTTTATCTCATGAGACTTTGTTGTATGACTTCTAATAGAAGAAGAAATTTTGAGTCAAGCTTGTGTTGTTAAACATCTCGAAATATGATTCAAGTATTGGATGTTCAAAGATCCTTCACAATAGTAGTCGAAACAATTTATTGTTCAAGGATTTATTTACAGATCATTTGACATTTTCCCAAGCAATGATTCCATCATTTGGGAATGTTTCAAACATCAAAAGAGATAAATATAAAACTTATGTTATTTCATCTGAGGGTAGATTGGTGAACCATCTTGCAAATCATAGATATTCGAGTTTCTGAAATACAGGTAAGGTTAGCGAACCAGTTTGCAAACCGCAAGTTCAGAATGGGGCAGTTCATGAGCTGTGGTGATCTAAATTTTTTATATATGTTGGTAGAAATTAAAAGGATAAAAGTTGGCGAAATCGGGCCACCCTGACTCGTGAGATGCATTACAGTTCACGAACAGTTTGATCAATGATCACAGTAAAAGTTTAAAAGATGCTTAAAGACTTATATTTTAAATACTTTTAAAATTGTTCTATGACTCTCATAAACACCTCTAAGACATCAGTGATCACTAAAACACCTGTGTATTTGTTTCATGATTAAATTCTTGAGTGTTTAAATGAACATCAAATTTCTTATAGTTAATAAGTGTTAGAGCACTGCTCGGTCGAACTCGCATACGTTGATATCTCAAGCATGTTTGTCAATGTTAGTGATCAAAACTATAAATCTTGATTTCTAGCCTATTTATAGATGTCTCGGACCAGGACATAAATAGTGTATTTGAGTTTAAATTTCACAGAGTTCATCATTTGAAGACGAAGAACTACTAAGGGGAGCTTGTGGAACTTCTTCGACAAAAGGTATATGGAGACTTGAACTCATCTATCACTTGGAAAGTCTATTTCTACTATCTCCTATATTGAGACATAAGTCGTGTTACGATATAGTTTTCTCTATACACATTTGAGATTTCGAGTTGAGTATATCTCGCTTATATATTTCTCGAAATATGTGTTGGTAAGCTTTCGCTCCGACTAAGTTCATCTTATATCATGAGAAAATTGCCGAGTAACATCTTACATGGTTTCTGTCATACAATCATTTCATGTAGGCTTGGAATGTTTCGATAACGATTATTTTAATATCTTGAAAATTGATTTGATGCTAATAGTGTGTGAAAACGGCTATTATCATTATGGAAGAATGTTTCAATGATTGAAATAAAGAGTTGAGAACGTAACCATGTTTGGATATAAGCATATATAGTGTGTTTGCACATTAGTGCATAAATCCACAAACCGGGAACCAAGTGTATGCTTATGTGTGTATACCAAATTGGTGAAGGAGACAACATAAGTATGTGTACCGTACGCATACTGGTAGAAGTTTCGAACTGAAAATATTTGTTGTGTTTAGGAATTACAAACTCCTAAACTAGTCACCCTAAGTATGCATACCCCTACGCATACTGGAGGGAGTTTTCGAACCGAAAATATCTGCTGAGTTTGGGAATTACAAACTCCTAAACTAATCATCTTAAGTACGCGTACCCGTACGCATACTAGCAGAAGTTTTTGAACCGAGAATTTATGCTGAGTTTGGAAACTTAACAAACTCAAGTCTGGTTGCTTAAGTATGCATACCTGTACGCATACTTAAGCTGGTTACTTTGTGAAATCGGTCAGTTCATGATCTTAAACGTTTAAATCATAAGGAATGCAATCTTTGCAAATCGTGGATATAATGTTCATGATTGATTCAAGTTAATCAAACCGATTTGATTTCAATTGTGTTTTCTATAACAATTGAACAACTCTTTAACTAGTTTCATTTGAGTCATTTAAACTAGTTACGATTGAGATGAATAAGGTTGATATGAGAGTAATCATATGGATAATCTCGGTTAACTATTTGTGAACCAACATGGTGTACACGTTTAGGTACGGTTACATAAACCAAAATGAGGTTACATTTCATTTGTTTGTAACAAGCTAAGTTCGATCTAACGGTTGAAAGATATTAGCTTGGTTGAATCAGGTTTTTCATCTAACGGAGAATATTGAGTGCTTTGTTCCCAAGGTAACTTGGATTGCAAATCCTGATTTGAAAACTATGTAAAGGAGAACTCTAGCAACTGGGAAACCTAATCCCCACACCTCTTCTGTGTTACTAGTTGCATAACTAGAGTCGATTCTCCTTTAACCTTAGGTTTCTTCTCGAGACCCTGTAGGTCAACGACTTGAAGACTTCATTGGGATTGTGAAGCCAGACGATACTACTTCTCTTGTAGTTGTGTGATATGATCTTGCTATTTCTATCGTGTTGATTACAACTGAAATAATTGGCTCGAGATTTTATATCTCCGATAGGCAAGATAAAAAAGTAATCACAAACACCTTCGTCTCATCGTTTGTGATTCCACAATAACTTGTTTCGCTAGTCGATTAAGTTTATTGCGAGGTGATTGATAATACTAGGCGGTTCTTCGGGAATATAAGTCTGGCTTATCAATTGGTTCATGTTCACCTTGATTTATTAAAAGACGGAACAAAAACTCTTGGGTATTTCTGTGGGAGACAAACTTATTCAATTCTATAGACTTTTATGTGTGAGACAAATTTGTCTATCAAGTCTTCGACTTTGGGTCGTAGCAACTCTTGGTTGTGGGTGAGATCAACTAAGGGAATTAAGTGCGTAGTATCCTGCTGGGATCAGAGACGTAAGGAGCGCAACTGTACCTTGAATCAGTGTTAGATTGATTAGTGTTCAACTACAGTCCAGTCCGAAGTTAATTGGTAGTAGGCTAGTGTATGTAGCGGCTTAATATAGTGTGGTGTTCAATTTAGACTAGGTCCCGGGGTTTTTTTGCATTTGCAGTTTCCTCGCTAACAAAATTCGGGTGTCTGTCTTATTTCTTTTCCGCATTATATTTTGTTATATAATTGAAATATCACAGGTTGTGAATTAAGATCAATCAATTAGAATATCCAACCTTTGGTTGTTGATTTACATTGATTGACACTTTAACATTGATCTTTGGTTCCGTTCAAGTAATTCCTCTTATATTCAGTCGGGCTCGCAGATTTCTATTTGCTGATTGCGGATTGAATTAAGAGTTAGAGATATCAAACTCTTTGATATACTTTATTATAGATTGAGTCTAACTGTCTAGTTTATTCTCTAGAAAGTTTATTGGAGTAAGTCCTCTCAGATTGCCAAACGAATTGTTGGGTGTGGTTGTTAGACACCCGCATTTTCAATTGGTATCAGAGCGGGCAAACACATTAAAGACCTCATAAGTCTGTGTTTGTATCTGTCTGATATGGACAGAATTGTTATCTCAATAAATGCACCACCAGATCCAGGGATTTCATAATTCTCTTCCATGACTGATTTAATAAAATATATAGAGGAAATTCTATCTAAACCTCCACCAGGTTTAAAATCTCTTGAAGTGTTTTCAGGGCTTGAAACGAAACTTGAAAGCTTATCTCTTGATGTTGAGTTATACCTCCAGAAAGAACAAGAATCTCTTGACAAGCTAAATCAAGTTATGATGAATAATACTCATGTCGAGGTTGATATTGATTTACTAATTAGTGAGAGCAATGCTCCTCCTCTATGTAATCCACTTCGTTGTAGTAAACTAAACGTATTACAAGAGGAGTTTAAATCTCAGTCATCTGATAGTATCACCTCAAAGCATGAATCAGTTCATTCGTCAATTCCTGACACATTGTGTTATGATAATTGTTTTGTTTGTTGTTGTAAACATGTCAGGATGTCTTCTTACACCAAAAGAGTTTCCCTGTGAAGTATTAAACATTATATGTAGATACTGTTTTTATTAAGTTTTAAAATGAGACATCAGGGACTCAACTTTTTGTGTATCTCTCTAATGTCTTTTGCAAAACTTGTAAAAGCAGATTCTTGGATGTTTCTCAACTTTGTTGAATGCAAAAGTAGTTGGAAAGAAACTCTTTATTGGTGACATGGTGAGCAAGACATTGTTCACCTCAACACAACTTGATTGTGTTGAAAGTGCATCCTCACCAAGAAGTGCCCTGTTATGTATACGGTGAGGGAAGCACGAGAATTGGGGCAGACATATTATGTTGGGTATGATTTTGAATGTTTGGTAACGTTGTAGAATTCGATCGGATTCTTCTAAAAAGGTACGTCTCTAAACTTGAACAAGTTTTATGATAATCTATGTACCTTGTGTATTTTTCATGTCTACCTAACTTGATTTTTTTTTTTAAGGTTCTTAAATGTTCCGGTTTGAAAATAGTTGTTCGTGATGTTTTGTCCTTCATAGTACTCGTCAGGTATGCATATCAGTTTTCATACCAGTTTACAAATTAGTTTTTGTAATAAAATACAGGGAAAATCGTTTGCATACCCGTTTGCATACTGAAAATCCTTTTGCATACCCGTATGCATACTTGCCTGTAGACGTCGATATTCGGTAATCTTGTTTTGGCCGTATCTTCTTCGTCCGAACTCGGAATGACCTCATTCTTTTTGCATTCTCTTCCTCTTTGAATATTCGAAATGAAGACGATAATTCTTGAATTTGGACTAGTTAAGATTGGTATTAGTCCTGTCTCTTGTTTTTGAGTGTTTTGCTCCGTTTTGTCATACTTGTTCCACTTCTCTTGGAATTCGGCATTTGGATTCTTGGAGTAATACTCTTTCAAGATCATTTGCAGATTTTACAAGAATGTTGTTGGTGAATCACAAAGAAGGAAGTTCAAGAATGGACAGTAGTACGCATTGCTATGGGATTCTTGAATGTTCACAATCACCGTATGTGAACTATGATGCATGGTCATTAATGACTTTATATGTTCTTCTTATTTAAAAAAATATTTTTATACGCCTTTGGTAGCTATTTTTGGTGTAAATACATGCGAAAAAGATTCGTTCTATCCTCCAAGGACAAATCAACATTACGAGTTTGTCTTGATGTATAGAAAACTTCTTATGAGAATTTATTTCTTGTGTTTCTAAAAGGATTACTGGGGTTTGGAATAGCCATTATTGTGAATACACATAGCTATTTCCAACGTTTTCATCTTCAATGTTTTTGGATTTATTTATTTAATTCTAAGTTATTTGGAAGATGATTTTTTGCAATTTTAATCTTTATAATTTTATATGTTGCAAATTGTTATGGGATATGTTGTTTACGTATGTGAACCTGTGACTGTCCCATACTTGTTCAAAAGTTATCTCTATTATGTTGGTATGAAAGTATTGATAAAATATATGATGAACTTTTGACTTACAAAAGTTAAAGCCTTTTATTTCATTATTTGATGGAAGAAAGGATAAAACTTTTGTTTACGAGGATTATGTCTATTGTGTGTCATTGTGCAAATAGTGATGGAAAATAGAATGAATTCTTGTTTATTCCGCAGTATTGGTCTTCTCCGATCCACATTCTTGTGCATATATTGTGTTGCTCCGTAAGTTCTCTTATGTTGAGCATGGCCAATTGAATTGATCACTTTCTTGTGGTTAATTTAGTTGTTATTCCAAATTGAACTAACCATGGGTTCTCTTGTGGTTATTTCAATTGAATTTTTTTTGATACAAATTCATGTTTTAATGTAATTTGGTTTTATCCAAAGAAATCCTTTTTTTTTCTTGTAAAAGTAAGGTCCCCTTTGTTGTTATTTCGGGGATGACATTCTATGAGGGAGAGTTCATTTTGAACTTGTGCTTAATTGTCAAATCTTTGTGGGGAGTCGGTTGTGGAATATTAGGGGTTATATTGTATCTTTATAAACTCCTTGATGAATGCATTTAGCTTCGGCTTTATGATGGCATCTAAATAAGTTGATATGGATTCTCTTTTGGTCATGCACTATCTCTGTGAAAATTTCATGAGGATCCCACTAGTTTTCGTACCTTTGCCAATTTATATTGACAAAAAGGGGAGGGGGGAATTAATGTGTAGTGTGATACTACAAATACATATGGTTTACGGATCATTATGTAAGGGGGAGTGGTTTTCATGTTAATATGAAGTATTGACTAAGGGGGAGTGGTACATATTACCATATAGTATTGTTGTCAAAGTTGTGATACAATTGAACTTTGATTTTTAATAATAATACTATGACACCGTATAACAATGATTAGAATCATTTTGTTTTCTCATTGTTATCGTTGCGGATCTTCAACAACTGTGATGCTGACCTTACAACCTTTAAGATCATGGAGTACTTGGAAGTGACGAAGATTTCGAGTCGCGTTGAAGATGCCAAGGAGATCAAGCATTTGGATGAGAAGCTACAATTTCTATCTATTTTGTAATCCATATGTATTGATAGTTTTCTCACTAAAATTGACAAAGGGGGAGATTGTTAGAGCACTGCTCGGTCGAACTCGCATGCGTTGCTATCTCAAGCATGTTTGTCAATGTTAGTGATCAAAACTGTATGATTTATAGCCTATTTATAGATGTCTCGGACTAGGACATAGATAGTGTAGTTGAGCTTAGATTTCACAAAGTTTATCATTTGAAGACGAAGAACTACTAAGGGGAGCTTGCAGAACTTCTTAGAAAAAAGGTATGTGGAGACTTGAACTCATCTATCACTTGGAAAGTCTATTTATACTATATCTTATGTTGAGACATAAGTCGTGTTTAGATATAGTTTTCTCTGTACACATTTGAGATTTCGAGTTGAGTATATCTCGCTTACATATTTCTCGAAATATGTGTTGGTAAGCTTTCGCTTCGACCAAGTTCATCTTATATCATGAGAAAATTGCCGAGTAACATCTTACATGGTTTATGTGATACAATCATTTGATGTAGGCTTGGAATGTTTCGATAATGATTATTACAATATCTTGAAAATTGCTTTGATGCTAATAGTGTGTGAAACAACTATTGTCATTATTGAAGAATGTTTCAATGGTTGAAAGAAAGAGTTGAGAATGTAACCATGTTTGGATATAAGCATATATAGTGTGTTCGCACATTAGTATATAAATCCACAAACCCGGAACCAAGTGTATGGATATGTGTGTATACCAAATTGGTGAAGGATACAACATAATTATGTGTACCCGTACGCATACTGGTAGAAGTTTCCGAACCGAAAATATCTGCTATGTTTAGGAATTACAAACTCTTAAACTAGTCACCCTAAGTATGCATACCCGTACACATACTGGAGGGAGTTTTCGAACCGAAAATATCTGCTGAGTTAGGGAACTACAAACTCCTAAACTATTCACTTTAAGTATGCGTAACCGTGCGCATACTGGTGGAAGTTTTCGAACCGAGAAATTCTGCTGAGTTTGGAAACTTAAAAAAACTCAAATCCGGTTGCTTAAGTACGCATACCCGTACACATACTTAACCTGGTTACTTTGTCAAATCGGTCAGTTCATGAACTTAAACATTTAAATCATAAGGAATGCAATTTTTGCAAACCGTGGCTATAATGTTCATGATTGATTCAAGTGAATCAAACCGATTTGATTTCAATTGTGTTTTATATAACAATTGAACAACTCTTTAACTAGTTTCATTTGAGTCATTTGAACTAGTTATGATTGAGATGAATAAGGTTGATATGAGAGTAATCATATGGCTAACCTCGGTTAACTATTTGTGAACCAACATGGTGTACACGTTTAGGTACGGTTGCATAAACCTAAATGAGGGTACATTTCATTTGTGTGTAACAAGCTAAGTTCGATCTAATGGTTAAAAGATATTAGCTTGGTTGAATCAGGTTTTTCATCTAACGGTGAATATTGAATGCTTTGTTACCAAGGTAACTTGGATTGCAAACCCTGATTTGAAAACTATATAAAGGAGAAACTCTAGCAACTGGGAAACCTAATCCCCATACCTCCTCTGTGTTACTAGTTGCATAACTAGAGTCGATTCTCCTTTAACCTTAGGTTTCTTCTTGAGACCCTGTAGGTGAACGACTTGAGGACTTCATTGGGATTGTGAATCCAGACCAATACTACTTCTCTTGTAGTTGTGTGATCTGATTTTGCTGTTTCTATCGTGTCGAGTACAATTGAAATAATTGGCTCAAGATTTTATATCTCCGATAGGCAAGATAAAAAAGTAATCACAAACACCTTCGTCTCATCGTTTGTGATTCCACAATAACTTGTTTCGCTAGTCGATTAAGTTTATTGCGAGGTGATTTATAATACTAGGCGGTTCTTCGGGAATATAAGTCTGGCTTATCAATTGGTTCATGTTCACCTTGATTTATTAAAAGACGGAACAAAAACTCTTGGGTATTTCTGTGGGAGACAAACTTATTCAATTCTATAGACTTTTATGTGTGAGACAAATTTGTCTATCAAGTCTTCGACTTTGGGTCGTAGCAACTCTTGGTTGTGGGTGAGATCAACTAAGGGAATTAAGTGCGTAGTATCCTGCTGGGATCAGAGACGTAAGGAGCGCAACTGTACCTTGAATCAGTGTTAGATTGATTAGTGTTCAACTACAGTCCAGTCCGAAGTTAATTGGTAGTAGGCTAGTGTATGTAGCGTCTTAATATAGTGTGGTGTTCAATTTAGACTAGGTCCCGGGTTTTTTTTGCATTTGCGGTTTCCTCGTCAACAAAATTCTAGTTTCCGTGTTATTTCTTTTCCGTATTATATTTTGTTATATAATTGAAATATCACACATGTTGTTCGTTAAGATCAATCAATTAGAATATCCAACTTTTGGTTGTTGATTTACATTGATTGACACTTAAACATTGGTCTTTGGTACCGTTCAAGTAATTCCTCTTATATTCAATCGGGCTCGCAAATTTCTATTTGTTGCGGATTTAATGAAGAGTTAGAGATATTAAACTCTTTGATATACTTTATTCTAGATTGAGTCTAACTGTATTGTTGATTCTCGAGAAAGTGTATTGGAGTAAGTCCTCTCAGACTGCCAAACGAATTGTTGGGTGTGGTTGTTAGACCCCCGCATTTTCAATAAGGCATATTTTCAGAACAATCATTATGCACAGTTCCGAAATCAAACCACCATGTATATTTTTTATGTGATTTAAAGAATAATTCTCACATGCTTACCTGTGTATTTACTGACCTTGATTAAGATATATCTAAAATGAATTGAATAGGTTATCTTTTAGAGGTAGATTAATTAAAAGTCTTCACTTATGTTGAAGCAGAATCTTATGCCTGTAAAGGACGTCAACTAGGGGAACCATATTTTGTAGGATTTTGTGAGATACAAAACATGCAAGGGGCATAACTGGAAATGAATTTATCATAGGGATGATACAGTCTCAACTATATTCCAGTTCGAAGTTTGATAATATGATAGTTTCTTTAGCGACTTGATACAATATGTTAATGTGGTGTTTAAGTTCTAGACTCGGTCCCGGGGTTATTCTGCACAAGTTCACAATCCTATCAAATAAAAAATTGGTAGAGCACTTAATACCCTCTCTTATTTCAACTATTATCAGAGCGGATTCATGAACCGTGGTCTCACAAATGACATGATTAATCCCTTGCAATGATAGGAATAATTTGTGTATAAAATTTGATTGTGATGTTGAAACTCTTTCAGATAACTTGTGCATAAACTGGATAAAATTTGTTGATACACTTTGTCATGAGAAATACCGATTGATAAGGAAAGTCGGCGGACTTTATTGTGGACTTTACAACAAGAATTCTGATCTTCGAGAAGGATCTGAAAGAGAGGCAATTATGACGAGAGTTATCGCTACATCATTCAACAACAAATTATTGAGACAAAACTAATTCATTGATACAAATAACATTTTGAGAAATAAACTTAACCCTTAACCAACGATATGTGTTTAGCTACTCATTGCTATGAAGTTCATCATCATAACAATAATTGAAAAAAGAAGATGAAAATAAAGCAAACCCTAGAAGTGGCTATCTCCAAATAGTCCAAGTAGAATATTAGAATCCTCAAAGTTGTAGAAGAGTTTTTCCTTTTGTAGCTTTTCTCCAACTTCTAAAATTAGGTTAAGTCTTCAAAACCCAAGTCCAAGTGGTCCACCAAGCCCATATGTGAGAAATACCCATGTAGAATTCTGCCCAAAAAGTACCACTGGAAGTCCATAAAATTGGCCGAAAAACAGCTCAGATGACTGGAAAAGTCAAACCGGCCATCGGTCAAAGTTGGTCAATGGGTCAACTCAGTCAAGGTCACTGAGTCAAACCGGGTTAGGTATGAGTCAGCAGCTGACTGCTCTCCTAAGCTAGGGCCTGAGCCGTTGCAAGCCATAATCTGGTGATGCACCATGATGGCGCTTCACTCCTCCGTGCCTCACAACTGAAGCAGCAACACCCACTGAACTGCACTTCAACCTATGGCAGCAACAGATCCAGCTGCAACACCATCAACACTTCACTGCTCCAGTTGTATACTTAAACAACTTTATTCCCTAATTGTATAAGCACCTGAATAACTTAATAATTAGCTCCTACCTCTACACAACACAAGCCTCATTACCACCAACACCACATGTAGCTTCAGCCACCACTAGCCAACACAAACCCATTATATCATTGCCTCCCTTTCTTCATTACAACACTTCCACCTCCAGGTTTTATTCCTCCATGTAATATCCCTTGGACATCACAATTCAATCCATAGCAAACTTCAACTGCAATATCATCCGTACCTTAACCTAAATCATTTCAAACCCCCTTACAGACTCAAGTTCAGTTCAATTACAACTTCATCCATTTCATACCCAGTGCTTCACCATTTTCAGCTTCTACTGCATCATAGACATAACAAATTTTATTCCCATAACCTGCTTCACGAATCATATCCTAAACATACATCTAGATTCATTCTGTAACAACAACACCAAAGTCTCTTCACTGAGCATCTATATCAATGCCAACTCCACCAGTTGCACAATACATAACCACCAAAAACTGCAAATTCCACTCTTCCATTACTGCAAATTCAGTTCTTCATTTCGAGCTCCTGATTCTTCAAACACAACCACTATAACCTATTCATCCAACAGCCTCAAATCAACACCATTGTGAACTACCCACTACAATAACCGTCAGAGCCATTCATTCCATAACATGTACCTTGTTGATCTCAGGTTCAATATCAGGTACAAATTCTCACTGATTCTCGGCTGAAACAGGAACCAAATCCCTCCGGCAATTCAACCACAACACCCATCAACTCTTTCTTTTCAATCTCAGACTTTTGAGAACTTGAATATCTTCTTAATCTTCCCTTCCTCTGTTATTCTCACATAAAACCCTTGAATTTCAACCTAACTCAGCACCAACACCATCAAATTAGTCTTCTGAATCTTCAAGAACATATCCAATTAGAATATGAGAGTTTTGTTACTGAAAACGATATTTGGTATTATTGAATAGACTCGATAAAGTTCTTCTGTTTTACATGACAGACAATATAAAAGAGAAACTAACAACTGTAACTGTCACGGGTAGTCAAGTCAATCTTGAAAGAAAGACAAGTCAAGATTGACTAATATAGAAACACTAATACACCCCCTCAAACTGAACAGGAAAATGCTCAACTGATCAGTTTGAGTAAAAGAAAGAAAGACTACAAAGAAGGTAAAAAAGACAAAGACAACAATAACAGTAGAAAAAGAAGTAATTGCAACATTAGATGCGGGAGAAGAACCAAGCAACTGCAACAAAAGTCTCGAAAACAAAGAATAACATAGGCCTTTGGAAACCATGTCAATAATCTGATCCTCACTAGCAACATGAAGAACCTGCAAGAAAAAAAACTCCACCAGTTTCCTTACAGCATGATAATGCAATTTTATATGCTTTGTCCTGGCATGAAAGACTGGGTTAGAATCCAGTGAAATCGAACTGGTATTATTATAGTAAATAAGAGCATGAAGTCTTAAACAAATACACATATCTTTTAGCACATAGGAGACCCATTTTTACTCAGCAGCAGCAACGTCCAAGCATTTGTATTCTTCTTCAGCAGATGACCTAGAAACTGTAGGTTGGTTTTAGAAGACCAAGTAATAATAGAAGAACCCAAATAGACGACAAAGCCATAAGTAAACCGTCTAGTGTCAGGGAATTTTGCCCAATCAGAATCTGTAAAAGCCCTTAATGAGTGTAAATTGCCTCCTTTAATAGTTATCCCTGAGCCGATACTACCTTTCAAATATTGAAGGATTATGTCAGAGCACTGCTCGGTTAAACTCGCAAGCGTTGCTATCTTAAGCTTGTTTGTCAAGTTTAATTACCAAAACTATAAGTCTTGATTTCTATTCTACTTATAGTTATGTCTCGGATTATGATAGAATGTGTAGTTGAGCTTTAGACTTCACGACGTTCATCGGTTGAAGACGAAGAACTACTATGGGGAGCTTGTGGAACTTCATCAACAAAAGGTATGTGGAGAATTGAACTCATCTATAACTCAAAAGTTTATTTCTACTCTATATCCTATTGAGACAAAAGTCGTATAGCTATATATACTTTATTTTATACACATTTGATATTTCGAGTTGAGTTTAACTCCTTTACGTATTTCTCGAAATATGTGTTGGTAAGCTTTCACTTTAACCAAGTTCATCTTTTATTCTTGACGAAAGTCAAAAGATAATCATGTGAAAATCTCCTGGTAACATCTTACATGATTTGTGTGAGGCGGTCATTTGATGTAGACTTCGAATGTTTCGTATTGATCTTTTAATCACTTGAAAATTGTTTTGAAGCTAATAGTTTGTGTGAGACAGCTATTCCCGTCTTCTAATAATGTTTCAGTGATTAGAATGGAGTTCAGAACAATTAACCATTGATTGGATATAGCACAGTATGCGTACTTGTATGCTAACTGTTGAAAATTATTCCAAGTCCGGGAACCATACTATGCATACCCGTATCGTACTGGTTTAACAGTTGAAGTCCGGGAACTTAGTATGCATACCCGTATGCGTACTGGCTTAACAGTTCAAGTCCGGGAATTTAGTATGTATACCGTTTCATACTAATTCAATTGAGATGGTCGTGAACGACAGTATGTGTACCCGTTCGCATACTAGCGGACATACCAAGTCCGGAACTCTAAGTATGCGTACCCGTTTGCATACTTGAGTGGGTTAAGTTCTGAAATCGGATTATTCGTGAACAAATACATTTATATAATAAGGAATGAAATCTTTGCAAACCGTGGCTATAATGTTCATGAATTGATTCGAGTGAATCAAAATCGATTTTGCTTCAATTGTGTCTTGTATACTTCTATGAAAATATAAACAATTGGACAACTCTATAACTAGTTTCATTTGAGTCATTTGAACTAGTTGTGATAAAGATGAACAAGGTTGATACGAAAGTATTCATATGGCTAACTTCAGTTAACTATTGTTGAGCCAACCAAGTGTACACGTTTCATTTGTGTATAACAAGCTAAGTTCAATCTAACGGTTGAAATTTTTTAGCTTGAATCGATCAGGTTTTCATCTAACGATGAATATTGAATGCTTTGTTACCAATGTAGAATTGATTGCAAACCCTGATTTGAAGGCTATAGAAGGGGGAGCTTTAGCAACTGGGAAACCTAATTCTCACACCTCATGTGTGATACTAGTTGCGATTAGAATCGATTCTCCTTTAACCTAGGTTTTTTCCTAAAACCATTATAGGTTAACGACTTAAAGACTTCATTGGGATTCTGAAGCTAGACCCAACTATTTTCTCTGTAGTTGCATGTTCTGATCTTACTTTGTTCTATCGTATTGAGTACTATCTTCTTTTAACTCGAGATTCAATCTCTGATAGGTAAGATAAAAAGTAGACACAAACATCTTCGTCTCATCGTTTGTGATTCCACAATATCTTGTTTCGCTGCCATACTATTAAGATCATTGTGAGGTGATTGATAATACTAGGATGTTCTTCGGGAATATAAGTCCGGTTGTATCAATTGGTTCTTGTTCACCTTGATTTATCAAAAGACGGAACAAAAACTCGTAGGTATTTCCGTGGGAGACAGATTTATCTATTCAATAGACTTTTCTGTGTGAGACAAATTTGTTTATTAAGTCTTCGACTTCGGTCGTAGCAACTCTTAGTTGTGGGTGAGATCAGCTAAGGGAATCAAGTGCGTAGAGTCCCACTGGGATTCAGAGGCATAAGGAATGCGATTGTACCTTAATCAGTGTGAGATTGTTTAGGGCTCAACTACATTCCAATCAGTTAACTTGTAGTAGGCTAGAGTCTGTAGCGGGTTAATACAGTGTGGTGTTCAAATCCGGACTAGGTCCCAGGTTTTTCTGCATTTGTGGTTTCCTCGTTAACAAAATTTCTGGTGTCTGTGTTATTTCTTTTCCACATTATATTTTCAATATAATTGAAATATCACAAATTGTGCGTAGTTCAATCAATTGGTGAATCTAACCTTTGGTTCTTGATTGAAATTGATTGACGCTTGTATATTGGTCTTTGGTATCATCCAAGTTATTCTCATATTCAGCCGGCTCACATATCTCTATCTGTTCGATTGCAAATTGATTTGAGAAATTGGGATATAACTTTTGGATGTATTTTCCTTGATTGAGTTTGACTGTCTAGTTGATTCTCTTGGAAATATATTGGAGTTAGTCCATACAGATTGCCTAAACAAAATATCGGGTGTTGTTGTTAGACCCCCACTTTTTCAGATTCGCTTCACAAGAAAGAGATTCTTATCAGTAGAGACATTCATGAACTGAGACATATATGTAACCCCAAAGAAAATATCTGGTTTGGTTAATGTTAGATACTGCGGACTTCCAACTATCATCCTATACTCATCTGGATTATCAAGAAGTTTTCCAGCATGAACTAAAACCCTAAGACCTTTAGCAACAGGAGTCGAACAAGGTTTACAGTTCAACATATTATCCTTGGATAAAAGGTAAAGAACATAATTATTTTGGTATAAGAACAACAATCATAAGTTTGCACAACCACAATACCTAGAAAGTAGTTCAAATCCCCTAATTCTTTCATTAAAAACTCAGAAGTTAAAGCTTGAACAAGCTTATCCATCAGCAAAGAAGAACTACCAGTCAACATGATATCATCAACATATAATACCAATATAAGCATATCATAACCTTGGTGAAGAATAAACATTGAACGATCACATCTAGACTTGATAAAACTAAAAAAAAGAAGAAAGGTACTAAACCGATGAAATCAAAACCGTGGGGCCTGTTTTAAGCCATATATACTTTTTTTTTTAAATGGAAGACATAAGGGGGATAATCAGGATGAATAAACCCTTGAGGTTGTGTCATATAAATGTTGAAAAAGCGGGGGTCTAACAACATCACCCAATATTTCGCTTAGGAATCTGTATGGACTAACTCCGAAATACTTTCTAGAGAATCAACTTGACAGTCAGACTCAATCTAGGTAGAAGTATCTCAAGGAGTTAATATCTCTCTCTTGTTTTGATTTACTCAAGCTAATAGAAATCATCGAGTCTTTAATCAAACACAAGGAATAACTTGGATGGTACCAAAGACCAATATCCAAGGATCAATCAATGACAATCAACAACCAAGGGTTGGATTATTCTAATTGGTGATCTAAACGCACAACATGTATTATTTCAATTATAAAGATAAAACAATATAATGCGGAAATTGAAATAACATAAACACCAGAAAATTTGTTAACGAGGAAACCGCAAATGCAGAAAAACCCCGGGACCTAGTCCAGATTGAACACACACTATATTAAGCCGCTACAGACACTAGCCTACTCCAAGCTAACTTCGGACTGGACTGTAGTTGAACCCCAATCAGTCTCCCACCGATCCAAGGTACAGTTATATTCCCTACGCCTCTGATCCCAGCAGGATACTGCGCACTTGATTCCCTTAGCTGATCTCAGCCACAACTAAGAGTTGCTACGACCCAAAATCGCAGGCTTTGACAATAAATAAATCTGTCTCACACATACAAGTCTATCAAAGGATCAATCTATCTCCCACAGATAAACCCTAAAGGTTTTGTTCCGTATTTTGATAATAATCAAGGTGAACATGAACCAATTGATAATCCGGTCTTATATTCCCGAAGAACATCCTAGAGTTATCAATCACCTAACAATAATCTTAATCGTATGGTAGCGACACAAGATGTTGCAGAATCACAAACAATGAGACGAAGATGTTTGTGACTACTTTTTATATCTTGCATATCGGAGATATCAATCTCAAGCCAATCAATCTGATTGTACTTGTACGATAGAAGATGCAAGATCAGATCACACAACTACGATAAAAGTAGTATCGGTCTGGCTTCAAAATCCCAATGAAGTCTTTAAGTCGTTATCCTGGTTTTAGAAGAAGAAAACCAAAGGTTGAAGGATAAAAGACTCTAGCACGCAAACTAGTATCACACGTAAGGTGTGGGGATTAGTTTTGCACAATACTAGATGTCTCCTTTATATAGTCTTTCAAATCATGGTTTGCAATTAAGTTAACTTGGTAACAAAGAAATCAATATCCACCATTAGATGAAAACCTAATTTAGATTCAAGCTAATATTTCTCAACCGTTAGATCGAAAACTTAGCTTGTTACACACACTTGACAATGCACGTTTCTAGGTTTGTTAACCGTACCCAAATGTATGCACTTTTTAGTTCAACAATAGTTACCAAATGGTTAGCCATATGAGCATTTCATATCAACCATGTTATTCTTTACCATAACTAGTTCAAATGACTTCAATATGAACTAGTTAGAGAGTTGTTCAATTGCAAGGAAATCTGGTGTACTACACAAGACACGATTGAAGAAAAGATGATTTGATTCACTTGAATCGGATCATGAACTTTTATAGCCACGGTTTGGAAACTGCATTCCTTATTCTTTTTAAGTTTAAGTTCAGAAATCATCTTCAGATATATAACCTTCTCAAGTTCGCAGACTAGGTTCGCGGACTTAAGTTACCGGGCAGCGTTTACAAACTCCAGTAGAAATTCTCGGGTATGAGAACTTCGCCGGTTCGCGGACTGGGTTCGCGGACTTAGCTTCAAGCAAATAATTTGTCAACTCCAGCAAAAATTCTCGGGTTTGAGAAATTCGGCAGTTCGCGGACTTGGCTCACGCCATTCTTCCGGTTCTCTTGATCAACAAAGTTCACAAAATTTGGTTTAAGGAATAGGACTTATACATAAATTTTTTTCCACAACAATGCTTATGTCCACCATTGGTTATGTAATATAAACTCTCATTTAAATCATTGAAACATTCTTAGAGGACGTTATACAGTTGTTATACTATTTATCGTCAAAGCAATTTTCAAGATGATTGAAAAATATCATGAATTTCGTCACTAGGTAAAGATAAACTTGATCGAAGTGAAAAGCTTACCAACACATATTTCGAGATATAGATATGGAAGGTATACTGGTCTCTAAATACCAAATGTGTATAATACAAGTCTATATATATAGCACATGACTTCTTGTCTCAAAGAGTAGGAGATAGAGTAGATAGACTTTTGAGTGACAGATAAGTTCAAGTCTTCACATACCTTCTTGTCGAGAAGTTCCACCGGTTCCTTGAGTAGTTCTTCTACTTGTATGATGAATCGCCATGAAGTCCTTGAGCTCAACTACACTTTCTATCCTAGTCTGAGACTTAGCTATAATAGACTAGAAATCAAGACTTATAGTTTTGATCACTAACACAACATGCTTGAGATAGAAACGCATGCGAGTTCGACCAAGCAATACTCTAACAAATGTCTTCATCTGGATATCCATGTAAGAAAGCATTGGATATGTCTAATTGTCTGAAAGACCAAGCATGAGTCATGTCTAAAGTAAGAACAATTCTGATAGCAGGAAACTTTACGACAGGACTAAAGGTTTCATTAAAATCAACTCCATCTAATTGATAGTAACCTTGAGCTACAAGTCTAGATTTGTATTTGTCCACTAAACCATCTGCTTTGTATTTCACTCGATATACCCATTTACAACCTAGAATGTTCACCCATGGTTCTGGTTTCATATACTCCCAAGTATCCTTGTCAACAAGAGCACCCACTTCATCTTTCATTGAAGGTACCCACTGTGGTATTTCGGATGCAGCCTTGTAACTCTTAGGCTCATCAGTACTGGTCAATAAAGAAGTAAAGGCAGTAGGAATTGGATGTTTAACAGAACAATGAGAAACATGATCGGGAAAAGTTTGGGTTTTTAAACACCAATTTGATATCTAGTAACAATTATAGAGGTAGTAAGAGACTCAACAAAAGAAGGAATTTCAGAAACAAGTGGAGTTATAATAACAGTTGAAAGTTCAGATGGAAGAGAAGTAGAACTATCAAAAGAAAAGGAAGCAGATGGAGAAAAATAAAAATGAGATTCATCAAATATTTCATGTCGAGAAATGTGTGTCTTTTTGGAAATAGGATTGTGACATTTATAGACCTTATATAAGGCACTATAACCTATGAAGATGCACCTGAAAGATTTAGGAGACAGCTTATCCGCTTTAGAGTAACCTTAAAAAGGATAACATATGAATCCAAACACTTTTGAAAAGGCATAATCAAGTAAAGAGTTGAACAAAACTTCAAAGGGATATTTAAAACTCAAAATTTTAGTAGGAGTCTTATTGATTAAGTAAGTAGCTGTAAGCAAAGACTCATACCAAAACTCTTTTAGACAAGAAGCATGAAAGAGCAATATATTACCCATTTCAGTTGTGTGCCGATACTTGCGTTAAATAAATCCATTGTGTTCAGGTGTTTTCGGACACAAAATATGAATCAAAATACCAGAAGATTTAGTAAAAGCTTAAAGGGACCTTTGACCAACTCAGAAGCACCATCAACTTGAAAATCATAATTTTTGTAGAAAACAAATGTTTAGTTAAATTTTTGAAATGATAAAAACACACAACAACATCAGACTTTACAGTCATAGGATACAACCAGTGAAAACGACTAAAATCATCAATAAAGACTATATAGTATCGGTAACCAGAAAGAAAAGGAATATGGGATGATCCCCATACATCACAGTGGATAAGAGAAAGAGGTTGAGATGCATGAGATGGAGACAAAGGAAATGGAAGTCTTTTGCTTTTATGGTAGGGCCCCGAAGATATTCTATTTAAATGCAAAATGGTCCCCGGCAGCGGCGCCAAAAACTTGGCAGGCCTCGAAAAGGGTATAGAAATTATGCGCAATGAAATGGGGGCCTACAGTAATACCGCAAGTGCACGGTCGTCGGTTGTAGCTCGTGCAAGTACGGGTCGATCCACAGAGATCGGGTGTGTTTTGGAGTGTTCTAACTATTTGGGCTCTAAATTGCTATTGTTGGGCTTTGATTCTCCTTTGAGTAAATTGGGTCTAATGGGTTTGTTTTTAACAATGAAATGAACTGAGCTTGGGCTCAGTTGGTCTTTGAAGTGTAAATGGGCTTGTGATTGAAGTTGGCTTTGGCCTTATTCCTAAGAATGAACTGGCCTCAGTCTTTTGAGTTAGGCTTTTGGGTTAAGCCCACAGTTGAATGGTTTGGTCTTTGGTTTGAGCTGGGCCTGTGGTCTTTCAAAAATTTACAATGGGCTTTTGTATTTGGGCTTGACAGTGACAGGCCTTAGCTTGGAAAGTGAACTGTGAGCTGGGCTTTAGAGAGGAAGCAGCAGCAGGGGAGAAATGGCAGCACTAAGTAGCAGGAGAAGCACATGTACTTGCTAACTCAACAAAAGATTCAGTTTCCAGAGTTGTGCAGTTTAAGCAATTGAGAAGAGATTATGCAAATGTCTAAGATGATGCAGTGATGCTACAGCTACACAGAATGGAAATGATAATGATACAGAACAGAATGCTAATGCTAGGATGCAAGGTATAGCTAAGTAGCAAAGTTAATGAACAACCACAGATGATTACTAACTAATATTTACAAGACTAAAATGATTACTAAGTTACAACTACAGATGCTAAAATGCTAGTAACTACAGCATGAGATGCAGGTGGTAGACAGATGCAAATGGCAGAAAATTATGCAAGATATGCAACTGCACAGAAAAGCAAGGTAAAGAAAAACAACGGCAATTAACAGGAAAGACAATGGAGAAAATGAAGAAACTAAACAACAACAATCAGATAACAGTGCAAGTGAACCAAGGCCTAAGCCAAGGGCAAGGGAGATGGTGAAACTAACAGAGCAAGGCTAAGGCATTCTTCTAGAGTGGGAAGAGAACTAGCTTGCTCATTGTCACTAGTGAGCACTAGTTTCTCCCCACTATTCAATCAACACAATGCACCTAAGCATACAAAAGGAATGGCAAGATAATCAGCTTGCTATGAGCACTGATTTCTTCCATTACACAATCAAATCAATGCTTCACAGATATCTAGCCTAGCATTCCATCAATTGTGACAGCAGTTTAAACATGACAGTGAACATTAACAAACATCAACAGGAGCATTACAACATTTAACATTAACATAACCAACTGAAATTAACAATGAACACATTAACAGAAACACTAACAGGAATTAATTTAACCTAACATGATAAACTAACACTAACAGGAAGCAAAAGGATTAACAGTAACATCAACAGAACATAGTAGACATGAACATGAAACTGAACTGAAATTTAAAACATTAACAGGACATGAAAGTCCTGGATGCTGGCTATTCCAAGCATAGTTTTTAACACAACCCCCACACCCATATTTATACCCACAGACAATTAGGGTTCTACCCATTTTCACCCAAAATATCAGTAGCTAGGGTTGGTGATTACTCACCCAATTTGACACAATCACTCCATTTTGATGTCGACCCATGCTTCTATTTGTCCTTCTCTACCTCTCCATGCCTTCAATTTCACTCTAGCTCGACCTAATTTACCTATTTCACACTTTAGGGTTTCGGTTGAAAATGTGTGGAATAAGTGAATTAGATGGACTAGGGAGATGGGAACAATGATGGGTTATCATTGTTTGACGTGGTGACAGAGAGTGGGTGGCGGAGCAGGTGGTGACAGAGGTGGAGAAGGTGGTGGCGGACATGGTGTCTCTGCAGAGCTGCAAAGGGGAGGTGATGGAGGAGAGGCTCGACTGTTTGGGAGAGAAGGGGGGTGTTTGGTTAGGTGGATGGGTTCGGTCGCTAGGGTGTGAGGCGGGTCTACCGAATCTTGATGTTCTGTGACTCTGAGCTGCGAGATGCGAAGATGGTAGGTAGATCGGACGGTGATGTGAAGTGAAGCTTGTAGCGACCGTCAGATTTTTTGATACAACGAAGTTAACGGCTCTAGATGGGGTTAGGTGTTGTAGTGTAAGGCGGAGATATCAAACGTTGATGAACAGCAAGGGAGCGACCGTTGGATTCAACTACCATCTAATCTGAAGGCTTGGAATTTCAGCGCTGTGGTGCTCGGCAGAGACTTCAGATTTTGATGCTCTATGAAGGAGCGACCGTCGGATGCTTCTGAGAACTGATCTGATGGCTGAGAACGGAGGCGCTTTTGTGTGTAGAAAATGAGGTTGTGCGCACCATTCTTCGCGGCTTCCTTGCGTGATTTCTCCCGGCTTTTCACTACTTTTCTGCTCTTTTTGCTCCGCGACTCATCCGAACTTTATTTATTACCTAAAAATGCAAAATTAATTAATAAAAATATTTATTCTTGAAACAATGAAAATACAGAATATGGATAAAATGTAGAATTAATGCATAAAAGATGAGTTAAATGCCAAAAAAAAGGGATAAATATATACAATATTTGGCACTCATCATTTTAGCAATTTGACAAGAATGACACAAAGAATAATCTAAATCAGAATGAACAATAATATGCTTTTGAGAATGCAAATGATGCATAATATGTGAAGAGAGATAACCTAACCTAGCATGCCACAATTTAGAAGGAGCACTGAGAGAAGTAGCAAATGAATAGTGACATAAATTGGATAGACTAGACACATTTGATATATGATAAAGATTATGGACCATAACACCTTTTGACAAAAGAGTATTGTTAGACACACCCCTAATCTCATATCTAAAAGGGTCAAACCTAAAATAACACCAATTATCTCTAGTAAATTTAACAACACATAATAAGTTGTGCTTAATTTCAGGTACCAACAACATATTGTATAGCTCAAAACTAGTTTTGGATGTGTGCAGAAAAGAAGTCCCAGTAAGAGAGATAGGTAGTGACTTGCCATTTCCCACCATAACCTTGTAGAAGAATTATGAAGCAGTGCACCATCACCAGTCATATGAGAAGAATCTTCACTATCAAACAACCAAGTAGATGTCGAAGGATCATCAATGATTGAAGCAGCATTGACATTAAGAGTAAAGAAAGCTTGTTCCACCTCAGCTACACTCGCAGAAGAAGAACCGACAAAAGTAAAAGATACATTCTTCGGAGGAGCATACATAAAGAAACATTTACTAGCATAATGACCTTTCTTGCAACATACTGTCAACTTGAGAATAATCAGTCTGAGGTACCATCACTAGCAACAAATATAGGTACAAAACCAGAAGTAGAGGCTTGAGAGAATGTGCTAGTAGGTGTATAACTAGAAGAAGAACCATTTGAGAATGTATTGTTCTTGAAACCTTATGTATTCTTGTTATTCTTCCGTTTCTTGGAATTATTACCATAATTACATTTCCCCCATAAAAACAGTTATATTTTGTGAATCAAACATAACACTAGATTCTTGTTGTTGATATAATAACCACTGTTCATGATTAAACAACCTAGACTTAATCTCAGGAAACATGAAAGGTGATTCCCTGTTCTGATCCGATATGACAAAATTATCATAATCTCTTCCCAAGCCATTCAAGATATACATGGTAAGATCTGCTTCATGTACCTTTTCTCTAATTGCAGCTAGATAATCAGAAATTGTTTTAATAACATGAAGATAATTAAGATTGACTGAATACCTCTTCGAACGTTATGAAGTTGATTGTGAAACAAATTTCTTATAACATTGAATTTATTTCTAAAAATGGTTTCAAGAAACAACCTGTGATGGACCGGAAAATTACGCCTGGCACGCCTGGGTGCGAAGGACATAACTCTCCTGGTGCGCCATAATGAAGCTACACTCTGGGCCTCATCCCTAGGCAAATGCATGCTCATTCGCCCTCGCAGGCATGCTCGTGGAGCATGATGCGGATATTTTAGCTTTCACACCGTTCCACATTCACACTTTTCCACAAAAGGGTATAAGGACATAAGGCCAGAGTCAGTGCACCTTACATGCATTGCCTCAACATAGGGAATTCATCACTGAATTTCCTATCTAGCTGAGTAACCGTCGGACTTCCTCTTCACTAAGCTTCGGAATTGCTTAGAGCATGCACTTGTCTTGCTCATGCCATGGGTGCATCAATCAGGCTCATGCCATACTCTCCTTAGGCTTATGAAAGCTCCACTAACTTGCATATCGATGTAGCTTACCTCCGAGGCCATGCCCAATGCTCAATTGGTACATGCCTAAGTCGAACGGATTGATAGGAAGTATGAGCATCCACTGGCTGGCATGCAACTTGCTTCATCAAGTCTGGCCGCAATAATCTCTTGCATCGAGCTGAGCTTAGATGATATGAGGGGACAACGTGCTGGACCGGCAGTGCTGCAACTCATTGCGGCTGCCAACGTACCCTTACCTACTCTAAATGGATCAGGCACATACCGTATTTCATCCAAGAAGGGACCAAAAACTTAAGCCAAACTCGTTTGCAAGGTCGTGGCCTAGCAATAATGGTAATGTCCTCGTCCGTATAGGCTGTTTCGTCAAAATACGCAATGATTATGCATTATCGGGTCCGCGGCATGGCGTTATGATGTCTAAGCATCAAATGCCCTCTTCGCAAGGCTACACATCTATAAACGAAGCTTACGCATGATTTATACTCTTCCGGCTAAGCTATGAAGCTTACTTGGTGCATGGTCCGCATATACACCTTCAACCAAGTTGCACCTCCCTATATATATCTAAATGTAATTTCTAAAAGTACGGAAAGGGGACCAAAATGACATGCCTGCTTCAATGTTCATTGCAATGATTGCGCAACATTCGTTCGGACCGCCCTCTCTGGCCTGATGCACAATGATTATGCACCACTCGTTCTGCCGTATCACACAATGATTATGCAATATTCTCTAGGCCAGCCCGCTCTAGCCTGATGCATAATGATTGTACGATATTGGTTCTAAGTCAATAGTCTTCGAAATGCGCAATGATTACGCTGCAAACTCAAGGCCACATACCCAACTGGCCTAATGCAATCATGATGATGCAAGATTGGCCCTTGGACAAATGCCAAGCATATTGCACCATTTTGGTAGGATATTGGCCTTAAGCGAATCTACCGCTTACTACGCAACAGAAGCTTTAAATGAAGCTTCATCTCAAGCCATGGCGCATCTCTTAGCATGCCCCATGCTAAAAACACAGGGTGTTACACTCTTCACCCCTTTAAAGAATTTCGTCCCCGAAATTCAACCAAAACTAGGTTTCATATTTCTTAAGTACTCGTCCCATACCAAACACTCAGGAATATTCAAAACTCACAGGGCCGTTTGCTAACATTTTGGAAAAATCCAACATGACAAGCCATTCTTTCTGCAGTACTGTGTGGCCCAGTGCCAGAGTAGTTGGATTAACCGGTCTTTAACCATCCCTAACTGTTTACTCCCTCGAAATACTAACTTACCGCCCCAGACGGCATGTCCGCAGGTTTTGTCAGACGTTAGTAATGACATCACACTTCGTCGCGGACGGGTGAGGGGTGATCAGCCCAAATGCCATAGTAGGATGGATACCAGCCAACTGTCCCAGACAGTCTCCGGTGGTCAAGTGCCTAAATTAGGCCAAGCAGTGGCACAGTACTCAGCAAAGTTTATGCTTGTCGCGCGATAATTGGCCTACCCTACCAATTTGCGTATAAGCTGGCTTACCAACCAACTTAGAATTTCCTTCAAGGAAATACTCGCTAATGAGTCCATTACGCACGGTCCCTAGTGTTATCTCGTAACTTGCTCTGATACCAACTGTGACGGACCGGAAAATTACGCCTGACACGCCTGGGCGCGAAGGCCGTAACTCCCCCAGTGCTCCATAATGAAGCTATCTCCCCAAGTGCTCCATAATGAAGCTATACTCCGGGCCTCATCCCTAGGAAAATGCACGCTCATTCACCCTCGCAGGCATGCTCGTGGAGCATGATGCGGCTATTTTAGCTTCCACACCGTTCCAGACTCACCCTTGTCTGCAAAAGGGTATAAGGCCAGAGTCAATGCACCTTACATGCATTGCCTCAATGTAGGGAATTCATCACTGAATTTCCTATCTAGCTGAGTAACCGTCGGACTTCCTCTTCACTAAGCTTCGACATTTCTTAGAGCATGCGCTTGTCTTGCTCATGCCAAGGGTGCATCAATCAGGCTCATGCCGTACTCTCCTTAGGCTTATGCAAGCTCCACTAACTTGCATATCGATGTAGCTTACCTCCGAGGCCATGCCCAATGCGCCATCGGTACATGCCTAAGTCGAACGGCTTGATAGGAAGTATGAGCATCCACTAGCTGGCATGCAACTTGCTTCATCAAGTCTGGCCGCAATAATCTCTTGCATCGAGCTGAGCTTAGATGATATGATGGGCCAACGTGCTGGACCGGCAGTGCTGCAACTCATTGCGGCTGCCAACGTACCCTTCTCTACTCTAAAGGGATCAAGCACATACCGTATTTCATCCACGAATGGACCAACAACTTAAGCCAAACTCGTTTGCAAGGCCGTGGCCTAGCAATAATGGTAATGGCCTCGTTCGTATAGGCCATTTCGTCAAAATGCGCAATGATTATGCATTATCAGGTCCGCGGAGTGGCATTATGATGCCTAAGCATTAAATACCCTCTTCCTAAGTCTACGCATCTATAAATGAGGCTTCCTCATCATTTATACTCTTCTGGCTAAGCTATGAAGCTTACCTGGTGCATGGTCCGCATATGCACCTTCAACCAAGTACCCATCCCTATATATGTCTTAGTGGAATTTCTACAAGTATGGAAAGGGGACCAAAATGACATGCATGCTTCACTGTTTATCGCAATGATTGTACACAATGATTGCACAACATTTGTTCGTCCAACCCTCTCTATCCTGATGCACAATGATTACACACCACTCGTTCTGCCGTATCGCATAATGATTATGCAATATTCTCTACACCATCCCGCTTAAGAGAATCTATCACTTACCACGCAACGAAAGCTTTGAATGAAGCTTCATCTCAGGCCATGACGCATCTCTTAGCATGAACCATACTAAAAACACAGGGTGTTATACCACCAGATATCTCTAGTAGAGGACAATCCAAGAACATCACCTAATACTGTTGGTGTAAAGGCGTCCTCAAAAACCGATCAATTTTATGCCAATGAATCCATTGTGGATTTGGACCAGGAAATCCATCAGTATGTGTTAGAGCACTGCTCGGTCGAACTCGCAAGCGTTGACATCTCAAGCTTGTTTGTCAAGTTTAGTTGATCAATACTATATACTTGTTTTTTAGTCTACTTATAGATATGTCTCGGATTAGGATAAACGTGTGTAGTTGAGGTTTAGACTTCACGATGTTCACCAATTGAAGAAGAAGATATACTGAAGAGCTTGGAGGAACTTCATCAAAAAAAGGTATGTGGAGATTAAACTTATCTATCACTCAAAAGTCTATTCTATTCTATTTCTAAAGAGACTAAGTTGTATAGCTATATAGAGTATTACATTATACATATTTGATATTTCGAGCCGAGTTTATATCGTTTATCTATTTCTCGAAATATGTATTGAAATCTTTTAGCTTTAGCTAAGTTCATCGTATACTTGACGAGTTTCGTTGGAGATAATTTATTTGTTGAAAACTAAATATTAAGTCAAAGATGATCATGTAAAAATTACCTTGAACATCTTACATGATTTGTGTGAGACAATCATTTGATGTTAACTTGGGAAGTTTCGTATTGATCGATTAATCACTTGAAAGTTGCTTGAAGCTAGTGATATGTGTAAGATTACCATTGTCGTCTTCTAAGAATGTTTCAATCACAGTATGAATACTTTGTATATGCACTATGGAAGTCTAGTGCAGGTCCGGAACTATTGTTTGCGAACTAGTTTACCTGTGAAAAGGTCCAGAACTGTTGTTCGCGTACCCTGTTTGCGAACAACTAGACAAAGTCCAAGTCTGGAACTATTGGTCGCGTACCTTGTTTGCGAACGGCCGGACAAAGACAAAGTCCGGAACTGTTGTTTGCGAACATAGTGGTCAAGTTCTAAAATCGGGAAAGTGTGATTTTCATACTCATGAACTCAGGTTCGTTTGCCAACTTAGTTTGCGAACTAAAGTCCCTGGAACTTTAATGATTAAGGTATGTGAACTAGTTTTACAAATCATGGCATTATGTTCATGAGTTGGTTCTTGTATAAGTACTTTGTACAATTACAAACCAAACGGATTTTGTTTCAAATTGTTCATATATATATTTCTATGAGATGATGAACATTTGAAGAACTCTCTTGAAACACATTTAGATTCATTTGATTATCTATCATGATTGATTGATCATCATATTTGATCTAGAAGTGTTAGATGAATATTGTTAAGTTATAAGTGTTAATATGGCTAACTTCGGTTAACTATTATTGAGCCAACAAGGTATAAAGGTTTGGGGTATGGGTACGGTTCATCCATATATAAATATAGATATATTTCATTTGTGTGTATCAAGATAATATCATCTAACAATGGAAATTGATTGCTTAGTTTCTAAGCAGACTTAGTTTGAATCTTAAATCAGGAGTTCATCTAACGGTGAATATCAATTTCTTTGTTACTAAGATTTCTTAGCTTTGATTGTAAGCAACCCTGATTTGAAAGACTATATAAGGGAGAACTCTGGCAGATGGGAAACCTAATCCCGACATTCTCCTTTAACCTAGGTTTTTCCAAAACCATTATTAGGTTAACGAATTGAAGACTTCATTTGGGATTCGTGAAGCTAGATCCAACTATTTTCTCTGTAGTTGCGTATTCTGATCTTACTTGTTCCATCGCACTAAGTTTTATCTTCCCTAAGACTTACTCGATAATCATCTTCGATAAGTAATATATAGAAAGTAATCACAACAGTTCTTCATCTCAGACTCTTGTGATTCCGCAATAACTTCTTATGTTAATCATTTAGGTTATTGTGATGACTAGTATTTTTAGGCTGCTCTTCGGGAGTACAAGACCAGATTATTAGTTGGTTCTTGTTCACCTTGATCTTTGTATAAAAATACGGAATAAAAAGAATAAAGGATAGACATATCTACGGGAGACAAATTTGTTTATAAGTCTTCGACTTTGGGTCGTAGAAACTCTTAGTTGTGGGTGATATCAGCAAAGGTAATCAAGTGCGCAGAGTCCTGCTGAGACTCAAGAGGCGTAAGGAACGCGACTGTACCTTAATCAGTGTGAGACTTGGTTAGGGCTCAACTACATCTCAGTCCGAAGTTAACTTGTATTAGGCTAGAGTCTGTAGCGGCTTAATACAATGTGGTGCTTAAATCTGGACTAGGTCCCGAGGTTTTTCTGCATTTGCGGTTTCCTCGTTAACAAAAATTTCGGTATCTGTGTTATTTCTCTTCCGCGTTATATTTTTTTATATCACAGGTTGTGCCTAGTTCAATCAGTTGATAAATCCAACCTTAATTGTTGGATAGAACTTGATTGGCACTTGGAAATTGGTCTTTGGTACCGTCCAAGTTATTCTCACATCAATCAAGCTCACGGGTTTCTATCTGTTCGATTTGCTGATTGTATTGAGAAAGAGATAAAGCTCTTTGATATCTTTCTTGATTGAGTCTCACTTTTAAGTTGGTGCTCTTGGAATTATATTGGAGTTTAGTCCATACAGATTGCCGAAAGAAATATTGGGTGTGGTTGTTACACCCCCGCATTTTCAGTATGAATTTCAGAAGGTGGTTCTTGAATTTCACCATTAACATACCCAAAAAGATCAGTAGAGATGAGAATAGACTCAAATTGATCTCGCCAAATAAGATAATTTGTAGAATCGAGTTTGTTTGAAACAAAATTAGAGATGTTAGTGAAAGAAAATATGAAATTTGTGGAATAACTCTCAAAATCAGCAGCAAAAGTATTGAAAGATGTATTCCAAGTAGTAGATGAACAATTAGCCTTGCTTCGAGTAATATGCATCAAAATTTGTTAAAAAAGATATTGAAAATTGAATCAAGAACAGAAGAAGTTCAAGACCCAGAAAAATACTAAAAAATTACTCTAATTAAGGTTTGAAAAGGATATTGAATCAATGTTAAATATCTTGAAGATTGTAGAAATAATGTTAAATAATCGATTGAAGGAAATTATTGAAAAGATATTGAATTATTGTTTGGGGATCGTAACCTAATCAGATACCATGAACTCTCAGAATCAAATGTAAATTCCACCAACACCCATCTTAATTTGTGCCATAATTATCAGTTCTCGACCAAATCCAACCACAACAACTCCAGCGACAACAACTTCTTAATCTCAGTCACAACTACAATCACTACAACCATACGTTCTTTCACCAATGACCCAATGCAACTACATCTCTTCAAATATCCTTCCTCACAACAGCACCAAATTCATTTTCTCGATCTCAAATTTAGAAAATTCCATCACAGAACCATCTTCCGATTCTTAATAAATTCTCGATTCAACATCTTCATCCTCTCAATCTCTTAGAAGCAAATCCTTCATTCTCTTATAGAACAAGCACCCTCCTCTGAATTTGGACTGAAATGATTGAGAAAAATAATTTTCTATCAATTCTAGGATTTTGGTAATAGAAGTTGGAAATGATTGATGGTATCCAGCAAAGTAGATAAGGGGCACTAGGATAACTATAGGCACCCACTAATGGATATGGACCACCTAAACTATTTCCTCCATGGTAGCCCTGATCATATGTGTGTCTTTCTTTAGCAATCCTGTGTGGAATTTTACATGGTTTCTCATCACTTTGGCTTGGCTCCCAATAGCTGTTGGACATGAAATAACGTTTCTGCCCTTTATGCTCAAAATTGATGATTTCTCTTCTTTTCGCTCCAAATGACTCCATTGCACCTAATAAACTCAAAAGCAACCGCAAGATACATAATTTACAAGAAAACTCGCAAATAAAACATAAACAATGGATAAATATCAAGGTGTTTTAGACACCTATCACTAGGGTACTCTCAAACTAAAGGAATTAACTTCAACGAGACATGCGCTCATGTAGCCCGCCTTGAGTCCATTAGACTACTTATAGTTCATGTTTTTTTTTTCAAGATTAAGGTATTTCAGATGGACATAAAATCCGCATTCTTAAACTGAATCGAAGTTTATATCGCTCAACCTAAGGGATTTGGATGGAAAAAAAATCTAGGTTATTGTTTTTAATCTTCATAAAGCATTAAATGATTTGAAACAAGCACTAAGAGCCTGGTATGAAAAACTAACAACTTCCCTTCTTAGGAAGGGATTCTCAAGAGGTGAAATAGATAAAACAATGTTCGCATAATGGAATGGAAGGATGTATTGATTGCTCAAATCTACGTAGATTATATCATCTATGGATCTACTTCCAATAAATTTGCTGAAAAATTCCAATCCTCCTGAGTAAAGAATTTGAGATGAGCAATATTGATAAATTAAAATTCTTTTTGGGATTACAAATTCATCAGCAAAAAAAGAAATTAATCTCTCTCAAGAAATATGCCAGGGATCTTGTAAGAAAATTCATCTTTCAGGTTCTTCATCAAAGTAGATTCCCATTTCTACAACTGCGAAACCACAAAGAGATGAGAAAGACAATAAAATATATATGAAATTATACAAATCAATTATTGGAAGCCTCCTCTACTTAACATCAATACGACCTGATATTGCCTTCAGTGTCGGATATTATGCAATATTTTAAGCTAACACAAGAGAGTCACATCTCATTGCAGCAAAAAAATCATATGTTAAATTCATTCTACGGTCGATTATCGTTTAACATACACATTTAATACTTACATCAATCTTACAACTTACTCTGATGCAGATTAGGCTGGATGTGTGGAAAATATAACAAGTACATTAGGAGGATTAATATATATGGGAAACAATCTTGTATCTTGGCACGATAAAAAACAAAACTCACAAACCTTATCTACATGCGAAACAAAATACATTGCAGTATGTTCGTGTTTTACTCAACTTCTTTATATGAAATAGGTGTTAATTGATTACGGAATTAATGTTGGGGTTATGGACATTTTTTCTGAAATCGAATAACTAAAAATCCATGTTGAGCACTCAATAACGAAGCACACTTACATTAGGCCCATATCATCATGGCCCTAATGGGTAGGGGTGAGCATATTACCTGTAATCCGTGGATTTAACCGGGACCAACCATATTTTTACAGATGGATGTCCGGACCGTTCGCTAATGGGATGGATGAGGATGAGATTTTTGAAATCCAACGGATAACGGATTGGGTCCGGATGCAACCTTGAAAATCCGCTGGACATCCATATCAGTTAGATTAAGCACATTTATATAGTTTCTAGAAAATATATTGATAGTTTTGGAATTTTTAGGGTGTTTGCTTGGAGTGTTGTCAATGACACTTCTATATTTATATACATGTATAAAATGTGTAGGTTCTATAAGAAGTCATCTATATATGATTTATTTTTTCATTATAAATTTTAACTTATACAAATCCATTGGATTATCCGCACCCAATCCGTTCATCTGTGCATCCATTGAATGTTGGATTGGATTATCCGCACCCAATCCGTTCATCTGTGTATCCATTGGATGTTGGATTGGATGCGGATGCCAAATTTAAAGTCCGTAGTAAACTGGATTGGATGCGGATGAGGTAAAAACTGGATTGGATGCGGCCTATGCTCACCCTACTAATAATGGGGCTTTTGCTCCTATAATTAGCAGGGGAGTTTTTTCTATATAAAATAAAATTTATCGAATCACTTTTCTCCCGATTGTGAGGCATAATAACAATGAACAACCTTTCTGATTCTGACTACAACTCTGACGAAGAGTTTGGCCACCCAGTGAACAGCCTTCTTGACTCCAACTCCTCTGATGATGAAGATGCTGATCTTCTGTTTGGTCCAGATGATGGAGAATCTGATGATTATGAACTACTAGAAGATGATGCTCTTCTATTTGGCCCAGATTATGGAGAATCACAAGAATATTTTCTGGATCTAGCAGAAGAAGTGGATGAAGAAGATGACTTCTTTTTATCACCAGATTTTTCATTGGAAGTCGGCGAAGAAGAAGAAGAAGAGACGGAGGATCAGTTGGTAGAATATCTAGAAAGTGAACCAGATGAAGAAGAGATTGAAACCAGAAGAAGATTACTTGAACCTAGAGAAGTTGAATTTACTTCCCCATCAGAAAATAGAATCAAAATTGAACTCGAACCCAGAGATAACAATAGCACTACTAATTTTGTGAGAGGAGAATCTAATTGGAACGATGAGAATGTTGTTTGTTGTTCTATTTGTATGAATCCTTATTCTTCCCAAGGAGATGATGATCATCAAGTCAGGTAATTTTTGTCCCTTTTTTTTATAATTAAACCTAGGCTTTTTGTTAATTAGGGATTGTCTTTTATGATCACCTTAAAATGGTACCGTTTTTGATATTGCAGTTGTCTTCCTTGCGGACATCTCTATGGGTTGTCTTGTATACAGAGATGGATTAAACATTCTAAGCAAAGATATTCCAAGGTTAATATCTTACTTTTACTATTTTGTTGTGGAAAATACTGAATTTTTACTTCAATTGGTCAGAACAAGGGTACTCAACTCATGTTTTTAATGTGTCTATAGTGTCCTATCTGCAACCAAAAATGTGCTTTGAAGGATGTGGTAAAGCTTTATGTTTCATCTCTACCTGTTGTGGATAGAGGAAAACAAGAGGTGAGAGCCTGTTCCATTAACAGATTTTTATTTTAAAGTTTATTACGGTTTTGATTGACGTGTATGCATTTTGTGCAGAATTCTGTATCTTTTCAGCCTCGAGATGATATATTTAAGGTGCACTTTGCAAAGGTAAGATCTGTAATTGCGAGAAACAAGCTGATTATAAGTGTTTTGGATATTAATTTATCTTCTTGTTTACATTTGTACCGCCATTTTCTAAACATTGTCGTGAGTCGTGTTTGACCGGTATATATAAACACTGTAAATTGTTTTGCAATTTTAGTTGACAAAGCACTGTTAGCGCAGTCTCTCCATCACCCTTTATGAAATTGAATTTTCCTTTCAAGCCTTGTCCAAATGCCCCTTGCCAGAGTTTAGCATTTTGAGGTTGCTTTATCAGACAACAAAACTTAAATGCATACCCATCTCGTTGTTAGTAGTAATTTATTTTGCAACATGGTGCACTAAGAAACTATTTATATATATGAAGGATGCTTGCCAGATTGTCTAGTAGTACTTCTGTACGTTTAGTTAGTTTGTTGTACTGTATCTTTGAGGCTTGCATACAGATTAGTCAAAAGTATATTTGATCATTCCTAACTTTTGGTATTTATTTTTTAACAGTATAAGGAAGAATTGGCTGACGTCAAGAGGGAGGTATTGGAAAATACAAAATATTGCGAGAGATTGGAAAGAATTAGCACGCAAGATGAGTACGTCGAAGGGATGCGTAAATCCTATGAAGAACATCTCAATGAGTTTGAAGAGATATGTGAAACCTATGAGAAGCATATCAATGAGGTATTTACTCATCATCGATTAAGTCTGAAATTTAGTTTTATTTTTTCTACATTTTGTCATAACCAAGGTGCTACTTCAATCATTTTGCTTTTTGTGTTGGTCAGTCACCTAATTTTTTCTAACTTCAGTAGCTTGAAATAGGAAAACTAGTCAAATATGAAGATATTTGATAGCTTTATAACCTTCACAAAGATTTCAAACAAGTAAATAGCATACAACCTGTGCCTTACAAACTGACAAATCTCAATTGTTCTTAATAGTCTGTCTCGGTGTGTCCTGTTTCCCTTTTCTTTACATCCATGGAAACACGTCTGACAGATGATGTTCACATCCTACTATTCTATCGCACCTCAAATCTGGACAACACTAGCAGCTGTTCCAAGAGAGACATTAGGATCATGCTAGTAATATCTTGAACCCTGTTGGGGATTATGAATGTTGCAACAACTAGCGGACTCAATTCACTTTTTTGTCGCATTTTCCGGTTTTTCTGGGAGGAGATTAAACAAGGTCATGAGTTCTCTTTTATGGTGGTTACAATTTGGTGATTCACCTCAGTTGTATCCATAGTGACCATGTTCCCGTACTCAATACCTGAAAAAGTAGAAGCTGTAACCACGCGTAAGGCACTTACAGATTTGAAGTTTTGCATTTTGAATAGTCGGGTTGCTTGAACTCAATCAGGCAAACATGGTGTAATCTAAGAATTATCTGTGTTTAATGGGTACATATAGACACTACCCACTTTTACATCTTTTTCTTTAAAAAAAAATGATTTGATTTACCTGAGCTCTCTAAGAATCATTCTTCCACCAATTTTGTGTATAGAGGCGCCATTGATTTGTCCTTTTACTTTAAGCACGTTCATCTATTTTATTCTCAAGTTGTCCCCCAAGGTTGCTGTATCATACAACGTAGCTCATACTCGTCTCATTGCAAAGTAGTAAATTTATTTGCAACATGGTGCAGTCAGAAATAATTAGTATGATGGAGGCTTGTCAGCTTGTCTAGTAATATCTTTATATGTGCTATACATGTCTTCTTCCGGTACTTCGTTTCAGTTGGTTTGGAGTAATGTTTATTTGAGGCTTGTATACAGATTAGTCAAAATTATATGTTGATCCTTGATCATTCCTAAGTTTTGGTTTGAATTTCTGTAACAGTGTAAGGAAGAATTGGCTGATACGAAGAGGGAGGTGATACAAAATACAAAATGTTGCGAGGAGAATAGCAAAAAATTGGAGTTTCTGGAAAGAACTGTCGAGGAGGTGTTAAAGGAAAGACGAGCATCTAGGCGGGTTGATGAGGAGATTAAGAAGGTTCAACAAAGGACCGATAAGACCATAACTGGACTCCAGAGGAAACTCAAGCGGAAAAAAAATGAATTAGATGCAAAAAATAGGGCGGTCGATCAACTGATTAAGGCCACAGAAGCAAAAGACAAAAGGATTGAGCAGCTGATGAAGAGGATAAAGAGGGAATCGGGAAAGAGGAGAAAGAGAAGGGAATTGCAGATTCAGCAAATGTTTAAAGGAGGGAGGCTAATGGACCGTGCTCATAGGCGTTCCATTTCAGAAGCTAAGAAAGCAAAAGGCAGAAAGATGGAGCAGTTGATGAAGGCCATAGAGAGACAGGATTTGCAGATCCAGCCAATGTCTAAACGTAGGAGGCTAAATGGCTAATGGACCCAGCGTGCAGAGCCGTCTTATAGACCAGGCCAGCTAGGCTATGGCCTAGAGCCTCACATTGTTTAGGGCCCAATTGTTATTTGAAATTTTTGTTGAGCAAGAATGCACCCCTTGTCTATTATTGAAACCAGACATACTCAATATTTTTGAGACATACTAGATGATGATGCCATCTATGGTATCTTTATAAGGGGTGTCTAAGCATACCAGAATTACTAGGTTACCCTTTAATTACATTAAATTACTTAAATATCCTTCAATTTAATTAAGAACTTAAACTAAATTAGATTATTGAAATACGCTTAGTTAAATTAAAACTCTAAACTAAAACTAATCAAAACCTAGAATCAGTCAACACGTTTCTTATTCTTCTTGCTTCTTTTTCATTTTCAGCAGCTGAGCCCCCTCCATAAAACCCCCATAATGTATATTAGAAGGTATTTCACAAAAATCCATCTAGATTTTGACCATTATTGCTTAGTTTGATCGATATAATAGGGTTTCTTTGATTATCAAAAGTTGGTTCGGCCCAAAAGTTTGCGACAAAAACAGGCGAACTTAGGCATTTTCTTATTTTTTTTTGCTATGTGGAAGATCGGTTCGGCTGGGATTAGTAATTCAATTTTCAGTCGAACTAGGGTTCAACGAAGTTCGGCACATTCGACTGCTTAATGTTTTCAGCCGAACAGGTAAGCTAGGCGGAGTTTAATGCAATATAGTTCGGCTGATTTAACTTGTATAGGTTTTAAGCCGAACATCATACTGTGTGTCTCAAACTTTTTTAGTTATTGGCCGAACTATGTTTTTTAAGGCCGAACTTAGTATATACTTTAGGCGAAATTTGAATTATTAGCCGAACCTTATATTGAACAACCCGAACTGTTCTTCCCTTGAGAAGTTCGGCTCTTATATTTCAACCGAACCAAGTATTGAACTCCGAAGAAGTCTGGAAAATTTCATTTTTTTTGAGCTAAAAAAGAGAGATTAGACGTCGTATACGAGTATACCTGTGTATTATTAGCATAAGGTTCTTCATTAATGTATTCGTCCTCTGGATTTTTCTTCAAATCCCCAAATCTCAGAAACCCTATTTTCTTCTCACTTCTTCTTCCTCTCTCAAAAACCCACTCTTACTTAAAAATCAGATTTTTTTTCAACTAACTAACAACTTAACTTAGTCAATCATTAACAATCCTGATTAATCATTATTATTAAAACTAATCATAATCATTAACACTAATTGAATGAGGGTAGTTATGCCATTATCAAAAATGGTAGATAAGGGGTGATGATGTTTTTTATTTAGTGACCTTATTTTGGCATTATTCAGCATGCCTCAAAACAGGTCTCTTTTAGATTTTAGAATGGGGCCATAGAAAATTTGCAGCAACTCTACACAAAACCTCTATGCTGAAAATTTGAAGTACGAATCAGACCAGACTCTTAAGAGTCAACCGCGTCTGGTTGAATAATGGGAGACTCCTTTTGTATGAGAACCACTTTACCATCGGTAGACCATTGAAACATTAGAGGAACTGGACCCTAGTTAGCAATTCAGAGTATGGGTAGTAGTTCGGGACGGCATACGTACGGGAATTATACGGATTCGGATAGATCGAATTCGATCAAAAATCCGGTCAACGGTTCGTTGTTCGAACAGTAGTTCGGAACGGCATACGTATGCGCATATTCGTTTTATAAATGTGAGTTCGGCACTTAAAATTCATCTTACATATATGATAAATTGATAAGTATTATGACCTTATTACGAGACTAATGTTATGTGTATATGATTTATAAGATGGAAAAAAATATTTTAGCGTGATTATTTAACAAGAAGTAAACAATTTAATCGTATAAATGTATTATAAAACGAGTTTATAGACTTTTAAACAAAAATCAACACATAAAACACCGGTTAAACAACTATCAATAGAAAATTTTAACCGAATAATTATGTTTAAATATAAAGTATATACAAAATCAAACAAAAACCAATCAACGGAATTCTGGTCGGAGAGTTATCTATGGGAGTTCTAGTTCGGAAATATCATTTGAATTCGGTCAGTTCGCATACGTTCGTGAATCATTCACGGGGTCCATATAATCCGCGAACTAGGTTCGCAGTTCAAATAATACGGAAGTATCATTCGGATTCGGTCAGTTCGTATACGTTCGCGAATCATTCGGGAATGATTCAGAGAATTACTAACTAGGAACTGGACAAGACCCGTATCTCAAAATATTATGACAAACCGGAGAGAAGGTTTCAGCCATCGCACTGTGCTCTAAGAAAAGACAGTTGATCACCTTGAAGGTGCAATTCATCTGCACTTCTAACTTTAACCAAATTCAATGGGCCGGTCAGCCCGGTCTAACCTATTTCAAAGCCCTAATTCGGGCCGTTGCCACAAGGAGAAAGAGTATATAAGCTAGAAAAGAATAGAAACGAAACACTTTTTCCCCCAATTGTGAGACATGAGCCACTATGGCGATCGCTCCTCCTCCACTGAGAGCAAGTCTTATGGTGGAATCCAAACTATTCCAAGTGTGGAAAAACCATGGAATGTCAAGTCTAGTGGCTTCCAAGTTGGGTATTCCATAGAAAATCCAAGCAAGGCTCCACGGTTTTGTGGAATCCATCTGAACGCCAATAAGAATAGCGTTAAACGCAATTAAGAATGGAACTAAAAAACGCAATTAAGAATTGCGTTTTTTTTATCCGTAGATTTAAAATGAGTTGCTGAAATCTAACGGCTGAAAGAAAAAGCTCCATTTTTAATTGCGTTTTTTTAGCTCCATTAAGAATTGCGTTTTTTTATCGGTAGATTTAAAATGAGTTGTTGAAATCTAACGGCTGAAAAAAAAAACTCCATTCTTGATTGTGTTTTTTCAGCTCCATTAAAAATATGGCAAGTGCTGGGCGGCGTGGAAGATGGATGCATTCGAGCGTAAGACTTGCTCTGAGGATGAAGATTTTTTATCTCCAGAAGAAATATCATCGATAAGACAACAAGAAGAAGAAGAGGAATTATTATTGAGAAGACAACTAGAAGAAGAAGAATCAGTGAGAAGACAACTCGAAGAAGAAGTGGAATTATCATTGAGAAGACAACTAGAAGAAGAAGAATCACTGATGAGACAAATACACGAAGAAGAGGAATTAGAGGAATTCTCATTGATGAGACCAATACAAGACGAAAGGGAATTATCATTGATAGGACTTGAAGAAGAACTACAAGAAGAAGCCGATTTATCATTTACAAGAGAAATGGAAGCAGCAATAAGAAGAGATGAAGAAATGATAAGAGAAACAGAAGCAGAAACAGAAAGAAGAAGATTTGAAGAGTCGTCTAGTGAGGGGGAAGAAGAAGAAGAAGTGACGATGGTGTCTGTTGAAAGTGAAGCAGATGAAGAAGAGAGTGAAATCAGAAGAAGATTATTTGAACCTCGAGAAGTTGAATTTACTAATCCATCAAATATGAGAATCAAAGTTGAACTCGAACCCGGAGATAACAATGATAATACTACTAAATTTAGTGACAGCGGAATCTAATGGGAATGATGATAATGTTCTATTTGTATGAATCCTTATTCTTCTCAAGGTGATCATCAAGTCAGGTAATTTCCGTCCCCTTTTTCTTAAATCTAGGGTTTTTGATAATTTGGAATTGTGTTTTGTGATCACATTAAAATGGTAGCACTTTTTATTATGCAGTTGTCTTCCTTGTGGATATCTCTATGGTTTGTCTTGCATACAGAGATGGATTAAGCATTCCAACCAAAGAGATTCCAAGGTTTAGTTTTCTTTTTCCTGATGAAAATGCTGAAGTCTTACTTCAATTGGTTAGAACAAGAGTAAATTGAGGTTTTTCTTTGTGCACTACAGTGTCCAATTTGCAAGCGGAAGTGTGCGCTGAAGGATGTGGTAAAGCTTTATGTTTCATGCCTACCTGTTGTGGAAAGAGGAAAACAAGAGGTGAGAGTGAGAGACCATGTTCTGTATTACGATTTTTTTACTTTTTAGTTTATGCTTTTGATTGCCGTGCTACGTATGTGCAGAATTCTGTATCTTTTCAGCCTCGAGACGATTTGTATAAGGTGCATTTTGCGAAGGTGAGATTTGTACTTGCCATAAACAAGCTGATCAGAAGTTGGTTAGATACTAATTTATCTTCCTATTGACAATTGTATTGCATCTTTATATAGACACTACAATCCTTTGAAAACACTGGTTGACAAAGTAGTCCTCTTGGGTTTTACATCTAGATAAAATTGAAATGATGACCTGACTTATTTGAACTTTCCAAGTCATTCTTCCACCAATATTGTGTAATGGCGCCGTTGTTTTCTCCTTTTACTTATAACATGTCCGTCTATTATGATTTCGAGCCGTGCCAAACACCCCATTCCAGATTGTGTGTCATCCCCAGGTCACTGTATCAGACAACCTCACTCATACCGTCTAAATTCTAAGTAATAAATTTATTCCCAACATGGTGCACCCAGAAACTAGTGTATTCTTCCTGATACTTTTCTTTTAGTTGGTAAGTTCTATTGTTTATCTGAGGTTTGTATTCAGTAATCAAAATCATATTTTTGTCCTTGATCATTTTGGTTTTTGAATTTATTAACAGTATAAGGAAGAACTGGCTGACACTAAAAGGGAGGCGATGAATACGAAATGTTGTGAGAGAATAGAAAGAACTAGCAGCAAGATGAGTATGTTGAAGAAATGCGTAAATCTTATGAACAGCATCTCAAGGAGGCTGAACACCAGCTCAATGAGGTATTCAACTATTTATATATTATCGGTTACGTTTATATTTTGTTTTGTTTTTCCTTCTTCCAACGGAGCTACACTTTGTCATAAATTACGAGGTGCTATTTCAATCTTTTTGCGTTTTGTAGCTAGAACAAAAGTAAAACAAGTTAAACATGAAGAAGTTACATAGCTTTATAATCATCACAAACAATTCAAACAAGTAATTAGCATACTACTTGTATCTTAGAAATCTGATCTATCTCATACTAATAATCTGTCCCAGTGTCTCCCTGCTTCGGTTTCTTTACATCCATGGAAATACATTTGATATTCGGATCCTAGTAAGTACAAGTCAATTGCACCTTTGTCTTTTAAAAAGACATGATCATGCCTTTCCTCAGTAATTGAAGTGTTTAATCAGTATTTAGTATCTAGCTCTCAACAGTCGAATCTGGCCAACACTAATGGATGTGGTAGCCGTTCCTAGAGAGATATGAGGATCATGCTAGTAATTTCCTGAACTACCGGGGATTATGAATGTTGCAACAGCTAGCAGACTCAATTTATTTCTGCCTCATTTTCCCATTGTTTTAATTTTTGTGGGAGGAGATCAACAAGGTCATGTCATATGTTTTCTTTTATGGAACCACAGTTTTATAGTTAGGGTGCTTCACCTCTATTTTATTCATAGTTGTCATGTCCCATCCTCAACACCTGCAAAAGTATATTTAAGCTCTTATCATGCTAAAAGCTTAAAGTCACCTTGAGATTTGAAATTTTATGTTTGGAATTTCCAGGTTGCTAGAACTCAATCAGGCCTGCATTGTACTGAGGTTATCTGAGAACATTATGCCATGTTTTACTTATAGATTTCGGGTTTGACATTTTCCGATGCACTTTTAATATCCACGGTCCAGCAGATTTTGTTAAACCCGAAGACTTTATGGGTTCCACAACCACGAGAACTTCCACACAAAATCCTGTTTGATATGTCTTGAATTAGCAACATGTGTCTGTCGTTGGACAAGCCTGTCGAAGACCTCATACTATGAAAGATGGATTGAGTCACTGGTTCAAAATCTTCTGATGGGTCGCTCTTTGGTGAATTTTTTAGCTACTATAGATTCCAACTACTACGTATAACAATGTAGTACAATAGCCATTAGGTTGCCGAAACTGTTGCAATTTTATTTCACCTGAATCTTGGTATTTTTTAATCTCTGTACAAACTGCATCCAACCATTTTGTAAACTATTTAGATTTATTTTTACTAGATTCTAAAATATTTTCATGTGTATATTATGTCAGACAAGAAAAGATTTACAAATGATTGCGGTGCTGGACCGAAAAATTGCGTCAATGAAAAGAGAATCCGAGGAGCAGGAACGAAAAATCAAGGAGCAGGAACGAAAAGTCATGGAGCAGGAAAAGGAAATACAAGCAACTTCTAAGCGGCTTGAGGTGATTGAACGGAGGACTGTAGAGACTATATCTGGCCTTCGGAGGAAACTCGAGCAGCAAGAAAATGAATTAACAGAGAAAGACGGGAGGATTGAGCTGTTGATGTAGAGGATGAAGAGGGGAATTGCGGAAGAAGAGAAAGGAATTGTGGATTCAGCAAAATGTTGAAAGGGAGGAAGGCTAATTGACCGTGCACATTAACGTACCATATCAGAAGCCAGAAAAGCAAAAAAATAGGAAGATTGAGCAGCTGATGGAAGACTATAGAGAGACAAGATTTCCAGATTCAGCAAATGTTGAGACACAGGAGGCTAATGAATCCTGCACTGTGGCATATACTGAATCGGA
This sequence comes from Papaver somniferum, assembly GCF_003573695.1. NCBI lineage: Eukaryota > Viridiplantae > Streptophyta > Magnoliopsida > Ranunculales > Papaveraceae > Papaver > Papaver somniferum. The sequence goes on from NW_020628818.1 coordinate 15,634,362, forward strand.
GGTAATTTAATTTTAGTAATCGTGTTTCACATTAACTTCGGTTGATGTCTTTCATAGAGATGAGATTTATCTTGGTGACGAAAGTCCGGAATACAGTAGTTCACTCTTACTTTATTTATATGAAAATGAGAAAAAAAAACAGGATTCTAGTGAACAGTTTGCAAAAACTGACAACACAGTCAGTGGCGGAGCTGGAAAATATAGGTAGGGGTGGCTTGAAATCTAATTGGAATGGTGGGGGTGGCTTAAGCCTATGGTTTAGGCTTGATCAGTTTCTTCCAAACTTGAAACTAAGGTGAAAATTCAAAATTTTCTTGACAGCCAGCCCAAAGTCTATGAGTAGTTCCGCCCCTGAACACAGTGCCTAATTTCACATTAATTTGGAGTCCAAGGGATATGCCCTCAGATCTGTTTCTTTTAGAACCTTTTTTGTTTATTTTTTTGTTCCATGGACCTTTTAAGATATCTTCGTTGAGTATATTTTTTGTTCCATGGTTTTATATCGTTGAATATGAAATTTCAATATGTCGTGTGAGATTTTGTGAAGACTCGGTTGGACGACTGGTTACTGGTTACCATACCATGTACCCCCCATAAAAAAGTGCTGTACTTGGACTGGCCTGTCCTGGTTCGGCCCAGATGGCTGGGTCATCGAGGATTCATTGCGCCATATCATAAGGCGCCTACATTGAATTTCAGGAAGAAAGAAAAACATCCGAGCTGTATAATTCATTGTGATCAACAGAAAACCTAGGGTTTCACAGAGAAGACGGAGCTAGAGTTACACAGGAAAATATGGCGATTCCTAAAAACGATGACGAAGGAGGTTCTGAAGCACTAAAAGAATTAAAATCAGTGGATCCTCCATTGTTTCTATCACCATCTCCCATTCCATCTCAAGCCACTCGATTAGCTTCACAATACTTGTACTCTTCTCTTCATCCATTTTGCCCTAAATCTCCTTTTCAAAGATTACTTGTTAAAGGATTTGATGCTGAACAAATATGGCAACAAATTGATACTCAATCGAATCACTTGGTATTGAATCTTAAACGAGAATTAAAGCATTTTGAGAAAAACCCAGTTGAGATTGCTAAGGATTTTGATGGATTGATTAGGAAGATAGAGAAGAAAAGTGGGGCTTTTGATGAGGAAGATGGTGAGAGTGGTGATTCTGATGAGGAAGATGACGAGAGTGGTGATTCAGATGAGGATATGGAAGATGCTGAGGAGATTGGTGGTAGTTTAGATGAGGATGGTGAAGATGACGAGGAGGATGAGGACGAGGAAGGTGGAGGTATTGAAGATAAGTTTTTGAAGATGACAGATATGAAGAAGTATATGAAAGATGATGAAGCCAGGGAGTATGCTGGCGTGGATGAAGACGAGGATGATGATGAGGTAAAAATCAATTGAGAAGTATTTTAGTGTTTTGATTTTTGTAATGTTTATGTTATTTGATATGAAACCTTAAACCCTAAGCCATAACTTAGTAATATGATTAATTGACTATCTCCTTCTGAAATTGGAATAGGTTTGAGGTAGTAAAATTAGTTTGAGTTTTTGTCTAGCTTCAATTCAGAAAATTTGGCTTTAAGTTTCCAGTATGGTGTTTTGTTTGTTTAATATGCATTTTTTTTTTCTCGTTTGTAGATTGGGGAGTTCGGAGTTGAAGACTATGATGAGATGGGAAACGCTAGGTCCTTCTTGTCCCCTAACCTCGTTAACTGATTATTACAATTTTGATTCTTGACCTTACAATTTTTGTTTAATAGAATGCCACTGAATCTTTTCTAGTAAACACAAGTGTTGACCTTGTTTTAATAGTGCACAAATATTAGTAAAATCAGGTTAGTGTTCCAACTGAAGTGGACCTTTATTAGTTGGAATTTCCTCTGAAAATTTCTTAATGACAACACCATAACATAATGGTAATGGTGGTGGACTTGATAACCAAAAGTAGTTCAATTCATCCCTAGTCTTAGTTCTCCCTCCTAAAACAATTCTGTCTATTTCCCTCCAAATTACCCAACACACAACAAAAGACAAAATTCTCCAAACTGGGTTTATATTGATAGAAATGATTAAGGCTTTTCTTTCACCATATACTAGACAGGGCAACTCTTTGTCTCAAATGTTTCCGAAGATAAAGTAATGGAAGTTTTCTTAGTATGTTCGGTTATTGTTAACTGAATATTTATTTTCTTTGGATGGTGAAACATGTTACCATGTCTCACTTGTATCGAATGTTTTGTGAAAGTTCTGAACTATTAGAACTGTTTTCTGTAGATATGAAGATTTCTTTGGTGCCAAAAAGGGAGATAGTATAAAAAGAAAGTCTGATTCTCATGAAGGAGTGGAGGGCTCAGACTCAGAGGATGAGGATGATTTGGACAAAGGCTTTGAAGATGAGGTTTTTATCCTTTCTGATATGCATTGAAAACTTGTACTGAATTGTCATTCTTTCTCTTGTTAGCACGTTGATTCAGATAAAGCTTGGATTTCTTTTCGCTATGTTAGCAGAAGGAAGGAAGTCTTTCTACCTATGAAAAAGAACAAAAGAAGCAGCGTGCTAAAATAGAGGAGATGGAGAAAGCGAATATGGAGACTAAGTCATGGAATATGCTAGGAGAGGTAAGCTATGTCGATTTTATAAGGAAGACCATAATACTCAATTGATTCGCTCTTGCTGATATAATCCAGTATTTATTTCTGATGGCAGGTTACTGCTAAAGAAAGGCGAAAAAACACTGCACTAGAAGTTGATCTAGATTTCGAGCACAATGTAAGACCTGCTCCTGTAATCACAGAGGAGGTCACACAATCCCTTGAAGGTTTGATAAAGAAAAGGGTTCTTGAGGTAAATATATGAATGCCAAATCCGCTTTGCGAATACTGAAACTGAGGAGGGTTATAAAACTTTATGATCGTGAAAATTGGTGATGCTCTTGAAAGCAGTTGAATTTTGTTTAAAGAAAATTTGGATTTTATCATCAGCTATGTGTATGAGTTAGTTCTGTTCTCTCTTTTTTTCTTTCTTTTTAGGGCTGTCAATGGATAACCGAATATTCGATATCCGTCCGAATCGTTAGGATATTATCCGAAATTTCGGATAACGAATATCAGATAAGGATACCTTATCGGATATTCTTACCTTAACGAAACGGATAAGGAAAAGGCATTATCCTATAGGATAATATCCGATTAAAGAATGCATATTATATTTTTTTTGGAGCAATATATTTTAGTTGTTAGCTTCGTAGTATGTGAAGAGTGGTAGAAATAAAAATATTATGAAAGGACAAAAACACAACTAGTTTTATTGGTTGTGAGAAAAGCTGAGAATTTTTCAATATTGATGGAGAAGATTTGAGTTTTGTTTAAATCTAATTTAATAAAATAATTTTATAGTCAAATTTGTGCATTTGATCAAGGTATTTGGTTTTGTTTAGTCGAATTTCCTTAGGGTTCCTTTGATTTTTTTTGTAATTTATGAAATTAGAGAAAGACTAAAAGAGAACTTAAATTGTTTTTATTATAATGAATTACTATCGGATATTACCGGATACTATCGGATAACCGACATTATTATTGAAACGGATAACAAAAATATTTTTGAATATCCGTCGGATATTATCGGTAACGGATATGGTAGAGGCCAATCCGTTTCGATAGCTATCGTTGACAGGTCTATTTCTTTTTTCCTGTCATGGGGAATTTATAAGCATCAATTTGGTGCCTAATTATTCTGAATATCTAGGGGCATTTTGATGATGTGCAAAAGGCACCAAATTTACCGTCTGCGGTCCCAAAAGAGTATCAAGAGATTGATGAAAACAAGAACACGGAGGGGCTTCATAAAAGTTATGAGGTTAGTCTTTCTTCTCCCAAAGCACTTTGTATGGCTGTTTTCGGGTATCTATGCTCTACATTGTTACTAGCATGGTTTTGATGTAATTTTAAACGTACAACAGATTAAGTAAACGTTTGTTTTCCTCCGTGCAGAACGAATATTTGCAGCAGATAGGTCTGGTGCCAGAGTCTTTCTCAGATGAGCGAAAGAAAGAAGTATAAAACATAGCATTTTTCCTTTTAATATCTTGGCGTAAAGTTATAATATGCTTGCTTAAGGTTGATATAAAAAGCTTTTTTACTGCCGCAGGCAACTACTCTTCAGTCTCTCTGTTCAGGTACTTGTGGAGACTAGACTGTTGCCAACAAATTCACAAATCAATAACTTTTGTGCTTCTTTCTATAATTAAGAAGAAGAATCAATGCTTATTGGTCTGGTGAAGATTTATATGTTTTCACAATTCCACATGCATTTGGCTGAGGATTGCGGTAGTCTAGTATTTCATGTCTATGATAAACTTCATTCAGCAATAATATATGGGAATCTGGGTGTAAATAAGGAATCATTATGTTTTTAGTTTTCTCTTCACGTGCCTTTTTTTAGCTGAATTTCCAATATTAATTTGCGTTTGGTTGAATTGTATGTGTTTTTTAACTATGGCCAGGCAAGTCTTCTATTCCAGAAGCTCTGCTATAAGTTGGATGCTCTATCCCATTTCCACTTCACCCCTAAGCCGGTATGGTTGTTTAAGTTTTCGGTTGAGCATAGTAACGATATCAACCATAATTATCTCGATATTTATTTAGTATCTGTTGTAACAGATTATCGAAGACATGTCAATACAAGTTAACGTTCCTGCTTTGGCAATGGAAGAGGTAAGGGCCCACTCACTCGTTCATAAGAAATCAAACTTAGAAAAAATAGATTAGTGGGTGTAAATGCCATGATTTTAAACTAGGTATTGGATAATGAAAGTTTTGTCCTATATCGGCAGATTGCGCCTTTGGTAGTCTCTGATGCGACCATGTTGGCGCCCGAGGAGGTATTTGCTGGCAAAGGAGATATCAAAGAAGAAGCAGAGCTAACACAAGCTGAGCGAAAACGGAGGAGGGCTAGCAAGAAAAGGAAGTTTGCAGGCAAGATTAAAGGTGAATCGGGTTTTCTTCTCACTTTCCAAATTTCACTGTAGACTTCATATGGCTATTTCAAGTATTTAGCTACCTCCACTAATGTTTTTGAAATTGGGTGTAGCTGAGACTGCTAAACGGATGGAAAACAAGAAGGCACAAGACAGTACTAATGGTACAATTCACCTCCAGCTAAATTTCCACAATATATTCAACTACTGACTTATCTTTTGAATCCTGATTATGAAATCCAAACCAACCAATGACAGGTAATGAAGAACCATCAGTTCCTGTGTGAGGCCTTAAATCACAAAGAGATGCCTTTCAGAAGCTTAGACGGCAGATATGGAGAAAAAGCAAGGGGGAAAAGAACAGGACGAGCTCCTAAAGGGGAGATCCAGTTCTAATGAGTTTTGACGAAAGTTTTGTATTCCAAAGTTTTGAATCCTGATTATGAGTTCTATTCCTTTACATAGTTGATAAAAATGCCAAAGAGATGCTATGTAAATTTGTATCAGGCTATATTAATGCTTCAAAATAATATTAATCAGGCTATATTTAGGTGTGACAATTTTTATTTGATCTAAATTTTAGTTCGCTTGCAAGTACTCACTCTCGGAGGACTGCGTTTTCAGCAAAACCTTCCCTTACCTATATTCCGCAAACTCTTTATAGATTTTAAAATGGGGCCATGGAAATTTGCAGTAACTCTACACAGACCTCCATAATGTATACAGACCGGCAATTAGCCTCGCGGGAAAAATGTAGCGATATTTTTCAGTTGCCTCACATTTTTGGTGACTTTGTACGAAATAAACAGGTGCCTATAGGAAAACCTCGTCAATAGCGAAAGTAGTAAACGGAATCGGCATCTCCGTAGTCCGGAACGGTAGAATTTTTTCTTATTTGTAATGCGCCCCGTTAATATTTTTCCCACGCAAATGCGAAGTCATGATTACAAAGTGCAAGGGTAATATCGTCAAATTAAAAATCAATGAATAGAAGGAGCCCTTTCTCTTAAAAGATCCGGACATAGATTCATTTACTTCTTGTCAAGATTTTGAGGGTTTTCAGAAAATTAGGGTTTTAATGGACCCCGATTATCTCGAATTGGAAGGAGTGGTAGTGGAAGGCACTGATAGTGAAGGAGATGAAAGTGAAACTGAAAGTGGAAGTGGAGCAAGTGAAACTGAGGAGGAAGAAGAAGAAGAAGAAGAAGAGGAGGAAGAGGAAGGTGAGGGAGAACCAGAGGTAGTAGTGCCTGCTGTTCCGGCGGAAGTGGTTAATGTTGAAGATTCAGAAGAAAATTGTGGGATAAAAGAGGAAGAAACATGTAAGGCGTCAACGAAGGAGAGTCAAGGTGATTTAGGAAGTGAGATTGATGGTGTATGTTGTGGGATTTGTATGGAGCCTTGGTCATCTGGAGGTGATCATCAAGTTAGGTGTGTATGATTCTTTAATTTTATATATCTTGAGAATTTTTATTGATTTTAGGGTTACGCAATTTTTGGATCACATTTAGATCTAGGTTTTAAGCCTGATAAACCGGAGAATTTTGGTTTTGTAGCTTTTCTTGGGAATTTTACTTTGTAATTTAAACAATGTTGATTTCTTCTTGTTAGAATTTGAAATTTAGGTTAATTTTGTAATTGTGTAAGATTTTGTGTTTGGGAAGTCTGTAATTTGGCTATTTGTGTGGTATAGACTATTGTAAAGAATAAGAAGGTTGTCCGTGTAGAAAAATTAGGATAGTAGTATCTCTGGTTAGTTTAGGAGGGGTTCGAATTCATAGAGTTTCCCAACAGCGTATTATTCCAGATTTAGGATGGTTTAGTGCCAGGGTTCTAATACTGCTAGGTTTTTAATACTTAGAGTTTCCTAAAAGAAGTGTGTATATTCTGTGATAGTTCACTTCTAGGATTTGTTCGTGTTGATAAATTACTACAGTGATATCTCTGGGTAGGATTTGTTCATTGTGCGAGGGTGTGTATCCAGCAGTAGGAAGGGGGAGAAGAAACACCACAATACTTAATATAGAGATTACCAGCAATTATTGTAATAGAATTTTATAGTTTCAATATGGAATCAATGAAGCAGAGTCATTGTGATTTAGGAATTGAGATGGATGGGGATGGCGTATGTTGTGGTATCTGTATGCACCCTTGGTCATCTGAAGGTGATCATCAACTTAGGTATCTATGATTCTGATTCTATATTTCTTGCGAGTTTTTAATAATTCTAGGGTTACACAAATTTTGCACCACTGTCCAGATCTATGATTACTCTAGGTTTAAAGCCTGATAAATTCGAGAATTGTGATTTTGTGGCTTTTCTTGGGGTTTTTACTTTGTAATTTAAACAATGTTGATTTGTTCTTGTTAAAATTTGAAATTTAGCTTGCAAAAGTATAACAAACTTTGTCTATACGAAATCTGAAATTTTTACCTTAAATCTATATGGTATAGGCTGCATAAAGAACACGAAGGTTGTTCTAGTAGTAGATAAATTAGCACAGGAGTATCTCTGGTTAGTTCAGGAGGGTTTATAATTCATAGACTTTACTCACTAGTAATATTCCTGATCTAGGATGGTTTAGTGCTGTGGTTTCTAGAACTTAGATTTTCGTTTTCCTAAAAAGAAGCATGTCTATTCAATGATAGTTCACTTCTAGGATTTGTTATTTGGAGGAGGTAGTAAAACCCTGTATAAGGGTGTGTATAAAGGGGAAGACGGAATGCAACAACAGTTAGATAGAGATTTGCAGCAATTATTGTGATAGGGCTTTTTACAGCATAGTTGACAGTTTCAAATAAAAAGCAGGAGTTTCTGCATTCAACCATAGATATCTTTCCTGTTAGCAAGTCCTCTGGATCATATGTGTATCATCAAGATGGACTGGTTTATGGAGCCTTGGTCATTTGAAGTTGATCATCAAGTTAGGTGTACTACGAATTTTTATTTCCATACTTCGTTGATAACTCCAATTATTTTGGGTTACACATTTTTCCACCATCATTTTAGGTCATAAATGGTTAGTTCTGGGTTTTGAGCTGGATTAATTAAATAAATTTTGATTTTGTAGGTTGTTTCGATATTTTCCCTTCTCAATCTAATCATTGCCAATTTGTTCTTGTTTTAATCACAAATTTTGTCTTTTTGGATTCTGAAATTTTTCTTTGTTCTAGTATTCTTGTAGTCTGTTTATCTTGTTGATCTATATGGTGTTTGAGTTACAGTTGTCTTCCGTGTGGACATGTATATGGTTTAGCTTGCATAAAGAGATGGATTCAACAATGTAGGAGAGGTCCTTTAAAGGTAATTCTTGTTTACTTTTTGTAGATAATAATCAGTTAACTGTTATTCAATTTGCTTTTTGAAGTATTGGCGGTATCATTTTTCATTTTATTGTACGTTTGTAGTGTCCTCAATGTGGTAGCAAGTGCACGGTGAAGAATATAATAAAGCTTTATGTTTCACGATTGGTTGTTACTGATGGAGCGCAAGAACAGGTCAGAACTGGAATTCATATTACCAGATGTTCACAAGATATTATGGTTTTGATTAACATTTCTTTCTTTTTCTGCAGAAACTTCACTGTTAAGGCTGAAAATGATTTTCTTAAGATGCAGGTATGGCAACTGACTGTAGGACAACATAGTCTTCTGAAAATATCTGTGCAGCCTTTACCATGTATATCCGGCTAACAATCTTGTATACGACTACTTTCTTTCATTTAGTGATATTGATATTAGCATTCTGATCAATCCTTGGTTAGCGTCACACTTATCCTTCACATTGTGCATGCAGATAGCTGAATTGAAGAGAAAATAAAGCAAGACAAGGAAGCATGGAACAAAGAGAGAGTGGTAACGAGAAATCGTGGATTTTTTGTGTGTTTCAATAAAATTCAGTGACCCTTCTTGAAGGGTCTCTGCCTTCATTGTATATGTTTGCTTGTGTGATTTTAAGAATGTTTTCTATTTTCCTGACTTTTGGTTTTGTAGAAGCGGCAACGCGTGGAAAATATATCACTAGGAGATGCGGGTATTAGATCAGTGAGGTGCAATTCGGAGCAGCTGTTAAATGGTAATATTCCTTTGTCAGCAAATGAGCAAGGTTTATATTTTATATCCAACGTGTTGGGCGTGTTCCAAGTTGAGATTCTTTTCCCACTGGAGCATGAGACATAACAAAGACACATTATGTATCATAGAATATAAAGTCCTCATTTAGTGGGAGGAAAGAAGAAAATATATGGTGCTAAAGCATGCTTCACTACTCTCTTTAAAACAATTTCTAAACTAGGAATAGTTTGGATTTTTAGGAAATGAGGAGTCAGGAATGGATAGAATGTATCCATTGGTAGTAGTTGGTTATTTAACTTTTGTGATATTTATGTAGGACGCAATCTTGGGTTAATTCCTGCTACCGGACAAGGTTATCCCCCTTGCAGATTTAAATTAATGGTACATCATGGATTATATAGCTTTTTCATTCTAATTTAATTTCCTGATTTGCATAACTAACTTCTATGCATTCTCACTTGAAGGAGAAATTTCATGTGTCACTTAAGTGTCCCTGCTTATAGATTTTTTTGAGAATGCTTAACAACTGAGAAATTTAGCCAATCACTCACTTTACTTCAAATTCCATTTTTTGTTTTGTTTACCAAGTAGAACCTTGACCTCATCACAGCATTTGCCTCATATGTTTATTAGATTGTGACAGCAGTTACTTAAATCACCGATGTTTTATCAATTTCAATGCCGAGGAAAAAGTGAACCCCGTAGTTATACTCTTTTGAGTTCCCATGTTGTTCCTAAACTGATGCTTAAGCATTGTAACAAAAAAAAAACTGGATTGGGCTGAGCTTTCTTTTCCTTGATTGGATACATTAGTTGTTTTTTTTGTCCCTAGTTTTTTCTTTGTTAAATCAGTAAATTAAAACCATTGACATCCTTACTAGCTTTAGTCTAACAGATTTAACTTTGCAGGATGAGTTAGCAGTAGATGGTGGAAAGGTATTCGATATGGATTTCTCTCATGATATCCTACTTCTAGCGCAGAGACAACATGCAATGGATGTAGAGCATGTGCTTACCAAGGTAAATTTTTGGTTGAATGTGAGACCTAATCGTTGCGTTCTGCAGTACTGAAAACTGAAACCACTTTACACGATATTGAATTTGGTGTAGATTAGCTTGTTGCATCCTTACGAAAGTGAGAGGATAAAACTTCCTCCTGGCTCAAAAGTTGTTAAGGACTTGCATATTTCCCCTTCGGGTAAACTTGCACTATGTGCTTCATTGGGGAAGAAAGCATCTATTCTCAGGTTTTACTAAACTCATTAACAATTCTGTATCGTACCGTCTATTCTTAATGCCATAATTGTGCTGATTATTTTGATTGTTTTACAGCATGGAAAGGAACAATTTTGTTATCAACTATGAATTGCCAGTAAGTCTTACACCTTGTTTGTGTTACTATCTCTATGATTCTAAAGTAACTATGAGATTTTTAACTATTTATCCGATCACAACTTATCATTGAGGTGTATATGGAAAAAAAAAGTTCTTTAGCTTGCTTCTTTTCTTAAGCATATGTCATTTCATCAAATTAACCGTCACTTATCAACAGTACAATTATCAGGGTCTTTTAACTATTTTATATATCTATTACAGGCTCCCGCTTGGTCTTGTTCATGGGATCTTGACAGTGAACACCACATGTACACTGGACTGCAGGTCTGTGTATCTACCAATTTCTCAAGCTTCTGCAATGGTGGAATTAGTGTTAACCTTCTTAGTCTTTTCTTTTGTTGATAATTGTCGCAGAATGGAATGTTATTGTTGTTTGATATGCGCCAAACATCGGGACCTGTGGAGTCCATGAACGGTCTCACCTCTCACCCTATTCATACGGTACATTCTTTTACAGACAACTCCCCTCTTCATAATGGTGGCAGATCAGTCCTAACTGCTTCTTCCATTGGCCCTTGTGTGTGGAAAACTGGTATTCCTGGAGAAAGGCCAATCGTGGTTCCTGGATTGGAAAATCAAGGAGTATGTATATCGCTTGCTTACAGTCCCGTTACTGATGATATTGTGGCCTCATTTCGTCCTAGAGTTCACACAGCAAATGACGTGGTTGCTACTCAGCCTTCATTATCACCTTCAGCTCCTGGCCGTGGACAAGGAGTAACTGGTTCTCATGTTCTTATCAAAAGAGTAGGTGGCAACAGTTATCACCACATAGGGTCTACGTTGACCTGTGTAAATAGTGTTCGACTGCCAAAATTGGTTATTTTGAATTTAGAGAATCGCAACCCATTTTTTGCATATGGAGACGAATCAACTTGTGGATTAAGCTTGCGGGAGTTGCCATCCTTGTATACTTCCCAGAGTCTTAAACGAAATCAGAATGCTATTCTTGATGTAAAGCACTCGGGTACTTCAGAGAGAGGATTACTTGGTTGTGTAAGTGAAGACAGGCTGCAACTCTTTTATTTGCCTCGAGTCCCTGACATGTAAAGGTAACTCGCTAACTTCGGTTAAGAATATTCTTAAAAGGTTCTGATTTGGTGGAAGATAATTGCTTCTTGATAATATGGGAGCAGTCCCCTTTAAGTTTATTCGAATATTAACTTGATTAGATTCATAGTTTGTAAATTAATATATGTCAGAGATTTATTGTGCTTAGACGAATAAAAGCTGGATGGAATTTCCTTCCGACCATTTTTGTTCTTTGGCATTTCTATGGCTATGCGGTCATTCGATTTTATACAAGGTGGTCTTTTATGCTGCAATCTTGATGTTTCTATAATATATAATCAGAAAATGAAAACAGTTTGTAAGTTTACTAGCAGTGGTCTTTATTTGAATTAAAGCCTCCTTTTGTAATACGAATTTTCACCGGCCTACCTCGAACCAGAAAAAAAAAAACGAAAAAAGTAAACAAGGGAAAAAAAACAAAAAAGGGATCCGACCTACCGGATTCGAACCAGTGACCTAAGGATTATCTGCTACTACTACAGTCCTCCGCTCTACCAACTGAGCTAAGGTCGGATGTTGGCATTCTCCTCGCCACCAATCTATTAGTTGTGCTTCCTAACTCCGTTGATTAGCATGATATTTAGGACAGTCAATGGATAATCAAATATTGGATATCCGTCCGAATCGTTAGGATATTATCCGAAATTTCGGATAACGGATATCGAATACGGATATCTTATCGGATATTCTTACCTTAATGAAACAGATACGGAAAAGGCATTATCCTATAGGATAATATCCTATATCCGTTAAAGAATGCATATTATATATATTTTAGAGTAATATATTTAGTTGTTAGCTTGGTAGTATGTGAAGAGTGGTAGAAATAAAAATATTATGAAAGGACAAAAACACAACTAGTTTTATTGGTTGTGAGAAAAGCTGAGAATTTTTCAATATTGTTGGAGAAGATTTGAGTTTTATTTAAATCTAATTTAATATAATAATTTTATAGTCAAATTTGTGCATTTGATCAAGGTATTTGGTTTTGTTTAGTCGAATTTTCTTAAGATTCCTTTGATTTTTTTTTGTAATTTACGAAATCAGAGAAAGACTAAAAAAGAACTTAAATTATTTTTGTTATAATCAACTAACAAAGACGCCCGAACGATGTTCGTGCCGTTAAATTCCAAAAACCTGTAAAGACATGTCGCATGGCATGAGAATACGTGTTTATGTTATTAGACACTTCTTTTCTTCGTGTAATTTATTCTCAATTCACCTTTAATAAACAAGAGTATGTTGTTAGTTGTTACTCGGTAGTAAGAATTATGGTCCAAATGTACACAACCTTTTACAACTTGTCTGTAAGAATCGATCCCCAAACTTATGGCAAAAAGCCCTGCGCTTTACCTGCTGAGCTTAGACGGCAAAAACTGAGTTCAGCACGCGTAGTATATATAGCTAGGCAACCAATAATATTCCACAGTGAATATGATGAATAATCTCAAATCCAATAAAGCCACTATAAAATATAAGAATGTATTTCAACACAACAATAAGACTATACTAATATTTAAGTGTACACTCTGGGAAGTAGTACCTTATGCAAATCTGTGACTTACATCTTAAACTGCTTGCAAAAGAAAAAGGAAAAAGAAACAGACTCATGCAAAGTAAATAAGGACAAAAATTATTGTAGTTCTAGCATGTATTCCGCTAGTATTTGATGTACATTGTTCTAAAATCTGTTTGCATGAACAACAAATTAAAACTTATGATTGACGTCTCCACTATTTTGAAGATCCACCGGCAAAGTAGCATTTCCTAAGGCATTAAAGGAAATTGATTCATCCTCCAAACAGAAATAACATCACTATAAGCTTTTTGATACTGTAAACATATATCATTTTAACTTAAATAACTGTTTATTCTAGGTATCTAACCAACTCAATATCCTCCACAAATGCAATCAGTTCAAGTTTATGTAACATTTACTTATTATTGCCTAAGGCAATTATGTTACAGTAGGGTCTTCGCTCAATTTTTCTCAATCTAGCAAAAGAGGCTGAGTGACCAAAAGTGAGTAAAAGACGGACATCAGGATATGATTTAAATGCCAACAAGAGTACTTAATGACTCACCTTCATCGTTTTTTTGTGTGTGCATATATTCTGATTTATACATACTTAATGACCAAATTATGAAATGATTGTTGCAGCTCTAACAATTTGTTCATTCCAAATGAATGTTCGTTTTAAAGTTTTAAACTTCCATAAAACAGCCAAACTTGGTATTCCTTGTACGTATATGGACTGAGAGAAATACGCTTATGAGACACTATAATTAAGTAGCAACAGAAGTCTAATTAAAAGAGAAAGAAATACTTTTCTCTTGGGCATTTTGTCAAACAGTTAAGGTTCAAATTGAAGTAAACCATAGAACATGCATCAATGAAAGAAAAATCAGGTGGATGGATCTTTACATAAATTTACGATCTAACTTACCTAAATTAATGGTTTAGCTTACCTGCTTGAAGTTCTGATGGGAAGTTCGATCTTTAGAAACCCCAAAGTTGTGAATCCAAACCACCTGAATCCTCCCAAATGAAGATAAGTATAGATTTAACTTTGATTGTGATCAGTTCGTTAATACCTAATTTTTCTGTTTTCACGGTTGTATAGCCAGTGAAGAGAACTCGTGACGACTGTAAGAGAGAAGAAGACAACGGAAGTATTCGTTAAACTGGGACGGAATTCTGATAGTTGCGAGTAAGAACAGAGGGACGGCGTCAATCATTCTCCACGTTTTTATTTGATCCAACGAACCAAATCAAAAGAACACACGGAAAGAAGACCTTTTCTCAAGATTAAGAAATTCTGGGACGGAATTCTGAGATATTACCGGATACCATCCGATAACCGACATTATTATCGGAACAGAGAACGAAATATTTTTAAATATTCGTTGGATATCCGGTAATTTTATGTGGTAGAGGTCATATCCGTTTCGATAGCTATGACGGGCCTACATGATATGAAAATGAACACGTACCGGTCATGTAGACGTGTACTAAAAAAAAACCAGCTCCATGTTTTATTTGTCAACACGTTTGTCAAATTTAGAGAATGCCACGGTAACTACTACTTCTACCACAATCCTTTATCAAACCCCAAAAACTTGAAGAAAAAATAATAAATAAAAATCAGCAGTATCAAAACAAAACAAAAAACGAGATCCAGAAAGCTTAACATTGTTCCAACTTACAAGCATCACCCAACTCAACCGCTCTATAAAGCAACACAATGAAAGGCCAAAATTCTTTTTCTATATACAATGAAATAGAGATATGGGCATGTGAGAACTTATCTATATGTAGAGTTTGAATTTGGAACATTCGATGAAGCCAAGCAGTGTTTCTCTAGTTATGTTTGTTTGAAGCAAACTTGTAAGGTTCTACTATTATGACCAAACACATCCAAACTTTTTTTTTACAACGATAGGCATAGAGATAAATGAACATACACATGAATGATCTCATGTCTACCGTCAGACACACAAATTGTCAATTGACTATATACATCGGAAGAAAAAACAAAAGAAAAACTTATTCACATCAAGAACATAATGCTAAAAAGAACAAAATAGAGAGATCTAGTTGATTGTGCACATAATTTAGTGGATATGGGTAGTGAAATTGGTGAAAGATCTTTTCTACTTTAAATGAAATGGAAGTTTGTGGGATGTTGACACCCTTGACATGACTTATTGTCAAGTTTGGAAATATGCCACGAATACTACTACTTCTGCCACAAGCCTCTTAGCAAACCAAACCTCCACGAAGAAGAAAAAATCCATTATGAAAAACAAAAAATATGATCCGGAAATCCTAACAGTATTATCTATATATCTACTATTTCAGTTAGTTGTTACAAGCATCACTCAACTGCTCTATAACGTAACACAATGAAACGCCAACATTCTCTCTATCTCGGCTATCATCTATATGAGTCCATGACTATATATATATATTAAAATTGTGAAAGAGATAGGCATGTGAGAAAGTTATCCATATCTGATTTGATTTGGAACATTCGATGAAGCAAGTAGTGTTCTGGTTATGTTTGTTTGAAGCAAAAATGTATGGTTTATATAAGTTGGATCTTCTATGACCAAACACATGCAAGCAGCATTATCACCCATCCGTGCTATTTTTTTGCAACTTTAGGTATTGAGATGAATCATGAATGATTAATAATTGAGCATGCATGATCGATCTCATGTCTACTATTCTATACTCACAAAAGGCCAGTATCCTATAGCGAGATAGTATAAATAGGGAAAATGACAGAACAATTTATATATAAAAAGGCGAAATAGATCGACATATTCACAGATCTAGTTGATCGTGTAAAGGTTGCGAAATCTACAATACGGAAGAAAAGTACTTTTTTCTTGGAGAAGATAAAATTCATTCACTAGAGAGTGCTGAGCTAGCACTAAAAGAAACAACACACAGCTATTTAAACTGGACAATGCAAAACGAGTAAAGGGGAGTGTAAAACATGGAACAAAAAAACATTTCCCCTACTACATGTTTGAAGCTAGTTACTACTTAAAAACCTTCCAACCGTGCATGAAATCCACAAACTTAAAATGCTTAAAGGATTCATGAACTCTTGCCCAACTGAATAAGGAAACCTTCACTTAAATAATAACCTTCACTTAAATAATAACCCTTTCTACTGTTTCAGTTTCCATGTCTCTTTATTACACATTGGGATACTATTATGAGATTTTAATGATTTTGATGTGCATGTTTAGATTTGAGGAATGATGATGAACTTGTTAAAAACCCATAGTGGAACATTTTAGGATTCTACATAGAGGGTCATTTGTTAAGGTACGATTAGTATCAAAATAAGAATGCAGGGGTCATTATTCATTAGTAGGGATGCCATTTTATTTTATTTTTAAATACCAATTTTTTTCACTAGTCCATCTGCATCTAGCTCCATCACACTGTCCTGCAACATTTCGGAGTACCAGTCCTAATCCCACATTCTCAGTTTCATCTATATCAGATGCATCAAGGTTAAGTTTTGCAAGATCTTCCGCAAGTGCTTTCCAATATTAAATTGACTACTTAACTCCCGCGAACACAGGGAACACTAGGAAAAGCTTTTCCAACTTGAACGGAAGTTTAAAAATTTAAGAAGAAACTGCTTTTATTTTTCTTTTCTCTTCTTGTTCTGAAACATAAAAAGAAAATAGACGTAAAACATAAAAGCTTGACTAAGAAAATCCCTCTTTCAAGACATATTGGCTAAACTTACAATATCTTGATTAAGACATATTGGCTAAGCTTGACTAAGTAACTTGCAATACTTACAATACCCTTAAATCACTATCTTCTTAAAATCAACAACATTGACATGCTCTAATTCTTTTTTGAAAGATCTTGTAATCTAAATAATTTCCATCGACTAACCCCCTGTTGGAAATGATTTGGTTAGCTTATATAAAGACAACTCTCTTTATTGATGTTTAGTTTTGAGAGATTTTCTAAACATCAATAAAGAGAGTTGTCTTTATATAATCTAAGATTCATCTTGCAGTTGTCATTAATTGGTATCAGAGCTTGTTTCTAAGCCATGAAAAACGAAACCACCATTGTGGGTGCAAAACAGTTCACCCCACCATCAATACAAGTTCCAATCCTCAACGCCACAAACTACACAGTATGGGCCATGAGAATGAAGGTACTGATGAAAATCTACAAAGTTTGGGAAACAATTGATCCTAGTACATTGGACCCAGACAAAAACAATGTTGCCATTGGATTACTCTTTCAAGCAATACCAGAATGTCTTGTTCTACAAGTTGGTGAACAGGAAACTTCAAAGAAAATTTGGGATGCAATAAAGGAACGTAATCTCGGAGCTGATCGAGTTAAAGAAGCCCGTCTGCAAACCTTAATGTCTGAATTTGAAAGAGTGAAGATGAAAGACACTGATACTATTGATAGCTTTGCAGGAAAGCTATCAAAGATAGCCTCAAAAGCTGCGTCACTTGGACAATCCATTGATGAAGATAAACTGGTAAAGAAGTTTCTCAATAGTTTACCAAGATCCAAGTATATTCATATCATAACTGCTCTCGAACAAGTCTTAGATTTAAAGAAGACTAGCTATGAAGATATAATTGGAAGATTGAAAGCATATGAAGAGATAATCCTTGATGAAGAAAACAATGGAGAAACTCAAGGAAAACTCTTGTACACAAACTCTTACCAACAAAACTCTGCGACAAGAGGAAGAGGTCGTGGAAGAGGTGGTAGAGTAAACAGAGGCCGAGGAAGGGGAGGAAGGTTTAACTCTAAAGATAGAACAACAAGTCAGAATGATCAAAACCAAGGGAAAGAAAAGAAGGATAGATCAAACATTATTTTTTACAGATGTGATAAACCAGGACACTTCTCCTCTGTATGCCCTGAAAGAATACAAAAGATGGAAGAAGCAAACAAGAGTGAAACAAGGGAAGAAGATACATCTCTTTTCATGCACGAAGTTGTTTCTTAAACGAAGGGAAACTAATACCAAAGAATTACGAATCAAAGGATGGAGAACAAGGAATCTGGTATTTAGATAATGGAGTCAGCAATCACATGACTGGTAAGAGACACTACTTTTCTGAACTCAATGAGAAAATCAAAGGACAAGTGAAGTTTGGGGATGGATCTTCTGTATAAATTGAAGGGAAAGGCTCAATTCTATTTCAGAGCAAGACCGGAGAACAGAAGCTTGTCACAAACATCTACTTCATCCCAAACTTACAAAGCAACATTCTAAGTTTAGGACAAGCTACAGAAGTTGGATGTGATGTTAGAATGCGACAAGATTATCTAACAGTTCATGACCCAAGTGGAAGACTTTTAGTTAGAGTCTCACGCTCACAGAATAGACTCTACAAGATAAGTCTCATGATTGGAAGGCCATTATGTCTGAATATGAGACTGGAAGATCAGACATGGAAGTGGCACGCAAGGTTAGGACACATAAGCTTTAGAAATTTAAAGGAAATGTCTCGGAACAAGATGGTTCGAGGACTACCACAGATAAATGATGAAGCAAAAATCTGTGAATCATGTTTAGTTGGGAAACAAACTCGTCAAGGTTTCCCAAAAGCAACAACATTCAGAGCCTCAAAGCCATTAGAGCTTCTTCATGCTGATTTATGTGGTCCTATTACACCATATATACCAAAACAAAACGGAGTGGTGGAGAGGAGAAACAAGACTCTAATGGAGATGACAAGAAGTTCTTTAAAGTCTATGAAGGTACCTAATTATCTATGGGGAGAAGCTGTACGACACTCCACATACCTAATAAACAAGATACCTACGAAAGCTCTGAAAGACATGACTCCATATGAAAGTTTGCGAAAGAGAAAACCAAACATAGATAATTTAAGAGTGTTTGGTTGCAAAGCATACACAAAAGTTGATTTTGCAACTCTTAAGAAACTGGATGATCGATCTCAGACTCTTGTGAATCTAGGAATTGATCCTGGATCCAAAGCTTACAGATTATTCAATCCAACAACGAAAAGAGTGATAGTGAGTCGAGATGTAGTATTCGATGAAAAAGCAAACTGGAACTGGAAAGAAACTAATGATGGACCAAGTAGGGATCTAGGAATGTTTCACATGAGATGGGGTCAAGTAGTTGATGAAGGCGAAGGACCCATAATCATCAATACCAATGGAAACAATGATGTTAATCAAGAAGAAGAAGAGAATAATGAAAACACTGAGAATAACGAAGAAGTAGAAGAAGAAGAAGAAGAATAGATCGATGAAATAACTCAACCCATTCCACTGCGAAAATCAACAAGACAGATACAAAATCCACAGTACCCGGAGGATTATGTTCTTCAAACTGCAGAAGACTTTGAGATTATGCTACTTTCTGTTAATGATGAACCAAGGAATTTTCAGGAAGCAAAGGTCTCGACTAAATGAACACAAGCATGTAGAGAAGAAATTATTTCAATCAACAGAAACAAGACTTGGTTTCTAGTTGATAAGCCAGGTGGGGTAAAAGTGATTGCAGTCTATGTAGATGATCTATTTTTGACTGGCAACTCCCTTAAGGTGATCAATGAGTTCAAGAGAGAAATGTCATCAAAGTTTGAGATGTCAGACCTCGGAAAACTCACTTATTACCTTGGCATAGAAGTCCATCAAGGAGTAGATGCGATTCAGATTAAACAAGAAGCTTATGCAAGGAGAATTCTGAAAGAAGCAGGACTTGAAACTTGT
This sequence comes from Papaver somniferum, assembly GCF_003573695.1. NCBI lineage: Eukaryota > Viridiplantae > Streptophyta > Magnoliopsida > Ranunculales > Papaveraceae > Papaver > Papaver somniferum. The sequence continues at coordinate 15,654,156 of NW_020628818.1, forward strand.
AATCCAACTAAGATACCAATGGAGTTTGGACTTAAAAGGCACAAGAAGCCAACGAGTTATAGAAGGAATGTTGTATGCCTAAGATACTTATTACACACAAGACCAGATTTGGCTTTCTCTGTGGGAGTAGCAAGCCGTTATATGCAGAGTCCACGCAAGTCTCATGGTGATGTAATAAAGCAGATATTGAGATATCTAAGAGGAACAATCAGCTGTGGGTTGAAGTATGGTCGAGGAGGATAAAAATGAATTGTTGGGTATAGTGACAACAGTCATAATATTGACCAAGATGATGGAAAAGGTACAACTGGTCATATATTTTATCTAGGTGAAGCACCTATTACATGGTGTTCACAGAAGTAAGACACTGTAACCCTCTCATCCTATGAAGCTGAGTTTATGGCCGCAACAGAAGCAGCTAAACAATCAATATGGCTTCAAGAACTGTTGGGTGAAATCAAAGGAAGAGAACCTGAAAAAGTTCTCATCAAGATTGATAATAAGTCTGCAATTGCACTAACTAAAAATCCAGTGTTTCATGGGAAGACGAAACACATTCACAAAAGGTATCATTTCATACGAGAATGTATCGAGAAGGAGATCATCAACGTTGAACACATACCAGGAACTGAGCAGAAAGCAGATATATTGACAAAGGCATTAACTCGGATCAAGTTTGAAGAAATGAGACAACTGATTGGAGTACAAGATATGTCACGGGTAAGGTTGAAGCTTAACGAGGAGAATGTTGGTTAAACTTCAACATAAAAGTCACTAACAAGCTGGTTAGGAAAAGATTAGGAAATTGATGTAATCCTAAGGGAATTAGAAGTCATCCAGTTCTAAGAAAAGGAAAGACATGTAATAAGGTAATAAGACTAGGAAAAGGAATTCATAGTTTTATATATATATGATCACCAAAGTTGTGGTTGATCATATGAGCAAGATTAGAGCTTGTGTTTAATTTTGGAAGATTTTCTAAATATCAATAAAGAGAGTTGTCTTTATATAAGCTAAGCTTCATTTTACAGTTGTCATTAATTTTTTCCTAAGTTCATGCAATATATACAAAATGAGGAAAAAAAATGAAACTTTATTTAGATATATATAAGAAATGGGTACAATTAATACAACCTCATCACTTTGTATGGGCTTCATTTTTTTTTCCTTCAATCACTCCACTCTTAATTGCTCTCTCCATACAATAATAATTATGCACACGACAATAGCTACGAACCAAAATGAAGACAATTTTTACAATAGAAAAAAAATAAAAGTATCAACTCTTAGAGTCTTGGACGATTAACAACTCTTCAATAGGTTGGACCCCATCTCAAGAATTTCCAAGAGCTGGTTTAAGAATATGATTGATATAGAATCATAGGGTATATGATGATTTTCATAGAGAGAGCAAAGGGAAGCAAATATGACTTATTGGAATGTTGAAAGGAATTAAGCCATAAAACACTCAGGTGTAACAGAATGATCTCTTCTTGAATCCTTGCAGTAGTCATAAACCATATGGTTCTTTTGAGCCCATTGGATAGCCATGTTCTGCGGACGACTCAATCCACCGGCCGGATTTGGCGAAGCTGAGACGGCGCCACATGAGTTTGGTGCATTCTCAGGGCAACCACTGAGTTTGAAATTTGTATATCTAGCGTAGAATGGTTGGTAATTGTAATCAGCTTTGTATTTACCACCTTCTGTAGCCCATGATGATGCATCCCATACTGAGCCATATACCCACATTGGTCTCACAGGAAAAGTTGAGTCACTCTTCTTCTTGTACCTCCTTATTGGAATATCATCTACCAAAAATCTAAAAACACAATTCAGAAGTAACAATTAGAATTTTTATTGAAAAAAATATTCTTTTCATCAAGCTCACAGAGAAGTGAATTAGTGACCCTGGAAACTGCTGTTAAGGGGTAACCTCCAGATTTTCTAGACCCAACTTAAAATATACTACTACTGCACTTACATGATTTCTCTAGGAGACCACAGAATAGCATAGTGATGGAAATTTGCAGTTGGATCAAACCACAAATTAAACTTCACTTCTCTGCCTACAATCCTACTCCCATCTCCACTTCCTCTTACATATACATTTGTCTGCAAAGTATACGGCTTTCCTGGCGTCGTTCCAAGAAACTCGATATCAACTTCGTCGTGGTTTCCAGGATGAACTTCGTTGTTCGAAAGCTGAATTATATATATAAATCAACGACTCATTACCCAAATTCATCTCAAAACATATGCAAAGAAGAATGAAAAGAAACAAAAAGTGATTCTTACATAAAGAGATGTAATGACTCCTGCAGTATAACCAGGATGGAGTTTGACTGAAGCACCGAAGTAACCCGATCGGAATGCTCGATTCGACTTGAATCCACTCCCTGATTCATCAAATCAATCAAGAAAAATAAGCTCAAATGAAAGAAAGAAAAGTTACATATACAATTGTTGTTAAACAAGCTTAGTTACAAAAAAACAGAGGGAGTGAAAGTGATACACACCTGAGCTTTTATCAAGCCAAATGGTTAATTGATTTTGTTCAAGTTTTTGATGTTGAGGACCCCATAAATTTCTAAAACCTTGGAAAAAGCCTATAGTCCTAAATTTGTTACTAGGGGAGAATCCAGGTGAAGGTTGTGCATTGGTTAAAGGCACCAAGAATATCGTTGTGATGATAAAGAAACAAAGTATAAAGAGCACAATTGTATTAATGAAAGAAGAAGAAGAAGACATTGTTGATTGTGTAGATGCTGCTCAAGTCTTAAGAGCTATAGGTAGTAGCTATAGGATAGCTGGGGTTTATGAGGAAGGTATGGCAGTACCACAGTTGATAACTTGATATAAATAGGAAGAGATTAATTGGCCCACCATACAATGGGAAGAGATGATAAGGAGGTTGATGATGCATGGGGTTGGGGGTTAGATGTAGACACAAAATACCTTACAGTTTAGTGATGATGATAATAAATACTTTTTGGTGGTGGTGATAGGACTTTTTTTTTTTTTTGGCATAAGAAGATATTGTGAAATATATATAGGAATTGTATTCAAGCAATCTATGCTCTTTCTTCTCTAAATATTTTGGTCATGAGAATTGAATCCAAACTGCATTATCTCCACACCCTACTTGGTGATGGTGAATCTATCTTGTCAAACTGACTAATTTTAGAGATGGGAAAGGCTGTGTTTGTGTTCATATGAGGGCTACAGGCTACTACTGTTTTAGTATTGTATAGGAAATTGGACTTCCTACCAGTTGATTGGTAATTACAAACTAGCATGACTAAGAAAATATTATATTCTCGCTGGAATTTGCCAAATCCATGCAGAACAATTCAATCCACCGAATTAGTTATTTTCCATGAAATCATAAGTTAATTAACACATACGAGCTCAGGCAGTGTTTTGCATGCATGGCAGTACCGACGAGCTTATTTTTATTGCGGCTATCTGTGTAGGTCTCCGCATACAACAGTTTGTAAGAAACTTAAAAACCCTTATTATATTTTTGTCATCAAGCAAATGAGTGGGTCATGAATGAGCAATCAAACTTTGTAATTGGTACAAGTACTTTAGTACGTATAGTAAGTGGAACCATAGACAGAAAGGACGGTGCCGTCTATTTACCATACCAAGTTGGCGCAACAATTCACTCACGGGAAATTTTGAATGTGCGTAGGAAATGGACTAGACAACTAGTCAAATGTATACCAAATCATCGACAATTAATTTTAGATGATCATGTTTTGATATGCTTATGATTTGGGTATTTATGAGTCATGGTTCTTGGACCAGTCTAAATTGGTTGTTCACATCTACATGAAGTAAATGCTCGTGCCGATTTCCAAGTTGTTTTGTACGTGATGGCAAGGAAAGGAGATTTCAATGTCTAAAACAATGATCCGTTATGGCAAAGAATCCCAATCATAGTAGCATTATGTTCTTTTGCATTTTATTGAATAAAAACCAGGTTTTAAAGTTTTGTACATTGCAAGTTATTTTTTGTTAGTTTTTTTTTTTCCTATGAAATGCATCTTCTTCTTTTTCTATTCCTAAATTAAGCTGAATGTTATTGGTAGGTGCCATTGCAGTGCCGACACATGTGTATGCTTTGATTATGCAGGTATATATGCGCCCTCTTTTGGAGAATGAAGAAAATGAATGAAGTACTAATGCACCTTGCAAAAGTCAAATACAAAGGCGTGGATCCATTAAAACTACAAATGTGCCTTTGCAGATGAAGTTCAAATATGTCTTTAGCAGTACAGTATAAAATCTTCTGTTTCCCAAAAAGGATCTTTATGACAAGGCATAGGATGATGATGATGTGCCAACTGCAACCCTATATTACTAGCGTAAAAACACACCATCTACATTCGAAATGTCTTTGATGCAATATATTTATCAATATAGAAAGTAAAGTTGGTTAACTCTTCTTAAAATCTATCATTAGGTTCTTAATTATAATCATTAGGGTCCTAATCCAGTGATGTTTTTATTAATTAAGTAATCCCATTGGATTATCTTTCACAAGAAAAAAAAAACAAAGTAATGCCATTGGATCCTTCAATTGTTGCACGAGGACTTAGCAAAGCCTTTAAGATCCTAAGGACTGTCGGTAAGTGCAATGAGAGATACTTGTGTTGACAATACAAGAGAAAAATTACAAGGAATGTTTTTCATATACAAGTAACTTATTTTATTGCTAAACAACAATGCTCAAGCTTGTCTCCACTTCTCTAATGTGAGATTAAGAAAAAATATAAAATATTGCAGAGTGGATAATTATGTGTGATGATTGGTAAAGTAAGATCTTCCTTAACAGGACTCGAGATATATAAAAGTCGAAAGCCCGAATTTCTGTAACTTATTGACGCGATTATAGATATACTATTGGAAAATAGTTATATAGCAGCCCTTATTAATCCTACTCTTGCTCAATAAACATGTAAGAAGTGCAGGTTAAGAGTCTTGAGACCGAGACATATCCGTGATTGCCTATTTTGGTTGAGACTAATTTCCCCTAACAAGGGAGGATTATAATTATGGTCGCCATCAGCAGCGTACGTATTGAAATCCGTCGCTACAAGCATGTCTACTGATGAAGAGACATGTACGAGTACGACCATGTCTTTTGTCCTTTACTTTAATTGCATTTTTTGGTGGAGATGATCTTGCTTGTTTACTTAATTGGTTTTGACCTTGATATGTATGTATTAGCGACTACTATTAAGAGATAATCTTGTATACTTAGTGATTCTACTAGATATGTATGTATTAATGATCAACTACTGTTGAGCTCAAAGTGGTTAGTAGTCATGGCTTCATAAGTGTGATGATCGTCTCTTGTCTGTAGACTGTAGATATAGATTACCAACATGAATTAAAATAAGACTAAATTATGTACAGACTTCTAAGTCTAAATAAACCTATAATTTTTTCTGACAAATAATTCAAGTGTCACAGCGTATTTCCATGATGTTAATGGATCTTTAGTATATTGTCGGAGAACAGTTAAGGATCCGATCGAACTGGGTTACGTTGCGCCCATTCTTAGTATACTCTTGCACTGGTTTTCATGGAATGCCAAATAGTTACTAAACTGCTACAGGGAATTATAAACTCGACGAGGATTATCAAACTCCATATTGATTCGTTAGTTAGGAGATTGATAGGTGATTCTGGTTCGGATTATATTTAGCCGTACATTGGCTCAATAAACATGTATGAAGAAGTGTTGGTTGAGATGAGACCTGACCAAGACTAATCCGTGATAAACTCTTTTGGTTGAGACCAATTGCCAGTGATAAGGGAGGATCAAAATTATAGTCGGCATCAGTAGTGTACGTATAAAAATCCGTCAGTACAAGCATGTCTGTTTATGAGAGACATGCAACAAATAGCATATATGACCATGTCTTTTGTCCTCTTCTTTGATTGCATCTTTGGGTGGAGGAGATAATCTTGTTTACTTCATTTTGATATGCATGTATTAATGACTACTATTAAGATACTACGAGTATTATCTTGTTTACTTTAATCTTTAATATGTACGTAGCAATGACTAGCTATTGTTAAGCTCAAAGTGATTAGCAGTCTCATGAGTTTATAAGTGTGATCGTCTCTTGTGTTGTGTGCAAGTATAGATTACAAAAACTATATATTATGTACAAAGTCAATACCAAGACTATGTTAACCTACAATTATTATTATTTTGACAAAAGGGGGTTGTTTTACTGTTAGTCTATAATTATAGTGTCACAGCATATTTCCATGATGTTAATGAATGGATCTATAATATATGATTAATATTAATTATAAGATCTTTTAGTGCTAGCATTAGTGTCATAGCATATTTTTCATGATGTTAATAGGTCTTTAATAAGATGGAGTATTAATCCCACTCAATATCAAGGTCTATTTCTCTATGACTCTATGAGTAGAGCTGTTATACTTGTATCCTTTTATCTTCGACTTGGACTACAAAAGAAAAATTACATACAACCTGAAGTTGATTTTCAAATGTAACATACTTGCACATTTCTTGAGTTGCAAGGCTGCAGTGAGGGTACCAAATTCCACAAGACTACCTGTTTTCATTATCAACCACACTTCGATCATATGGAAGTTGGTAACCCCGTGAAATTTAGTAACCTCCTACATGCTATAGCCGTCTTGCTATTAATTTAAACCATGTTGCTCAGTATCATCGGTCACAGTCTAACATGCCAAATTTGCTTATTCACTAGTACACTAAACTAATTAGCTAAACAGAAAAGGATCATGAGAGTCCCATTTTACTTGACGCCCTTGTTAGGTGGATGCTAAATATGGCTTTGTCAGCTCGCTGCTTCAGTGATAAAAGAAAAGCCGTAGATGTTATCATTACTGAAATTAAAGTCAGTTCCTATCATTGGGTTTCGGCCAATTCAATTTCTGTCAACTATGTTCTCCAGGATGTTATTGTTAACTGGAGAACGTTATTATTTAAACCTCCTTAGATTGAGCGGATTTTTGGGTTTCCTTTGTTTCTCCTTTTCCTCCTCTCCCTCTATTTAGTGGCATGTTTTGATGTTGCTTTTGTAATTAGCCTTTTTCTTAATATATTTCCTACTTACCGAACAAAAAATAAATAAATATGGCTTTGTCTCTTTATATAAACTATCTTCATTGTTGTTTTCTGATCAACCGAAGGCTTCTAGTAATTTATAAGAAAAAGGCATATATGTGGACGACTACTGTCCTATCTTCTATCCAAAAACATGTCCACACTAGATTTTAAGGGCTAGAACAAATTTGATAAAGTACTACTTATCATCATTGTCTACAGATTATGGTTGATATTTGTCTCTTGGAAGGCAATAGTTTTCTGATGAAGTTATAGTGTGGGACACTGTAGTATGTCACTCATAGAGATATATGGATCAATCTATTTCCATTAGATTTTGCTTGTATTATTGGATTTTCTTCGACAAAATATAAGACATGATTGGCGACGAGCAAAAGATGAGACATGATTGGCGATGAATGATCGAAAGGATTCTCCGATCGGAGAAGATATTCCTACCACAATGTTGCCACTTTTGTGTGCATCTCATTGAGCAGAAAAGAAACTAAAATAATAATCGAAGAGAAATATAGATAAATCATCACATTTAACTGACAAATGTTTGACGGATCAAAAAAAAAACTGACAAATGTAGTAGTGTGTGAAACAAAATTTGGAGTCATATATACGTAGCCATTGACGTTGAAAAGTTTTAAATTGATCGAGAACGAAATGTAATTTGCAACCCTCTGATCGCGGATGCATTATCATGAAAGGGAGATTCACTATACCCTTCAACATCATGTTGTCAAAAAAGAGACTAACCAAAAATAGACGTTTGTAATTCTGTAAATCGCTCTACACCCAAGGCGAGAAAAATTTAATTTTCGCTAGTGATGTGATTTTAAGTGGGTGTGAACGTCAGGCTACACAGTCACCGATCCCTGGCAATCAGAGCCAGCGGTATGATGAAGGGGTGGTGGTCTGCTTCCCTTTTCTTTTGGGTTCAGCTTTCCGTTTCTAATAAATTCTTTTCTTTATCGAGCAAAAAAAAAGAAAATGATGAAGGGGTGGTGTGAATACATGCATGGCTTGGCATGTCTCCAGCTGCCCAAATTAATGAGGTCTCAATCCCGGTGTTCTTTCTTAAGCCTAAACCCTTCCTCATACCTAAAGATCCTAGTTCCCCCACTGGTCAGATGTGATATCATATCATTGCGCCATCTCCCATGGTATTCAAGAATCACTTTGCCGACGGTTGAAGTTCGTTTTAAATTAACTTTTTGCAGGTGAAATTCCCAAACTAAAATAATGCATAAAGTCAATGCGCACACTTTTTTTCTTTTTTTTTTTTTTATAATTTTTTTCATTTTTATACTTTTAGTTTCCAAGGCCAAAACCATGAATTATGTCTTGCCGACACACTGAGTTTTTTTAGAACAAATAATGGGCGGGTTGTGCTTCTAGTTAATTAGCCAAGAATGTTGAATTATTTTTTAGTTCAACTTTCGAGTTAAATTTTCATGCATCATAAAGTATCAAAAGAAAAAGGAAAAAAATCTCATGCATTAAGAACACTGTACGGAGCTAGACAATTTCCTAAACAAGCTTAAATAATTGGCTAAAAAGTCCAAAATTTTGTTTGATACGCGGAGATAATGTGTCAATCTCATAAATCAAATCATCAACTTAAAATATGCATTAATTGATAAAAACATTAACATTTGCGTCATATTATTCCAGTTGAGTACTGAGCAACCACCGCTATGGTTGTCTGTCGTATTAACACTTTTTTTGTCATATGCGAACCGAGCAACTTGCCGTGTTTCACATTAAGTTCTGTCATGTATGAACCGAGCAACTAACCGAAATACAGTACTTCATTTATGGAAAATGGTCATAACACTTGGTATATGATAATGAGTAACACGAATATTATATGAATGGGAAGGCCAATTGGGTTGTCCTAGCTCAAAGACCAATTCATAAATTTTGTAGTTGTTGTTGCAGAAATAATAGACTGAGGAACGTATCAAAACATATGGCGAAAATGGGGCAAGCTAAGTTGGTTGATGGTTTGAAAGATGTCATTTTGTGTTTGAAATCATCATTTGACTATGATCACAAAATCATCATTTGAAATCATCTTACATATGCGCGTAGAAGAGTGGATGGGGTCATTTACACCGATCATAAAGAAGGTGCGGATATGGAGCATTTTATTTTGAGTCTCGAGTCTTTAGCGGAGATTTGAGAAATTATGTTGGGCTATCTCTTAGCGCAAGCCAAAGTAGTCGAAGGTCTGATTATTTTGTTTTTAAAATTTTTCATAAACACAAGGGAACTGCCAGAACATTACATAATACAATAGCCGATTATGAAAATCGGGAGCAGTTCCATGAATTTTTAAGATCATTACACAATCATCATATTCATAGTATCTCCGCCAATTCTAGACATCCTAAGTTGGCGGACTTAAAAACTTTTTCAGAAATTTCAAAGGACCAAATTGTATCACATGGTCTAATTAGTTTTGAATCATAACTAATTTGTTTGACTGCATAAAGCAGTGGTTGGATCAAATCCAACCCCGAGATTTCAAGAACATGTTAGCTAGGCTTACGCGAACTAAGGTTTTTACAGTAAAAGTGTTTTACCACTAATTCAAACTAACCTGAGCGGTAACAGTGTCTTGAGAAACGGGAGCAGTGTCTTGAGTAACATAAACATTATCCGAGTCTTCTATAGCAGGAGCTAAAGTAACAGAGATTTCTTGAATCGGTCTTTTGAAATCTGGATCGGGATGAATCATCCCGACTCGGTGTTGGAGACTTTCTAACAATTAATATAATCGAGAACTTGTTTATGATATTGATTTTCCTGTTTTTTCCTTTGTTTTCTTAGTTGTTGATGTTCTTGTTGCTTGCTCAATATCTTCAGTAGCCGATAAAGTAGATACTCGTAAGAGATCAAATTCTGGAAAGTAAAATGCTCGCAGGAGAAATCGTCGGAGCATCAGAACCTGTTGGAAAAGATCAACTCCAAGCTTAGAGCAAATGTCGAAATAACAACGACCCGAATATAAGAACACCATCACTAAGACTAACACATCCCCCACAATAGAAAGTACATAGACAGACCAGTAAGTCTTAAAACTAACCTTAATAAACAAATAAAAAACAGATCTATAAACTATTAGATTGCTAGAACAACCCAGAGCATCAAGATCACATAAAACTAACACAAGCCAAAATAAATCCCAACCACCACCATGCACAGTGAAAAAAGGGTGGGGATGAAGCCGAATCTAGATCCGTTGGATTTGCTTCGTCTTCTTCATGGGGTAGAAACAAAATATGATTGTATGGATTGTTTTCTTCCATACAAAACATCAAAGCCCATACCTGCACATTCATCCACAGATCGATGAAGAAAAATCACAAACAATAACAGTTCCGATGATGTAACCAAACCATAACTAAAACTTAAGTTTTTAACAGCAGACAATAGACCAGGACAAAAGAGACCGAGTTATGATGCTTGAACTGCTCAGATCAACTCTGGTAGAGACGATATGAGCAGAAAAATATTCAGTTAGAGGAGGTCTTCGTTGGAGAGAGAAAAAATAGGATATCAATTAATTTTTTGCTTTGATTTTTCTTTTTTGGAGAGAAAAAAATAAATACCAACTAAATTTTTCTTTGATTTTTTTTTTTGCTAAGAAAAACATTTCACTGAACTAGAAGCAAAACAGTTAATGAGGGAGAAAAGTTGGGATAAAACTCAATCTCACCCAACATTATCATTATGTTACAGTGCTTGGCAGAAAAATCAATCATATATATTTAAAAACTCAACACTAAAATAACTAACGGAATCGAAAATCAACTTACAGTCTTCAAAAATTGAACCGCTATACCAAAATAGCTGGTTATTATTGTAATTTAAAAATCCTATACTACTAGTTGTGAATCGCTGATGAAGCAGACCTTTTGTTTGTTTTTCTCTTTCGCCCATAACCATACTTCTAACATAGCAATGCATTCTGCCTCTTCAACATTTCTAGCTAACCTTAGGATGTATTTATAACCGATTTTATTCCTTGCAATATCATTCATTACCAGACTAGTCGCGGAAAAATTAGTATTACTGTTGTAGAATTATTTACCATACACCATTATACAGTCTTCGTGATGAGTAGAAGTGATCAAATTTAAATCATTTCCAACAGTAGAATTCTCACAAATGGATAAGATCAACACCTAACTAACAACATGTTTGTTTTCTCCTCTATATAGAGGCAAACCACTATTAACCTCTATGTAGAGGTGGGTCCCACATTTTAGGATGTTTGTTTTTTCCTCTACCTCTACCAATATAGAGGCTAAACCTCTATTAGATAGAGGAAATCAGATAGCACCTCTCTACTGCTATCTTTCAGCCAAACCTCTATTTCCTTGTGAAATGTCCATATGACCCTCCAACAAAATTTATTTTGACAAATTTTATCCACTATCAAAACAAAACCTAAATTCGTTTCTCAGGTTCTCATTTTTCTTTTTTCTCTCCGCTTCGTTTTTTCTCTCTGAAATTAAGGTAAGGTTGCTTTTGGATTCACTCATGGAGAGATTTTAAGATTAACGTTAATCGAGTTTAAGATTTCGATCTGTGTAAGTCATTATCAGTTTTTCGATTTTAGGTTTCCATCTCTGTTAAATCAGATTTTAGGGTTTTATCTAATATCTTTGATTAACTGATCTTGAATCTCAGCTTAGAAGATATATGTTTCTATATTTTGTCTGTTAGATTTTAGGGTTAATGTATTTCATCATCTCTTTTCTTTTCAGTGAAGAACATCATCGGAAAAAAAAGATTCATCAACCAATTCCAACAATTAGGGTAAGTTTCATCTCTTCTGATTCTATCTACCATCTCTCTCGATTCCCCTTTACGAGACCTAACCCTAATCATCAAAAGAGGTAGCAATTATTCGATTTCGTTTTCGGCTGATTTTCATTATGTTTTGTTCTGATTTCTTTGGTTTCAATATGGTTTTGTGGATTCAATTGAATCAATGATATATATATGGATCCAATATTGTTTTTGGTCTAATATGAATATGACCATGATGTTGTATTGCAGATTTAGATCTTATTTTGTATTGTGTTGATTCTCTGATTGTTTATCTCCTTAGGTTTGATGTTTTGTTAATATTATTCACCAAAATGAACTGATGATAATTTATATTCAATTATAATTAGGTTATTGATGATGATTTATAATTTGCAAATAATGGTTATGAGCAGCTCATATTGTTATGCATAATATTGTCCCACAGTTTTTTTTACAGTAAAGCTATGTCTGTGCTATTATAAAACTGAATTTCTTCAGTTCAGTAAAGTTCTCTTACTTAATCTGTGATCACTCTTTCTTATGCTTTAGTGCAGAAATTTTCATGTGTCATTAGTGCATTTTCATATTTCTCTTATTGTCTGCTGGATCTTGCTAAGAAATCTATGTATGTATATCTCTAATGTATTGCTTGATGAGTTGCCTTGCAAACATATTATCTTGAATGACCTACTACATTTCTATATAATGAAGATATGGATAAAGCTGAAGGTTCTAAAAGGAGAGGGGGTGCACATATATTCACAAGTATCGATGGCCTTTCTAAGAGATTTATCGACTTGAGTATCGAAGAGGTTGGGAAGGAAGGGTATTCTGGAGCGTCCCTTAAACAGGTCTCTTGGAAACGAATTATAGAAGCTTTGAACACTGAGTTTAAGGGAACTTTACCATATGATTTAGATCAAAAAGCTTTAAAAAACCACTGGGACTCTCTTAAAAAGAAATATGCAGTTTGGAGGACCATTGCTGGACTAAGTGGTCATGGATACCAATGCCTTTGTGCACTTGTGTGACCATTTTCGAGAGATGGGGTATCTTCACGACAACAAGCATCTCGATGTTGAAGAAAAAATGATGATTTTCTTACATATTATAAGTCAATCAATGGGAAACAGACTTGTCCGTCATCGATTCCAGCACTCAGCAGAAACAATCAGTAAGTACTTCCATGAAGTATTGTTAGGGGTTCTTGAATTTTCCAAGGAAATTTTGGTGGCGCCATCATGGGAAACACCTGTACCTGTAGAACAGATTCGAAACTACAGTAAACTTAGGAAAGGTCCGTTTAAAGGTGTTGTTGGCGCATTAGATGGTACTTTAATTCATGCAGTAGTAGGCGGGGATGAGTGTTATCAAAATGTGTTGGCAATATGTGATTTCGACATGAAATTTATTTATGTAGTTAGCGGATGGGAAGGTGTTGCACATGATTCAAGGATACTGAGTGAATCTGTCCGTAATCCAGCCTTCAATTTTCCAATGCCACCGCCAGGTAATTCCTATGAACTTTATGTCATTCATTTGTAGCATAGAAAAAATCTGTCCGTATATTCATTAAAATTAGTTTACTGTAGTTTCATTTTCCTCAACTATCAGCAACTACCAATCAGGTTAGTCACAATCAACACTTCCCTTTCTCTGTTTGTAAAGATTTAGATTCTAGACTCCAGAGTTATATTGATCCCTATGAATCAAACTGACTGAGATGGGTTTGCTAATTAATTATCATGCGACACTCAAAATTTTTTGACAGTTCAGATTGTTTCATAGGGATATATTGATCCCTATATCATCAGTAGTAGTCTTAATAGTTAAGATTGTTTCCACATTAGACAGTTGACAGTTCAGTTTTACAGACATTTTGATTTTTTGTTATTGATTAAATTTACATGGGTTAGAAGAAATGCAAACACCATTTAACATTTACCCATTGATATGCGAGGTTTTGTAAGTCTTTGTAAGGGTTGAGAATAACATAAGAGTCAGACTCCCAGGGCTGATGTTGCTTGATGTGTGTATTTGTAGCTAAATTAGTTTCCTCGAGGCCCTCGACCATGATTCAGTTAATTTCAAATTCCCTTGTATTCACCTAGCTAAATGACTGTTTAGTTGATGATTATATATGGATTTGAGATCCTAGACACTTATAAGTTAGTTATTTAGGTGAATCAAAAGTCTGGTTTTGCAGTTAACTACTTTTAATATTCATTTGAAAATTGTCAGCAGATAACAAAATAAACAATTGTCCATCTGTTGTTTAATTGTCAACTTTAAAAAATTGCATCTTTAGTTGCTTATTGTTTCACGTCCATAAACTGATGATGTTGTATATCTTGTTATCTGCTGTTATTTTGCAGACAAATATTACTTGTGTGATGCAGCATATACGCATACAAAGGGTTTTATGACTCCTTACAGGAATACAAGATATTGGTTACGATATTTTCGACGTGGTGGTCGCCCTCGAACGAAGAAGGAAAAATTCAATCAAGCACACTCTCAACTTAGGAATGTGATTGAAAGAGCTTTCGGTTTTTTAAAGGCAAGATTTCCCATTTTGGACAAAATGCGCAGGTTTAGTTTTACCACCCAAAAGTATTTAGTTGTTGCAACCATGGCTATACATAATTTCCTTAGATGCATTAGGTTGAATGACGAATTATTTCGGCGGTTTGAAGATGTCGGGTTGGAAGTGAACAATAACGTTGAGATGCATAGTGAAAGTGCAACATCATCTACACAACATGTTTTTAGACCACAAGATCAGACTTTTATGCATGAATTACGTGATCAGGTTGCAAATGAATTAGATATACTTGTTAGGGTATAAAATGTTATTGTGGTTGTGTACAAAATTATGGATTAGAGGTGACCTTTACTGGTACTGCTGAGTGAGGTTGATAATGATTGTAGTTTTGAAAATTTGAAAATGTTGATTTGGAATGAATTTTGGAAATTTTGAATTTGTATAAGGGTAAAATGTGAAATGTATAAATTTAAATTTAAATATAGAGCTTTTATATAGTGATTAAACAAACAAAAATTTCAAAATCTCTAGGTAGTGGTATTTATATAGAGATAGAGGTAAACCTCTATGTGAAACCTTCTATCAATATAGAGGAGAAAACAAACATGCTGTAAGTATCTATTTTATTCACTAACTTAAGAGCTAGTCTTGATGTACTGTGATGATTTAAATGTTTTCCTTGAAAAATAAAAAAATATATTTCTCTCTATATATTCCAGATAATAGAAAAGACAACTATAGCCTTTATCCTTAAGAGAATTGTTAATTAACCAATTTACCACCCAATTTTGCAAGCTTATGGTTTTGTTATAATTAACTGTAGCTTCATTCGTGAGAGAATTCTTAATTAACCAATTTACCATACAATCTTGCAAGTTTATGGTTTTGTTATACTCTTGATAAGTAAGGTTATGATAAGGAGTTAAGCACCACACTATATGTGTAAAAGGACAATGAAGAACTACGTGTTCTAGAGATTCGGGGAAAACTGAGCCACACGTACTGCAATGGATATCTTGACTGGCAGAAAACCTACATATAATAGTCTTAGCTGGAATCATATTTTCATAACACTTCCATATAAAAATATGGACTTTAGGGAGCATAGGTAATTTCCATAGGTCTTTGTAGATGTGATTTACGTTTTGCGGGTTATGCATATACTGCATCTGACCTGAAATGAATTTGTAGGCAGACTTGACAGTAAATTGTCCATTTTTTTAGAATGCACTAATGAATTTGTCACATCCCGAAAGCGGGATTCTAATATTCAAAATGACCGAGCGTTTTGATGAGTAAATAAAGTGCTAACCGTATTCGTTTTCTAATTATTGACATCATTATCGATAAAATCAGAAACTGGATAATTAGAATTTGGATAGGCTAGACAAAGAAGTTGGACATCATTATGTATCCAGTTATCTCAAAATGCCAATATGTTGTCACCATTCTGAACTTCCCAAATCGCATTATGTACGACAAAATTCGGATAAAAACAAATGCTTCTCTATACCCAGGAGCAATCTTACTCTTTAAGTGATGAAGAGGATCGAGAAAAATTTCTGAAATATTTACTATTAGAATATTGGATCACAAGTCATTTAGAGAATGGATTACATTCGAGACCATTTCAGCAAGCAAAGATAAATTAACATATATAAGGTTCTTGAAACTTAAACCACCTTGAAGCTTGTGCATACAAACTTTATTCCACTTCTTTAAGTAAATACCATCAGGACTAGTTTTACCCCACCAGATATCCCCCAGGGATTACTCCATTTAGTGGATAATGTTGTTAGGGGTAATGAAAGTATTCATGTGATAGATAAGTGAAGTCTTAAGCACATGTTGAACCAAGACAAACCTACTTGCCTGGTTGAGTTGTTTACCTTTCCACTTAGCTACCCTCTTATCAAACTGACTACTTAAATAACCGAAAGATTCAGTCTTGGACTTAGATGTGAAAAGAGGAATTCCCAAGTATTTCTCAAGTATTTATCAATTAAGGTTAATCTATTTTATATTGAGATTTTTTCTTCGCATCCGATGATGACTAAGAGGCTAGGTAACAAGAAAAATAGAGGTTTCGAACGAGAAATGCTAAAATACTAACAACACGTTTGTTTTTTGATACTATCTGATAGAAGTTGTTTACCAGAGCTCTCTCTCTATTTTTTTAAAGTGCCTCTACCTAGTGCATGTAAATATGAAATTTGTTTTTCCACTTTCTAGTGGTTTCATAAATTTATTCAATTATAGTCTATTGTATATATTTCCTATACTATCCCTTTAAAATTCGATATTCTCTTCAAGTTTGTTTCGGTAAGCATTTTCTCCTTCAACCATTCCATTGTTTTACCATTTCGAATCCATCCTTTTCTTTTTCAAATGCAGGGAAACCAATTTTTTTCTTTCTTTTTTCGCTCATCCATTATGGGGATTGTAC
This sequence comes from Papaver somniferum, assembly GCF_003573695.1. NCBI lineage: Eukaryota > Viridiplantae > Streptophyta > Magnoliopsida > Ranunculales > Papaveraceae > Papaver > Papaver somniferum. The sequence continues at coordinate 15,671,106 of NW_020628818.1, forward strand.
CATTTATTTCTCCAGATCCGTGGTAAGGATTAGTTGCACCCGCCATTTGTTAATTGTGGTTATTGCTTTCTTACAATCATTTAATTCAAAAATCATGAATAGTATTAGATTGGTTTCTAGGGTTTGATTTGCAATTTGTAGCTGATCTTCTTTCCGTTTGAATACTCAACACATCTAATTAGTTTTAAATTTTGAGTTTTTTTTGCATGATAATTAGTGCAAAGATTTGAGCATATAATCTAACTAGAATTCTAGATTCATTCTTCTTTTTCGAGTTATATTTGGACTATCAGAGGAGGAGGTGTAGGAGAGGCGGCAACACCAATAATAAAGAATAGCATAGGGTGGAAGAGAACGAAAATTGAGTCGGAAAAAAATTGGTTTGGAATTAAGGACAAAAAATAAAGAGATTACAAATTTGCTTGAGGGTATGTTAGTCATTTCAGATTATAGTAGAGGTTGGGGTTCAAAGATAACATCTCGTCTGATTTGCTCTATACAGATAAAGATTTGCCTCTATCTTTGTAGAGGTAGTGGAAAAAACAAACACCCAAATTAGTAGGATCACCACTGCATAGAGGCTGGCAGAGATTAGTCTCTAGATAATGGGAAAAAAAACAAACATATTATAGGTGACGTGCAGTGGGTCACAATTGGGGTTTTAGGTCGGATTCTCACATTTTTCACCATATGACATATCTTAAGTTCTAGACCTCGGATTTGGGTGATTCAAAAGGCTATGAAATCACCAAAAAAAAAATGAATTTAGACTTAAAGGATCTAGTTTTTTACCTTTTCTTTCCTAATGGGTTGTTTGGGCTTTGCTTTTGATTGATGCTTATTTATAGGGCTCAGCATAAAAACCGTAACCGCGGTTTTTATCCGTATCCGTCCGCAAATTTGCGGGTGAAAACCAATCCGCTAGAGTTATGGACCGGACACGGGTGCAATCTCAAATCCGCACGCGGTGCGGTTACGGTTGCGGGTACAATCTCAAATACGCGGATTAACCGCTCCGTAGGACAATTAGGGAATTTAGTAAATGTATTAAGGATATTATGGGAAGTTGGATGTTTATATATAAACATCTTTACATTTGTAAACCCTAATGATTTTTTTTCTTCGAGAGGAACCGAATAGACCTCTTCTCCTCTCCTTCCTATCTTCGATTCTTCTTCAATTAGGTTTAATTTTGATTACAGAGAAATCCGGAATTTTCAGTTTTGATTCAGAGAAGTAAGTAACGATTAACTTCAGTATTAACTTCAGTTTTGATTACAGAGAAATTATGTTTTTTGATTTTTTTCCCCCAAATCGATTGCATGTTAGGATTCAATCAATTTCTTCGTCATTGGTTATTCGGTATTAACTTTCAATGTCTGTTTCATGTTGCAGAGATTTAGTTTCAGAAAATGGTGAAGTGAAGAATATACCTTCAACGAGATTTAGTTGCAGTTGACTTGATTGATAAACAAGTGAGGTAATGGAACACAACCCTTGTTTACTAATGAAAATTTAGTTTCTGTTTACTAATTTTTGGTTTGAAAATGAATTTTGTTATTTGAATGGAGATTAGGGTTTGTTATTTGAATGAATTTTGTTAGGTTATACTAAAAGTAAAGTTTGGGGATGGCAAAAATAATTCAGAGTCATGATATATGTTATATATATAGCTTGTTGTGAGTCCTCGTTTATTTAGTGTTGTTAATTATTGGCTATACCCTAGTCAGCGTGCTAGTTATTTCTTTTAAGATTTGTCTAAGTGCAAGTTCGGAAACTACTACTTCAACTGGAAAGGCGAAAAGGATTTTTAGTACTAGAAAGCTCGCCGAAACGAATCTGGAGCAAGGAAAGACTGCCTGATCAATTCATGGAGTTGGAATCGTTTGTTGCTCGAAGTATTTGTGTTGTCTAAGTTTCTCCGAATATTAAAAAAAAAACTAAGCTTTTCTAGGTAGGGGATCTCCTCATCTTTCTTATATTGATCTTTGTTGCATACCCAGTTTAATTGAACTTTGTGTTTTTCTCTTGTTGGTTAACGATGTCATATTTCAAACTCGTGATGATGTCATTGTTTTTGTGGAACTATTTGTTCATTCAAATCCACGCCTTGTTTTTAGTACTACTGGTGAATTATGGTAAGACGTCTTTAATCCAAGTACAAGTTTTTTTTCCAGGTTTGGTTTCCTTGTATAAGTTCTGAAAAATCTAAATTTACAGCTATGCTTCCTATGTCAAGAATTTCCTTGATTAGAACTCTCTCATTTACCTGGAGTGTTTTAGTTCTATCTGCGAGCACACATTTGAATGGAGATTAGGGTCGTTCTGTCGAGGCTGCAGATGCATGGGGCCAAAAAATTCAATTTCAGGTTTGTATTTTTAACATGTAGATATGGACTCACTCATCCCTTACTGCTACCATTAGGTGCATTGTTTTGCTTAGTGATTGATTTGTTTGTCAATTGGAGAACACTATTATGATTCATGACTGTTTGTGTTGGCAACTCTATCAATTCGTCTTGCAGGAGATAAAAACAATGGTTGCTGTTATTGCATGGATTACAATGTTCAGCATCCTAGGGATGGAGGATTCATGGCTGGCCGTGAAGGATTATTCACTGATGAAGGATTATACAGTGATGAATGAAAACTATAATCCCCTGGCTTGATGGCAGTGAACTTTTTATGAACATAACAATTTAGAGTTGTGTGTATTGAACTTAATTTAGAGTTTGGCTATGTTCGCGTAGTTTGCCTTTTGAATTACTGAATTAGTACTCTTTTGCTTTTGAATTACTAAATTAGTACTGTTTCTGTACTTAGTTTTTTTTTGATGTCTTGTGATCAAATCCGCGGTTAATCCGTAACCGGCCCGCAAAATCCGCTGATCCGCAGAGGGAAAATCCGCGGGTGATTGGGCCGGTCACGGTTTGAATTCCCAAATCCGCAACTTTGACGGTTTGGTTGCGGGTGACCCCTAATCCGCAACCGTCCGTCCGTTGCTCACCCCTACTTATTTAGCACAATTCCAAAAAAAAGAAAGAAAAATAAATCACAATAATGAATTTGGCCATTTAAATGTGCAAAATTGTGATGCCTACGGTGAGAGTATTTAGTTTCAATTCTTATATATATATATAGATTATGCACACAACAATAGTTACACACCAAAATAAAAACATTTAAAAAAAGAACAGTATAAAGTCTTCGGAGTCTTGGACGCTTAACAACTCTTCAACAAGTTGGACCCATCCCAAGAATTTCCAAGAACTGGTTTAAGTGTATGATTGATACAGAATTACAGGTATATGATGATTTTCGTATGTATTTTTTAGATAGACCAAGGGAAGCAAATATGACTTGCAATGGTGAAGTGAAGAGAATTAAGCCATGAAACACTCTGGTGTAACAGAATGATCTTTTCTTGAATCCTTGCAATAGTCATAAACCATATGGTTCTTTTGAGCCCATTGCATAGCCAAGTTCTGCTGACGGCTCAATCCACCGGCCGGATTTGGCGAAGCTGAGACGGCACGACATGAGTTTGGTGCATTCTCAGGGCAACCACTGAGTTTGAAATTCGTGTATCTTGCATAGAATGGTTGGTATTGGTAATCGGCTTTGTATTTACCACCTTCCGTAGCCCATGATGATGCATCCCATACTGAGCCATATACCCACATTGGTCTCAAAGGAAAAGTTGCATCACTCTTCTTCTTGTACCTCCTTATTGGAATATCATCTACCAAAAATCTGTAAACCCGCCAAGTAATAATTAGAACATATTTGGAAAATAATATTATTTTCACCAACCTCAAAGAAGTGAATTATGGTCCCCGGAAACTATTAAGGGGTAACCTCCAAATTTTTAGACCAAACTCTTGAACTTACATGATTTCTCTAGGAGACCAGAGAATAGCATAGTGATGGAAATTTGCAGTTGGATCAAACCACAAATTAAACTGCACTTCTCTTCCTATAATCCTACTTCCATCTCCACTTCCTCTTACATACACATTTGTCTGCAAAGTATACGGTTTTCCCGGTGTCGTTCCAAGAAACTCAATATCAACTTCATCGTGGTCTCTGGGACGAGCTTCGTTATTCGAAAGCTGAATTATACACATATCATTCCGCAAATTCATCTCATAACTGTATAGAAAGAAAATGAAAAGAAGTGATACCAATTAAGAAAAATTAAAAAAGAAGTCCATTCTTACATAAAGAGATGTAATGACTCCTGCCGTATAACCAGGATGGAGTTTGATTGCGGCACCGAAGTAACCCGACCGGAATGCTTGATTTGACTTGAATCCGCTTCCTGTTTTATGAAACCAATCAAGTAAAATGAGCTCAAATGAAAGAAAGAAAAATGATACAATTGTTATTAAAAACAAGCTGTTACAAGATGAATGGGGTGAAAGTGATAAGAACCTGAGCTCCTATCAAGCCAAATGGTTAATTGATTTTGTTCGACTCTTTGATGTTGAGGACCCCATAAATTTCTAAAGCCTTGGAAAAAGCCTATATTCCTAAATTTGGAACTAGGGGAGAATCCAGGTGAAGGTTGTGCGTTGGTTAAAGGGACCATGAAAAATGTTGTGATCATAAAGAAAGAAAGTATAAAGGGGACAATTGTACTGGTAAATGAAGAAGGAGAAGACATTGTTGGTTCTGTAGATGCTGCTCAAGTGTAAGTAAAGACCTGTAATAGGTAGCTATAGCTATAGGGTTTAAGAGGAAGGTATGGCAGTACCACAGTTGATCACTTGATATAAGTAGGGAGAGATTTATTGGCCCACCATATATATACAACGGAAGGAGACGATAAGGAGGTTGATGATGCATGGGGTTGGAAGTTAGATGTAGATACAAAATAACTTACAGTTTTGTGATGATAATATATAAATACTTTTTGGTGGTTATATATGGGAACAAGTTATCTTTTTTCCTCATAAACTAGATATCATGAAATAAAGAATTTTATTGACGCAACCTGGGCTCTTTCATAATTTTGGTCATCAAAATTCAATTCAAACTGCATTCATCTCCACCCTACTTGTGTTGTTGGTGAATCTAGCTTGTCAAATTGACTAGTTTTAGAGATGGGGTTGCTCCTATTGAGGTCTACTACTGTTTTAGTATTGTATAGGAAATTGGACTTGCTCCTATCTAATTTGTAACTACTAAGTGTATAGGAAATGGGAAAGAAGTTACCTTCTTTCCTCATAACTATTAGATATTGTGAGCAAAAAAAAATAATACGAAAATGATATTTGACCCTCCCCAGGATGAATAGACTTGTGAACAGCTGCTGCAAATAGCAAGTGTTGAAGGCTTGAAGCAAGCTATGCTCTCTTGTTTCTTTTATCAACATGGGTCATCAAAATTGAATGCGAACTGCATTTGTTTGCATCCCACTTGTTGTTGGCGAATCTAGCTTGCCGAGTTAACGAATTTTAGATGGGAGAAAGGGTGTGTGTGATATGTTCATACGAGGGTTACTGTTTAGTATTGTATGCATGGAAACTAAATTGGACATGCAACTAGTTGATCAGTAATGACAACCTGAATTCGGAAATACCACATGCTTCTTTAACAGAGGTGACGGTGGTGGGTAATGCGTAATCATTTACCTGAATTCGAAAACTTTAGGTAGTATAAAGCTCTTAAACTAAGCTAATTATGGCATACGAGCTTAGGCATTATTTAGCATTACAGTATCATTGAACTTATTCTGAAAATGAAGCTATTCTCATTGCAGCTCACAGTGTTGTGTGGGTCAGAATCAGAGTCCATTCAACAGTTCGGAAAAAACTAAATCTTATTATTTTTTTTTATCATCAAAACATCCATAAAGATTGACAAATGAGAGGGTTATGATTATTATGAATCCATAATAATTGGTAGGACCTTAGTACGCATAGTGGAACCATAGACAGAAAGGACGGTGCCGTCAATTTACCATACCAAGTTGGCGCAACAATTTGTTCCCGCGAAGTCTTGAATGTGCGTACGAATTGGACTGGTCAAATATAACCAAGACATGGTTTATGAAGCATGTCTATCATAAGCAAAAATTTAACATGTATTTCAACGTGTTAGCAACTAAAAATTACAGTTCAAAAAGGTGAAATTTTTTTACTATCATATCAGTATATATAGATTTGTCCCCCTAAACAAAAGTTCCGAGTCTTCTGACTCCATCCCTGCTACAAATGTGCCTTTTGCATATGAAGTTCAAATTTGTCTTTAGCAGTATAAAACATGACCGGTCTAAAACATCACTATGTACGTGACTTTTACAGTATATAATCCATGTGACCGGCAACCCTATATTGCTAGAGTAAAATGCCACCATCTACATTAGAAATGACTTTCATGAATATGTTTATTATCACTTTATAAATATAATGAAAAGTTAGTTACCTCTTCCTAATTTATATCATTAGATTCATAATTATAATCATTAGTGTCCCTAATCTAGTCATGTTTTATTACTTAAGTAATGCCATTGCATTATCATTCAAAAAATGAAAGTCATGGCATTGGATCCTTATATTACTAATTTACTACACTAAGGCCTTTTAAGATCCTAAGGAAAGGACTGTCGGTGAAACTTCATTGAAATTCTAGTGTTGACAAATATACAAAGAGAAAAACCACTCTTCACCCAAACCTGTTTGATTTTAGCTCATCCTTACTCTTATGATGCCCCCCCACCCAAGAATTTTCCCATTACGCTCCTTTCATGTTTCCTACATCTACTGCCCACGGCCACCTTCTTTAGTCTGCCTTCAAACCGCCCTCGCAACTGAGAAGCAACATCACCCACTGAAGGCCAAGCGAATACACAATATAACTGCAAACTGGTACATGGTTGCTAATTTTCTACACCCCCAAGTAAATTGGTATCGTACGTATTTAGAACGTTGCATGAATAGGCACAGTGAAGTAACGCATGCACCTGTGCACCTCTTTGCTGTAGCATGGATTTTGTTGGCAATGAGTTTTGTATTGCCAACCACACAAAGAACGGCACCTCTGGTGGCACTGACGAATTCCAGACCAATGTCTTAAGAGGAAATGTGTCTAAGATATAAAACTAAAAGTTGAGTAGAATATTTTAATGAATTAATAAAATTAAAAATTTTGGGTAAAAATTTTGTGCGATTGGTGAAGTAAGATCTTTCTTAACAGGACTAAAGATAAAAGTCAAAAGCCCGGATATTTGGGTAATTTATTGACTTATTAAGATCTTAAATATGATTACAAGATAGTTAGATTTGATCGAACTGTGTTATATGTAGCACCCATTTTCAATGTTACCGTCGCACTGTTTTATCATGGGAACCCAACTCTCTTGAACATGCATGTCAATGCTGGTGTGCTCCGGAATACTAAGAGTAAAATGTATATCCACGTAAAGTTATGAACTATAAATAAATTTGATTATTAACAATTTTAAAACGGGAATTATCATCATGTGTCCTAGCACCTACGCTTCCTAGTTCGTATTATCATATGATGATCGTATCACCATGTCTTTTGTCCTTTTCCTAATTAATTTCATATGTTGCTGGTGGAGATAATCTTGTTTACTTAATTTCGATATGTATGTATTAAAGGCTACACTATTAGGCTCAAATCAAGGTGGTTAAGCAGTCATGAGTTCATAAGTGCTGATTGTCTCCTATGCGTAGATATAGATACGCAACTAGAGGTTTAGATATAGAAAGTCAATTCCAAAACTATATTAACCTATGATTTCTTTGACAAATTAGGGGCTGTTTTACTGTTAGTCTAGGATTGTGGTGTCATGGCATATTTTCTTGATGTTAATGGATTGTGGATTAGTGACATTAATAGGTATTTTAGTGCCATTCATATCAGTGTCGTAGGCTCATTGCCTATTTTCATGATGTTAATTGCTCTATACTAGTATTATTATTAATCCCACCCATCCATTAAATATCAAACTCTACAAGTTATGGTTGCTTCTCAAGCAATCGAATATCATTAGTTCATCAATCGGATCCTATTATCTACGACCTAGTCTGTAAAAAGAATATATTCGACCTGAAGTTGATAGATTTTCCCAATCGGATAAATAAATTATCTAAAATGTTAAAATAGTGATATCATATTAGCAACTTGTTTCCTTACGGTGAAGTGATGAATTTTCAACTATTTATTTTTTAAATTAATTTGAATTTAGCTCGATGAATTTACCGTCCAAGGGTAATTAAAATGTCTACGTAGAGATGTGCCTGTCACAGCTCCTATATATATATACTCTGAACCCTAACATTTCATTCTGATATGAACACTTGGTGCAAAATAACAGTACCAAATACAAGCCGAATTTGCCGACAGGCTATCTTTTAGCTAAACTAAATACAAAAAGATCATGAAAGTCCCATTTTACCTGATGCCAGTCTAGTCAGGTGGGATCCTAAATATGGCTCACTTTCTTTAAATATACCATCTTCATATATTGTTCTTTTTTGATCAATCGATCGCTGCTTCTAGCAGTTTATAACAAAAGGCATATATGTGGACGACTACTGTCCTATCTTCTATCCAAAAACATAACACTAGATTTATGAACTAGAACAAATTTGAAAAAAGCAGTTCTGCTGAACTTTGTGGAAAATCCAAAATCCATGTAAAGAAATCATCAATGTTGTTGATAGTTATTTGTTTTGAGGCTATTCTTCATCATTAATTTAGATTAAGTTAGCATGATTATCAATAAAATTGAAATAAGGGTGGGTCATTAGAGCATGTCATTCATCGGTTGATACAAAGAAATATGAATCAATCAATTTCCATGAGATTTTCTTTTTTATTTTGACAAAAGATGAGAGACATGATTGGCGACGAACAATAGATGAGACGTGATTGGCGATGAATAATCACAAGGATTCTCCGATAAGAGAAGATATTCTTACTGCGACTTGCCATTTTCGAGTGCATCTCATTGGGAAGAAAAGAAACTACAAAAAAAAAAAAGAAGATTTTTTTTTTCCTGTCCATCACAACAAATGTCTAGAAAAATTAAAATCAGTTTTCCAAACTATAAAATTTCATGAAGTTAAGATACAAATTCAGATAATCAAACAAATTGGTAAACGATCCCCTTATATTACAAGCATATCAACAAATCATCAGTTCGACATTCTTTAAAATCTCTATTACATCGATCAGAATCGACCAATTTATTTATCATGTCCAAAAAAAAATAAAAAAATTCTTCGTTGTTTAACAACCCCTCAAATTCATTTAATTTATTTACCTCAATTTGATACAAAAAAATCTCAAATTGATACGAGAAAAACAATTAAGAGTTTAAAATTCCGTATCTCGAAATTAAACTGATTTGCAGGAATTCAAATCTAGAAAATACCAGAGAAACAGAGTATGGACAGAGATTCTGGGTCGGTCGCGGGTGTAGAAGATAGTCAACTGGATTCAGGTTCTTCTAGATCAGACGCAATCCCAAAAATCCAACCCAGCAAGGCTAGCACCAAGTTAGTTGATGAACCGACTCGGAACAATGGTGAATTGACCCAATCTTTGATTTTGCTACCCATTTTGTTCATGCTCACTTAAATGATTCTTGCATTTGATTTTCAACAGTTAATTAGCCATCTCTCAACCAGTATTAAACCCTTAAACATAATCTTCTTTGATTCAAATTCTAAAGATTTTCCTTTCTATGCGAACAAAAACAAAATGAAGTAAAAATCCCCAAGAAATGCACTTTGTAAGAAAAAAGAAAATCAAAATCGATCAATAAGAAATAATCTCATCTTTTTTGGTTGTTTTCTAGCACTTGGTCTCAACAATAAGATATCAAGCAATAACAAGTGAATTGAAAGACAAGGAAATACGGAAATAATGAAACTCTCAGCCTCAGTGCTTCTTCATTACTACTAAACCTCAAAGATTTATGATAGCCCCAACTTTGGATTACGGGAACTGTTAACTTGGTCGTCTAGTAGAGTTGCTGAATTTATACTTCCTAACCATGCACTTTGGTAGGCGATAGGTGGAAGGAATACATTCCACATGAGACATCTTAAGAACAAACATGGCATTTCTCGAGTGTAACTTTGTTAGCAGGTAAAACAAATGCACCCAAATGGTACTTTCTTTTATGTTCGAAAATCAAAATTGAACAAGACAATCTTAAACCACGATAGTAGCCGTTCCGTGCTGTTTCGGTCACGATGGAGAGGAAGATGGGTTGATCTTAGGGGAAAAAAGCAGAAAAGTTCTAAGAAAATGGCAATGATATTGAATTGTGTGTGTTGGGTATTAAACTATGAATAACAAAGCTTTTTATGATAAAGCGTGTTCTGTTTTCTGAACAGGCTAAGTAGCCTATTTATAATAGTTTAGAATAAGCAATGTGAATCTCATGAGTTGTGGAGATGGTGGGATAGTGCGAGATAATTTAGGAAGTTTCTGGAAATCCCTTTTATATTGCACCCACTATCTCTCCTAAATGTCGTGACCGTGCCAACTCTAACTTTTCACATGGGGTGTTGACACGCTGCATTTTCCATAGAACACCAGACTAATACCCCGTGAAGAATCCCCCCATGTGATGTATTTTGATTTTTCTTAGGTGTCTTTGATGAATCGTAGATCTCATCTTACTTATGCTAAATCGTAGTCATCGATATGCCATATGTCTTATGGACGTGTTAAATTAAAGTTATCGTGAAAATAACTTAGCCGAAGTCATCCGTGGGATTAGGGAGCAATCGTGTCTTGTTATGGCATATCAGAATAGCTTGGCATGTTAGAGGCTCGTTTATGCGCTATAATTTAGCGCGGTATGCTAGTAGAATAAAGTGGCACGATGCCGTAACTAAAATGGATAGAAATATTCCAGGCCATGATCTGCAGGTGATATAATAGAGTACTAAATTACCGCAAGTCCCTTGATTGTCCAATTTTATGGAGATAAAATAGTAAATGGCGTAGTAGCCAAAATTAGGCGTGGGATCGTGCCTTTGTCTTGGCCAAAGCTGCCAAGTCCGAGAATAGTGTATGGAGTCTTTTCATGGCTTTGGACAAAGCTATAATAGCCGAGAATAGCACGCGAGATGGTGTCATGACCTTGGTCAAAGCTTCCAAGGCCGTAAATATCACGCGACAGGGTACCATGGCCTTGGCCAAAGCTGTAATGGCCGCGCATGGCGCGACATGGTGCCATGACCTTGGAAAAAGCTTCCAAGGCCGTAAATATCGCGCGATAGGGTGCCATGTCCTTGGCCAAAGATTCCAAGGCCGAGAATGAATGGCGCGTGGGATGGTGCCATGGCCTTGGCCAAAACTTCCAAGGCCGAGCATGGCGCGCGAGATGGTGCCAAGGCCGTAAATGGCGCGTGGCATGGTGCCATGGCCTTGGCCAAAGATGCCAAAGCCGTAAATGTCGTGCGGGAGGGTGCCATGGCTTTGGCCAAAGCTTCCAAGGACTAGAATGGCTAGCGTGATGGTGCCAAGGCCTTTTCCAAAGCTGCCAAGGATGTAAATGGCGTGTGGCATGGTGCCACGGCCTCGGCCAAAGCTTCCAAGGCTGTAAATGGCGCGTGGCATGGTGCCATGGCCTTGGCCAAAGCTACCATGGCCGTAAATGTCACGTGACAAGGTGCCATGGCCTTGGCCAAATATGCCAAGGCCGATAATGGCTCGTGCGATGGTGCGCAGCTTATGATGTGGCACAATGATGAACATGCCAGAAGACATATTTTTCCAAATTGTATTATTGACTTAGACGATTGTTTGAGATGATTTATTCCGAGACATTAGCCCACTTTTCTTAGCCAAATCACTATAAGCTACGATGGCTATACCATGGCCTTAGCCATAGATGGCTAAGGTACTTTATGAGATATGCGGTGTATGCCATGGGCTTGGTCATGCCTAGCCAATATACGGTGATGCTTATGATGTAATCATCATATAGCTACAATTTAGGGTTTGGGTTTAAGGCAATATGCCAGGCCTAGATTTAAAGTTTTAGTGTAGTTCCAATACCAATTTAAATACGATAGCGACACTGTAACATGTTCAAGGACCTTTTCCATGGGAGTTTGCGACTTGAGATGGTACTCAATATGTCCATGTATTAACATAGTACTTTCAGTAGCATTTATAAAGGAAGAGACCATCTGAAAGGTAGTTTTCACCAGAATTAGTGGCAGCCTAGGACAATATTTGTAACACCACGTGTTTTTAGCATGGCGCATGCGTAAAGATGCGTTGTGGTAGGAGATGAAGCTTCATCTCAAGCTTCGTTGCGTGTTAAGATGAAAATTGGCCTAGAGCCAGTATGGCACCAAGTAAGGCGCATTGCAAAGATATATTGGCCAAGGGACAACATTACATTAAGAGGGTACAAGTTGTAAGATGTATTGGACAAGAGTCAATGACGCACCAAAGGTGCTTCAGGCCAGTTGGGTGGGTGGCCTAGAACAAAGTAGCGCCATAATGACGCATTACGCAGGTCACTGGCTTATGGCCAGTATCACAACGGGCCAGAGCAGGTTGGCCTTGGCAACGTACAACCATCATGGCTGGACATTGGAGTGGCCTATGGGCCAAATCCTGAAATACAGTCATCACGGACCTTCACTTGACCTAGCTGAGAAATGTTCATCCATCATGACTGGATATGGGAACTGGTCTATGAGCCAGAACTTGATGTACATCCATCACGGTCGTACATTGCAGTTGGCCAGGGTGGTAATGTGCATCCATCACGGATTTGGGACTTGATGAATGATTTTTTCTCCCATAATCGAAGTTGTAATAGGGAGGGTTAAAGGTGCATATGCGAACCATGCACCAAGTAAGCTTCATAGCTTAGCCGAAAGAGTATAAATGATACTTAGGTCTCATTTATAACTGCGTAGCCTTTCCAATGGAGCGTATTAAGCATGGGCATCACTATGCCATACCGCGGACCAAATATGCATCACTTGGATGCATTTTGAGGGAACATCCTATACAGACTGGGCCATTACCATTATTGCTTAGACACGGCCTTGCAAATGAGTTGTCTTAAGCTTTTGTGCCTTCGAGGATGAACTACGGTCTGTGCTTGATCCTTTTAGAGTAAGGAAGGGTACGTAGGCATCCGCAATGAGTTGCAGCATTAACGATCCAGTACTTTGTCGCTGATATCATCTAATTCAGAGATTATTGCGGCATTGTGGCCTCTCATATCATCTATCTCGGCAGTTTGATGCAAGAGATGATTGTGGCCAAGCTTGATGAGGTAAGTTGCATTCCATTCCTTGGATGCTCATACTTCATATAAAGGCGTTCGAATTAGTCATGTACCAATGGCGCATTGGGAATGGCCTCGAAAGAAAGCTACATTGATATGCAAGTTAGCGGAGCTTGGATTAGCCTAAGGAGAGCACGCCATGACCCTGATTGATGCACCCTTGGCGCGAGCAAGAAAAGTGCATGCTTCAGCAATTCCTAATCTAAGTAAAGAGGGGGTATTAAGCCTGCAATGGCCTATGTGTAAGTCCAAGGAATGCATTTTTATTCCTGGACAAGACTCGGAAGCCAGTGATGCATGCAGGGTGCATCGGTCATATCATTCAAGGCTTTAAACCCTTTGTAGAATAAGGGTAAGTTGGAACGGTGTGGGAGATAAGTTAGGTGAATCATGATCCACGAGCATGCTTACAAGGGAAAATGGACGTGCATTTGCCTAGACTTAAGGCCCGGATTATAGCATCATCCTGGCGCATCAGGGAAGTTATTGTCTGCGAGCCCAAGCGTGCTACGCGTAATTTTCCGATCCATCACAGTTGATATCAGAGCAAATTCCGAGATAACTCTAGGGATTGTGCGGAGTGGACTCGTTAACGAGTATTTTTCCTTCAAAGGAAATACAGTTGGAGAGTACACCAACTTTTGTTTGGAAAGAGTTTGTAACTGCAATGCCAGTTACTTTACGAATCGAGTTGAGCTTGTGTGAGTACTGTTATTTTCCAGGTCTAAGTAGCACCCCACTTACGAGTGGATATCCGGAAGACTGTTCGGAACGGTAGGAAGACAATGGGACTGATCACCCCCACACATTGGAAACTGGCTAACAGTGTGTGATGTTGGGCCAGCTAGCATCCCACTGACGAGTGACAACCTGGATGACTGTCATGAACGGTGGGTAACTGGATCCTGTTCCACACAATACTACAAAAAGAAGACGTCTGTTGCGTTATACTAGTGCCAAATATTTGGCATCGACCTTGTGAACCTTAGGGATTCCTGGGTGGTGGTATGGGACGCTATCTAGGATACCTTGTTAAGATATCCTTATGCCAACTGGCCAATGGAGATTATTGGTAACGTTGTGGACTCTTTTTTGATTCCTGAGTATGGGTATGGGACGTTTGCTCAGAAGTTCCAAATTATCGTCCGGGACCAACTGAAGAAACCTTGTGATTTCTGAGCAACTGGTATGGGACTTTTTCTTAGGAATCCAAATCGAAGAGCTTGTCCACAATAGGAATTTCAGGGACGATTTTTTTTTAAAGGGGTGGGTATTGTAACACCCCGTGTTTTTAGCATGGCGCATGCGCAAAGATGCTTCTTGGTATGAGATGAGGCTTCATCTCAAGAACCGTTGCATGTTAAGAGGAACATTGGACTAGAGTCAATATGGCACCAAGTAAGGCGAATTGCGAAGATATATTGGCCAAGGGCCAATATCACACTAAAAGGGTACAATTTGTAAGATGTATTGGCCAAGAGCCAATCTCGCACCAAAGTTGCTTCAGGACAGTTGATTGGCTGGCCTAGAACAAAGTAGCGTCACAATAGCGCATTACGCAGGTCACTGGCCTATGGCCAATATCGCAATAGGCCAGAGCAGGATGGCCTTGACAATGTACAACCATCACAAATAGACATTGGAGGGCCTATGGGCCAAAGTCGGAAATACAACCATCACGACCCTTCACTAGACCTAACTCAGAAAATGTTCAGCCATCATGGACGGGCATGGGAACTGGCATGTTAGCCAGAACTGAATGTGCAGCCATCACGGTCGTACATTGCAGTTGGCCAGGGTGGTAATGTGCAGCCATCACGTCCTTAGGACTTGATGAATGATTTTTGCTCCCCTAATATAAGTTGTATAAATGTCTTTAAAACATATATTGGGAGGGGTAGTTGGTTGAAGGTGCATATGCGGACCATGCACCAACACTACACCAGGGATTAGTAACTAGGTTTCTCAACAGCTTAGCCACTGTTGCGAAATTTCAGTTGCAAAAAATTCGCAACAAGTGAAAATAGTTGCAAAACTGGCAACTGATTGTTTCTGTTGCGATTTGCAATATAACTGAGTTGTACGCGTGCGACTTGTGTGTGTGGCTACCCATACTTTCAAGCTGACTCATTTTCAGCTCATTCAAATGCTTGGAATCAGCTTCAAAGCTGACTCAGTCTTTATCTTTATCGAGAAACACCTCTCATTCTCTTATCTTATCTTCTCTACGTCTAACTCTACCTCTCATTCTCTTCTCTTCCTCTCTCGTTCTCATCTTTAATTCATTTTCTTGCTCTTTCGAAAAATAAAATCATTCGATCAATGTTTTCAAATCGTTCAAATGAAAACCTAGGTTCTTCATCTACGTTTCCTGCATCTTTGGCTATCTATAAAATTGAAAACCAAAACCTAACCCTAGATTTACTTAAAACATATCTGATGTTTGCAATGAATAGGTATATCTGGCTTAGATAATAATATTTCTATTGTTATTTTGTTTCATATTTTTGGTTGTCGCTGCTGATATTTATGAAAGGGGGTAATCTTATTGATGTATGGTATCCCTAAAGCTTTGAGCGATGATCTGCAATCACTTGTGGTGGTTAGTATTATGTGAATTTTTTGAGTTATACAAGGGGTTAGTCGTGGGAGAGTTCGAGAGATTTTAATGTATTTGGGTTTTCTCCTGTTAATCATGAGGGAGTTTGAGGGAGTCTCTCCAAATCCCCGTTAGTCGTGGGGGAGTTTAGAGGAGTCTCCTAAACTCCCTAGAAAACACCTGTTAGTCGCTGGGGAGTTTAAAAAAAGCTCTTGAACTCCCTGTTAGTCATAAAACCCTACAATATTAGGGAGTTGGTTTCTTTGGGGAGTTTGAAGGAGTTTTTAGTGTATTTTGGTCTCACAACAAATCTCTCAAAAGAGTAGAGATTTTAGTGTATTTTGGTCTCACAACCAAATTTGGTTCAAAATCTTTCTTTTCAAATCATACGGATTTCTCAAATCTCAGCAACAAAAATGTTGTTCCCAACATGATGAAATGATTATCAGATGGTGGCCATTATGATACGGTGAAACATTTCTATGAAAATATTAGGATAGTGATCTAGAGTCCATGAAAACGTGTGGATATATAGATTTGTTTAGATCTACATATCCCGTAAAATGCACCAGCAAAAAAAAATGTAGAAGTCTTCACAATTAGCGCTTCCCTGAGTTGAATTACATTACCACTTCTGCAACCACCGTCAAAACTATTTCTCACCACTACCATCACCACCTATAACCAACCACTACTCCCTTAACCACCCCAAATAAGAACCCTAATTTCAGAAATAAATAAAGGGAGTTAGAATTGTATGGAGACCGTTAAATTGAAGGGGAAAAAAATTATCTCGTTGCACGAAATAACATACTATTGATACAGAGATATGATCATTTTTCATTTATTTTTTTTCTTTTGATTAAAGATCAATATTATTTATAAATGAGGGTTTATTGTTTCTTAAAAGAGAATGAGTTAGGAGTGAACTCTCTTAAACTCCCCCAAACTCCCTCTAATAAACTCCCTACACTCCCCCCAAACTCCCTGAACTCAAAAACACCAAACTCTCTCAAACTCCCTACACTCTCTCAAACTTTCTCAAAATTCCTGAGATTTAAAATACACTCAACTCCCCAGAAATCACTCGAGGACTAATCTTATTGATGTATGGTATCCCTAAAGCTTTGAGCGATGATCTGCAATCACTTGTGGTGGTTAGTATTATGTGAATTTTTTGAGTTATAACTTGTGATTTGTGAACATATAAGCAATTGATAATGTTATCGGTGTTGATAATTTCTTTGCAGGGAGGAAAGAAAATTTTCTGCATCATTGTAATCCTAAATATGAAATGATTAGACACGATGTTGTTGAACCATTGCTGTTGGAAGTTGATCAGATCTATCATTTAGCTTGTCCTGCTTCTCATGTTCATTACAAATTCAACCCTGTCAACACTTTCATATCCTTTTTCACATTTTAATTTTTTTTCTTTCAAAACCTCTTCCTTGAATTGAAGTTTTTGTAAAACAGGGAAATTAGGTTTATGTCAATTTAGGGTTTTTATATAATTTGATGGTTAAGAATCGAATTCAGATAATTTAGTGTTCTTGAATGAATGAAATTGTTGGGTTTGTATCTAATTCGACATTGCAGGGGTTTAGAATAATAATTGGAGCTATAAAAAGGATGAGACAAAGGAAACAGAAAGACACAATCGACTGCACCCCTTGCCTTCTTGAGAAAGTCTCCACAGATGCATGAGCTGCACCATCTTTTCCATCACCTAAATCAGTATATTATCCACTATTCGCCACCACCAGCTTGTTCTCATACATCCCCATCTTCACAACCATTTATCCCAGACAGTTCAGGTCCACCACTACTTCAATTATGGGTTTACAATCGTGTTTTATGTTCCTTGGTTTAGATAATTGATAACAACTCTTGCTAGTGTTGTTTTATAAGGTGCAAGTAGGAGAAAACTGTTGGTGCGCTGTGTGAGGAAATGATATGAGCTTGTGTATGGAATGTCGGTGTGGACGCGAGCAGGTGATATATGAGGTAGCTGGTGATGGTGGGAAATGTTGGCGAGAGAAGTTTTCTGTTGGTAGAGTTCAGGTCGCATATCTGGTAATAGCTCAAGTTTTTATTCTTATAAATGATTGTTCATCTGTAAGATAGCTCTGGTTATTGATTCCACTTCTGAATTGCAGCTAGGTTCAGAACATAGGCAATCTAGGAAATAAATAGGTATTGCAGTTGAGTTGGATTGTCCATTTACTTGTGATTTGTTTTGTTCAGTTTTTATGTGTGCTGACATGTTGCTCTCAGTAGTTTGAGTGGTACAATCTCCCAATACAAGCAGTCTTGATGAGGAGATAGAGTTAGAACAACCACTGTCAGAAAGGATCATACTTCATCTAGTTTAAGGTAGCAATATGTTTCTTCTGTTGCTTCATATTCGTTACTGCTAATAATTTCTGGTATAACACTCTAACTCATTCAGGAAAAAAAAAGTGTATATGCTGTGAAAGATAGCTGCACTTTCTGAATATGCAACCAGGCTTCTTAGTTATTGTGCTTGGCATTAGTTAGGGTTGTTAACACTGTATACATTCTTGTGTTAACTCTTTTGTTGTATCTTGAGATCTAGCATTCTGTGACTTGGTTTTGTGTGGGCTGCAGAATAAGGGTTTGTGGATAGATCGAGAAAGGAAAGGAGTTGGGAGTTACTTACACCTGGTTAATCTAGTCCTGTGGAAGGTATTTTGCATTACCCAGTATGACATTAATCTTGTGAAATTTGACTTTGGGATTTGAGAAGGTTTCACAGTAGCCGTGGATGAAAATATTGGTGATTCACAGTACTTGGAAATAAAGGGTGAATCCAGCCGTGTTTCTTGGAATTATGAGATTTTGTGTTTCTTAACCTCAATTTGGCTTTTTTAGGTTGAATTTTTTGGTGTTTGTTTGATTACCTTGCAGGTGATCCTCTTCGAACACCAAGTACACAGCCTATACCCCCTCCAATGCTTCTATATCGGTATCAGCCATACAACTGTATGAATATAAATTCTAAGAAGAATTGAGATGGATTGATGTTATCAAGTTGGGGACAATAAGTTCTCTTTTTATCAACTGGCGCAAAGGTCGAATGTTTTTATGTAGAATATTCTATAAGTAGGACATTTGATACATCCTATTATAACGTTAAGTGTAGAACTTGAGTATGATATTTGATTTTGCTGGTGACTACTTGTTAGTGATAATAGTAAAACTTATGCCCACAGTTCCGATGAGAAGTCATGGAAAAGAGAAACAAAATTATTAGTGAATGTTGTTGGTCATGGTGAAGACAGCAGGTTCTGAGGTACCTTGCCTCATCGTTTTGGCTAAGGATGTTCTTGATCCTTTTGTACTGTCCATACAAAATTCAACCAGGGTGCAATGTCTATCTCTCTTGTTCTCTTTAAACTCTGTTTTTCATTGAAATATACTAACTACTTCTGCACTTTTTTGGCTCTTGTAGATATGCTTTAGTGAGATATGGATATCTTGTCTATACTAAAATCATATGTTGATTAACCACTTTGTTGATGTTAAGGGATTTGTCCCAAGATCTGGTAAGTTCAGTTCAAACAATGTTGTTTCACATACTGGCATTCAATTGGTTTCTGAGCCATCATTGTTCGGTTGGATGAGTAATATATCTTGATCATCCCTTTTGTGCAGTTTTTACAGGTTTATGTTATTCAACCAGTTTCCGGGTATGGACTTGCCATACCTTGTATCTCTTCCCATTTTTATCTATGGGAGGTCATGAATGCTATTGATTGGGTGGGAATTGTTCTAGCAGGTGTTGGAATTACAGGTAATGTAAGTCATAAATATGTAAGATTTTCCCATATTAAATTTGCATTGAGAACTAGTATTGACATACATAACGGTAATATGATTCACTTGTTATCTAGGAGTGAATCATTGAGTTCATTGCAGTTTAGGCTTTATGCATTTTTCATGAAGGCATAGTTTTGTATTTTTCAGGTGTAGGTGTTGGAGGAGATGAGCAAAAGGATTCAAGCATAAATGATTTAACTGATGATTACCATGATCTCCTGGTCTAAGTTCAAGGTTCTTCATTTTATTGTATCTGAAAACGAATAGTATACTTGTCATTTTTTTTTTATACTACACATAAAACTTGTATGTCCTTAGAACTTTTGTGATGTGTCTTACTTTTTATGTGTACGGTGAATTAAATTGAAGGAAAAATATTTTATTGATAATTTTGGTGGATTAAGAACCTAATTTTGACTTAATTTGGCTGGTTTTGATAGTCAGGGAAGCTTGGTTTCGTTACAGGGAACTGTAATGTTGACCTGGTTTTGACCGGTCAAAATCACTATTTTTTTGATGTTGCAAAAATTTCGCAACTGTTGAAAACTGTTCGACCATCTAATTTCGCAACAGTTCGAAAAAGTTGCGACATTTTAACGTTGCAACAGTTAGAAACTGTTGCGACCGAACATTTGCAACAGAAACGCGGCCGTGGCGAAAAGTTGCAACATCAACTTTCGTAACGGAGTGAAATTGTTGCGACGCAACTTCCATCTACCGTTGCTAATCACTAAATTTGGTGTAGTGCAAGTAAGCTTCATAACTTAGCTGAAAGAGTATAAATGATGCTTAGGTCTCATTTATAACTGTGTATCCTTGCCAATGGAGCATATTAATCGTGGCAATCACTATGCCATACCGCGGACCAAATATGCATCACGTGGATGCATTTTGACTGAATGGCCTATACGGACTAGGACATTACCATTATTTCTTGTCCACGACCTTGCAAATGAGTTGACTTAAGCTTTTTTCCCTTCGAGGATGAACTACGGTCTGTGCTTGATCCCTTTAGAGTAGGGAAGGGTACGTAGGCAACCACAATGAGTTGCAGCATTTCCGGTCCATCACTTTGTCGCTCGGTGATTGCGGCATTCTGGCCTCTCATATCATCTGGCTCGGAAGTTCGATGCAAGAGATGATTGTGTCCAAACTTGATGAGGTAAGTTGCATTTAATTCCTTGGATGCTCATACTTCTCGTCAAGGCGTTCTACTTAGGCATGTACCAATGGCACCTTGGGCATGGCTTGAAAGTAAGCTACCTTTATATGTAAGTTAGAGGAGCTTGCATAAGCCTAAGCAGAGCATGACATGACCATGATTGATGTACCTTGGCGCGAGCAATACAAGTGCATGCTTCAGCAATGCCTAAGCCAAGTAAAGAGGGGGTATTAGGCCTGCAATGGCCTATGCATAAGTCCAAGGCATGCGTTATGCCTGGACAAGACTCGGAAGCCAGTGATGCATGCAGGGTGCATCAACCATAGGCTTCAAGGCTTTAAACCCTTTGCAGAACAAGGGTAAGTTGGAACGGTGTGGGAGCTAAGTTATCTACATCATGCTCCACGAGCATGCTTACAAGGGAAAATGAACGTGCATTTGCCTAGCTTTAAGGCTCGGATTATAGCATCATCATGGCGCATCAGGGAAGTTATGGCATGAGAACCCAGGCGCGCTAGGCGTAATTTTCCGGTCCGTCACAATATTGCACTATACTAGCGATCAATTCGTCTAGGAGCTTGTCCAACCAATATGATAGAGTACCAGTAATAAAATACTTTATTTATATATGTCATGAGACTGTTAAACCGTAAGTTGGATATTTATTACTGATTTTCTTGTGGAATATAAGCTATAGATACAAATCCTTGCTCCTGATGCCGGGTCAGGAATACACATTACATTATATTTCTGTAACTAGGGAAAGGCTAATTTACCACGAATGTCCTTGTCACAAAATCACCATCAACAAACTTATACCCGAGGCTTAAGAATTTAATTTGGTTTCATGTAGGACATGAAATTTGATACTAATTTGTTCATAGATTTGTGCTAGCCTTAGCATCTCCCATGCACAGCTGGCACTTGGGCACCCACTGCATCTCACCCTTGGTCACACACTAACTCTCACCCTTGGGGAGTAGTATACGTACAGTTTGGTTTTTAATGTGTCTCTTCTTGGAAACCGTCGTTAAAAACCAAACTGTTTTCTGCTCACAGCTCAGTTTTGTGCACACCTGTGAGGCTATACTAATAATGCAATATGCATAAAATTGCACAACTGCTTTAGCTCAGTTTTGTGCACGCCTGTGAGGCTATACTTATAATGCAATGCATAAAATTGCACAACTGCTTCCTGGTCTAGGTAGCTCTTTAATACTTCTAAGACAAAATAAAAGTGTAATTTATGTGATCTTTGAGATTATGGTGTAGGTGTCACCGACATTCTCACCTTAATGATCAGGTAGGTTTTTTTGTCTTCGTCGGCCCCCAAATACTGTAGCAATCATCTAGTTATAGAACATTGGCATCTATATTTCGAGCATATTGCTTTGGCACCGGGTAGATAAATCATCACACTTAAGTGAAAAGTTAGCGTATGAAACAAAAGTCGTATTATACATATGTAGCTTAAAAAGTTTTAAATTGACTGAAAACGAAATGTAATTTACGATTCTCTAATCGCACATGCATGATCATAAAGAGGGATTCACTATATTCAACATCAAGTTATGGTTATGAAAGGGAAAGTTAAAAAAAAAAAAAAAAAAAAAAGCTCAAGTGACTTTCAATTTTCTCTCCTGGAAACTCTTGGAAGACGTGGTTTACAGCTGAGCCTGTAGGAACAAGATCACCACCATAAATGTGGCAACTAAGACGAATGCATGGAAGCCATACAACTAGGATATATCAGAATAAGATATGTATGCTTTAACATATTAACATCCCCAAAGTTTGTTTTATCAATGGACGAACAGATGTGGTCCAACTGACATTGGAAAGACAAGACATTGTCAACAACTGTCTAGACGTGGGACGAGCCAAGTACTAGCATTAAATGCAACAAACAGATAACACGTAGAAGTCATTGTGTGGCTAGCTAAGAGGCAGACCGTCAGAGGAAGAAGATGTCGCAGAAGAAACATCTGATATCGACGGCCATAAGAAACATCGGATATCGACGACCCAAAACAACATACCGCCGTAAACTGATCGACAAAGTGCACAATGACAGTATCAGTGGGACCTACCCGAAGACTATAAATACCCAGCTCCATTCATGGACAAGGGTAAGTAAATTTGAGCAGGGAGGAAGAATAATAAGAGAGAGAAAGTAAGTGTTAGAGGCGAGTAACAACTTTGTATTCCAACCTTTCTCTTATTACTGAAAGTCGTTCGACTTAGCTTTTTAATAGTCCAAATTTGTTCACACTCCTCTAACGAGTGTATATTTAACATATTCTTCTGATTTGTTGATTATTTAATTGATACTCCCATTATCCTCCATGTTTAGAATCTCGACCCTCGTTACTCAACTTCCTAAATTAAATCAAGGATAAAGACTGAAATATTACATGCACACTCGTTAAAAAACGTGCACAAATTCGGACTCACTTTTTAATCACCTTTAACTTTATAGTGAAAATCTCTCAATACCACGTAGATGTAGGCACATATGCTGAAGCACGCAAATCATTTTGTCATTTAACACTTATATTATGCTCTTTGCATTATTGTCCTCTTTCATCTTACTCCGACAACATAGCACTTATTTATTATATTTGCTCGATGTTAATCATCTTATTTACGATCGATCATGTACGAATGAGATTAACTAATTAGCTTACTGTGAATTTTAATTCTGACATTTAGTTCTATCCCGTAATTTTAATGCTCACAGAGACAGAAGTGAATCAAAAAAAAAAATGATGGCAAGTCAAGAACCATTGTTCCCAAAATGCTAATTATCTTCTCGGGGATATATTAAATTAGTTCTAGTAACTTTTACACACGCATCTAGAAGGTGAAATTGCTGCAGTAAAAGGTGCACAAAGAGTGAAAGTCAATGGCACATGGGGTGTGCAACGGACGGATGCCAATTAGGGATCACCCCCATCCAATCCGTCAAAATTACGGATCTAAAAAATTTAACCGTGTCCGGTCCAATCATCCGTAAATTTGACATCCACGGATCAGCGGATGATGCAGACCGGATACGAATTATCCGCAGATTTAGTCTCTAAAAAAAGGCCTTTACCTGTCGAAACTATCCAAAGATAAATTAAAAATAGGCGGTTTAGTCATAATCATTTGGGATAACTTGGATATCGTTTGTAACCCAATTTCAACATTAGCAGCTCCGCATCCATGCCATTTACATTTATTTTGCATATTGTGGTAGGGAATCAGCAATCTTGGTTCACTGGTTATATATCCTGGGTGAAAAAGACCAAAATCAATAATTCTTGGATGAAAAAGACATGTAAAATTTGATACTGTTTAAATGGACAAAATTTTAAAAATAGACAGGATGTAAACAGTTTCATCCTGCCCATTTTCAAGTATTTTTTCTTGTTTTAAATTTACATCAGATGCAACCAGTTTCATCCTCGCTCTTTTCTAAGTTTAAGACATGATAAAACCAGTTTCATTCTTGTTATTCTTTTTGTGTCCATTTCACCCATACTAATTTCTACTCGTCCATTTGAACCGTGTTTTAAAAATATTTGGACAAATGACCTATTTTCCGATATAATTACGAGGTTTAGAAGCCTTGTAGTGAAACTCAAGTTAATTATAACTCCAAATGTTATGAGTGGAAATGAAGAGGTTGTTGCCATGATCAAACCAACATTTTTGATCTTCCTTCGACATTATACGTTATTAGGTGCAGCTTGGAATCTAAACCAAGTTTTGTAATCATCTCTTGAGTTAGGCGGTTTAAAATCTTAAACTCAATTTTTACGGGTGTGGATGAATCCGCGGATTTCGAAATTCAACCGCTACCGAACCGTTAAAAGTGCAGATTTAATAATTACATCCGTGTCCGGCCCATAAATCTTACAGATTGGGTTTTATCCGTAATTTTATGAACAAATACGTGTGAAATTCTCGATTTCGGACTTTTTGCTCACCCGTATGCCACCTACTATGTAACTTTCTCCATGGTTGTAGTTTCTAATGCCAAAAGGCCCAAAACCATGGATCATGTCTTTTATCAATCTCATAAGTCGAATCACATTAATACAAAATGTTTAAATGTGCATCCGCTAGACCAAAATTAATTGATAAAAATAGGAACTTTTGCGTCATCTTATTCCAATTGTGAACCGAGCAACTAACCAACCCTATGGTCGTCGTATTAACATCTTTTTGTCGTATGTGAACCGAGCACGCAACCGAAGTATTTGCCGTGTTTGCATTATTTTTGTCATGTGTGAACCGTCCAACTAACGGAATATGAGTAAGACGTATGCATGGGAAGGCCTTGGCCTGTACTAGTTAGACCAACCCATAAATTTTGTAGTTGTTGTTGCAGCAATAATGGACCAAGGAGCGTATCGGAATATGGAGAAAATGGGGCAAGCTTAGGGCTGTCAACGGGGGTCCGGGTCCTCCCGGATATCAATGGATCCGGACCCGGACCCTATTTATAAAAGTCGGGTCCGGTTCCTAAATTAGTGGACCCAGAACCGGACCCGTTTAAAATCATGGGTACCCATCGGTTCCGGGTACCCGTTGGGTATTAAGAAAACACACATAAAAGTTCAAAATTTTGATGTCTTTCCCTTTTTTTTGCTTGAATCAAATTTATTTCTACAACAATTTGGTATTATTTCTTTATTAATGTACTAAATAAAGATTAAATGTAAGAAGAAATGAAAAATGAGAAAAAAGATTCAAAACCAAACTAGCAAAATACTTGTAATTTTGCTAAAAAGAGGGATAAAAAAATGAATAACCGGGTACCCGTTATCCATGGGTACCCATCGGGTATTACCCGTTCGGACCCGTTTAGATTCGAGTCCAATCGGGTAATTACCCGTCGGGTCCTAACTTGTTAATGAGTCCAATTTTGGGACCCGGAACCGGACCCTATTCGCTCGGGTCCGGTTCCAGTTCCGGATAACGGGTACCCATTGACAGCCCTAGGCAAGCTATAAGGTGGTTGATGGTTTGAAAGATGTCATTTTCTCTTTGAAATCATCGTTTGACCAATCCATGATCAAAAATCCATGTTGAAGAATAGATGGGTCATTCACACCCGGCATAAAGAATAGATGGGTCATTCACGAATAATATTGATCAAAAATCCATGATATGGTGCAATTTTGATACTCTTGTCAGTCCCCTCTTTAGGGGTGAGTATCCGACGGATGGATGCGGATTTGGTATCATCCACGTTCAATCCATCTAAATGACTGGTTTTAAAAAATCATCCGTGTCCTATCCATTACCCAACTGATATATACCTACGGGTGAGCGGATGAACAGAGTGGATGCGGCCGAATTCGCGGATAATTCAATATATAAATTAAAAAAGATTGACATTAATACTGAGTTCAATAAATGCAGACAAAATAATAATTCGTCATCATACATCCAGGCAAAAAAAAAAAGATTAGTGATCAATGATTATGCGTGAGTCCATAGTATTCTCAACTTCTCCCTCCCTCTCATTCTCATCCTTGATATTTATCTGGCTCCAAAATGTATCCTTTGTATTTTTGTATAATACCAAAGCTATTTTCCGGATCGGGTGTCCAGCGAACGGGTGATATGTCACCCGCGTCCAACCCTTAAAAATAGCCGGATTTAGAAATACACCCACGTCCAATCCACCAAATGGTTTTTGAATTGGATGTAAGTACGCAATCAAAAATCGTTGCACACTCGTCCTTAGTTCCGCCGATGATATTTAATTAACGAACATGATAATGGTCATTCTGATCCATATCCATTAATTTTTATTGTTATCCAACAAATATCAGAAATTTGTTTTTTTTTTCCGTTCCTTTAAGACTAATAGATATCCAATAATATCCTAAAATTATACCCAAATCATATAAACATCTATTTTGATTGTTATTTAATTACTTTTTCTTCTCGTGATTCCAAAAATCTAAGACTATATTAAATTCGATGAATTTGTTATTCCTTCGTTTCTTTTCAAACAAAATCATCAATACAGTAAAAGAAATGGTAATTTGACTTATAATAGTAGTTTTGAATACATTTAGTTATGTTATCTGATATCTAATACTTATCCAAAAATATATTTATACTTTTCTCCACCCAAGTCATATGCCATAGCTCATATTCAAGTTCTGCAGTAAAATAAAAAGAAAAAAAAAATAATTCAGCATTACATTTTCTACTTATGTTTGAAGAATTCAGGATTCAATTGATTGGCTATATTTACCTTTATTCCTCTCATAAGTTGTAAGGACTACATAAGTTCATAAGTAGGGTGTCGCTTTGTGCATGATTTCATCTCCAACATTGATATGCGAAATGTATCATGTTCTGAGTCTTATGACCATAGTCTTGACTTAGGATTTTTACGGCAAATGTGTGATTATTGCCGGGTTAATTGCGCTTTTATTATTTTTTTAAGGTTAAAGGTGAGAATTAAGGTCATATTCTCGTGATAAATACAGAAAAATCTATGTGTTTAAAAAATACTTCTGGTCCATGTTTAAAAAAATTTGTTGGATCCATCTACATTTAATCCGTCCATACGTGATCTATTGGCTGCAGATGCCAAACTTGAAACAATTATGTGTTGGATTTTATGATGATAAGGCTAAAACCGAACTAATATGCATCATAATCGGGCCAAATAACAGTCAGTTGTTAACGGAATGCCACAAAACATGTTAGTGTGTGTGACAAGTTCAAAGAAACTTTTTTGTTATTGGAAGAATAAAATGAAATTCGGAAATTAAAAATCGCAGTTGCCTCATCAATAGGAACCGACTTTAAATATATGTCTGAATTGAAAATATCGTTATTCACTCACAAACTCTTCATATATTTGCAATCAATATAACTTTTAATATCGTGTTAGAATATTGCTAGGTTCAACCCACCAAGCGTTCGAATGTCAAATTTGATTGTCATATTTTAGTTATAAACTCGAAACTGCTTGATTTGATTATTAGAGTCAACTTCGTTAGATTAGACTAGGAACTTAAAAATGTTGAGACTTGTTCGTGTTACTGAAGACGTATCTGCATTAACGAAAATATTATCCTTTTGTTCAAGGTTAGTAACACAGACTTGACTTGTTTAATTTCTATCTACGTTTCTTTCAAGTTAGTTTATATTGAAACCATAACATATGGAGTTTGTTTACTTGTCTCTAGTATTGGTGGCTTTCTCATTATATTATGATTAAAGTGTCAAGAAATGATATACCATCAGTTTCATACAACTTTGGCATATGGAGTTACAAAGTATAGTTTATCTATTTGAACTTCGTATAAGACTAATTAATAATTCGTTATTATTTGGTGTGTTGAAATTTCAGATTGATTCCATACCTCGGAAACTATGTTTAATTACACGGTTTAAGGAAGTATATTTGCAAAACTTTTTAGTAGTTGAAGTGTTTCAAAGCATATATTTTAGGACCGATTCCTTGCCAAGGATTACTACTAGCACGGGTCCTAAGAATCTCTACTAGGACTAATCCTATGGATCTCTAGAAGGACCGACCTTAGTTAACCAAACATGCATTTTGATTTTTCTACTATTTTATGGTTTACATAGCTACCGAAAATGTATTTTTTAAAAAGGAAAGTTCACCAGATGTTGACATAGTATCTTGAACATGTGTTAACTCTTACTACTTAATGTTCAAGTATTTTCCTTGATACTCAAGGCGAGATCCCAAAACGGAAATATTCTAATATCTTTTTGATATTCAAATTTATATGCTTTCCATATCCCAGAGGATAGCATATCTCTTATTGTTATACTAGTAAATATATATTGTATGCTAGCTAGTATTAGTTGTCATCCAAGAGAGATCTCGGTATGTGTGTTGGATAATAGTTGGAATATTGTGAAAACCAAATATAAACATTTATTGAATATATTTAGTACTTTCGGATTTAGTAACCTTGTTGGCTAACCAATTCCACTATAAAAAGTAGAGACTATATTCTTACAAATTCATCCCGTGAAAAACTGCCTAACCGTTTGTGTGGAAAGCCCACTAGTAATGTTCATGTAATACTCATCGAGAAATGAGATTATCCTAATTAAGTGAAATCTCTTACGTGACCTTCATTTAAAGTCTTCTTTGAGATCAAAAAGCTTTTAGTGGTACCATATTGGTGGGAAACTAAATCTTATTGCCATTTTATTTTTCGAATATTAATTTGATTGAGTGACGGTGAAGTTGAACCTTGATAGACTTAGTTTGTTTATTCCTTGATTTTTCTCTTCTGGTATAAGCTCACTCGAACTAGTTAAAGGATCGACGATTTCATATTAGATTTATTTATTCAATATCTGAAGATGGGACTAGTGATCATCCAGTGTTAACAAACTATGTTCAGTGTATGATCGATCATTAATAGGAATCAAGTTCTTTGTGCAGGTACTTTGAATATTGAAGATTGAAGACTAGAAAATTTTGTTTTTGGTATTCTTTGTGATGGTTCTTGCATACTTGATTGACTGAGATCCAGCAAGCAATTTATCTCGATAGACATCAGGCTTGTTGTATAGATCGTCAATCTGTCTAGATATTTCTCTTTGAGATTCGCTTTGATAATTTGCAAACTAGGATTGATTATTTCGATACCGACAAAGGAGTTTATATTGATTAAATGGAAGATCCTTTGTACTCAAATTTTCTCTGAGTTATTTCTTGAGTTTGATAGAAAAGTTACTGAAACAAGTTAGTCATTTACTATTTCGAACTACGGTCCAAAAGAGTTTAATTGGAAGTCTTCACAGCGGGTGAAAAGACTTGAGATAGTAGACTCTATCTTGGGATTCACTTGATCTAAGAGTTGGTTGTCATCAGATCAGAGTGACCCTCAAGATCCATAAAAATGCTTTCATAACTCATAAAGGGAATTATGAATTTAAAGTCATGCTATTTGGCCTAACAAATGCTCCTGCAAATTTTCAAGCACTTGTGAATGAAGTTTTTGCTCAATATTTGAGGAGGTTTGTGCTAGTATTCTTTGATGATATTCTCATCTACAGTGCCTCTATGTATGACCATATAGATCATTTGAGAATAATTTTTTCCTTATTGAGACAACACCAACTTTTTGCTAAGATGTCCAAATGTTGTTTTGGACAATCCTAGTTAGAGTATTTAGGCCACATTATTACTGCTGATGGAGTTTTTGATGACTGTTACAAGATTGTAGATATGCAGAGCTGGCCACTTCCTACTTCCATCAAAGATTTGAGAGGTTTTTTTGGGGTTAACTGGTTATTATAGGATATTTGTGAGAAATTATGGGGTCATAAGCAAGCCTCTCACTGATCTCTTGAAAAAAAACTCTTTCCAATGGACTTCAGCTGCAACTACTGCATTTGAGCAACTCAAATCTGCAATGACTACTCCTCTTGTTCTTGCACTGCCATATTTTTCAAAGAAGTTCATTGTGGAAAGTGATGCTAGTGATAATTGCATTGGGGCAGTTTTGACTCAAGATGGCAGACCAATATCCTTCTTCAGCACAACTTTGGGTCCAAGATCAAGAGATTTATCTATATATGAAAAAGAATTTTTGCTATTTTCAAGGCCGTACGGAAATGGATATATTACTCACATGGGAACAAATTTACCATTTAAACTGATCATCAAAGCCTCAAATATTTTATGGAACAGAGAATTGCAGAAGATGTGGTTAATGAAACTCTTAGGATTTGACTATGAAATTAGATATAAAAAGTGACAATAGAATGTGGTTGATGATGAAATATCTAGGAGACCTCATGACTTAACTAGTTTAATGCATTAGTTGTGTCTCAACGTATATGGATAAAGGACCTTCCACAGAGCTACATAGATGATGATAAAGCTCAATAACTGATTACACAAATACTTTTTTCTCCTAAAGTTGTCCCGCACTACACTTACAATGATGAAGTGTTGAGACAATATTGGAGTCAGATCAACCATATTGAATAATTTGCACTCTTCTGCTATTGGGGGTCATTCTGGTATGCAAGCTACATATGTCAGAGCCAAAAACTACTTCTTCTGGCCTCATACGAAAGGGACATACTTTTTTTGTGTGGATAAATGTGACATTTTCCAAATAAACAAAGGAGATAGCACATTTCCATCTAGATTGTTTCAACCACTACCCATTCATGAGTATGCATGCATGGAAACACATCATAATGGACTTTATTGAATACTTTTATTGAGTGATAGAAATAGTGTTATCTTGGTGGTTGATAAGTGCTTAATTTACAAGTTTAGAATGTCAATTCCATACTTGTTTTAGCTATAATTCTTGCATATTACTTGTTATTATGATTATTTTGTAGTTTATGTGTCATATCAGGTGGATCATACTAAGAATAGTGAAAAGGGATACAAAAGATCTATAAAGTGAAGTTCTCAAAGATCCAAGTGTCTAAATCCGAAAGAAGTGGAAGAAGTGCGACGAAAAGGAGCAAAGAAGGTCGAAACCTAAGAAGGACTATAATACCAAGTTCAACTCATACAAATTAAGGATTTATTATTCCCATCTTGAAGAGAATTCAATTATGAAGTGAACCGCGAAATAATGAGGTCATTCTGAGTTCGGACGAAGAAATTACGGCCAAAACAGTCGAGACGAAAAACGACGATCTATAGCACAACTTTCGGAATTGCTAAATAAATACCGAAAGTAGCCATATTTTGGGCAGAGAAGTGTATTTTCGACCCCAACTTTCGGCATTTTTTTGGGGTATTCGACAATTCCGACTGAGACAAACCTATGGGGTCCTTTTTGATGTATTTTGACTTCCAAATCAAGGAAACTTGGTCCCGAATGGATTCTAATACCTAGATCTCATGAAAAATATATAAGAGGACTTGCAAAACAATTATAGGGATCTCATCTCATATTATACTTTTTTTCTTCATAAAATATTCTAGGGTTTACTCCTTTAGGGGGAAACCGGGTAATTGTGTAATCATGAGGAGCTAAATCTTTGTTGATTAAGGATGAATTCAATGTTGTGGCGTGAAGCTTTGTTATTATACATATATATTCGGAGTTTTATCATCTTATCATTTGTTTTCACTATAATTAGGGTTTATGATTGATTTCTAGATTGTTCAAGTGTACAGTTGGATTATTCTATTGCTAGTAAAGGGTTAGGATATCCGTGTAATTGTTGAATAATCCTTACACAAGTAGAGAACGTGAGACCTTGCAGAGGGATTCTATGGAGCAATCGTGTACGAAGACAACACTACTAAGTGGACCTTGCGCTAAGAGTCTAACTGCTAGGATCAACCTAATTCACATAAATTAAAGCTTCCGATTGGGTTACACCTTGAGTGCGCTACTACTTGGTGGTTCAGTTGGATAGAACTTGATAAGGAGCGCTTCGGTATGCGGTTACATAAGGAACTTTGGGGATAACACTGCTCTAGATACTTTCCTACGGTTGGTGATGAATGGTTCTAACGAAGATAGATAAGTATACTAATCCAGCTATCGCTTAGTAATGGCGAAGGATTCTTTGGTCATCTCCTTTCTTTATTATTGTCTTTTTATTTATCTTACAATCAACCCCCTTTATGTTTTCCTTTGTTTTGCTAATATTAATAACCTATCAATTACACAGCTCTCTGTGGGAACGATCCTTACTATCGCTATATTATTAGTTAATTAGTGGAAAATATCTCGATTAATTTGTTGTGATTACGACCCGCATCAAATTTTGGCGCCGCTGCCGGGGAGCAGTTGCCAATTGATTTATTATTTGTTTAGCTTGTTTTTGTTTTTTTTCTTTTGTTCTTGCGAGTCGTCATGTTTCCTTACGGGCATAACATGTACGTAGCACCAGACCAATCATCATATTGTAGTGGTAATCAATTTGGTTTTCAATCTCAATATTATGACAACTACCAACCATGGGTATAATCAAAACCAATCTTTTGGCTATGATCAATATCCTACGGAACCTTATGATTATTCTCATGCATATCAACAACCTTATGACGGGTATGTAAGTGAAAAACCACAAGGATGGGGGGATAGTTATGCTTCTAATCACGATTATTCTAGTCTTACAGATATAATGCACCGATATATGGATAATATGGATCGGGAAAATCAAAAGTTGGACCAGCACATTCAAATGATGGATGAACGCGACCAGACCATGGAAAGTTATGCTCCTAAAGATAGTTATTCTACTCTCGAAGATCTAATGCACCAATTTATGAATAATTTGGATCGGGAAAACCAACAGCTGGATGAATACAACAAAAAGACTGAAGATATACTTCAAGAACTTCAAGAGGTTATTGACGAGGTTGTTGAAGAGATAGAGATTAAGTTGTGGAAGACCCAATTGAGCTAGCCAAGGATTATAATGATGCTGAGATTTTGGTTGAAGAAGAAGCTGACGAAGAATGGCTAAATAGTTTGATAGAGGACCACGATATAAACGAGGTAAATAATTCAATGCAATTATTTAAGAATGATGAGGGTCCTGTAATACAAGATATTGTGGAAGGTTTGTCTAATCCTTTGCATATTTCTAAATCTTTTGATCCGCATTACTTAGGATTGAGTATTTGTGCTTCTAAAATTCTTAAGGATTATTTTACTTCTAATTATCTACCGCTTGATATGTTTGATTCTATCATTGTGCAGGTTCACCAAGACGAACCTATAGAAGTTCCCTTATATTATGTTCTCTATCCACTTTCGAGTGTAGAAAGGACTAAGTGTGGGGGAAACTTCAAAACTATAACAAATTTCATTATTCATATCTTATGTTAATTTTTTTGTGAAGTTGTTACTAGCATTGCAGATTATTTTCTGGGCGGGCTACCAGATTTTCAGATTGTTAGTTTATGGACGATAACCAGAGGGTCAGGATGAAGACGTTAAACTAAGCGTTGAATGAGAGGCAACCCATAGGTTTTGTATTTTCTATCCTTTTTTGTTTTTAGTTTTCTTCTTTTGCATATCATATTAGGATTTCCCACATTGATTTTACTTAGGACGAGTCAATTACATTGAGGACAATGTAAAGTTTAAGTGTGGGGGAGTGTTTGGATATTTTTGCATATAGAGTTTTTAAAATTTTGCATAAAAAACCTCCAACTTGTAGAGATTTTAGAGTCACTAGCATACTTATAGCTATGTTTACATAGAGAATTCTGACCGACATAACTGAACTTGGAAGTGTTAGGGAACTACGTTTGGATTTCTTGCTTGTTAGAGTGTTAAATAATGGATTTAATCATGCCGGTGATACAAATGAGGAGCAGGGAGAAATGTATTATTAGATTTGTTGATCAATCATTAATGGAGACTACATGTTTTCAAATCAACAAAGGCACCAAACAAAATTTTCTTTGTATTTGACTAAAGAGCTTTCTTTTGAGTGTGTGTCACCGTACGTTAATTCCGGGTAGAATGATGAGCTACCCAACCTCTCACCAATAGAAACACTACTATTTGATCTCTTGAGTGCTAATTTTGTCAATCATGAGGGTGACGTCTATAGATGAAAACCACCTTCTTGTAGTTTGATTTGCAGTTAGCACCATTCTCTCTCTCGCCAACAACAGGTCCATAGAAACACCGTCATCATCAACAAGTGGAGAGACGTCAAAATCTACAAGGAAAGCTGAAGACGTTCAAGGTTTACAAGCAACAATTCAAGGAAGAGCGAAATTTCATATCCAAGTAAAGCAACATACAATGAGCATATTTTTATATACATGTTGAAGACTTACATATAAGGAGCAGAATTTTATACACAAGTATGAAGACTTATATACAAGAGCGAAGAAAATAAAAGATGAGAGTTATTGAAGTTTATGATACAAAGACAATATAAGTTGTGAAGATCAAAGTGGTAAAGTACTTCTTTCATGGCCATGTTATTTAAATTCCGTTATTATTTTTGTAGTTGCAATGTTTTTGTTTAAAAAAAAATAAAATAATAGAAAATACAAAAAGGAAAAAAAAAAGGAGAGAAAATACAAAAAGATTTGCATTTAGGATGTTATTTGTTCAATAAGGCCATGGGGAAGAAAAATCTATAAGGAAGTTTCAAGCAACAAGGAAATTGAAGTGAAAAGAGTTACAACTGTCAAATTTTTATGAAGTTCAAGAGTTTGTCATCAATAGTAGAAGACCGAAGACGAAGACTGAGAAGATGAAGAAGACGAGTCGAAGGAAGGAAGACGTTTCTATTGTATGTTGTGTGAGTGGTGCTTTCGTCACTGCCGATCAGATGTGAAGGTGGTAAGTACTCTCATCCTCGCAATAGTGGTTGATTTCCTTTCTTAGAGATCATCAAAAAAAGTCTTTTATTTCCCACGATCTTGTGGGGTCTCCAGAAATAATTCGGAAGGTTTCCTTCCCACCATTCAACGTGTGTAGGATTTCTCTCTCCATTCCTACCTTCACACATGTGAGACCCATAAAAAAGCCGTCTTATTGAGTGCAATTATTATAAATCCTTTTAAGTGAGGCAGAAGTCGAGGAGAAATGCTTATTGATCGCTCTCAACACGCTTTCTCTCATTATGGTGTGGTTATTTGTCACACAACATTTAAGAATGATAATATGTTCTTTGATATTTCTAATTTCTTATTACTAGCATGCAGAAACTCTATGTCCTCATAGCTCTTTTATCAAAGAAGTATGAAATCTGTGAAATGTATATGTTTGCAAACCCTTTACATCTTAGTTTTGGAATGAGGTAGGTTCATAGATCCGGCTTGCTTACCCCTATCATCTAACTTTCACGAATTTCCAAGGTTAGCTAACCCTTGTGCCTTGACTTCGCGAACTACCAAAAGGTTTGCAAACTTGTCCAGTTCCAGTATTAGCAGAAGTACATGAACTGTTGTACATGACTATGTTCGCTTTTGCTACAACTCTCATAGACAATTCTATTGTATATGAGTAATATTGAACATTTTTATGTTCTTGTAAGTTCAAAGGTGACTTAGCCACTATGAACCATTAATGTGTATGGTTCCAGAATCCTAGACCATAATGCATATTCTTCTGTGTAGTTTCAAGGTAAATATCTCATATACTTACATGAATTCCTAATAAATATTTTATCTAAAATGAGAAAGTATTTTCCTGAATTCCAATCAACTTGAATGCAAAGATACCTGGAACCTTAAAAATCTACAAATAAAGATATTGTTGCAACATGATTTATATTTATAATCGCTGGCACTCTTGTGTCACAGTTACTAAGATAGAGTTGTCCTATATAACTTAGGTTCTTTATACAACTTTTATCTAGGTTACGACTTTGAAGACTTCACTTAGGGATTCATGAATCTCATTCAAGTACCATCTTTTACTTGATAGTTCTTGAATTCGAATATTGTTTTTATTGATTTTTTAGGTTTTCATAATCTTAGATCAAGAAAGATATAGAAAAGTTCTCTCCATCTCGGACTTTGTGATTCCTCAAGATAGATATCTAAACTCTTTTTTTATTTGTTTGGATTATTCTTAAGAGGTGGTTAATAGACCCTTATTCTCATCTAACTGAGTGTAAGTGTTCCAAATTCGTGAGGTTTGCTGGACTTTGTCTATTGAGAACAGATTTCTAAACTTAGATTGAAACATATCATAAGGAAAATCAAATATGCTTGTCTGTTAGAGGAAGATTGGTATCACAAGTATTCACTGAAATTGAAGTAACTCTTAGGATAGGACGTCAACTAAAGGAATCAAGTTCTTAGGATATTACGAGGTTCAAGAGATGTATGTAACACGAGTGTAGTTGAATTGCTTAGAGGCTTAATTAGGTCTCAACTGCATTCATATCCAAATATTGATAGTAGGCTTGTATTGTAGGTGTTTAATATAATAAGGTGTTTAAAGATCGACGAGGTCCCTGGGTTTTCTGCAGATGCAGTTTTCCTGGTTACAAAATTCTTGTATGTGTGCTTTTTACTCTTCCATATTAAAATTTATTCTTTTGATTATCAAAAAGTACTACGCAGGTTCATACTCATACCAAATGAAAAAATTGGCGGTATACATGGTACTTCTGCTTTTCACTAAGGATATATATATTGTCTAATTGTCATATTTACCTCAAGGAAACCACATAAACCATCGATACTTGACAGACCCATTAATGTGTTATCGATATAATTGTGTAACTTGGATAAGATAATGGACACCCAATCGTAAGTGTCACAACCTCCATATATCCCAACGCCTCCAACCATCTTCGTGGATATACCTCATAGACCCTTGATGTTTGACGAACCCAATAATGTAATATAGATGCAAACAGATAACTTTCTTAGATAGTGGACCCCGATTATAAATGGCAATAACCTCCATATCTCGCAACGCCTCTAGCCATTCTACTTGAGCACCAATACTTAAGTTAGGAAAAAAACATGAAACATCATCTACCAAATCCAAGGTATCCTAAGTAGCAAACACAAACCTCTTGGTGTTGTTCCTGTAAAAACACTAAAATTGTTAATTCCAATTAGATCTTCATATTGATTGCATGAAAAATATAAATCAAAATATTTGACATACCTATTTCGACGTCTCTTTAGAATGAAACATGTGTGTAATATACTACCAACTTTCCACTAATACAAGCAACAATTTTATTTGATAGTTCTTCGCATAGTTATGGTGCAAAGTAAGCCAACAAAATTTATCGATAATAATTTTAGCACCATGAGGTGATTCTGCATAAACTTTTCTAACTGCGTACCAACCACCTTTTGGTTTTTGAGCAGCGCTATTTTGCCCGACTTTTATAGACGGATGACCTTTAACTCTAGATAATTCTTGACTGGAAAGTAGGTTGGTACTGTTTTCTTCACCAGATTTTGGTTGTTTGGCGGTATATGTTGAATGGGTTTATTCCTAGGTGATTATTTTATTCTTGTTCTCCTGATATCCTTAGATTGAGATATTTTTATTTTGAAACTCATTAGAGAAGTCGAATAAGAACTAAAAATATATTTTAGTGGAGAAAAGTTGCAGATAATATGGAGAAGTGACGTGAGCAAATAAGTTAAATGATATAGGGTTTGAAAAAGTAGTAGTTTTTTTGGATGTTGAAAAATAACCATCGTCGTAGAACATGAGAACTATCATCTTAACTTGAGATTGAGCTTGTCTCTGTTTGAGACGATCGTCTCGACGTGCAACGGTCCACTCAATTCTATGCTTTTTTGTTTTTTTATTCTGTTTTTACCTTTTGTTTTTTTCTCCATACAATGTAAATATGGATAAATATGTCAAAAAATATGTTGGAATTAGAATTCGGCATGGCCAGTGGAACAAAAAAAAACAACATTCTGCCTTTAAAATAGGGACAAAGGGAGTACGAAACAACTTTCCCACTACCCAAAACTGGATTTGTCCATCCACGTGAGCCATCAAATATGTTGATTTGTCGATTCTTATTATTGAACTTGCTCTAATAAAATTTCTTTGGAAATATTTTTTTGATCTCCCTTTAACAAAATTTTCGTTCAATCCCACATTATATGGGTGATAATGGTTTATTAAGGGCTGATACCATATGGAATACAAAACAAAGGTTGGTTAGTTAGGCTAGATAAAGAGCGGCCGAAATTTTTCTAGGAGGGATGAATCTACGGTCGTGGTTTTTTCAACTAAACATTATAAATACTTTATTAATTAGTGTCATATTAATTGCTCATCATGAATGATTAATAAATTTTTCATAATAAATGTTCATTTAATGAATCGGCAAACAATTTGGTGCTCGCGAGTTTTGAACTCATTGGTGGCTCTCTAAAAGAGTCACAGAAATGATACCTGCAAGTGCACAGGGTCTGTTGTAGTGAGTGTGCAAGGCAGGGTCGAACCATAGAGACTCGGGTGTGAATTGAAGTAATGAAGCAAGTGACAGTTAACAAGAAAAATCAGTGGCAGTGAATAAGAACAGTGAAACAAAGACAAACAAACCAAGGCTGTTAGCCAAGGGAAGTGATAAAGAAACAAAGGCAGGTCTTCCAACTATGTTCTTATCCCTTGTTAGTTATCAGTCAGCTTCTAGGCTTTCTGAATAACTAGATGACAGTTGCGGTTCAAAGCCGGTTGTTCATCTAAGGGTTGGTTTAGAAAGGAGGCTAAAGGCACTAAGATGAATTCTAAACCTTGTGGTAGTTGGGGCTCTCACACTGCAACTACCCGCAGAGAAGCTCGCTTAGTGTTTTAACAACCTATAAGAATATTCAATCCTAAACAATTCAAGCACAACAAGATCAGAGCATGGATAGGATAAAAACAATTGAAGTTTACAACATCATTTAAAATAAAAACTAACCCTTGAGGCACTGGCTATTCCAGTCCTCTTGGGTGAAGCACTGGCTAGTCCAGGCATGGTTTCTACAACACCTATAACATATATTTATACCCAAGATACAAAATTAGGGTTCTTACAAATATTCCCCAAATCCCCAAAAATTAGTGTTTTGATTATTTTACTCACCAACTGTGATGAGAAGAATCAATCGTCTACCCATGCTTCTTCTCCTTTCTCTGCTCCATCTCCATGCTCTAGCTGCTTGTCTCGATGTCCTCTGCCTATCAACCTAATTCATTGATTTGAAAACCCTAACAGAGAGAGGGTGTGTGAAATCATTGAAATAGGTAGCATAGGGTGATGGGTTTTAGTGGTTGGTGATATAGGATGGCTATGGTGGATGGTGAAGGTGGTGGCAGAGATGAAGGTGGCGATGGCAGGGCGTGGTGGTAATGGAGATGGCAGAGTTTTCTCTGCAGACGGAGTGGAGGAGAAGAACTCGGTGTTTGGGAAGAAGGGTGTGTTTGGTTTAGGTCGATGGGTTCGATGGCTAGGGTGTTGAGCGGAATCATCTGAAGTTGATGCGCAACGAGGAGATCCGTTGGATAATCACTTACTAATTGAATCGAACGACACGATGTAAACAAGATCTGAGCGACCGTTGGATTAAGTGATACAACGAAGCTGACGGCTCCAGATGGAGTTAGGTGCTGTAGTGTTAGACAGGAGCTTCAGACTTTGATGTACTGGCGATGTTGCGACCGTAGGATGCTGAAATGATCCAATCTGACGGCTAGAAAGGGAAACGGGTATGGATATAGGAAATGGATTTGGGTGAGGGTTTTGGGCCTTGGGTATGCCAAGCCCATATCTTCTTTAATAACAATTCTTCCTCTTCAAGCCCAGTTCTAGCCTTTTGGTCTTGCGCAAACATTCTTCGCGGATTCCTTGTGTGATTCCTCTTGGCTTCCACCACTTTTCTGCTCTTTTTGCTCCGTAATTCATCCAAGCTTTATTTAGTACCTAAAAATACAAAATTAATTAATAAAAATATTTATTCTTGAAAACAATGAAAATACAGAATATGGGATAAAATGTAGAATTAATGCACAAAAGATGAGTTAAATGCCAAGAAAAATATATAGAAATATGCACTTTTTAGCACTCATCACTCATGTAACTGGTATCATCACCCAATGACTTTACCATTATACTACAGTGATCCCGGTTAAAAATTATATTAATAATTTTTAATGGTGGTAGTGAAAGAAGCAGAGGGTGGTGGAAATAGTGGCGGGTATTTGTGAGTGGTGGAGGTGGTAACATTACTGGTTGATTGAAAAAATAGTGGGTGTGGCTGTTTTCTTACGTGGTGGATGTTAGTGAATAGTAGTGGACAAAAATAGTTTTGTGTCTTTACAAATGGGAAACAGTTTATTGTGATAGATGTAGTTGGATGTTTTTAGCATAACTGGTAAGGACAAAACACAAATATTTTGAGGAGGATACTAAATCATATAAGATAATATGATCATGACCGCTGGATCGTCCAAATGGGATGCCAACTATTTATAGTACCCGATCGAATAAATCACGGTTTTTAATATTAAAATAAAATGGATTACATTTCCAGAATACAAAACAAAGTTTGGACAAGTTAGGCTAGATAAAGAACGATTAAATTTATACTCGCAGAACATTAATCTACCACTATAAATGATTACGTTTAATTAAAATTTAATAATAAATGTTCAATTGATATTTAATAAATATTTCTTTAATTAATCAAATAAATATATTTTTATTGATACATAATAAATTTATTTGATATTAACCATATCAGTAAACATTAATGGTGAATGTGATGGTGGGAAGTGATGGGGATAATGGTGGTGGGTATGGGTGAGACTGGTAGAGTGGTGACGATAATGTGGTGGTGGAAGAAGTAGTGGTAGTAGGGTGAGAAAAGGGGTCCTAAGATAGGTAAATTAAGCACTAATGGTGGTTGTGATGGTGGGTGGTGGTGGTGGATCGGCGGTAGGAATACTGATGGTGGGTATTGGTGAGACTGGTGGAGGGGTGACGATAATGTGGTGGTGGAAGAAGTAGTGGTAGTAGGGTGAGAAAAGGTGTCCTAAGATAGGTAAATTATTTAGTCACTCTTGGTTAATTTTTCTTTGTTTTGTTTTAATTTGATTTTAGTTTTCAATTTTTTATTTTTTTTTTAAAATTAAAACAATTTTTAGAGGCCAGATTTTTCCAAAAAAGAAGATATTGTGATTTTGAGATTTTCCGGGTAGGGGGCAGGAAAAAAAAATGAAACCTATAAAAAATTGACCAAACACAAGGCTACACGCGAATTAATTGTAATCGATTCAGTTTCTGACATCTCTCTTTATTCCATTTTTTTTGTCATGGTTTCTGTTTCTGTCATTATTTCTCCCATACTTCATGGGATTATACAAGGCTACGCGTGAATTAATTGTAATCGATTCAGTTCTCACATCTCTCTTTATTCCATTCTTTTGTCATGATTTATGTTTTTGTCATTTCTCCCAAACTTCTTGTAATTATGCATGCTTGAGAAATAGTACATGATAATAGGTAAAGAGACAAGAAAATAAATGGATCACAAATTAAATATTATTATAAATTTTAGGAAAATGAATGAACACAAATCTATGTAAATTGGGAATCCAACAATTTTTATCAAAAAGAACAATTAAATTCCAATGCTAACAAATTTTGCAAGATTAATCTAATTGATTTTAAAGTAATTTTAGGTGTTTTTAGTTTTGTTACAAGTTTGGTGAATGACCTTTGATGATATTTTTTTGAAGTAGTGAACGAAGTAATGTTCTACTTCTCATAAGATTTTCTCTACCGATTAAGTATGTTTGTCCAAAAGGGTTGTATGACTTACATGCACAATATTAGAAGATTCGAGGATAAGGACATGTTTATTAACCAACTCCTCAAAAAATTTAGACCTGGATCGACCGGTTCAATTCTTCTCAGACAATTACGACATGTATGAACTGATGGTTACATTTAAAACAGATATCCTTGCCCGTTCCATTACGGCGCGGGTTTAGACCTAGTTATATACTCCTAAACAATCCTAACCGTCGGATCGGTTCATGTTCAATCCGTATGAAAAAAATTTAACCCAATCAAAGGCCATCAAACGACAAAAAATATAAATAAATACTATATCTCTACCCCAGCTTTTTTTCCTTTCCAGATTTTCTCCGAAACAATCAATTTCACAGCTAAAACCTAAAAAAACCTAGCATTTTTAGGGGCCACTCAAAAGGAATTAGAGGCCATTTATTTATTCCCAACCATTGAAGAGGGTTAAGGGGTGTCTTAAAAATAGAGAATTATCTATATTATCCTTCATCTTATATTAAATCTAAACCTATATCCTTTATTTTCATAAACATATCATTCATTTTTTTCTTCTCTTTTCTACTAATTGAAAAAAATATTCATCGTTTTAATTTTGATTGAAACGAAAGGTCATCGATCAAACAAATTTTACGATTGATTGTAAAGTTGAAACTTAGAAATCAAAAAAAAAATAAAAAATAAAAAATAAAAGAAATTAAAAAATAAAAGAACAAAACGAATAAATGATAGTAGTTGTGATCCAAAATTAGGATTCGATTACTTGAAATCAAAAATTTGATCCGAAATTTTCTTGGATTTACAGTAGCAGTAACATAATCGGTAGGTAACAATCTATTTTACCTACCGATTATGGTTGATGTTCTTGAATTTACAGTAGCAGAAACGTAATCGGTAGATAATAATCTATTTTACCTACCGATTATGGATGATGTTCTTAAGAAACGACGAACATCAACCAGAATCGGTAGATAAAATGATTCTTATCTACCGATTATTCTTGATTCAAAATATTCAATTTTTCTGTACAAAATATTAATCACAATCGGTAGATAATGAACACAATTAACTACCGCTTATGGTAGTACCAAAATTCGAAAATTGAAGATTTTTTTTCAAAAACTCATTTTGGGACCAGTATATAATCAGAAGTTTAATTAACTTAACATACTACCGAATATGGTAATTCTCATTTCAAAATGCCACTATATAATCGAAAGTTACGTTCACTTACCTTACTTCCGATTGTTATAATTCCAAAATTTGGAAATTAAGGATTTTTTTTCCAAAAACTCACTTTGGGGCCAGTATATAATCGGTAGTTTCATTAACTTAAGGTACTACCGAATATGGTAATTCTCATTTCAAAATGCCACTATATAATCGGGAGTTAAGTTCACTTACCTTACTTCCAATTGTTATAATTCCAAAATTCGAAAAATTAAGGTTTTTATTCAAAAACTCATTTTGAGGCCAGTGTACATTCGGAAGTTAAATTTACTACCGATTATGGTAGTACTAAAATTCAAAAATTAAATACATTCGGAGGTTAAAGTAACAAAATTTACTACCGATTGTGGTAGTACAAAGTTAGAAAGTTAAAGGATTTTGGCAAAATCTCATTTTGGGGCCAATATACATTCAGAAGTTAAATTTACTACCGATTATGGTAGTACCAAAATTCGAAAATTGAAGAATTTTTGAAAAATCTCATTCTTCGGACACTATATATTCGGAAGTTAAATTAACCCAATTTACTACCGATTATGGTCGCACCAAAATTCGGGAAAAAAAAAAACTACTGAATTGTTGTTTAACTTCGGATTATTGAAGGACAATTTTGTCATTACGAATTTTTTTGATAAGAGGTGAACTCTATTTAGATTTGGGTGATCCTATTTTGTCTTATTGGTGGCACGTAATTCCTTTTGAGTGGTCCCTGAAAATGTAAGGTAAAAGAAACGGAGAAAATGACTCAAATCCCCGATCTGGTTCCGTCAAAAACAGTTTCTGTCAAGCAAAACAGGGTTAGTAATCACCAGACTGACGATAAGGAATTCGTCGAA
Organism: Papaver somniferum; assembly: GCF_003573695.1. Taxonomy (NCBI): domain Eukaryota; kingdom Viridiplantae; phylum Streptophyta; class Magnoliopsida; order Ranunculales; family Papaveraceae; genus Papaver; species Papaver somniferum. Next base: position 15,715,349 of record NW_020628818.1, read on the forward strand.
GATGTGGAGAAGCAAGAGGTTAAAGTGATCGTTAAAAAGAAGAAAAATCTCTTCTCCTTCAATCCAGTAAAGAGTTTCGGGAATTCTATGTTTTCATCGGTGTCGAAAGAGCTCAAAACATTAAACAAGAGAATCGCTGTTGCAACATCTCGTGCTGATATGTATCATGAAACTATGAAACATAGGGTTAGGGTTGCTGAAAATGGGGTTAAGGTTGCAGAAAGTGGGGTTAGGGTTGGTGAAAATATGGTTTTCTGGTTTAGGGGTCTGGTGCTCACTATTGGTGTTATTGCAATAGCTCATTTCCACAGGTCTTCTCGTCCACCTCGCCGTCCTGATGTTTGAATCTAGGGTTTAGTCTAATTTAACTGGGGGTGGATGTTTTGTTAGGGTTCTTTTGGGGGGTTTAACTCTTGATGTGTGAATGAAAGAAAAACGATGTGAATCGAAGAATCAATGATATAATATATAAGTTTATCTATCAGAATTGTTGGCTATTGTAATGAATGTGGCTCTGTGTTATGTTTATTTTGCGTCTTTTAGTTTCTTATGTTTCTCTTTTACACACAATTGAGTTTTGCTGAATCACAGAAAAATCAAGAATCCAAATCCAGATACCTCTAATATTTGTAGGTTTTTGTCCTGCAACTTGATAAATCTGTTGCTAATTTGATGAATAATTTGTAGATTTTTCTCTTTTAGATAACCTTTGTTGAATAATCTGTTTGTTGTATTGAACTTCAATAGCTAATTTATCTAGCTTGGATTGATGGATCAACAATTAGAAGAATGAAATAATGATTCGTCGTTTTTTGCTGGACATATTTAAGTAGTTTGATGTTTCAAGTTGTTAATTCTAGTCAAGGAACCACTCCCGATGAAACATGTATGATATCAGCATCTAGGGAATGTGGTCTTTAGTTATCCATTGTTGTCTTTTCTTTCTGCATCGAAACAGATCTTTGTTGTAGATAGATGGTGGAAGGACCATGTCGGAAATGTGTGGCGGATTGCTCTAGTTAGTAGTTACTGTGAAATACCCTTGCACTTACATTCAGGCATATGCATTTTCCTTTGTTACGGAAAACATGTAAGAAATTAATGCTTCTACGGATTGGTGTTTGCAGGGGCCAAGATTCGTGTACAAGCTCTTGGCTGAGCTGGTGGCATAGGTGCTCCTCCAACGATAACAAGTTTTGCAGTTCCCATGGCGTCCCCATTATGGACTGTTTCTCCTCCTTGCCAAGAGTTGTATGCCAGCATCAGCAGCAGCACACTGAAAGGAGGGCCTCTTGTGGATTCACATTGGACGCTTGTTCAAGTGCATAATCCTAATTGGTGTCCGTATTTGAGGTATTACATAGGAAGCACCAACACACGGCAATCCCAAGCCCCTGCCCTTCCACCTAGATTATTAGCACTCCTCAGAGCTCATCAATTGGTGCACCGTACGCTATTCACTCTGTGTGCATTACCTATCTCAGAAACAGTTCATGTGCCTACTGTCCAAGAACCATCACATGTATCGCGCCCATCTGTGTTGGTGCAGCAGCCTGCAGCCTGCTTTACTTCCTAGTACTCCTCTTCGCATTGCGTTTCCTAAAAGTGTATCTGAAGGTACACCTTCTCCCATATTAGATGTGAAAAGAACGCCACCACCATCTGGAAAGCAAGATGCCGCTGGATCAAAGCCTACAAAGAGGATAAAGGGCTCAGCTTCTTCAGATTGACCAGACTTCTTCTTTTGCTCAACCTACTTTAGCAGCAGGACCAGTTTCTTATCTTGGTGATGGTTATCAACTGCCAACTACATCTGTTACCACCACCACAGCAGTCCCATCCAAATTCAATCCAAACGTTTCTGCTGGCAGTAGTTTTGTCTTTGCAACTACATCACTCACGCCGCCTGAGCCTTATTTTCATTTATTGGCTGGTCATGCAGACACAAAGCAGCGGAGTGGAGTTGTTCTCTCTGAGGAAACATGTCGGCAGATTATTGGAAGAGCTGAGAACTTGGTTGCTGGCGTTAAATCAGCAGGAATAGCAGCAGAAGCTGTGCCGAGGGTTCGACCATCATTGCCATGGGTGAAGCCGCACCCTTTACGCATCATGAATTATTCGAAGCTGGTCCAGAACATTATTGGAAGGTACAACAACATCAAATGTTCTTTGATGAAACTGCCACAACACTACAAATATGGCACAGCAACCTCAAGTAGTTTCTGTTGAAAAGGGGGTTACCAGATGAGTTGAACAGAATTTGATAGATATGGAACTTACACCAGACCAAGGGATGAAGGTATTCCTTCAAAAGAGAAGGTAGAAAGCAACAATTTGCTGGTGAATGGCATGCGCTGGGATCCTTCTGGGAACAGTGAAAAGGGGCAGGTAGAACCAAAACCAGGCAGGACCTCTGATTTTGCCGAAAGAAATCATTGGATTTGCTCCTGAATCTCAGAGTAACTCCAGTGATTTTCTTCCGAATACTGAAATTGAAGTGGGAACGAGTGAGCAGATCATCCCAAAGGGGTGCCCAATGAAAACAAATTACTTTCAAGTAATCACTAACATGCTACTAAAGGATAAACAATTTAAGTACACCAATATAAAAAGCAATTAACAACTTTTACACCAAACACCGAGCACAACATCGAAATATAGCATTTTAGAAAGGAAAAACATATTATGCGATCAAACCAGTATGATATGCATAAGACCGTTTTCCCCAAATACCTCTTAGTACTATTTACACTTCCGTGCTGAATAAACCATAAATTTACCATATAAAATAAAAAGTAATATTATTTACACCCTTGTGCTGATATAACTATTATATACACTTCCCGTGCTATGTACTATTTACACTTCCCGTGCTGAATAAGACTTAGCAAGGAGCCATGGGAAAACCATAGATACTACCTGCGGGGATACTAGGTAACACATATCACAACTCATACCCACTCAATTACACACAAATATGCTCACAAGAAGTAAAGGCACATCATGCTCGCTGTTGCAAAGAAACTTTATGATTACAAGAAGGTTACAGGTGTTCTCACCTGATTGAAGGCAAACCACTCCTATCCCCATATTCCCAATCTATAATTCTCTATCCCCGTCATCCACATCATTGACATCGTCTTGAGCGTGTAATTACCATGTGAGTCAACATAGCAAAGATTCATAAATGGTCTTTCAGAATCTCAGTCGATATCCTTTACTCTATCTCAATCTTCGTTCTAGAATCCTCCCATCTCTTCCTTTATTAATTTCTCATTGTTAGTTCTATGTCCATATCGGTTAATGGAAAAGGGTAGCCAAAGTGGCTGGAATAATCGCAGGAAAATATCTCAGGTCATTGGTCACTAACGGTCAACATAGTCAACTAACGGTAAACGTCAGTCAAGGTCAAATTCAAGTCAAGTGGTCAAGGGTCGGGTCAAACAAGAAATCGGTCAAAAATAATCAACTCAGTCAATTAGACTGATTCAGGTAAATCAGATTCAGTCAGACATCTGACTGAGCTGAAAGTTTCAAAACAAATCAAGGGTACAAGCCATTGATAAACCTAGAACTCTAACACCAATTCAACACCAAAATTGGTCTAAACCTATTCAAATCATCAATATACAATTCTTCCCTTTAAGACAACTCTATAATTCACTTTAAATTACATATACAGTTTACCTTGATCTGCAGATGCAGGATTTCACTAAGACCATTGCTATATAAGAACCTTACAATCAACTTCAGCTCATACATCTTATCAGCACATTCGAATTCCAACAACACATTACCAACCTCATTATCAACATCTCAGCTGAACTACACCACTATTTCTTCATCTCATTCAATCTGCACCAGTCCATACATCCCCTAATAACATATCTAATCTTTCCAACTTAACTAAATCCTGCACAACCAAACTGAGTCTCCAACGGTACACTAACTTCAACTACACCTCATTATGACACCATTATCTTCAGAACTGTAACTTTAAATACTAACATCTGTAATAAAACCCAAGAATAGAAACTCCTTTTATCACAACCACAGAACATTTGAAACTTCATCTGCAGTTCACACATACACTTTCCAGACTACCTCTTTGCATTACAATACCACCAAGTTCAGTTCAACACAACCACCAGATCCCTTACTTATAGTTGTATCCCCAATTTCAACAATACTATTCCATTATTCAGTTCACTACAACCCAATACAACTCCATGTAGCCAACATCAATACCAACATTAACAGTTCCATCTATGTGCAATGATGCCAACAACACATACATGTTCTTCACTTCATATCATTAAATCTTCTTCCCTGCCACTCATCTCAATTACCCATTCTAAAACAAAACTCAATTCGTGATTCATCTTCATTCTCTTTAATACAAGATATACCCTAAATATTTACCTCATTATTTCTTACTCATCAAAACCATCTCAACAACATCTCAACTGAAATCTTCAGAAGCCATTCATTCAAAACCACCAACACAATTACAGCTCTTGCAATATTAATTCACCAGTCTCAATTCTTAGCTCAAAGGCTAACTTATAAACTCAATAATTAACTTAAATCAATTCTTAACCAAGTTTACGGAGAAAACAATTACCTCAATTTGGTTTCACCCCAACAGTTGATTCCAGCGGCTGAATCCACTTCTTCTTTGCTTTGACTCAATTCAGCACTCTACCCAAAATTATCACCTCAAAATCAGTTCAAATCCTAAAACCTAATTCAAAAATTGGGGAAGAAAAGAAACCCTAATTCCCTTTGAATCAAAATTAAACTTCATGTAATCCTCACTATCAGCAACCCATCCTTGCTCTTCCTCCTCTTGTTTCGATTCCATCTTCAATTTTATACAAACTCAAAACCAACTCCAGAAACCCTAATTCCTTAATTTGTCAATTAAAGTTCTTCTTAATAACTGAATTCTCAAATTAACATCATAAACTTCTTCTATACCTCAAGCTATTCAAAACTCAATCATTAATTCCTCTTTAACCGTCTTAAATCTTTCCATCAACTCTGAATCGTTTACCCTAATCAACACCACCACCAACAGTCATTGCATAATCAATCTCCTCTTTAATCATCTCCTAATCACTGATTTATTTTTTCCAACCATCACTCGGCTGAAGAACAGAGGAAACAGATAAGAGAAGAAGGAAGAAAAAAGAAGAAGAAAGAAAAGAAAAGAAAATGAATAACTCTTCTCTATTAGGTGTAGATAAGGACGACCAAATTACTGAGGCACCCAACGTTCTGGATAAGGGCTGACAAGTCGGTTAAAATATAAAATGACTATTTTTCCCTTCACACTAATTTGATGATATCTTCTTCGTCCGGTATCCGAAAGACACGTTCGAGTAGCCCAATTCGCATAAATTTTCGAGACCTATCAATGATACTTGTTTCGTATCTAGATCGTTGTTAGATTAATTCCTATTAATTAATGTTCGTGTTAAACTAATCGAGTTATTATCGGCTAAGACGTCTCTTGACTGGTCTAATAGCGTTGACGATGTCGAGGGTCCTTTCACAATTATCCGGAAGAGGCATAGATTTCCGTTAACTTTCTTAGTGGGTGCCCTTGAAGCCATTGACAACTCTGCATTTAAGAAGGCAACCACCGCAGTACCCCAGTAATATGAATGCATCTCATCAAAGGGATGCCATAGTTAAAGATACTTTCCGTCGACTAGGTTTCCGGAACTGTCAGGGAAGATATCGTTTCCCAAGATGTATAGAAAATAAGCTGACGCATTAGCTTTGATTCGCACCAAGTCAACATTTCCTTCCTCATCATAGATTTTCTGGGTCCCAGAGTATGTGTCCCTCAACAACTTCAGATTTAACTTCTTGATTCTGTAATAATTGTTCATCATAAACATAGACTCCGACTTCTTCTCATCCAAACCGAACAATATCTTGGTCAATTTGAATATATTCTCCCAAGGAATGTTATCATCGTAGCTATCTATGATTGCTTTTTCCTCAACCTCGAGGCCTTGAATTTGAGGAGCATCATCGGGAGTTACCGCTATCTCAACGAATGGGGAAAAATTGTATCAGTCTCTCTGCAGAACCTCTCAGAGAATACAGATACGGTAACTTTGTCATACTCAACAACCGAACTCTTCACCGCAGGCCACAACCCGGAGTTCTTGACAATCTATTTCACCTCGTCACATTCCAAGTTAAGTGGCCATCTCTTCATCATAGTGTTTGAAGCTTTTCGCCCAAAAAGACGGATGACATGCTTATGATCCTAGATACTAAAACACAAAACTTTAAAAGAAATACAAACACTTGAAGCAAATTTAAGATAGATATAGTTAAATAAAAACAAAGTTTGATTGAGATTATTTACGATAGCATTATGGATTTCACATGCCCATGAGTCTTTGTATCCAAAAAGAACATGTGCACCATCTTCTGGGGTCCCTTTTGGAGGATGGGATGGTTTCAGTTGATTCTTCAAATGATGGGGAATCATGTGAGAATCAGCTGATTTAGTGATAACGTCTTCGGTCTTACAGTTGCAGCTTGAATTTTTTTTCAACCCCAACACTAGTTGCTTGACCATTACCACCTTCTTCTTCTTCTTCTTCTTCTTCTTCTTCTATATTCTTTTCAACAATTTCACCATGTTCATCATTATCTTTATCTCCATTATTGTTATCACCATCATCATTACCTCCTCCAACAGGTGGCATATCTTGATCATCATCATCATCATCATCTCCTCAACAGCCATAGTTTTTTCAACATCATCATTACCTCTTCTACCAGATGGAATTGATTGGTATTCGTATGGAGTTTCATCTGAATCACTTGGTTCTGATGGTGGTTGAGAATCATTCCGTTCACAGATCTTGAGCGTTCCCGGATCAAAGAATACCCCTCTATGTGTTGCAGTTAAGAGTTTGTCACCTACACGAGGAGATTTTGAAGGGGGTGGGGGTAACAACTTTCTTCTTTAAATTTTAATCCTAAACAAGAACAATGAAAAAAAAGAATTGGACTAGTCGGCAGGGTCAATAACTATAATCCATGCCGATAACACAATAGTCGGTAGGGTCGTATCCAAATATAATGACGGCTTATAACAAATCGGAACACAGGAAAAGCAAATGATTTTCCAAAAAATTAGTTGGCAAGGAACTATAATACATATAGTTCCGACGAAAAAGACGTTGGCATGGTGTTAATCATATACCATACCAACTTTATAACTAAACGGACTCAGGAGACACAAACATTTTCTAATCATAGTCAGCATGGTAAAAATTTCATAACCAAAGACTGGTAAAAACAAAATTAGTCAGCATGGTATTAAGGTTGAATATCGTGCCCACCCTGTAAATAACATTTCCATATATGAAAAGCCGACATGGCATTCAACCTAGGAAGACAACGACCACATCTAAACATGAAAAGTCGAAAAGGTCGTGGAACAAATACCTTGCCGGCGTCGCAACTGCAGACTCAAAAATTCTAATTTTCTGCCCTAATTTGACATGCAAACATAAAATTGAAGTACTGGAGTAGTTTAAGTAGGCCCCTAGTTTCTCAATCGCGCAATTTCTTCGGTTTCTGCAATTTCAGTGATTTTTTCTTCAACGGTTTTTTTCTTCTCTTTGTGTTGAATTAAGTTTCCAAATCCAGGGTTTTCTCGATTAGGTATTCTGTGAGGTTGTTTCATACGAGTAGCTTTCAGTCGCTCCATGTTTGAAGATTAATCGCCAATGAATTTTTGAATTGACGATTACGACGAATTAATCGACGACTTTTTGATACAGGTGTGATGGAGAGCCGATATGGTAGAGGAGAAGAGGGAAGAGGAGAAGAAGAAATGAAAATGAGTTGAAAAAACTGATTAGAGTAATAAGAATTATAATGGAAAAATGTAGTTTTGTTACTTCACACATTATGACACCCCCTTAGCCTTTAAAAATAGTCCATTTAAAATCGGGTATACCTTAATTAGTTAGGTATACTCCAATTTGGCCAGGATTTTTTTTTCTCTTTTAATAAATTTCATACCATTTATTCATTCTTAGATAGAAACATGACACACACCGAATAAAATTAATTTCATGCCTACATTGACCACCATATGGCACATTCAATATTTGAACAGACTTAGACCCGAGCTGGTAAGTCCTCGATGCCAACAAAAGGAAAACATGACACAACCCACCATTATAAAAAACCATTTCATTTTGAACATACATCTACATAGACCCGAGCTGGTAAGGGCATGGCCCAAATTTTCCTAGCCAACTTTAACCTCAATAGTCCTAGGCTTCTTAGGTTCATGCGGAGGAAATTTATTGACACTAATAGTCAGAACGCCGTCTAGACAAACATCTAAAACTGCATCAATGTTTGAATTCTCAGGGAATACGAATTTCCTCTCCAATTTCCCAATTCTTCTTTCCGTCCTCATGTATTTAACCTCTTTCTCTTTATCATCTTCCCTGCGTCTCATTCCCGTCACTAAAAGCACGTTGTTATCTTCCACTTCAACTTTGAATTCCTCTGATTTCATTCCAGGCATATCAAGTACAAACACATACAAGTCTAGGTACTCCTTGATATTAGCGGGTGCTGCCGCCATCGCTTTTGCATCCGTTACATACTTCTTTGAAGGTGTATTTACTGATTTTTCAACCTCGTGATCTAATGATACATTGAGCACGTCTTGAAGACCCACCAACAATGGATAATTAAATCCAATTACCTTGAAATCCATTTCTCTAACAAATCACTTGAAAATTACTCTGTATATTTAGAACTAAGATTGAGCAGTGCTGTCCTACGCAGCTGTGCGGGACGCCTTAATAAGCTAGCAGCTTATCAGTCATAGGATTACATCACGGGCGGTTGGATTATTTTTAGTTATTCTTTTAAAAAAAACTATAGATGGAAAATTTTAAATATTAAAAATAAGCCCTTTTAATTTAATTTAATTTAATTTAATTTCCTCCCGCGTCCTTTTATTTCATTTTAATTTTAATTTTTCAATGAATGTGGTATTCTTCTGCTACTGCACCTCATACCTGCAACAAAAGTATAACCAATCATCACCAATAATTTACCAGTAGAATGGGACGATAGAATGCTTTGAAGTTGGAGTAGGTTTTGTGGGTATACCTCTCGTAAGCCCTCACGAGACTATAACTCGTCCACTAGGGACACCTAGGGGTTTAAAGGAATGTAGTGCATCCGTATCCTCGACGACATGGGGTTGTTGTACTTTAGGTAGTTTGCTCGAGGACTAGCAAAAGCTAAGTGTGGGGGAATTTGATAAGTGCTTCATTTACTTGTTTAGAATGTCAATTCCATACTTGTTTTAACTATAATTCTTGCATAATACTTGTTATTATAATTATTTTCTAGTTTATGTGTCATATCAGGTGAATCATCCTAAGAAGATTGAAAAGGGATACAAAAGAGATATAAATTGAAGTTCTCAAAGATCCAAGTGTCTAAAGTGGAAGAAGTGCGACGAAAATGATCAAAGAAGGTCGAAAACATAAGAAGGACTAGAAGACCAAGTTCAACTCATCCAAATTAAGGATTTATTATCCCCATATTGAATAAAATTCAATTACGAAGTGATCGGCGAAAGAATGATGTCATTCCGAGTTCGGACGAAGAAATTACGGCCAAAACAGTCGAGACAAAAAACGGCGATCTACAACACAACTTTCGGCATTGCTAAATAAATACCGAAAGTGGCCATATTTCAGGCAGAGAAGGTGTATTTTCGACCCCAACTTTCGGAATTGCTTTAGGGTATTCGACAATGCCGACTGAGACAAACCTATGGGGTCCCTTTTGACGTATTTTGACTTCCAAATCAATGAAACTTGGTCCCGGATGGATTCTAAGCCCCTTTGTGTTTTCTTTTGTTTTGCTAATATTAATAACCTATCAATTAAACAGCTCTCTATGGGAACGATCCTTACTACCGCTATATTACTAGTTAATTAGTGGGAAATATCTCGATTAATTTATTGTGGTTACGACACGCATCAGTGGTTGTTGATAGACTCGCTAAATACAACCACTTCATTGATCTACAACATTCTTATACAGTTGCTTCAGTGGACAAAGCTTTCCTGGATTAGGTATTCAAACTTCATGGTTTATCCTCTTTTATTTTTTCTAAGCTTGCTTTCACAATAATCTAGTATTGCCTCACAGACTTCTCTTTTGGTGATTTGTCTCACAAACCTCCTTTTCTAGTCTAGGTGTGTATGTATCATAAACCACACTCTGGATGTCCTTAGATATGAGCTACACGTATCTATTTATATCTTTTGGTTTGGTTTCTCAAACCTTCTAAGAATATATTTCCTTATCTAGGAATAATTCCTTTTCTAGGTATATTTTCTTATTTAGGAATATTACTCTGTTTAGGAATATTTCTTTATCTAGGAATACTTCCTAAAAATCAGTATTCCTTCATAAAGTAGAAATCTATCTTCCATATAACTTGAGGATTGCTAAGTTCCCAAAAGAGGAAAGATACACCTGTATCAACATGAAAGAATGAATTTTTTTGCTGATAAAAGTAGAACAAATATGGCTTTTGTTGGGGGTGACATGGTCTACTGGAAGGTTCAACCTTACAGACAAGTTTCAGTTTCCTTGAGAGAGAATTTTAAGCTTTCATCCAAATTTTATGGATCGTTCCATATCTTACTGAAGATTGACTTTGTGGCATACAAGCTATAATTTCCATCTCATGCTAGAATCCATCAAGTTTTTCATGTTTCTCAGCTTAAGAAGCACATTGGTAAACAACACATTCCTTCTCCTACTTTACATATTGTAGACCATGAAGGTGAAGTGATTATGAGGCCAGAGACAATGCTCAACACAAGAACAGTTTCCATTGGAAATAGATTGGTCAAAAAACTATTGATCTAGTGGACAAATTCTTTACCAGAAGATGCTACTTGGGAGGACTTATTTACTATCAAGTCTCACTATCGAAATTTTATCCTTAAGGAAAATGATACCGTTCAGGGGAAGGCAATGTCATAGTCTACATAATGTGAATGGGCACCATGTGTTCCCTTAATATTCTTTTTAGGTGCCTCATTATTTGTTGTCTGATTGGGTGTTTAGTATGCACTCAGATAGTGACAGGTGTGCACTATCTAACCGTTAGATTTAGGGTTAGTGATTTCTATTAAATATGTAAGAACTATTACGTTCTTCATTAATGTAATATTATCATATTAGTTTACATTAGTAGCTATGTTCATTAGGAACCATAGTACGATTTCCTGGTTTCTTGATTCCCAATTATACTAAGTACAATACAGTCAACTACCCATATCTTATTGATTCAATTATAAATATTCCATTAGTATGTCAACTAATATTTCATTGGTTTGTCTATCAATATATTAATATTATAATTTCTCTTCTTTGTCATTCGAATCACTCATGACATAGTACATCGAGGATGAATATCCTAAATTACTACTAACATTAGCATTATTAATCTTCACATGATTTCAAATCATATGCTTGACACATCAAAATATATATTAGTTTATGCTCGATTCCGCAATCTCATCAGACCTATGCACATTGACCCAAATCTTCCAAGTATCGTTGCTTCCTTAGCTGACACTATGATATATTGATCAATGCCTCAACCAGATTCTCTATGTAGATGATACGCAAAACATCATTGTTATCTTATTAAATACATTCTACTCCATTCATCATAATAATGAGTTACGAATATGCTATAAGAATCATGCTCAACTCATCAGCATGCTAAGACTGACAGTCTATCTGGGTCAACGATTGACCAAATAAATACATGTATGCAAAGCAGACTTCACCTTGAGACATCAATCATGTTATATGGGGGTATCTTCACTAGATTTTTACTCTGGTGTCCTAAAGCACGTATGATGTATCAATACATCCATGATGAGAAAGTGAGTAAGTCGTGCTAGCAGTTGGAGGAGTAACTGGAGTAGTGGTATAACAACTGATGAGTGCTAAAAAGTGCATATTTCTATATATTTTTCTTGGCATTTAACTCATCTTTTGTGCATTAATTCTACATTTTATCCCATATTCTGTATTTTCATTGTTTTCAAGAATAAATACTTTTCTTAATTAATTTTGCATTTTTAGGTACTAAATAAAGCCTGGTTAACTCACGGAGCGAAAAGAACAAAGAAACGGCAAAGACTCCCACAGAAAGGCAGCGAAGAATGATGTTTACAAGAGCTGGATCAACTGGAAGTGGGCTTGAAGAGGAAGAATTGTCCTTAAAGAAGATATGGACTTGGCATACCCAAGGCCCAAAACCCTCACCAAACCAATTTCCAATATCCATAGCCGCCTTCATCTTCAGCCGTCAGATTGGATCATCTCAGCATCCTACGGTCGCTTCATCATAGTGCATCAAAGTCTGAAGATCCTGTCTAACACTACAACACCTAACTCCATGTTGAGCCGTCAGTTTCGTTGTATCAGGCATCCTACGGTCGATACCAGACTCTTCACTTGTAGCCGTTAGATCAATCTATGATTTCCGCTTCCCACAGCTCATATTTGCGTATCATCGAGACTTGATGCATCCGCTCAACACCTAAGCACCAAATACCTATACCCTAACCCAAACACACCTTAACCCTAAAACTATCGGCTTCTCCTTCTTCTCCCCCTTTCTTCTCCTCTGCAACTCCATGACCACCACCTGCTCCGCCACCAACTCCTTCTCAATCACAACAACCACCACCATCTCTTCTCAAATCATCATACACACTCGACCCATCACCTATATCACGTTCTAATCTCTCTCAAACAACTAATTTCGCCTATTCTCTCACCACTGAACCCTAAGAGTGAGTTGGTGAAATTAGTTGATGATATAGATCAATTGGAGGCGTGGGAAGCATCAGAAGATCGTAAGGAAGCATGGGTGAGAGCTATCAAGAGTTTGCAGTGATTAGGTAAACCTAATTTCTATTTCTTATAAACCTTAATTTCATAATTTGGGGATAATTGGGGGAACATGATTGTACGTCTAATTTAAGCATGGGTTGATTGATTGGGTTGTTATCAGTAGGTTAGGTGAACCAATTTTGGGTTTAATTGTATTTTTTTACAAACCCTAATTTTGCTGTTAATTGGGGATTTTTTTGGGATTTCCATTGTGTGTATAAATAGGGGTCTTTGGGTGTTGTAATGGGATATGCCTGGGCTAGCCAGTGCTTCACCCAAGAGGACTGGAATAGCCAGTGCCTCAAGGGTTAGTTCTTAGTTTAAATTATTTTGTAAATTTCATCCTATCCATGCTCTGATCTTGTTGTGCTTGAACTGTCTAGGATTGAATATCCTTTTAGGTTGTTAAAACACTAAGCAAGCTTCTCTGCGGGTAGTGCAGTGTGAGAGCCCCAACTACTACTAGGATTAGATTTCATCTTAGTGTTCTTAGTAATCTTTCTAGACCACCCTTAGATGAACAGTCGGCTTTGACCGCAACTGTCATCTAGTTATTCAGAGAGCCTAGAAGCTGACTGATAACTAACAAGGGACAAGAACATAGTTGGAGGACTTAGCTTAGGAAAAGGGTGGATTCAAGATCCTAGTCCCTTCTATACTTCACTGCCTTTGTTTCTTTATCATTGCCCTTGGCTCACTGCCTTGGTTTGTTTGTCTTTGTTTCATTTCTTTGTTTTTCTGCCACTGTTACTCACTGCATCACTTTGTTCACTGCCACCTTCACATTGCCATTGTTTTAGTCCATTTTCACTATTTTGCATTTAATAACTAGCTTAAAAACTTCAACTATACACCCTAGTCCCTGTGGAGATGACCTGTTCTTGCACATACACACTACAATGACAACTGTGCATTGCAGTTTAACATGTAGGCCTTTCTGTCTCCCCTTATCCTTTGCTCTTGTTTCTTATACAATCCTGGCCTACAAGTTTTGGCGCTGCTGCCGGGGACTGGTGTTGTGTAGTTGAAAGAAAAAAAAAAAAAAAAATAGTGTACCTGTCTTAGTGTAACTTAGCCTGTTGTAGCTGTAACTTAGTGTTTTGCTGTTGTAACTTAGTATAACTATATTAATGTAATAGTTTTAGTAGAACTTAGATATATTAGTATAAATGCATCTGTAACTTAGTGTAGCTCTTAGTGTAACTTAGCTTTAGCTGTAACTGTAGTTCTGCATCTCCTGCATCCATATCTGCATCATTTAGAATCTGCATCTTAGTTGTAAGCAATGCATCCATTGCATCCATATCTGCATACCTGCATCATCTCTAGTTTGCATATTGTCATCATAATTGCATCTGTGACTTGCATCATTGCATGCCTGCATCTTCTCCATATCTGCATCTTGCATTTGCATCTGTGTTTGCATCCTTGCTCTTCAGCTTTTCTCATTGCCTGTAGATTTGCCATGCCCTGTAAGCATGATGCTCTGCATCCTTGCTTCATCTGCAGCATTGCCCTGTGGCCTAGCACCTATAGCATTGCCTTGTCTGAAACTTGTTCCCTGAGAATACTTGATTTTCTTGCTGTGCTGATTGCCCTTTTTCCTCATTGCTTTTTGCCTCACCCATTTGCTTCAAAGAGACTGATCTTCTCTTTTGAGCCGACAGGTGCTGCTACAGCCAGCCTCTGGTGCTGCTGCTGTTTTCTGTGTTGCTGCTGTCTTGCTGCCTCCTACCGCTGCTGCTTCTTCTTCTTGTTGCTGTTGCTGATGAGCCTCTGGTGCTCTTGCTGAAGTTGCTGTTGCTGTGAACCAAGCCCAACTGGGCTGTGCAACTAAAACAGAACAGCTGGGTTGTGCTACAAGAGTAAGCCTGAACTGTGGGCTTGACCCAAACAAAAGTTGACAACCATTTTCAAACCCAGTTGCACTTCTTTTTGGGCTGTGTAAATTCTAAAGTGATTATGGGCTTGTGAATTGGACTGTGGACTTAGTTACATTTTGGGCCTCAAACTGAAATTTGTTTAAACTGTGGGCTCCAACCATTCGTGGGCTTAGACTCAACTGAACTTTAAACCCCTACATTGTGAGCTTAGACCCAGACCAAAAATTTGAAAAACGTTTTAAAGTTTTAAAACCCAGCTGGGCCTCGCATTCCAGTTAACTGCTAGCCCAAAAACCCACTGTTTCTGACTCTGGGCTTGTTTCTGAACTGTTGGCCTGAACCAAACTTCGAGTGGGCCAAACTTTCAAAATTCCAAAAAAACCAACGGTGAGATTTACTCACCAACAGTGGGCCTAAGAATCAAGTTTTTAAAACAAATTTGGGCTCCAAAAACAACCCATATGGGCTTCAGAGCAAGCTTTGCCCCAGACGGTTGGGCTTTTTTCAAAACCTTTGCTGGGCTCAATTCAAACTGATTCGTTGGGCTTCACTTCACACTCATCTAGGCTTCATTTTGCACAGCAGTTGGGGCTGTTTTCAAATTTCTAGTGAGCCGTGCATTCTTCCACCAATGTGGGCTTGCTCCCGATTTTAAAACCAAATTTTTCTTTTCAAAACCCATTAAAAACCAAATGATTCCCTAAAAACCAAAAGTTTCCCATAAAACCAAATGATTCCCACAAAATCAAATGTACGGTAGAATTTTATTGTATATACTCCAGTAGATAAATTTTTTAAATCCTATGTTCTTTTGTACATATTTTGCTAATCCAATATGATCTCGGCTGAAATATGTTGGATTTTTGCCTTGAATAACGGAGTTCTAATTGCTTTCGCCGACATCGGGTATTCTCTTTCCTTTTCTCTACTCAATGATTCTTTTCATATGTTGTATTATAATTTTGTTCATATTTTGAAACATTGAGGACAATGTTTAGTTTAGGTTGCGGGTGAAAAGTAGATACTTTGATAACATGCTATAATTGAACAGAACTCTTTCTTTTTTGAAAAAAAATAAAAAAAAAAAAAATCATAAAATGGAGCTCATTTTACTTGAAATGTTGACTCTTGTGCATGTATGTAAACATAAGATTCTTAGTCTAGATATTTAGGCACCCTGATTCTAGCACATTACATCGTGATAAGAAACTTCGCACGCGCACGATCTACCAATACATGTATAGCCTCATCCTTGAGGTGTTCTATCGGAAGTCACGATTGCCAATCACTTTAGAATATGACGAAACTTGCCTAGCTTGTTCTTTGGTTGGTTGGGATAGAAGGTGGAGGTTTACATTAAGAAAGACAACCATCGAATTAACTGGGTGCATCAAAAGGGCTACCCTTTGCTAAGAGTCATGTAATTTTTTGTTTCCTTTTGTATATGTATCAAAAGTGTTACCTGTTAAATCAATAATTATGCTGTTATTCAGAAAAAAAACATATCTCAGAAAAAAAAGAAATACAAATTAAGTTTTTCAATTCCCATTTGTGTCATGTAAGCACCTCGTTTTCTCTTGTCCATAAAAGAGAGTAGTCAATGTAAATAAGAGTCATTTTTTGTTTAAGTAAGCAAGGAAGGGTGTACGCCATTGATGTACAACGCGAGAAATTGTGAAATACCTCCAACTCATTCACAATTCTCGTAAAGTCCGGACAGCTAGCTAGATTTCGACCTCGGTTCTTAGCCTGAGAAACTATCTCTTGGTGATTAGTAGTCATAACATCCGATCTTTCGTTACACATGTGTAGATACACTTTACACTCTTATCACATGTCTTTATTTGTTATCAATGCTAGGATTGTGCCTTTGATAGCTAGATTGACATCTCCATTTTGCTGTGAGCTTCTACTGTCTTGCACATGTCACATTTCATGGAATCTGAGCTTGTATTTTGTCCTAGAACTTTGTAGGTACGTTCTAAGCAAACCTTCACGAGACTTCACTCGTCCACTAGGGACACTTAGTGGTTTAAAAGGCTTATTGCATTCGCTAAATGCAATCGAGAGACCAGCGACAGTGGTATAGTTAGGATTTCCTTAGTTTTGTTTTACTTGAGGACAAGTAAAATTCAGGTTTGGGGGTATTTGATGAGTGCTAAAATGTGTATATTTCTATATATTTTTCTTGGCATTTAACTCATCTTTTGTGCATTAATTCTACATTTTATCCCATATTCTGTATTTTCATTGTTTTCAAGAATAAATACTTTTCTTAATTAATTTTGCATTTTTAGGTACTAAAGAAAGCCTGATTAACTCAAGGAGCAAAAAGAACAAAGAAAACGAAAAGACTCCCGCAGAAAGGCAGCGAAGAATGATGTTTACAAGAGCCGGATCAACTGGAAGTGGACTTGAAGAGGAAGAATTGTCCTTAAAGAAGATATGGACTTGGCATACCCAAGGCCCAAAACCCTCACCCAAACCCATTTCCAAATCCATACCCGCCTTCATCTTCAGCCGTCAGATTGGATCATCTCAGCATCCTACGGTCGCTTCATCATAGTGCATCAAAGTCTGAAGCTCCTGTCTAACACTACAGCACCTAACTCCATCTTGAGCCGTCAGTTTCGTTGTATCAGGCATCCGACGGTCGATACCAGACTCTTCACTTGTAGCCGTTAGATCAATCTATCATTTCCGCATCCCACGGCTCAGCTTCGCGTATCATCGAGACTTGATGCATTCGCTCAACACCTAAGCACCAAATACCTGTACCCTAACCCAAACACACCTTAACCCTAAAACTATCGGCTTCTCCTTCTTCTCCCCCTTTCTTCTCCTCTGCAACTCCACGACCACCACCTGCTCCGCCACCAACTCCTTCTCAATCACCACAACCACCACCATCTCTTCTCAAATCATCATACACACTCGACCCATCACCTATATCACGTTCTAATCTCTCTCAAACAACTAATTTCGCCTATTCTCTCACCACTGAACCCTAAGAGTGAGTTGGTGAAATTAGTTGATGATATAGATCAATTGGAGGCGTGGGAAGCATCAGAAGATCGTAAGGAAGCATGGGTGAGAGCTATCAAGAGTTTGCAGTGATTAGGTAAACCTAATTTCTATTTCTTATAAACCCTAATTTCATAATTTGGGGATAATTGGGGGAACATGATTGTATGTCTAATTGAAGCATGGGTTGATTGATTGGGTTGTTATCAGTAGGTTAGGTGAACCAATTTTGGGTTTAATTGTATTTTTTTACAAACCCTAATTTTGCTGTTAATTGGGGATTTTTTGGGATTTCCATTGTATGTATAAATAGGGGTCTTTGGGTGTTGTAATGGGATATGACTGGGCTAGCCAGTGCTTCACCCAAGAGGACTGGAATAGCCAGTGCCTCAAGGGTTAGTTCTTAGTTTAAATTATTTTGTAAATTTCAATTGTATTTGTCCCATCCATGCTCTGATCTTGTTGTGCTTGAACTGTCTAGGATTGAATATCCTTTTAGGTTGTTAAAACACTAAGCAAGCTTCTCTGCGGGTAGTTGTAGTGTGAGAGCCCCAACTACTACTAGGATTAGATTTCATCTTAGTGTTCTTAGTAATCTTTCTAGACCAACCCTTAGATGAACAGCCGGCTTTGAACCGCAACTGTCATCTAGTTATTCAGAGAGCCTAGAAGCTGACTGATAACTAACAAGGGACAAGAACATAGTTGGAGGACTTAGCTTAGGAAAAGGGTGGATTCAAGATCCTAGTCCCTTCTATACTTCACTGCCTTTGTTTCTTTATCATTGCCCTTGGCTCACTTCCTTGGTTTGTTTGTCTTTGTTTCACTGTTTCTTTTTTTTCTGCCACTGTTACTCACTGCATCACTTTGTTCACTGCCACCTTCACATTGCCATTGTTTTAGTCCATTTTCACTATTTTGCATTTATATAACTAGCTTAAAAACTTCAACTATACACCCTAGTCCCTGTGGAGATGACCTGTTCTTGCACATACACACTACAATGACAACTGTGCACTTGCAGTTTAACATGTAGGCCTTTCTGTCTCCCCTTATCCTTTGCTCTTGTTTCTTATACAATCCCTGGCCTACCAAGTTTTTGGCGCCGCTGCCGGGGACTGGTGTTGTGTAGTTGAAAAGAAAAAAAAAAAAAAAAAATAGTGTACCTGTCTTAGTGTAACTTAGCCTGTTGTAGCTGTAACTTAGTGTTTTGCTGTTGTAACTTAGTATAACTATATTAGTGTAATAGTTTTAGTATAACTTAGCTATATTAGTAAACTGCATCTGTAACTTAGTGTAGCTCTTAGTGTAACTTAGCTTTAGCTGTAACTGTAGTTCTGCATCTCCTGCATCCATATCTGCATCATTTAGCATCTGCATCTTAGCTGTAAGCATTGCATCCATTGCATCCATATCTGCATACCTGCATCATCTCTAGTTTGCATATTGTCATCATAACTTGCATCTGTCACTTGCATATCATTGCATGCCTGCATCTTCTCCATATCTGCATCTTGCATTTGCATCTGTGTTTGCATCCTTGCTCTTCAGCTTTGCTCATTGCCTGTAGTTTGCCATGCCCTGTAAGCATGATGCTCTGCAGCCTTGCTTCATCTGCAGCATTGCCCTGTGGCCTAGCACCTATAGCATTGCCTTGTCTGAAACTTGTTGCCTGAGCATACTTGTTATTTTCTTGCTGTGCTGCTTGCCCTTTTTCCTCATTGCTTCTTGGCCTCACCCATTTGCTTCAAAGAGACTGATCTTCTCTTTTGAGCCAACAGGTGCTGCTACAGCCAGCCTCTGGTGCTGCTGCTGTTTTCTGTGTTGCTGCTGTCTTGCTGCCTCCTACGCTGCTGCTTCTTCTTCTTGTTGCTGTTGCTGATGAGCCTCTGGTGCTCTTGCTGAAGTTGCTGTTGCTGTGAACCAAGCCCAACTGGGCTGTGCAACTAAAACAGAACAGCTGGGCTGTGCTACAAGAGTAAGCCTGAACTGTGGGCTTGACCCAAACAAAAGTTGACAACCATTTTCAAACCCAGTTGCACTTCTTTTTGGGCTGTGTAAATTCTAAAAGTGATTATGGGCTTGTGAATTGGACTGTGGACTTAGTTACATTTTGGGCCTCAAACTGAAATTTGTTTAAACTGTGGGCTCCAACCATTCGTGGGCTTAGACTCAACTGAACTTTAAACCCCTACATTGTGAGCTTAGACCCAGACCAAAAATTTGAAAAACGTTTTAAAGTTTTAAAACCCAGCTGGGCCTCGCATTCCAGTTAACTGCTAGCCCAAAAACCCAACTGTTTCTGAACTCTGGGCTTGTTTCTGAACTGTTGGCCTGAACCAAACTTCGAGTGGGCCAAACTTTCAAAATTCCAAAAAACCAACGGTGAGATTTACTCACCAACAGTGGGCCTAAGAATCAAAGTTTTTAAAACAAATTTGGGCTCCAAAAACAACCCATATGGGCTTCAGAGCAAGCTTTGCCCCAGACGGTTGGGCTCTTTTATTCAAAACCTTTTGCTGGGCTCAATTCAAACTGATTCGTTGGGCTTCACTTCACACTCATCTAGGCTTCATTTTGCACAGCAGTTGGGGGCTGTTTTCAAATTTCTAGTGAGCCGTGCATTCTTCCACCAATGTGGGCTTGCTCCCGATTTTAAAACCAAATTTTTCTTTTCAAAACCCATTAAAAACCAAATGATTCCCTAAAAACCAAAAGTTTCCCATAAAAACCAAATGATTCCCACAAAATCAAATGTACGGTAGAATTTTATTGTATATACTCCAGTAGATAAATTTTTTAAATCCTATGCTTCTTTTGTACATATTTTGCTAATCCAATATGATCTCGGCTGAAATATGTTGGATTTTTGCCTTGAATAACGGAGTTCTAATCTTGCTTTCGCCGACATCCGGGTATTCTCTTTCCTTTTTCTCTACTCAACATGATTCTTTTCATATGTTGTATTATAATTTTGTTCATATTTTGAAACATTGAGGACAATGTTTAGTTTAGGTTTGCGGGTGAAAAGTAGATACTTTGATAACATGCTATAATTGAAAACAGAACTCTTTCTTTTTGAAAAAAATAAAAAAAAAAAAATAAAAATGGAGCTCATTTACTTTGAAATGTTGACTCTTGTGCATGTATGTAAACATAAGGATTCTTAGTCTAGATATTTAGGCACCCTGATTCTAGCACAATTACATCGTGATAAGAAATTCGCACGCGCACGATCTACCAATACATGTATAGCCTCATCCTTGAGGTGTTCTATCGGAAGTCACGATTGCAAATCACTTTAGAATACTGAACGAAACTTGACTAGCTTGTTCTTTGGTTGGTTGGGATAGAAGGTGGAGGTTACATTAAGAAAGACAACCATCGAATTTAACTGGGTGCATCAAAAAGGGCTACCTCTTGCTAAGAGTCATGTAATTTTTTGTTTCCTTTTGTATATGTATCAAAAGTGTTACCATGTTAAAATAAATAAATAAATATGATGTATATTCAGAAAAAAAACAAAATATCAGAAAAAAAAGAAAAAAAAAATACAAAAAAATTAAGTATTTATCAAATTCCATTTGTGTCATGTAAAGAAAATAGTTCTCTCTTGTCCAAAAATAAAAGAGAGTAGTCAATGTAAATAAGAGTCATTTTTTGTTTAAGTAAGCAAGGAAGGGTGTACGCCATTGATGTACAACGCGAGAAATTGTGAAATACCTCCAACTCATTCACAATTCTCGTAAAGTCCGGACAGCTAGCTAGATTTCGACCTCGGTTCTTAGCCTGAGAAACTATCTCTTGGTGATTAGTAGTCATAACATCCGATCTTTCGTTACACATGTGTAGATACACTTTACACTCTTATCACATGTCTTTATTTGTTATCAATGCTAGGATTGTGCCTTTGATAGCTAGATTGACATCTCCATTTTGCTGTGAGCTTCTACTGTCTTGCACATGTCACATTTCATGGAATCTGAGCTTGTATTTTGTCCTAGAACTTTGTAGGTACGTTCTAAGCAAACCTTCACGAGACTTCACTCGTCCACTAGGGACACTTAGTGGTTTAAAAGGCTTATTGCATTCGCTAAATGCAATCGAGAGACCAGCGACAGTGGTATAGTTAGGATTTCCTTAGTTTTGTTTTACTTGAGGACAAGTAAAATTCAGGTTTGGGGGTATTTGATGAGTGCTAAAAGTGTATATTTCTATATTTTTCTTGGCATTTAACTCATCTTTTGTGCATTAATTCTACATTTTATCCCATATTCTGTATTTTCATTGTTTTCAAGAATAAATACTTTTCTTAATTAATTTTGCATTTTTAGGTACTAAAGAAAGCCTGATTAACTCAAGGAGCAAAAAGAACAAAGAAACGACAAAGACTCCCGCAGAAAGGCAGCGAAGAATGATGTTTACAAGAGCCGGATCAACTGGAAGTGGACTTGAAGAGGAAGAATTGTCCTTAAAGAAGATATGGACTTGGCATACCCAAGGCCCAAAACCCTCACCCAAACCCATTTCCAATATCCATACCCGCCTTCATCTTCAGCCGTCAGATTGGATCATCTCAGCATCCTACGGTCGCTTCATCATAGTGCATCAAAGTCTGAAGCTCCTGTCTAACACTACAGCACCTAACTCCATCTTGAGCCGTCAGTTTCGTTGTATCAGGCATCCGACGGTCGATACCAGACTCTTCACTTGTAGCCGTTAGATCAATCTATCATTTCCGCATCCCACGGCTCAGCTTCGCGTATCATCGAGACTTGATGCATTCGCTCAACACCTAAGCACCAAATACCTGTACCCTAACCCAAACACACCTTAACCCTAAAACTATCTTCTCCTTCTTCTCCCCCTTTCTTCTCCTCTGCAACTCCACGACCACCACCTGCTCCGCCACCAACTCCTTCTCAATCACCACAACCACCACCATCTCTTCTCAAATCATCATACACACTCGACCCATCACCTATATCACGTTCTAATCTCTCTCAAACAACTAATTTCGCCTATTCTCTCACCACTGAACCCTAAGAGTGAGTTGGTGAAATTAGTTGATGATATAGATCAATTGGAGGCGTGGGAAGCATCAGAAGATCGTAAGGAAGCATGGGTGAGAGCTATCAAGAGTTTGCAGTGATTAGGTAAACCTAATTTCTATTTCTTATAAACCCTAATTTCATAATTTGGGGATAATTGGGGGAACATGATTGTATGTCTAATTGAAGCATGGGTTGATTGATTGGGTTGTTATCAGTAGGTTAGGTGAACCAATTTTGGGTTTAATTGTATTTTTTTACAAACCCTAATTTTGCTGTTAATTGGGGATTTTTTGGGATTTCCATTGTATGTATAAATAGGGGTCTTTGGGTGTTGTAATGGGATATGACTGGGCTAGCCAGTGCTTCACCCAAGAGGACTGGAATAGCCAGTGCCTCAAGGGTTAGTTCTTAGTTTAAATTATTTTGTAAATTTCAATTGTTGTCCCATCCATGCTCTGATCTTGTTGTGCTTGAACTGTCTAGGATTGAATATCCTTTTAGGTTGTTAAAACACTAAGCAAGCTTCTCTGCGGGTAGTTGTAGTGTGAGAGCCCCAACTACTACTAGGATTAGATTTCATCTTAGTGTTCTTAGTAATCTTTCTAGACCAACCCTTAGATGAACAGCCGGCTTTGAACCGCAACTGTCATCTAGTTATTCAGAGAGCCTAGAAGCTGACTGATAACTAACAAGGGACAAGAACATAGTTGGAGGACTTAGCTTAGGAAAAGGGTGGATTCAAGATCCTAGTCCCTTCTATACTTCACTGCCTTTGTTTCTTTATCATTGCCCTTGGCTCACTTCCTTGGTTTGTTTGTCTTTGTTTCACTGTTTCTTTGTTTCTTCTGCCACTGTTACTCACTGCATCACTTTGTTCACTGCCACCTTCACATTGCCATTGTTTTAGTCCATTTTCACTATTTTGCATTTATATAACTAGCTTAAAAACTTCAACTATACACCCTAGTCCCTGTGGAGATGACCTGTTCTTGCACATACACACTACAATGACAACTGTGCACTTGCAGTTTAACATGTAGGCCTTTCTGTCTCCCCTTATCCTTTGCTCTTGTTTCTTATACAATCCCTGGCCTACCAAGTTTTTGGCGCCGCTGCCGGGGACTGGTGTTGTGTAGTTGAAAAGAAAAAAAAATAAAAAAAAAATAGTGTACCTGTCTTAGTGTAACTTAGCCTGTTGTAGCTGTAACTTAGTGTTTTGCTGTTGTAATTTAGTATAACTATATTATGTAATAGTTTTAGTAGAACTTAGCTATATTAGTAAATGCATCTGTAACTTAGTGTAGCTCTTAGTGTAACTTAGCTTTAGCTGTAACTGTAGTTCTGCATCTCCTGCATCCATATCTGCATCATTTAGAATCTGCATCTTAGTTGTAAGCAATGCATCCATTGCATCCATATCTGCATACCTGCATCATCTCTAGTTTGCATATTGTCATCATAACTTGCATCTGTGACTTGCATATCATTGCATGCCTGCATCTTCTCCATATCTGCATCTTGCATTTGCATCTGTGTTTGCATCCTTGCTCTTCAGCTTTCTCATTGCCTGTAGATTTGCCATGCCCTGTAAGCATGATGCTCTGCATCCTTGCTTCATCTGCAGCATTGCCCTGTGGCCTAGCACCTATAGCATTGCCTTGTCTGAAACTTGTTGCCTGAGCATACTTGTTATTTTCTTGCTGTGCTGATTGCCCTTTTTCCTCATTGCTTCTTGCCTCACCCATTTGCTTCAAAGAGACTGATCTTCTCTTTTGAGCCGACAGGTGCTGCTACAGCCAGCCTCTGGTGCTGCTGCTGTTTTCTGTGTTGCTGCTGTCTTGCTGCCTCCTACCGCTGCTGCTTCTTCTTCTTGTTGCTGTTGCTGATGAGCCTCTGGTGCTCTTGCTGAAGTTGCTGTTGCTGTGAACCAAGCCCAACTGGGCTGTGCAACTAAAACAGAACAGCTGGGCTGTGCTACAAGAGTAAGCCTGAACTGTGGGCTTGACCCAAACAAAAGTTGACAACCATTTTCAAACCCAGTTGCACTTCTTTTTGGGCTGTGTAAATTCTAAAAGTGATTATGGGCTTGTGAATTGGACTGTGGACTTAGTTACATTTTGGGCCTCAAACTGAAATTTGTTTAAACTGTGGGCTCCAACCATTCGTGGGCTTAGACTCAACTGAACTTTAAACCCCTACATTGTGAGCTTAGACCCAGACCAAAAATTTGAAAAACGTTTTAAAGTTTTAAAACCCAGCTGGGCCTCGCATTCCAGTTAACTGCTAGCCCAAAAACCCAACTGTTTCTGAACTCTGGGCTTGTTTCTGAACTGTGGCCTGAACCAAACTTCGAGTGGGCCAAACTTTCAAAATTCCAAAAAACCAACGGTGAGATTTACTCACCAACAGTGGGCCTAAGAATCAAAGTTTTTAAAACAAATTTGGGCTCCAAAAACAACCCATATGGGCTTCAGAGCAAGCTTTGCCCCAACGGTTGGGCTCTTTTATTCAAAACCTTTTGCTGGGCTCAATTCAAACTGATTCGTTGGGCTTCACTTCACACTCAGCTAGGCTTCATTTTGCACAGCAGTTGGGGCTGTTTTCAAATTTCTAGTGGCGTGCATTCTTCCACCAATGTGGGCTTGCTCCCGATTTTAAAACCAAATTTTTCTTTTCAAAACCCATTAAAAACCAAATGATTCCCTAAAAACCAAAAGTTTCCCATAAAAACCAAATGATTCCCACAAAATCAAATGTACGGTAGAATTTTATTGTATATACTCCAGTAGATAAATTTTTTAAATCCTATGCTTTTTTGTACATATTTTGCTAATCCAATATGATCTCGGCTGAAATATGTTGGATTTTTGCCTTGAATAACGGAGTTCTAATCTTGCTTTCGCCGAATCGGGTATTCTCTTTCCTTTTTCTCTACTCACATGATTCTTTCATATGTTGTATTATAATTTTTTCATATTTTGAAACATTGAGGACAATGTTTAGTTTAGGTTTGGGGGTATGAAGTAGATTTGATAACATGCTATAATTGAAAACAGAACTCTTTCTTTTTGAAAAAAAAAAAAAAAAAAAAATTGAAAAAAAAAAAATCATAAAAATGGAGCTCATTTACTTGAAATGTTGACTCTTGTGCATGTATGTAAACATAAGGATTCTTAGTCTAGATATTTAGGCACCCTGATTCTAGCACAATTACATCGTGATAAGAAACGCACGCGCACGATCTACCAATACATGTATAGCCTCATCCTTGAGGTGTTCTATCGGAAGTCACGATTGCCAATCACTTTAGAATACTGAACGAAACTTGACTAGCTTGTTCTTTGGTTGGTTGGGATAGAAGGTGGAGGTTACATTAAGAAAGACAACCATCGAATTTAACTGGGTGCATCAAAAAGGGCTACCTCTTGCTAAGAGTCATGTAATTTTTTGTTTCCTTTTGTATATGTATCAAAAGTGTTACCATGTTAAAAAAAAAATAAATATGATGTATATTCAGAAAAAAAAAAAATATCAGAAAAAAAAGAAAAAAAAAATACAAAAAAATTAAGTATTTATCAAATTCCATTTGTGTCATGTAAAGAAAATAGTTCTCTCTTGTCCAAAAATAAAAGAGAGTAGTCAATGTAAATAAGAGTCATTTTTTGTTTAAGTAAGCAAGGAAGGGTGTACGCCATTGATGTACAACGCGAGAAATTGTGAAATACCTCCAACTCATTCACAATTCTCGTAAAGTCCGGACAGCTAGCTAGATTTCGACCTCGGTTCTTAGCCTGAGAAACTATCTCTTGGTGATTAGTAGTCATAACATCCGATCTTTCGTTACACATGTGTAGATACACTTTACACTCTTATCACATGTCTTTATTTGTTATCATGCTAGGATTGTGCCTTTGATAGCTAGATTGACATCTCCATTTTGCTGTGAGCTTCTACTGTCTTGCACATGTCACATTTCATGGAATCTGAGCTTATTTTGTCCTAGAACTTTGTAGGTACGTTCTAAGCAAACCTTCACGAGACTTCACTCGTCCACTAGGGACACTTAGTGGTTTAAAAGGCTTATTGCATTCGCTAAATGCAATCGAGAGACCAGCGACAGTGGTATAGTTAGGATTTCCTTAGTTTTGTTTTACTTGAGGACAAGTAAAATTCAGGTTTGGGGGTATTTGATGAGTGCTAAAAGTGCATATTTCTATATATTTTTCTTGGCATTTAACTCATCTTTTGTGCATTAATTCTACATTTTATCCCATATTCTGTATTTTCATTGTTTTCAAGAATAAATACTTTTCTTAATTAATTTTGCATTTTTAGGTACTAAAGAAAGCCTGATTAACTCAGGAGCAAAAAGAACAAAGAAACGACAAAGACTCCCGCAGAAAGGCAGCGAAGAATGATGTTTACAAGAGCCGGATCAACTGGAAGTGGACTTGAAGAGGAAGAATTGTCCTTAAAGAAGATATGGACTTGGCATACCCAAGGCCCAAAACCCTCACCCAAACCCATTTCCAATATCCATACCCGCCTTCATCTTCAGCCGTCAGATTGGATCATCTCAGCATCCTACGGTCGCTTCATCATAGTGCATCAAAGTCTGAAGCTCCTGTCTAACACTACAGCACCTAACTCCATCTTGAGCCGTCAGTTTCGTTGTATCAGGCATCCGACGGTCGATACCAGACTCTTCACTTGTAGCCGTTAGATCAATCTATCATTTCCGCATCCCACGGCTCAGCTTCGCGTATCATCGAGACTTGATGCATTCGCTCAACACCTAAGCACCAAATACCTGTACCCTAACCCAAACACACCTTAACCCTAAAACTATCGGCTTCTCCTTCTTCCCCCCTTTCTTCTCCTCTGCAACTCCACGACCACCACCTGCTCCGCCACCAACTCCTTCTCAATCACCACAACCACCACCATCTCTTCTCAAATCATCATACACACTCGACCCATCACCTATATCACGTTCTAATCTCTCTCAAACAACTAATTTCGCCTATTCTCTCACCACTGAACCCTAAGAGTGAGTTGGTGAAATTAGTTGATGATATAGATCAATTGGAGGCGTGGGAAGCATCAGAAGATCGTAAGGAAGCATGGGTGAGAGCTATCAAGAGTTTGCAGTGATTAGGTAAACCTAATTTCTATTTCTTATAAACCCTAATTTCATAATTTGGGGATAATTGGGGGAACATGATTGTACGTCTAATTTAAGCATGGGTTGATTGATTGGGTTGTTATCAGTAGGTTAGGTGAACCAATTTTGGGTTTAATTGTATTTTTTTACAAACCCTAATTTTGCTGTTAATTGGGGATTTTTTTGGGATTTCCATTGTGTGTATAAATAGGGGTCTTTGGGTGTTGTAATGGGATATGCCTGGGCTAGCCAGTGCTTCACCCAAGAGGACTGGAATAGCCAGTGCCTCAAGGGTTAGTTCTTAGTTTAAATTATTTTGTAAATTTCATCCTATCCATGCTCTGATCTTGTTGTGCTTGAACTGTCTAGGATTGAATATCCTTTTAGGTTGTTAAAACACTAAGCAAGCTTCTCTGCGGGTAGTTGCAGTGTGAGAGCCCCAACTACTACTAGGATTAGATTTCATCTTAGTGTTCTTAGTAATCTTTCTAGACCAACCCTTAGATGAACAGTCGGCTTTGAACCGCAACTGTCATCTAGTTATTCAGAGAGCCTAGAAGCTGACTGATAACTAACAAGGGACAAGAACATAGTTGGAGGACTTAGCTTAGGAAAAGGGTGGATTCAAGATCCTAGTCCCTTCTATACTTCACTGCCTTTGTTTCTTTATCATTGCCCTTGGCTCACTGCCTTGGTTTGTTTGTCTTTGTTTCACTGTTTCTTTGTTTCTTCTGCCACTGTTACTCACTGCATCACTTTGTTCACTGCCACCTTCACATTGCCATTGTTTTAGTCCATTTTCACTATTTTGCATTTATATAACTAGCTTAAAAACTTCAACTATAC
Source organism: Papaver somniferum (assembly GCF_003573695.1). Classification (NCBI taxonomy): domain Eukaryota; kingdom Viridiplantae; phylum Streptophyta; class Magnoliopsida; order Ranunculales; family Papaveraceae; genus Papaver; species Papaver somniferum. Next base: position 15,744,331 of record NW_020628818.1, read on the forward strand.
ACCCTAGTCCCTGTGGAGATGACCTGTTCTTGCACATACACACTACAATGACAACTGTGCACTTGCAGTTTAACATGTAGGCCTTTCTGTCTCCCCTTATCCTTTGCTCTTGTTTCTTATACAATCCCTGGCCTACCAAGTTTTTGGCGCCTGCCGGGGACTGGTGTTGTGTAGTTGAAAAGAAAAAAAATAAAAAAAAAATAGTGTACCTGTCTTAGTGTAACTTAGCCTGTTGTAGCTGTAACTTAGTGTTTTGCTGTTGTAATTTAGTATAACTATATTAGTAATAGTTTTAGTAGAACTTAGATATATTAGTATAAATGCATCTGTAACTTAGTGTAGCTCTTAGTGTAACTTAGCTTTAGCTGTAACTGTAGTTCTGCATCTCCTGCATCCATATCTGCATCATTTAGAATCTGCATCTTAGTTGTAAGCAATGCATCCATTGCATCCATATCTGCATACCTGCATCATCTCTAGTTTGCATATTGTCATCATAACTTGCATCTGTGACTTGCATATCATTGCATGCCTGCATCTTCTCCATATCTGCATCTTGCATTTGCATCTGTGTTGCATCCTTGCTCTTCAGCTTTTCTCATTGCCTGTAGATTTGCCATGCCCTGTAAGCATGATGCTCTGCATCCTTGCTTCATCTGCAGCATTGCCCTGTGGCCTAGCACCTATAGCATTGCCTTGTCTGAAACTTGTTGCCTGAGAATACTTGTTATTTTCTTGCTGTGCTGATTGCCCTTTTTCCTCATTGCTTCTTGCCTCACCCATTTGCTTCAAAGAGACTGATCTTCTCTTTTGAGCCGACAGGTGCTGCTACAGCCAGCCTCTGGTGCTGCTGCTGTTTTCTGTGTTGCTGCTGTCTTGCTGCCTCCTACCGCTGCTGCTTCTTCTTCTTGTCTGTTGCTGATGAGCCTCTGGTGCTCTTGCTGAAGTTGCTGTTGCTGTGAACCAAGCCCAACTGGGCTGTGCAACTAAAACAGAACAGCTGGGTTGCTACAAGAGTAAGCCTGAACTGTGGGCTTGACCCAAACAAAAGTTGACAACCATTTTCAAACCCAGTTGCACTTCTTTTTGGGCTGTGTAAATTCTAAAAGTGATTATGGGCTTGTGAATTGGACTGTGGACTTAGTTACATTTTGGGCCTCAAACTGAAATTTGTTTAAACTGTGGGCTCCAACCATTCGTGGGCTTAGACTCAACTGAACTTTAAACCCCTACATTGTGAGCTTAGACCCAGACCAAAAATTTGAAAAACGTTTTAAAGTTTTAAAACCCAGCTGGGCCTCGCATTCCAGTTAACTGCTAGCCCAAAAAACCCAACTTTTCTGAACTCTGGGCTTGTTTCTGAACTGTTGGCCTGAACCAAACTTCGAGTGGGCCAAACTTTCAAAATTCCAAAAAACCAACGGTGAGATTTACTCACCACAGTGGGCCTAAGAATCAAAGTTTTTAAAACAAATTGGGCTCCAAAAACAACCCATATGGGCTTCAGAGCAAGCTTTGCCCCAGACGGTTGGGCTCTTTTATTCAAAACCTTTTGCTGGGCTCAATTCAAACTGATTCGTTGGGCTTCACTTCACACTCATCTAGGCTTCATTTTGCACAGCAGTTGGGGGCTGTTTTCAAATTTCTATGAGCCGTGCATTCTTCCACCAATGTGGGCTTGCTCCCGATTTTAAAACCAAATTTTTCTTTTCAAAACCCTTAAAAACCAAATGATTCCCTAAAAACCAAAAGTTTCCCATAAAAACCAAATGATTCCCACAAAATCAAATGTACGGTAGAATTTTATTGTATATACTCCAGTAGATAAATTTTTTAAATCCTATGCTTCTTTTGTACATATTTTGCTAATCCAATATGATCTCGGCTGAAATATGTTGGATTTTTGCCTTGAAACGGAGTTCTAATCTTGCTTTCGCCGACATCCGGGTATTCTTTCCTTTTTCTCTACTCAACATGATTCTTTTCATATGTTGTATTATAATTTGTTCATATTTTGAAACATTGAGGACAATGTTTAGTTTAGGTTTGCGGGTGAAAGTAGATACTTTGATAACATGCTATAATTGAAAACAGAACTCTTTCTTTTTTGAAAAAAATAAAAAAAAAAAATCATAAAAATGGAGCTCATTTACCTTTGAAATGTTGACTCTTGTGCATGTATGTAAACATAAGGATTCTTAGTCTAGATATTTAGGCACCCTGATTCTAGCACAATTTACATCGTGATAAGAAATTCGCACGCGCACGATCTACCAATACATGTATAGCCTCATCCTTGAGGTGTTCTATCGGAAGTCACGATTGCAATCACTTTAGAATACTGAACGAAACTTGACTAGCTTGTTCTTTGGTTGGTTGGGATAGAAGGTGGAGGTTACATTAAGAAAGACAACCATCGAATTTAACTGGGTGCATCAAAAAGGGCTACCTCTTGCTAAGAGTCATGTAATTTTTTGTTTCCTTTTGTATATGTATCAAAAGTGTTACCATGTTAAAATAAATAAAAATTGATGTATTCAGAAAAAAACAAAATATCAGAAAAAAAGAAAAAAAAATACAAAAAAATTAAGTATTTATCAAATTCCATTTGTGTCATGTAAAGAAAATAGTTCTCTCTTGTCCAAAATAAAAGAGAGTAGTCAATGTAAATAAGAGTCATTTTTTGTTTAGTAAGCAAGGAAGGGTGTACGCCATTGATGTACAACGCGAGAAATTGTGAAATACCTCCAACTCATTCACAATTCTCGTAAAGTCCGGACAGCTAGCTAGATTTCGACCTCGGTTCTTAGCCTGAGAAACTATCTCTTGGTGATTAGTAGTCATAACATCCGATCTTTCGTTACACATGTGTAGATACACTTTACACTCTTATCACATGTCTTTATTTGTTATCATGCTAGGATTGTGCCTTTGATAGCTAGATTGACATCTCCATTTTGCTGTGAGCTTCTACTGTCTTGCACATGTCACATTTCATGGAATCTGAGCTTGTATTTTGTCCTAGAACTTTGTAGGTACGTTCTAAGCAAACCTTCACGAGACTTCACTCGTCCACTAGGGACACTTAGTGGTTTAAAAGGCTTATTGCATTCGCTAAATGCAATCGAGAGACCAGCGACAGTGGTATAGTTAGGATTTCCTTAGTTTTGTTTTACTTGAGGACAAGTAAAATTCAGGTTTGGGGGTATTTGATGAGTGCTAAAAGTGTATATTTCTATATATTTTTCTTGGCATTTAACTCATCTTTTGTGCATTAATTCTACATTTTATCCCATATTCTGTATTTTCATTGTTTTCAAGAATAAATACTTTTCTTAATTAATTTTGCATTTTTAGGTACTAAAGAAAGCCTGATTAACTCAAGGAGCAAAAGAACAAAGAAACGACAAAGACTCCCGCAGAAAGGCAGCGAAGAATGATGTTTACAAGAGCCGGATCAACTGGAAGTGGACTTGAAGAGGAAGAATTGTCCTTAAAGAAGATATGGACTTGGCATACCCAAGGCCCAAAACCCTCACCCAAACCCATTTCCAATATCCATACCCGCCTTCATCTTCAGCCGTCAGATTGGATCATCTCAGCATCCTACGGTCGCTTCATCATAGTGCATCAAAGTCTGAAGCTCCTGTCTAACACTACAGCACCTAACTCCATCTTGAGCCGTCAGTTTCGTTGTATCAGGCATCCGACGGTCGATACCAGACTCTTCACTTGTAGCCGTTAGATCAATCTATCATTTCCGCATCCCACGGCTCAGCTTCGCGTATCATCGAGACTTGATGCATCGCTCAACACCTAAGCACCAAATACCTATACCCTAACCCAAACACACCTTAACCCTAAAACTATCGGCTTCTCTTCTTTCTCCCCCTTTCTTCTCCTCTGCAACTCCACGACCACCACCTGCTCCGCCACCAACTCCTTCTCAATCACCACACAACCACCACCATCTCTTCTCAAATCATCATACACACTCGACCCATCACCTATATCACGTTCTAATCTCTCTCAAACAACTAATTTCGCCTATTCTCTCACCACTGAACCCTAAGAGTGAGTTGGTGAAATTAGTTGATGATATAGATCAATTGGAGGCGTGGGAAGCATCAGAAGATCGTAAGGAAGCATGGGTGAGAGCTATCAAGAGTTTGCAGTGATTAGGTAAACCTAATTTCTATTTCTTATAAACCCTAATTTCATAATTTGGGGATAATTGGGGGAACATGATTGTATGTCTAATTGAAGCATGGGTTGATTGATTGGGTTGTTATCAGTAGGTTAGGTGAACCAATTTTGGGTTTAATTGTATTTTTTTACAAACCCTAATTTTGCTGTTAATTGGGGATTTTTTGGGATTTCCATTGTATGTATAAATAGGGGTCTTTGGGTGTTGTAATGGGATATGCCTGGGCTAGCCAGTGCTTCACCCAAGAGGACTGGAATAGCCAGTGCCTCAAGGGTTAGTTCTTAGTTTAAATTATTTTGTAAATTTCAATTGTATTTGTCCCATCCATGCTCTGATCTTGTTGTGCTTGAACTGTCTAGGATTGAATATCCTTTTAGGTTGTTAAAACACTAAGCAAGCTTCTCTGCGGGTAGTTGTAGTGTGAGAGCCCCAACTACTACTAGGATTAGATTTCATCTTAGTGTTCTTAGTAATCTTTCTAGACCAACCCTTAGATGAACAGCCGGCTTTGAACCGCAACTGTCATCTAGTTATTCAGAGAGCCTAGAAGCTGACTGATAACTAACAAGGGACAAGAACATAGTTGGAGGACTTAGCTTAGGAAAAGGGTGGATTCAAGATCCTAGTCCCTTCTATACTTCACTGCCTTTGTTTCTTTATCATTGCCCTTGGCTCACTTCCTTGGTTTGTTTGTCTTTGTTTCACTGTTTCTTTGTTTCTTCTGCCACTGTTACTCACTGCATCACTTTGTTCACTGCCACCTTCACATTGCCATTGTTTTAGTCCATTTTCACTATTTTGCATTTATATAACTAGCTTAAAAACTTCAACTATACACCCTAGTCCCTGTGGAGATGACCTGTTCTTGCACATACACACTACAATGACAACTGTGCACTTGCAGTTTAACATGTAGGCCTTTCTGTCTCCCCTTATCCTTTGCTCTTGTTTCTTATACAATCCCTGGCCTACCAAGTTTTTGGCGCCGCTGCCGGGGACTGGTGTTGTGTTTGAAAAGAAAAAAAATAAAAAAAAAATAGTGTACCTGTCTTAGTGTAACTTAGCCTGTTGTAGCTGTAACTTAGTGTTTTGCTGTTGTAATTTAGTATAACTATATTAATGTAATAGTTTTAGTAGAACTTAGATATATTAGTATAATGCATCTGTAACTTAGTGTAGCTCTTAGTGTAACTTAGCTTTAGCTGTAACTGTAGTTCTGCATCTCCTGCATCCATATCTGCATCATTTAGAATCTGCATCTTAGTTGTAAGCAATGCATCCATTGCATCCATATCTGCATACCTGCATCATCTCTAGTTTGCATATTGTCATCATAACTTGCATCTGTGACTTGCATATCATTGCATGCCTGCATCTTCTCCATATCTGCATCTTGCATTTGCATCTGTGTTTGCATCCTTGCTCTTCAGCTTTTCTCATTGCCTGTAGATTTGCCATGCCCTGTAAGCATGATGCTCTGCATCCTTGCTTCATCTGCAGCATTGCCCTGTGGCCTAGCACCTATAGCATTGCCTTGTCTGAAACTTGTTGCCTGAGAATACTTGTTATTTTCTTGCTGTGCTGATTGCCCTTTTTCCTCATTGCTTCTTTGCCTCACCCATTTGCTTCAAAGAGACTGATCTTCTCTTTTGAGCCGACAGGTGCTGCTACAGCCAGCCTCTGGTGCTGCTGCTGTTTTCTGTGTTGCTGCTGTCTTGCTGCCTCCTACCGCTGCTGCTTCTTCTTCTTGTTGCTGTTGCTGATGAGCCTCTGGTGCTCTTGCTGAAGTTGCTGTTGCTGTGAACCAAGCCCAACTGGGCTGTGCAACTAAAACAGAACAGCTGGGCTGTGCTACAAGAGTAAGCCTGAACTGTGGGCTTGACCCAAACAAAAGTTGACAACCATTTTCAAACCCAGTTGCACTTCTTTTTGGGCTGTGTAAATTCTAAAAGTGATTATGGGCTTGTGAATTGGACTGTGGACTTAGTTACATTTTGGGCCTCAAACTGAAATTTGTTTAAACTGTGGGCTCCAACCATTCGTGGGCTTAGACTCAACTGAACTTTAAACCCCTACATTGTGAGCTTAGACCCAGACCAAAAATTTGAAAAACGTTTTAAAGTTTTAAAACCCAGCTGGGCCTCGCATTCCAGTTAACTGCTAGCCCAAAAACCCAACTGTTTCTGAACTCTGGGCTTGTTTCTGAACTGTTGGCCTGAACCAAACTTCGAGTGGGCCAAACTTTCAAAATTCCAAAAAACCAACGGTGAGATTTACTCACCAACAGTGGGCCTAAGAATCAAAGTTTTTAAAAAAATTTGGGCTCCAAAAACAACCCATATGGGCTTCAGAGCAAGCTTTGCCCCAGACGGTTGGGCTCTTTTATTCAAAACCTTTTGCTGGGCTCAATTCAAACTGATTCGTTGGGCTTCACTTCACACTCATCTAGGCTTCATTTTGCACAGCAGTTGGGGGCTGTTTTCAAATTTCTAGTGAGCCGTGCATTCTTCCACCAATGTGGGCTTGCTCCCGATTTTAAAACCAAATTTTTCTTTTCAAAACCCATTAAAAACCAAATGATTCCCTAAAAACCAAAAGTTTCCCATAAAAACCAAATGATTCCCACAAAATCAAATGTACGGTAGAATTTTATTGTATATACTCCAGTAGATAAATTTTTTAAATCCTATGCTTCTTTTGTACATATTTTGCTAATCCAATATGATCTCGGCTGAAATATGTTGGATTTTTGCCTTGAATAACGGAGTTCTAATCTTGCTTTCGCCGACATCCGGGTATTCTCTTTCCTTTTTCTCTACTCAACATGATTCTTTTCATATGTTGTATTATAATTTTGTTCATATTTTGAAACATTGAGGACAATGTTTAGTTTAGGTTTGCGGGTGAAAAGTAGATACTTTGATAACATGCTATAATTGAAAACAGAACTCTTTCTTTTTTGAAAAAAAAAAAAAAAAAAAATTGAAAAAAAAAATCATAAAAATGGAGCTCATTTACTTTGAAATGTTGACTCTTGTGCATGTATGTAAACATAAGGATTCTTAGTCTAGATATTTAGGCACCCTGATTCTAGCACAATTTACATCGTGATAAGAAATTCGCACGCGCACGATCTACCAATACATGTATAGCCTCATCCTTGAGGTGTTCTATCGGAAGTCACGATTGCAAATCACTTTAGAATACTGAACGAAACTTGACTAGCTTGTTCTTTGGTTGGTTGGGATAGAAGGTGGAGGTTACATTAAGAAAGACAACCATCGAATTTAACTGGGTGCATCAAAAAGGGCTACCTCTTGCTAAGAGTCATGTAATTTTTTGTTTCCTTTTGTATATGTATCAAAAGTGTTACCATGTTAAAATAAATAAATAAATATGATGTATATTCAGAAAAAAAACAAAATATCAGAAAAAAAAGAAAAAAAAAATACAAAAAAATTAAGTATTTATCAAATTCCATTTGTGTCATGTAAAGAAAATAGTTCTCTCTTGTCCAAAAATAAAAGAGAGTAGTCAATGTAAATAGAGTCATTTTTTGTTTAAGTAAGCAAGGAAGGGTGTACGCCATTGATGTACAACGCGAGAAATTGTGAAATACCTCCAACTCATTCACAATTCTCGTAAAGTCCGGACAGCTAGCTAGATTTCGACCTCGGTTCTTAGCCTGAGAAACTATCTCTTGGTGATTAGTAGTCATAACATCCGATCTTTCGTTACACATGTGTAGATACACTTTACACTCTTATCACATGTCTTTATTTGTTATCAATGCTAGGATTGTGCCTTTGATAGCTAGATTGACATCTCCATTTTGCTGTGAGCTTCTACTGTCTTGCACATGTCACATTTCATGGAATCTGAGCTTGTATTTTGTCCTAGAACTTTGTAGGTACGTTCTAAGCAAACCTTCACGAGACTTCACTCGTCCACTAGGGACACTTAGTGGTTTAAAAGGCTTATTGCATTCGCTAAATGCAATCGAGAGACCAGCGACAGTGGTATAGTTAGGATTTCCTTAGTTTTGTTTTACTTGAGGACAAGTAAAATTCAGGTTTGGGGGTATTTGATGAGTGCTAAAATGTGTATATTTCTATATATTTTTCTTGGCATTTAACTCATCTTTTGTGCATTAATTCTACATTTTATCCCATATTCTGTATTTTCATTGTTTTCAAGAATAAATACTTTTCTTAATTAATTTTGCATTTTTAGGTACTAAAGAAAGCCTGATTAACTCAAGGAGCAAAAAGAACAAAGAAACGACAAAGACTCCCGCAGAAAGGCAGCGAAGAATGATGTTTACAAGAGCCGGATCAACTGGAAGTGGACTTGAAGAGGAAGAATTGTCCTTAAAGAAGATATGGACTTGGCATACCCAAGGCCCAAAACCCTCACCCAAACCCATTTCCAATATCCATACCCGCCTTCATCTTCAGCCGTCAGATTGGATCATCTCAGCATCCTACGGTCGCTTCATCATAGTGCATCAAAGTCTGAAGCTCCTGTCTAACACTACACACACCTAACTCCATCTTGAGCCGTCAGTTTCGTTGTATCAGGCATCCGACGGTCGATACCAGACTTTCACTTGTAGCCGTTAGATCAATCTATCATTTCCGCATCCCGGCTCAGCTTCGCGTATCATCGAGACTTGATGCATTCGCTCAACACCTAAGCACCAAATACCTGTACCCTAACCCAAACACACCTTAACCCTAAAACTATCGGCTTCTCCTTCTTCTCCCCCTTTCTTCTCCTCTGCAACTCCACCACCACCTGCTCCGCCACTCCTTCTCAATCACCACAACCACCACCATCTCTTCTCAAATCATCATACACACTCGACCCATCACCTATATCACGTTCTAATCTCTCTCAAACAACTAATTTCGCCTATTCTCTCACCACTGAACCCTAAGAGTGAGTTGGTGAAATTAGTTGATGATATAGATCAATTGGAGGCGTGGGAAGCATCAGAAGATCGTAAGGAAGCATGGGTGAGAGCTATCAAGAGTTTGCAGTGATTAGGTAAACCTAATTTCTATTTCTTATAAACCCTAATTTCATAATTTGGGGATAATTGGGGGAACATGATTGTATGTCTAATTGAAGCATGGGTTGATTGATTGGGTTGTTATCAGTAGGTTAGGTGAACCAATTTTGGGTTTAATTGTATTTTTTTACAAACCCTAATTTTGCTGTTAATTGGGGATTTTTTGGGATTTCCATTGTATGTATAAAAGGGTCTTTGGGTGTTGTAATGGGATATGACTGGGCTAGCCAGTGCTTCACCCAAGAGGACTGGAATAGCCAGTGCCTCAAGGGTTAGTTCTTAGTTTAAATTATTTTGTAAATTTCAATTGTATTGTCCCATCCATGCTCTGATCTTGTTGTGCTTGAACTGTCTAGGATTGAATATCCTTTTAGGTTGTTAAAACACTAAGCAAGCTTCTCTGCGGGTAGTTGTAGTGTGAGAGCCCCAACTACTACTAGGATTAGATTTCATCTTAGTGTTCTTAGTAATCTTTCTAGACCAACCCTTAGATGAACAGCCGGCTTTGAACCGCAACTGTCATCTAGTTATTCAGAGAGCCTAGAAGCTGACTGATAACTAACAAGGGACAAGAACATAGTTGGAGGACTTAGCTTAGGAAAAGGGTGGATTCAAGATCCTAGTCCCTATACTTCACTGCCTTTGTTTCTTTATCATTGCCCTTGGCTCACTTCCTGGTTTGTTTGTCTTTGTTTCACTGTTTCTTTTGTTTCTTCTGCCACTGTTACTCACTGCATCACTTTGTTCACTGCCACCTTCACATTGCCATTGTTTAGTCCATTTTCACTATTTTGCATTTATATACTAGCTTAAAAACTTCAACTATACACCCTAGTCCCTGTGGAGATGACCTGTTCTTGCACATACACACACATGACAACTGTGCACTTGCAGTTTAACATGTAGGCCTTTCTGTCTCCCCTTATCCTTTGCTCTTGTTTCTTATACAATCCCTGGCCTACCAAGTTTTTGGCGCCGCTGCCGGGGACTGGTGTTGTGTAGTTGAAAAGAAAAAAAAAATAAAAAAAAAAATGTACCTGTCTTAGTGTAACTTAGCCTGTTGTAGCTGTAACTTAGTGTTTTTGCTGTTGTAATTTAGTATAACTATATTAATGTAATAGTTTTAGTAGAACTTAGATATATTAGTAAATGCATCTGTAACTTAGTGTAGCTCTTAGTGTAACTTAGCTTTAGCTGTAACTGTAGTTCTGCATCTCCTGCATCCATATCTGCATCATTTAGAATCTGCATCTTAGTTGTAAGCAATGCATCCATTGCATCCATATCTGCATACCTGCATCATCTCTAGTTTGCATATTGTCATCATAACTTGCATCTGTGACTTGCATATCATTGCATGCCTGCATCTTCTCCATATCTGCATCTTGCATTTGCATCTGTGTTTGCATCCTTGCTCTTCAGCTTTTCTCATTGCCTGTAGATTTGCCATGCCCTGTAAGCATGATGCTCTGCATCCTTGCTTCATCTGCAGCATTGCCCTGTGGCCTAGCACCTATAGCATTGCCTTGTCTGAAACTTGTTGCCTGAGAATACTTGTTATTTTCTTGCTGTGCTGATTGCCCTTTTTCCTCATTGCTTCTTTGCCTCACCCATTTGCTTCAAAGAGACTGATCTTCTCTTTTGAGCCGACAGGTGCTGCTACAGCCAGCCTCTGGTGCTGCTGCTGTTTTCTGTGTTGCTGCTGTCTTGCTGCCTCCTACCGCTGCTGCTTCTTCTTCTTGTTGCTGTTGCTGATGAGCCTCTGGTGCTCTTGCTGAAGTTGCTGTTGCTGTGAACCAAGCCCAACTGGGCTGTGCAACTAAAACAAACAGCTGGGCTGTGCTACAAGAGTAAGCCTGAACTGTGGGCTTGACCCAAACAAAAGTTGACAACCATTTTCAAACCCAGTTGCACTTCTTTTTGGGCTGTGTAAATTCTAAAAGTGATTATGGGCTTGTGAATTGGACTGTGGACTTAGTTACATTTTGGGCCTCAAACTGAAATTTGTTTAAACTGTGGGCTCCAACCATTCGTGGGCTTAGACTCAACTGAACTTTAAACCCCTACATTGTGAGCTTAGACCCAGACCAAAAATTTGAAAAACGTTTTAAAGTTTTAAAACCCAGCTGGGCCTCGCATTCCAGTTAACTGCTAGCCCAAAAACCCAACTGTTTCTGAACTCTGGGCTTGTTTCTGAACTGTTGGCCTGAACCAAACTTCGAGTGGGCCAAACTTTCAAAATTCCAAAAAACCAACGGTGAGATTTACTCACCAACAGTGGGCCTAAGAATCAAAGTTTTTAAAACAAATTTGGGCTCCAAAAACAACCCATATGGGCTTCAGAGCAAGCTTTGCCCCAGACGGTTGGGCTCTTTTATTCAAAACCTTTTGCTGGGCTCAATTCAAACTGATTCGTTGGGCTTCACTTCACACTCATCTAGGCTTCATTTTGCACAGCAGTTGGGGGCTGTTTTCAAATTTCTAGTGAGCCGTGCATTCTTCCACCAATGTGGGCTTGCTCCCGATTTTAAAACCAAATTTTTCTTTTCAAAACCCATTAAAAACCAAATGATTCCCTAAAAACCAAAAGTTTCCCATAAAAACCAAATGATTCCCACAAAATCAAATGTACGGTAGAATTTTATTGTATATACTCCAGTAGATAAATTTTTTAAATCCTATGCTTCTTTTGTACATATTTTGCTAATCCAATATGATCTCGGCTGAAATATGTTGGATTTTTGCCTTGAATAACGGAGTTCTAATCTTGCTTTCGCCGACATCCGGGTATTCTCTTTCCTTTTTCTCTACTCAACATGATTCTTTTCATATGTTGTATTATAATTTTGTTCATATTTTGAAACATTGAGGACAATGTTTAGTTTAGGTTTGCGGGTGAAAAGTAGATACTTTGATAACATGCTATAATTGAAAACAGAACTCTTTCTTTTTTGAAAAAAAAAAAAAATTGAAAAAAAAAAATCATAAAAATGGAGCTCATTTACTTTGAAATGTTGACTCTTGTGCATGTATGTAAACATAAGGATTCTTAGTCTAGATATTTAGGCACCCTGATTCTAGCACAATTTACATCGTGATAAGAAATTCGCACGCGCACGATCTACCAATACATGTATAGCCTCATCCTTGAGGTGTTCTATCGGAAGTCACGATTGCAATCACTTTAGAATACTGAACGAAACTTGACTAGCTTGTTCTTTGGTTGGTTGGGATAGAAGGTGGAGGTTACATTAAGAAAGACACCATCGAATTTAACTGGGTGCATCAAAAAGGGCTACCTCTTGCTAAGAGTCATGTAATTTTTTGTTTCCTTTTGTATGTATCAAAAGTGTTACCATGTTAAAAAAAAAAATATGATGTATATTCAGAAAAAAAACAAAATATCAGAAAAAAAGAAAAAAAAATATAAAAAAATTAAGTATTTATCAAATTCCATTTGTGTCATGTAAAGAAAATAGTTCTCTCTTGTCCAAAAATAAAAGAGAGTAGTCAATGTAAATAAGAGTCATTTTTTGTTTAGTAAGCAAGGAAGGGTGTACGCCATTGATGTACAACGCGAGAAATTGTGAAATACCTCCAACTCATTCACAATTCTCGTAAAGTCCGGACAGCTAGCTAGATTTCGACCTCGGTTCTTAGCCTGAGAAACTATCTCTTGGTGATTAGTAGTCATAACATCCGATCTTTCGTTACACATGTGTAGATACACTTTACACTCTTATCACATGTCTTTATTTGTTATCAGCTAGGATTGTGCCTTTGATAGCTAGATTGACATCTCCATTTTGCTGTGAGCTTCTACTGTCTTGCACATGTCACATTTCATGGAATCTGAGCTTGTATTTTGTCCTAGAACTTTGTAGGTACGTTCTAAGCAAACCTTCACGAGACTTCACTCGTCCACTAGGGACACTTAGTGGTTTAAAAGGCTTATTGCATTCGCTAAATGCAATCGAGAGACCAGCGACAGTGGTATAGTTAGGATTTCCTTAGTTTTGTTTTACTTGAGGACAAGTAAAATTCAGGTTTGGGGGTATTTGATGAGTGCTAAAATGTGTATATTTCTATATATTTTTCTTGGCATTTAACTCATCTTTTGTGCATTAATTCTACATTTTATCCCATATTCTGTATTTTCATTGTTTTCAAGAATAAATACTTTTCTTAATTAATTTTGCATTTTTAGGTACTAAAGAAAGCCTGATTAACTCACGGAGCAAAAAGAACAAAGAAAAGACAAAGACTCCCGCAGAAAGGCAGCGAAGAATGATGTTTACAAGAGCCGGATCAACTGGAAGTGGACTTGAAGAGGAAGAATTGTCCTTAAAGAAGATATGGACTTGGCATACCCAAGGCCCAAAACCCTCACCCAAACCCATTTCCAATATCCATACCCGCCTTCATCTTCAGCCGTCAGATTGGATCATCTCAGCATCCTACGGTCGCTTCATCATAGTGCATCAAAGTCTGAAGCTCCTGTCTAACACTACAGCACCTAACTCCATCTTGAGCCGTCAGTTTCGTTGTATCAGGCATCCGACGGTCGATACCAGACTCTTCACTTGTAGCCGTTAGATCAATCTATCATTTCCGCATCCCACGGCTCAGCTTCGCGTATCATTGAGACTTGATGCATTCGCTCAACACCTAAGCACCAAATACCTGTACCCTAACCCAAACACACCTTAACCCTAAAACTATCGGCTTCTCCTTCTTCTCCCCCTTTCTTCTCCTCTGCAACTCCACGACCACCACCTGCTCCGCCACCAACTCCTTCTCAATCACCACAACCACCACCATCTCTTCTCAAATCATCATACACACTCGACCCATCACCTATATCACGTTCTAATCTCTCTCAAACAACTAATTTCGCCTATTCTCTCACCACTGAACCCTAAGAGTGAGTTGGTGAAATTAGTTGATGATATAGATCAATTGGAGGCGTGGGAAGCATCAGAAGATCGTAAGGAAGCATGGGTGAGAGCTATCAAGAGTTTGCAGTGATTAGGTAAACCTAATTTCTATTTCTTATAAACCCTAATTTCATAATTTGGGGATAATTGGGGGAACATGATTGTATGTCTAATTGAAGCATGGGTTGATTGATTGGGTTGTTATCAGTAGGTTAGGTGAACCAATTTTGGGTTTAATTGTATTTTTTTACAAACCCTAATTTTGCTGTTAATTGGGGATTTTTTGGGATTTCCATTGTATGTATAAATAGGGGTCTTTGGGTGTTGTAATGGGATATGACTGGGCTAGCCAGTGCTTCACCCAAGAGGACTGGAATAGCCAGTGCCTCAAGGGTTAGTTCTTAGTTTAAATTATTTTGTAAATTTCAATTGTATTTGTCCCATCCATGCTCTGATCTTGTTGTGCTTGAACTGTTTAGGATTGAATATCCTTTTAGGTTGTTAAAACACTAAGCAAGCTTCTCTGCGGGTAGTTGCAGTGTGAGAGCCCCAACTACTACTAGGATTAGATTTCATCTTAGTGTTCTTAGTAATCTTTCTAGACCAACCCTTAGATGAACAGCCGGCTTTGAACCGCAACTGTCATCTAGTTATTCAGAGAGCCTAGAAGCTGACTGATAACTAACAAGGGACAAGAACATAGTTGGAGGACTTAGCTTAGGAAAAGGGTGGATTCAAGATCCTAGTCCCTTCTATACTTCACTGCCTTTGTTTCTTTATCATTGCCCTTGGCTCACTTCCTTGGTTTGTTTGTCTTTGTTTCACTGTTTCTTTGTTTCTTCTGCCACTGTTACTCACTGCATCACTTTGTTCACTGCCACCTTCACATTGCCATTGTTTTAGTCCATTTTCACTATTTTGCATTTATATAACTAGCTTAAAAACTTCAACTATACACCCTAGTCCCTGTGGAGATGACCTGTTCTTGCACATACACACTACAATGACAACTGTGCACTTGCAGTTTAACATGTAGGCCTTTCTGTCTCCCCTTATCCTTTGCTCTTGTTTCTTATACAATCCCTGGCATACCAAGTTTTTGGCGCCGCTGCCGGGGATGAATATTCCATTAGTCTGTCAACTAATATTTCATTGGTTTGTCTATCAATATATTAATATTATAATTTCTCTGCTTTGTCATTCGAATCACTCATGAGATAGTAAATCGAGGATGAATATCCTAAATTACTACTAATATTAGCATTATTAATCTTCACATGATTTCAAATCATATGCTTGACACATCAAAATATATATTAGTTTATGCTCGATTCCGCAATCTTATCAGACCTATGCACATTGACCCAAATCTTCCAAGTATCGTTGCTTCCTTAGCTGACACTATAATATATTGATCAATGCCTCCACCAGATTCTCTATGTCTATGATCCGAAAAACATCATTGTTATCTTATTAAATACATTCTACTCCATTCATCATAATAATGAGTTACGAATATGCTATAAGAATCATGCTCAACTCATCAGCATGCTAAGACTGACAGTCTATCTGGGTCAACGATTGACCAAATAAATACATGTCTGCAAAGCAGACTTCACCTTGAGACATCAATCATGTTATATGGGGGTATCTTCAATAGATTTTTACTCTGGTGTCCTAAAGCACGTATGATGTATCAATACATCCATGATGAGAAAGTGAGTAAGTCGTGCTAGCAGTTGGAGGAGTAACTGGAGTAGTGGTATAACAACCACAAAGTCTACTTAACGAAGCGGAATGGTTCAACCACTATTTCCCACGCATCTACTCTTCCGCTCCTCTTCAACCGTCACCCGTTAAAAGAGATTAATGTATTAACTTCCATGCTACAAATAGTGTTAGAGAAATGCTCGGTTGAACCCACAGGTTTTGCTATCTCAAGTTTGTTATCACTGTTAGATGAACAAAACTATATCTTGATTTCTAGTTTACTAAGTAAAGTCTCGGACTAGATTAGAAATTGGTAGTTGAGTATCAGACATCATCCTCGAAGACTGAAGATCGATGAAGACATTTGGAGAACTTCATCAATTAGGTATGCGAAGATTTAACCATTCTATTTTACTCACTATCTACCATTCTATCTTTTGAGACTATGTCATATGACTTATAGTGGATTTATCGCAAAGAAGAAATTTCGAGTCAAGCTTGTCATGTTAAACATCTCGAAATATGATTCAAGCATGGTTGTTCAAAGGTCCTTAACAATATTATTTCGAAACAACTTATTGTTCAACAATTAATTTGTGGATCAATTGAGAAATTTCCCAAGCAAATGATTTTATTTAGGAATATTTCAAACATGCAAAAAAAGAAATACAGAACTCATGTTATTTCGGCTCACGGTAGGTTAGCGAACCATTTTATAAACCATAGATATCTGAATTTTAGAATTACATGGAAGGTTGGCGAGGCAAGTTCGCAAACCGCAAGTTCACTTGGGGACAGTTCACAAACCGCGGTGAACGAATTTTTCATGTTGGTGTAAAAGGCTTATAGTTGGCATCGCGATCCGAGTTCACGAACTGTGCTTATCTGAGTTCTCGAGCCGAATAGGGTTGGTGAAACCGGTTCACGTACTGTTTCATCAACGGTCTAGTAGATTTTAGCAGATGCTCAAAGACTTATTTTTTTTTAAATATGGTCCAACATTGCTATGAGTCTCATAAACATCTCTAGGACATCATCGACACTAATACACTTGTGTATGTTCATCATGATTAAAATCTTAAGTGTGTGAATAAACATCAAATTGCTTTTAGTTCATAAGGCATACTTTCCAAAGAATGGTCATTATACGCGGTCCATAGTCGGACCACTATGTATATTTTTCTAATCTGATTTCAAGCCCATTTCTCACATGCTTACTTGAAACCCTAATTATAGTTTCATCTAAACAAAGAAAGTGTTTGCTGGATTCTCAAGTTATCTTAGCATCAATTCTAAGCAACCCTCAGTCTTGAAAATACTATAAATGGTTATGCTCTTTTAACTGAGAAAAATCAATCCTTGATACTTTGTGTCCTAGTTGATAGCTAGAGTCGTCCTCTATTGACCTAGGTTTCCTCTGAGAAACGCAATTAGGTCTACAACTAAAATACTTTGTTTCGGGGTTTCGTGAAGCTAGGTCCGACGAACTTTTATCTTGATAGTTCGTGTATCCTGATCTTGCTTTTCTGTTATCACGGTTCCCGCAATCTCTTCAGGAAAGATGAATAGTAATCGCAAAATTCTTGTCGTCTAAGACTGTGTGATTCATCAAGATAGATATCTTAAAACTATTCTTATTTGATAAGTTGAAGATTGTTCTTGGGAGGTGGTAAAAGATCCAGGCTTCTCATCTAAGTGAGTGTAAGTATCTTGGATTTGTGAGGTTTGCTATATTTGTCTATTGCAAACAGATTTCCAAGTCTTGATCTTTGATCTAAAGGAAAATCAAATATGCTTATGTTTTAAAGGAATATTGGTATCAAAAGTCTTCACTTAAGTGGAAGCAACTCTTACATTATAAATGACGTCAGTTAAGGGAATCAATTGTGTAGAGCCTTGCGAGGTTCAAGAGACGTAATGAGCACGATTGTTACTGAATATCTTGGAGGGTGGTTTCCATTTCAACTACATTCCAGTCGAAGTATGATAGTAGTCTAGTGTCTACAACGACTTGATACGGTTTGGCATTCGAATCTGAACGAGGTCCCGAGGTTTTTCTGCTACTGTGGTTTCCTCGTTAGTAAAAATTCAGGTGTCTTGTGTTTTTCCCTTTCCACATTATATTTTTTATCTTTATAATTGGATTTACACAAGTAGTACATATTCAATCTTAGTATATATACATCCATATAATTATAATCGATTATGAGACTTGCTTCTTGTAGAATTCGTATCCTGAAAGATAGATAACAAGTTTATTACTTGGCATAATTCCGATATAATTATTTAGATACGATTAGATTGATCTTGGATATTTCTTTTTGAAATCATCCAAGTACTCTTATTAACAATCAGGTTCACGGACTTCATCGTATATACGTTCTGATTGAGGAGAGATAGAGATATAAACTATATATATTTATTGTTAGGGATCATTAAGTTGATCTACTTGCAATTTTATTAGGTTTTTTCCATACATGTTGCCTAAAGAAAAAGTTGGTGGTCTACTTGGTACTCTCTCCTTTTCAAATATATAGGTTCCTCAACTATGATAAGAACAAGTCATACGACAACCGTCATTCATACGACATCTTGTCATTATGACGCGTTGAAGCTTTTTCTCGGTCACATACATAGAAATCATCTTCGAAGCAGTTCAACACATCCACCATCAATTTTCATTGATCTCAGCACCTTCTCAGCTGACCTCCCTACAAGTCGACCATTTTCTTTTCACTGTGACCAAATTGAATCTGGAATAACCATTTATTGGTTTAGGCCACAGTTTTACAGATTTATCTGGCGAAATCAAAACACTCTAGTGCAATGCATCTGTTTAATGATTTAGACGATTTGCTTCATTTAGCATCTTTCCACTCCACCATTTTACCCTTTAACCAGTAAACCTTTTTACCCATAGACAAAGGGTAAAAGTTATAAAAAAGATAACATGGCTAAGTTTTATTTATTTTTCTTGACACGATCAGCGCGAGAATTGAACCCGCAACCTATAGGTTGGGAGCCCAACCCATGTTCGACTGGGATAATGCCAGTTGGTTAACATGGCTAAGTTGGGGTAAAGAAGAAAGCCTATATTAGACTTTTTTCATGACCTTGGATCTTCACTCCACATCAACATTCTGTCTCTAAATTTATCTTAGGGATTAGAGATGAACTTTAGGTAAAAAACGTTAATAAGACTTACATCCCAATACGCAATGCCGATAAATTTTTTAACTTCTTTTACTAATGTATTCCCTACTTCATTGCAAGTTTTGGGTACGAAATAAAATCCTAAGAAGTTTTCACAATGTCTTGCTCATTATCCGTTGTGAACGCATAAGATGACCTTAATCCCAGCATCGCTAATAGGGGATACCAAATTAAGTGGGGGTGTACCAAAACTATAATAAGACAAAACAGATTTTCATATACAGTGGAAACTCTATAAATTAATGATGTCGGGACCATCAAAATTTATTAATTAAGCGAGATATTAATTAACCGAACACAACTTCAAAAATGTTGAATTGTTCTTTTTTCCACCAAACACAAATTAAAAAATTCAACCTTGTGACACAGGGATTATACGAGCTTTTAAAATGCATTATCGTCGTCGATATAAAGGTCTTTGGAAGGCTACGAATTATGGGCATCAAATCCAGAAAAAATAAATGTGTTAGATGTAATGAATCATGCTTTCATCATTATAAACTTCGATCAACTGATAACACAAGTTTAGACAATTTGGATGAACATACTGAGTGTGAAATCACTCAAGACTTGCAAAATTTGATCGAGAAGTTGGGCTATCGCAATTCAATGAATGTCGAAGATGTCCTAAATTATCCGGAAGAAAATAAAGTTACATTGTTGTTGAGTGATGAAGGAATAATCGAGAGCGTTATGGGAATTGATAAAGATGTGAAAGAAGATGATGAAAGTTCTACAATAGAGTCCCCTTTACGAAACGAGGATATTAGAGCGGCAATCACATTGAATAATTTCTTGCTGAGCTATGAGCAAACAATGCCAAAAATTCTTACAGTGATAAGAAAAATTAAAGATGAAATTCAATGCGATATTGATTTTAGCAAAAAACAGAAGACAATTAAATCATTTTTCAAAAAATCTTCGTAACTCTTTAATGTATTGAATATACATATATAATGTATTATTAATTTATATTTCATATGGGGTCTACACAGATAATCAAAAATGTATTATCTTATAATTTTAGCGAATTATTAATTTGGCACGTTGTTCCCGATTCGGGACCGGCCAAAAATATTATTTAAGAGAATTTATTAAATAATCGAGTATTAATTAAAAGAGTTTCTACCGTAGGACAAAACAATTTCTGCCTTGACTTGGTACACCTCCACTAAACCTGGCACCTATTAGCAGCCTTGCTTAATCCCTTGCATCTGAGGCGCTCTAAGAGACACAAAAGTCCGGAAATATACCACATTATCACCACATGCCAACCTGTGGTATGCTCCTATTATCTTTTTATCACGTTCCTTTTGGGAGACTACCTGCTAGTTCTCTTTGACTATTGTCCTAAACAAGTTTGACATGTTTCCTGCTTGGTCATTTTTTCCAAGTTATATTTCCAGGGTGTTTTTAGCTTTATCCACTCATCCAATCCCTATCTCAAGCAAATGACGTGTCCAATTCTGTACACGTTTCACCTCGTACATCACAAACTAAATACCTATCCTGTTTCCCACAGTAAATCTACTTACACGTCTTACAGAGTCCAATCTAACGGTTCATAATCAGTAAATTATATAATTAGATACGTTGTACATTAGTTAAACGACTAACGAGTATATACAATAACTCAAATCTGTAATGCGTGAAAAAGGAAACAAGAAGAAATTCGGAAATTGAAGGAAAAAGAGAAAGAAAAAGACGTCTTTGTTGGACCGACCAGAAATATTAGGCTGGATCTCGCAATCCAACTCTGTATATCTTAATCTCTCTTGAATCTTCTTTAAACAGATTCTTCTTTTCCTGCATTATTGTAACCTAATTTCTTCGTCATCTTCCAAGGCGTACTGCGCAAATCAGGTATGGTTTCATAACCAAAATCTCATTGTTTTTAGTTTATTAGATCTCTTGATTTTGTTAATTATTTTATTAGAATTATATGATAACGAGAACTAGTGTTTGTTTGTCGGTCGATTGAATGAGAAAAAATTTATGATATAATTTATGCTGCCAACCATAACTACAACATCATAAGAATTATCAATACATTGTTGTGATTTCGTTGTTTCCGCCGTCTCGGTCTTGTATGGATAACTTTATAGCTAGAAAGAACATGCTTCTTAGATTGTGAGTTATCTGAAAGCAACTATTTTTGTGTAATTGGAGTTTTAGATTTTGAGTTGCTTCCTGTTGATATTGCAACTAGCTGGTTAAGAGATTCGGTTGGCTGATTAGTTCATGAGTGCGAGGGTGCTTTGTTTGAGATGTTGGTTGATGGATTTTACATTGAGTTCTGGCCTACATGACTGACATTTAACATATTAAGTGGAGAGTTTTGTCAGCCCTGTTGTACTATTTTGTTTTCATCTTCAATGAGGTGTTACTCAAAGGCATGCTTCTTCGTCTTGCGTGATCAATTATATGTTTATCTAGTAGATCAGACTTTTAGATTTTAGTCTATATGAACTGTGTGGAATAACGTTTGTTTGCAGTTGCCTATTTTCTCTGTTAACAATTCCTTATTGTGTCTCCTATTTAAGGGATACACCATTTTGTTGCAGAAATTGTCTAAGTTCTGAGTTACATCAAACAACAGCCAATAGAAAGAAAATCAATCCAAACAACTGTGGAGATTTAGCGAAGGGCAAATGTCTTAGTCGAGAGAGGATGGATAAAGATGTTAGTGTTACTCGGTCCCATGAAAAACAGCCTTCGATGGACTCTACATTTATTAGTGAAGATAAAAATCCCGCAGACAATGCTTCAGTATTTGTGAACCAAGGTGCATTTCTTTCGGAAGCTCTATCTAACCTCCAACTTTTCAACCATTTGTTTCTTTAGCATTTCACCTGGTTTTTGAAAACTCTTGCATGTGACCCACTTAGATAGCTTTTCGTTATAGAGATGCAAATAAGGAACACTGCCTTAGTTACATGTATTCGTATTCCACACATTCACATATACCACTTAGATAGCTTTTCGTTATAGAGACGCAAACGAGGAGCATTTCCTTAGTTACATGTATTCATATTCTACACATTCCCATATAAATGATGAGGTAAAACTTAGATAAATTAGACGAAGATATTACTATGGCAGATGCTGAATCAAGAACTCATCCAAATGTTTCTTATTGAAGGAAGCTGAATTTTTGGCCATGATCGGAACTATGAACCACCTTTAGTTTAAATCGCATCTTTTTTACTCTATTAGTATTTATGTTCTGTCCATTCTTATACATTTGATCATTTACCTGACTATTGAATTGAAATTACGGCTCTATAGCTGAAAAAGCTTGGCAAGAGATGAGAAAAGATTGGGCAGGGAACCGATCCCAAAAGACCCAAAGAGTTCCAAAAGATCCAGTCTTAAGGTGAGATATACTACCTATTAAGTTTCAACAATTTTGAGTTATCTTATAGGCTAATAATCAGATTACAGGTTGTAACCAAACCACTTAAAATTACTAGAAAATGCTCTTTTCTTGTTGCTGGTCTAAAACATACAGGATATGATATTTTCTATAAGTTTACATAGTTTTCAGTTTTATCTTTCAGTCTAGTCAATCAAATCACAGGTTGTATACAGAAATACTGAAAATAACTGTAATATACTCTTTTCCTGCAGCTGGTCTCTAACATATGACGATCTGCTTCTGACCCACGATCCATTTCCCCAACGAATCCCATTACCTGTAAGCCTTTTGAACTTTTTTAAGTTTAAGATGTACTTACTGCAGTGACTTCAATATCATATGTTTAACATATTGTTCTGATTAAGCAGGAGATGGTGGATTTTTTAGTTGATATCTGGCATGAGGAAGGACTCTTTGATTAACAAAAGATTTGTTTTCCAGAAGATATCTTAATGAGGCAGTACAAATGTAGCTGAAATATTTAGATCTCATTCTTGTAAACCTTTATTTATAAAACTTATTTTGCAGAGGAGTGTAGTTAGCTTTATTGTAGAGGGGTTCGGCTAGGATATATAATCCGAACCCTGGATTTTATTTAAAACATTGATGTATTCTATTAATATTTTTTGATGCAAACATTGATGTATTCCATGTTTCCTTCTTTTATCTTGGAACCGTGATCTTTACTTTTAGTTTTTTCTCCCGTTTCCATTTTTGTTGTTGGCGCTTTAATGGCCTATTGGTAGTGCAAAAGAAAATGAAACTAGCTGAAATTCCCAGTTTTACAGTGCTCTGTAGCATGTTGGTAGGTTGAACAGGATTGATGTCAGAGACTCAGAGGCACAGGCAATTGACTGCTCCGCAGTTAGAGTGCCTCAGCTGTGGATTAAAACTTGTTAGCTATGGTATCACCAGTATAAGTACTCTATGCACTACAGTGCAGGTTTCAGTGTGCTCCTTTTCTGTTTGGCTGACTTTAAAAAATTGTTAAATTTTTGGTATGCCTGCAGTTTTATTATAAGATGATCGATCTCTGTCAGAGTAACAACAGATAAGATAATTGATGGGAATGGGAAGTCCATTTGGATTTCTCCTCCCCCAGAATGCCGTGGATTCTTCTGTAACTGTTTATCGTATTATTGATGTTCCCCTTATAGCTTTAACTAAATTTCTGTCTTTCTATCATCATGAGTATCTCGCACTCTGGTATATTCGTTATAACTTTCCAGAAAGCCTCTTTGCATCAAACACTGTCCGTTAGCAGGGACAGAGCCATCTTACCACAAATTGGCTACAAAAACTTATTTATTCTGTATTTTTACTCAGCTCTGAAATTTGAGCTTGCTCAGTGCAGAAGTGTAGCAAACAATCTCAGCTTTGCCGTATACGTTTCATTTGCCATCAATGGCTCACACACAACAACAGTTCCATCTGATCCGAAAGCACATGAAAGAGTTCAACTTATACACAACATCATACCTCAAACTTTGATGCAATCATCTTAAAAAGCCAACACGTATGATTTACATCAAAGTCTTGATACACACATTTGTACATGTAAGTCAGACTTATCACCAAATGGAAGAATGTTAGTTGTAACCGTTCCAGATACAATACTCCATGTACTTTACCAGTAACTTACACCCCAGTCTTAAGTTGGACCTCTAAATTCATAACCGTTGATTTCACGTATCTTTAATTTTTTCTTTCCGCAACTTTTCCCTTCTTTTTTGTCTCCTTTGCTTCTAAGTTTTTCTTTAATCACATTTTCACTCAACTCACATTGCGTCATCTATAACAAAACCCTTCAATCCAAATTCCGAACCCTATATAAATTGATCCTAACTTTAAACCCATTACCTAAATCTCGCTCAATTCTGCAAAAAAAAAAAATGGAGAAAATTCTTTCATTTTCATGTCTATTAAGTATTCTAATTGTCTTAGCTGCAGCCGCTCCACTATGTTCAGCGAATTTAGATGAAACCGATGATCTTAGACTACCTTCAGATGCTAGTTTCCCATCAATTCATGCAGAGAAATTAATCAGACAACTTAATCTTTTCCCTAAAGATGCTGAAGCTGTCGCGAAAGAAGATGAATTTGAGCCCAAGAAGATTGTTGAGAAGCGGTTTATGTTTCCAAATGTAGCTGATTCTGGTGTTTCTGTTCAGGATCTTGGGCATCATGCTGGGTATTATAAGCTTCAGCATTCTCATGCTGCTAGGTATTACGATTTTTAACCTTGAAATTTTATTTGGCATAAATTTTTGAGTTGAATTGTTAGGAATATAATCAAAATTTAGATATGGATGCCACTATAGAACCTTGATAACATGTTTTAATCTCGATTTGGTGGGTTAGTTTGATTAGTGCTTGGCTAAATTGATATTCCACATTTCCACTAAGTTTTGTTTTAGTACTCTTGAATCAGTGTGTCAATTGGTGATCTCAGTAAGCAAAATTAGGTGGCAAACTGAGAACTAGCCGAATCCCCAGCCACCGATGTTGATGCGAACGTACTAGTTTAGTTGGTTTTTATGCATAGAGATTCTGTGGATTGGCTTGTTTAATATTGCTACTATTGACAAAAATTTCAAGTTTTTCTTTTGCAAATGTTTTTGTTTATTGTGCTGAACTGTGGTGTCTGTGTTCTTTAGGATGTTCTACTTCTTTTTCGAGTCACGGAGCAACAAGAATGATCCTGTTGTTATATGGTTAACTGGAGGACCAGGGTGCAGTAGTGAATTGGCTGTTTTTTATGAGAATGGACCATTCACCATTGCAAAGAACTTGTCTCTTGTGTGGAATGAGTATGGTTGGGACAAGGTATAATTACCATAATGTATTGATTACGTTTACTTCCCGTGTGTATACAAGCTGTGTTGACTCTGAATGCTTTGGATCTCAATTTGCAGGTATCAAACCTTTTGTATGTTGACCAGCCTACTGGAACCGGATTTAGTTATAGTTCTGATAGCCGTGACCTCCGTCACAACGAAGAGGGTGTGAGCAATGATCTATATGACTTCTTACAGGTATGTTTATATCCTGTTGAAATTTTTAGAGACATAAATTCCAGGAAAATGAATTTGAAGTGAAATCTCACCGCAATCTTTATGATTTCAGGCCTTCTTTGCCGAGCATCCTCAGTATGCAAAGAATGATTTTTACATCACTGGTGAATCATATGCTGGACACTACATTCCGGCTTTTGCTGCTCGTGTTCACCAAGGAAACAAAGCTAAAGAAGGACTCCACATAAACCTTAAGGTATATTATATTATTACCTATATCCACTCTTATTTACCTAAAATTAAAGGTTGTACCTTTGTTCCTCCCTTTGTGTACTTGGACCTACATAACAAGATAGCTGTTTAAACAGGGGTTTGCTATTGGTAATGGTCTCACTGACCCTGCAATTCAATACAAAGCCTATACTGATTTTGCACTGGACAATGGACTAATCAAGCAATCCGACTACAATAGCATCAACCGGATGCTTCCTGCCTGTGAATTAGCAATAAAGCTTTGTGGTGGTGGTAAGTTTACTTGTTTCTGATATTGCCATTAGTACCTTCTACATGCATGTGCTAAGTTCAACAATAGTTTAGCTTAGTTCCAGGGTTTAATAATCACTTCTGTTTCAGGGGCCGGTGGTCAAGTTGCTTGTATGACTTCATACGTTGTATGCACTGGCATATTTAACAAGATAATGAGTCATGCCGGAGATAGAAATGTAAGAATCAGTACTATCAACCATCTTTTATCCTTAAAATTCCAGAATCTGTATAAAAAACTAAACGTATAACGTCTTCACCTTTACAGTACTACGATATTAGAAAGAAGTGTGAGGGAAGCCTCTGCTATGATTTCTCAAACATGGAAAAATTCCTCAACCAAAAGTCTATTAGGAGTGCCCTTGGTGTTGGGGACATAGAGTTCGTCTCTTGTAGTCCTACCGTATACCAGGCAATGCTGATGGATTGGATGAGGAATCTTGAAGTAGGTATTCCTGGTCTACTTGAGGATGGAATTAAGGTGCTCATATACGCTGGGGAGTATGATCTTATCTGTAACTGGCTCGGTAAGTTTTTATGGTTCACTGCTACCTCTCAAGAGTTATAAATGATCCCACATCCTCGTCAAGTTGTTTCTCTTTTCATAACAAAGAAGCAATCTGAATGCCATACTGGTCTTTTGTATTGCGCAGGGAACTCAAGGTGGGTGCATGCCATGAAATGGTCCGGCCAGCAAAAATTTGTTGGTGCCTCCACTGTTCCATTTAAGGTGGATGGTGCCGAAAAAGGACAATTGAAAAGCAGTGGTCCTCTTAGTTTCCTCAAGGTCTCTTTCTCACTCTGTCTCGTCAGTATTTCGATTTTAAATTACTCTAGGTAGACCTGATAACTAGTTAAATTGAATATCTTGATAAAAATGACTGAGGCATAAAAAACATGTGTACACAGGTCCATGATGCTGGTCATATGGTCCCCATGGATCAACCTAAGGCTGCTTTAGAGATGCTGAGAAGATGGACTCATGGAAAATTGTCTGAAGAAGTTGAGATCGATGATGGAGTGGCAGCAGATCTATATGTACCAGCAAGTGCATTCTCCATCTGAATGTCAATCTTATATGTAGCGTCATTGTCCCTTCTATGTGGTTTTGGACTTGGAAATCATTTCAGCAGTAGTGCTTGTCTGTGTAAAATCTCAAGTTTGTTGTGAAATCCCCCATATCAAAATCAAATGGAAACTCAACTTAGCAGTATGTAAATCAAATCATAAAGAGTCTATCATAAATCAAACCATGAATATCACATGCATACATAAATATTTTGGTCATAAAATTTGAAGTCCATGCTGTGTGCATATCCCTCATCAGTCTAGGTGCTCCTGCAACATCTTTGTAAGGCGCTGTATAATGTAAGGTATTATATCGCTTTTCGTAAATTCCAAGGACAAAAGTTGCATGCATACCACATTTTAGCTAGCTTAGTTATGGATTGATTTCCTCTTTCAATTAGGAGACTTTAAGAAGTTTGCTCTTACTTTGTCAAGTGTACAAGTAGTATCTGCACGTTGTTAAGCAAGAAAAATTCATCTCATTTTGTCAACTTAAATGACCTAATTTTCCAATTAAGATAACTGCCACTTGATTAATATTCAGTAATCGCACACTCTGCACCAATAGGAAAGACAATAGACAATTTCTGTTCTTTTTGAGTAATTGCTAAAAATCTCTTCAATGCATGGAGAAAAACGATATATATGGCTGCAATAAACTGCGAATAAGATAAAATGTTCCTACGACGCCTATTTTTGTTCCTGCATATTATGATCTTTTATACGGTGTCTATATCCTCAATGTCTGAATTCGTACAAGCCAAACCTGGTTGCCAATCGAAATGTAATAACTGCTCCATGATTGATGAAGATGAGTTTGGTACTGTCAGAATTCATGTACAACATCATTTGTAATAATTCTTATGATCCTCCTAAACCCTTTATGAATGAAAATGGTAGTTACCTAGAAATTATAAGCGTATCGGAATCAGAAGTTCGCATCAGAAACTCCTTCAGTAATGACTACAGCACTGCTGATCAAATCCTAAACGAAATTGTTAAAAGAGGCTCAAATGGTGCTTCAGAAGCTATTGACGGAGATGGCAGCATTGGTGGAGATAGGATTGGTGAAAGCTTTCTTTTCAACTTGGGAAAGACTCTATCATATACTAAAAACAAGTTATATGGGATTGGGTGTGGCTTAGTTGCTGTTATCATTAATGATCTCGTAGGGACAGGAAATGTCATAAGCAGAGAGTGTGAGAATATCAGAGAAGGATCTTGCAGTGGCAACCGTTCCAAAGGGATTAAATACATTTAGTGTGGCTGTCAAGGGAACTCCTACCAACACTGTTGGTGGCTTCGCCGTACTTGCTGAGCTAGGGAAGTATACATTTGATTCCGTGGATTTTATTCTTGACGCTGAACAAATGCATAAAAAATATGAAAATAAGGTCATACCAGTGGTGCTTGATTGGGTACCATAGGAGATAAGTATAGTGTACCTCTTAGTTCCACTGATGGCTCTAGCTTGGAGATGACTATGGCAGTCTCTATAGATATTGCAAGATGATCTGTGTAAACGAAGTCATAATTCTAACATTTGCAATATGTCAATGGCTATACTTTTATCTATTTGAAAGACTGACACAACTAGGAGGGGTCATTGACCCAATCCCTTGGAATGTCATGATTCTCATATTGTTGAATTTTGTTTTCTCGTCTTCACTCAGCTTGGGTGTAAGAGTCTTGATGAAGCGCTTGATGCATGCAACGAATTCTTTCTTGTAAAAAGTTGGTTGTTCCTGGAGTCTAAAAGTGTCGACAATATCAACACATTTCACAGCTGTGTCATCAACACCCTCATCAGCATCAGCACCTTCAGCAGAAGGATTAGCACCAATGTTCACATCAACAGCTCCTTGAACAACCCACTTCCCCTCAACTTGCCATAGCATTCCATCTACAATTTCCTCATAAGGAAACGAATCCGAGAGAAGCTCATCACCTGTAAGAAGATCCTGGTAGACAAGCATCTTCGCTAAGTTTCTCCCGGATTGCTCCTAAAAATAATTGGGAAAGAGTTTAGTTTCAGGTTTGCTCTTACTTTGTCAAGTATGTAAGTAGCATCTCCACGTTGTTGAGCAAGAAAATTTTGTCAACTTGAATGACCTAATCTTCCGATTAAGATAATTACCACTTGATTAATATTCAGTAATCGTCTGCATGTCTTCATCGTAAACGATGTGCCTTTGAGAGCTCGCACCCCATGCCTCAGAAGCTCATCATTCTCATCTTTTCGCAGCTGCAGCATTGTCTGTTTTTTGCCCAAACAAAAAAGAAAGAATGTGTCATTTTGGGCATGTGAACAAGGTTTTGGGCACCAGTAAAATTGAACAAACTATGCAGTCTGACACATTCAAGGACCTACTTGTCCAAATGAATTGAAGAAGGAAAATGCTAGTGTGAGCATGGGTGGCCCAATGCGCCAACCGGACACAATCCACATGCAATTTGGCGGGTGGACGCCCAACCGGTTCATGAATGGATTGGACATTGGTCCATTCTCGAAAGATCCATTAAATATTGGATCGTGTGCGGATATATAGTGAGAAATTCATTGGTCACGTGTACCTGCTATGTTAAGGGTATTTTTAGAATTATGCAAGCTACGAAGGTAAATTTAGTAATTTATACTCATAGTACCACGTATCCAAAAATAACTATTAGAGGGACAGAGAGGGTTTAGTTAAGAACGCGCGATTGGGGATACTTATATTAATTGGGGGATATAAATTACTTTTCTCAACCAATAATGTTTGTTAAGAGGTGTTTTTGGGGGTAAAAATACTAAAATACTCTTCTCTCAAAACAAAAATCAAAAACCAAAATCATGTCCCATTTCCATCTTCACTGCCGGAATTCTCGTTAGGGTTATGATTTTTTTTTTCCACTTTGAAAAACAAAATCAAGCCTAAATATTCTCCACTTTGAAAACGATTTTATTTTTTTACATTCGGAAGTGATGAAGACCATGCCGTTAGTGATGAAGACCATGCCGGAATTAATGAAGACCATGCTGGAAGTGATGAAGACAATGTCGGTAGTGATGAAGACCATGCCGGAAGTGATGAATACCATGCCGGTAGTGATGAAGAGCATGTCGGAAATAATATTTTTTTACATCGCCGGAAGTGATGAAGACCTATGATGCACCGATACTGATACGGGGATACTGATACGGTGACACTGATACGGAGATTCGTCAATTTTCATAAAATGGGGATACGGGATACGATGGGATACGTGTATTTATTAAAAAAATATTTAATATAATAATAATTCATTCTACTAAAAATCATAAATTTTGGGTTTCAGTTTTACTTATGTTAATTGAATGGATAAAATCATATGTACTCGGATTTCTCTCTAAACAACATGAAGAACATGCCATTAAGCCTTAAAGCTAGATTTTTCTAACACCGTTTTTTTTTGAAGCACCATAAAAATATATACCAAGTCTTTTTTCTTCATAATCAACAAGTTATTAGGTTTTATAATTATTCCATATGTTCATGAGTACAAATATCTGCAAATATTTAGATTTTATGTATAAATTTATAAATACATAGATTTTGTATAAAAAATAAATGTTAGATTATAGGAAGTATCCCCTCACAGAGTATCTGAGAGGTCTCCCAGAGTATCTGAGAGGTCTCCCAGAGTATCCCCTACCCTTTTTGTAATTAAAAAAAGGTGACACTTTAAATGGAGTATCTGATACGTATCCCCAAGTATCCGATACTGATACGACGTCGATACAGATACTTCACCAAATTTGAAGTATCCGTGCTTCATAGATGAAGACCATGCCGAAATTGATGAAGACCATGTCGAAAAGTGGTGTCGGCATGCTTGGTAATTATCATTCAATGCCGTAACTTAATGCCGGCATGCTCGATAGAAATCTATCAATGCCGATAGTCAAGTGAACAATAAATTCAATTTTCTGGATACTTTACATCATGTGCCGGAAAAGAAATTTAAGAAACATACTATGCCGTTAGCAGTACCGGCATGCTCGAAAATTAACTGACTGTGCCGGCAGTGGACTGATTAAAACCATAATAATTTCAAAACGGAATAGGTTTTGAATTTCAAAATCAAAACATAATAGGTCGAACACATCCGGGAGGAGCTACGCCCTCCGGATAGCGGCAAACATTTATGAAAATTTCCAACAAATGACGGCATGGATAGACGACCAAAAACAACACCTTCATACTGTGTTGGTTGAATATTCCCTGGTACGTGAAAATATGGTCGGCCGACATTGATATAACTATGAATACCATGCTGGTTTAGGTTGTTCCGGCATGGTATTCATATTTATGTCAATGCCGGCAGGATGTTTTGCAGGTGTAGCCATAGTGAATCCAAAGTTACATCTGGAGATGATTCAACAAAAAAGACATATTTGTTGCTAACGTGAAGACTCAGAGACATCTCTTTGGTCACTCATCTCAACCAAAAATTTTGAACCCAACATTCATACTTCTAATCTCTCCAAAATGATAAAGATTTCTATAAATCATTTTCAAACTAATCAATTAACATAACTAATTATTATTAACAACTAAACCTAATTAATGAGGGTTATATTAGGAATGAGTGAAAATACATGGATATGGGGTGACCTTGATTTACTATTTAAATCCCGTTTTTATCTTTTTCTTATATCCCCCAATTAATATAAGTATCCCCCAATCGCGCGTTCTTAGTTAAACATATCCGAGAATAACTTAGGATGTTATAAATCATTTATTAGATCATTTTTTCTCTTTCTTCTTTATTTACTCTTCCCTTCTAAAAAAAACCCTAAAGTCCTTTTGGACCAGATTTGAGCAAGGATTTTCTTTTCTTTTCTAATTTTAGGTAATAGCTTATTGAATAAGATGTTTCTGTGTCATTTTTAATTTCAATCTTCCCTCCAAAAGCCAACTCAATTACAGATACCATAATATTTGTGTCTTCGGAGCAAAACCCAAATGAGCGATGCAACGTCTGCAAAGCAAATATCAAACAGACTTAGTGGCAACATTTTGTTTTCTCTACTTGTCTTCTTGCAAGAGAGAATTAGACACATATATAAATATTTAAGAGAATTCTTTAGTTGTAATAATAAATAACTTGACAAAGATAAAAGAAATTTACTTCACTCAATCGCGCGGTTCGAGATTTGTATTTTCCATGAACATAGTTTCACGATCCAATGGATTTTGGTTCGCTTCTGTTTCGTTTATCCTGGTGTATCCAAAGGCTATGAGCCTAGCTATTATCACTAGCATACCAAGAATACCGGAGGAAGAAGAAGTTAGAAATGTGAACTCGGCTAAAATACATCCACCTGATAATCAATTGCATCATCCATCATTTAAAAATCAAAGAAGAAAACTAAAAAATACATACTGTCAGAGATAAATTGGATCGAACAATTACCGATTGATAATCCCATCAATACTAATGGATGTGGGTGCAAACATATCTATGAAGAGGGGTGTTCGACGAGTCATACACCACGATGTTAGAGCGAATGATAATGCCGGAGTTCGACGAGTCAGACACCACGATCTTAGAGAAAATGATAATGCCTACATGAAGACTCCATGAAAAGTGAAAATCAAATAAAATGGCCATGTTGACTGGTAGTGGTGATGTTTGTGTGTGCGTGTGGTGGTGTTGTAGTAAATCACTGCCTGAACTTGTACTTGTTGTACGACACTATGGATTGAATTTTAATTTGGCTAATGATATAACTTAGTTGCGATTTCCATGTTATTATATATAAATATCGTTGATTATATAAAGTTTTACGGTTAAGAAGTTTTGTTGAAAACTTTTATCTAATGAATCCTGATGCATACGCACAATGACACAAGATAACATTAAAAACAAAAATAATATTATATGTAGAAACATATAAACAACTATTGTTAAATCATAATGAGACTTAGATAATAAATGCAATGTTGTTACTTGTTAATTAACACAACTATATGGTTTTACAAATGATCTTACAGAAAATCTGATCGTCCAATATGAAAAAATAAAGTCGTAACTGAATAATCATAAATTTATCATACTAGGTGAAGCTTATTCATGAATTTATTATAAGATTATTATTATCGTTATTTTTTTAATATAAATTGTTGAAAACGCAGGGGTATAACAACCACACCCAGTATTTCGTTCGGAAATCTGTATGGACTAAACTCCAATAAAATTTCGAAAGCACCAACTTAAAAGTGAGACTCAATCAAGAAATATATCAAAGAGATTTATTTCTTTCTCAATACAATCAGTAAATCAAGTAGATAGAAATTCGTGAGACTGACTGCTGAGAGAATAACTCGGGTGGTACCAAAGACCAATGGCCGAGTGTCAATCAAGTTTTATCCAACAAACAAGGTCGGATTTATCAACTATGATTGAACTACGCACAACATGTGATATTTCAATTATATAAACAAATATAATGAGAAAAAGAAATAACACAGACACCAGAAATTTTGTTAACGAGGAAACCGCAGATGCAGAAAATCCCGGGACCTATTTCAGATTTGAACACCACACTGTATTAAGTCGCTACAGACTCTAGCCTACTACAAGTTAACCTCGGACTGGAATATAGTTGATTCCTAACCAAGTCTCACACCGATTAAGGTACAGTCTCGTTCCTTACGCCTATTGGATCCCTTCAGGACTATGCACACGTGATTCCCTTATCTGATCTCACCTACAACTAAGAGTTGCTATGACCCAAAGTCGAAGACTTATAAGTAAATCTGTCTCGCACAAATAAGTCTATTCTGGTTTTTGTTTTCGTCTTTAGATAAATCAAGGTGAACAGGAAACTCAACTAATAATCCGGTCTTATACTCCCGAAGAGCATCCTAGAAATATTAGTCACCTCACAATAACCTAACTGATTAACATAAGAAGTTATTGCGGAATCACAAGAGTCTGAGACGAAGAACTGTTGTGATTAGTTTTTATATCTTACCTATCGAAGATAAATCTCGAAAAAATCTTAGAGAAGATTAAACTCAACACGATAGAAAAAGTAAGATCAAAATACGCAATTACATAGAAAATAGTTGGATATGGATTCACGAATCCCAAATGAAGTCTTCAAGTCGTTAACCTTATAATGGTTTTGGAAAACCTAGGTTAATGGATAATGGAATCTAGTTTGTAACTAGGACACACGATAGTGTCAGGATTAGATTTCCCATATGCTAGAGTTCTCCCTTATATAGTATTTCAAATCATAGTTGCTTACAATCAAAGCTAAGATAGCTTAGTAACAAAGCAATTGATATTCACCGTTAGATGAACTCCTGATTTAAGATTCAAGCTAAGTCTACTTAGAAAATAAGCAATCAATCTCTACCGTTAGATGGTATTAGTTTGATACATATACATTTTCCAGCGTTTATATATATATTATATATGTTAAAGGGCTCATGCCCATGGATATGTGGTCCAAAACAGGAGTTTTTTGGTTTTTCCTTCTCCATGTATACAAGGATATGATATCCATGTAACCACATAACTCTTATCAATGGAATCCCTCACTTTCTCTACCTCTTTGTCTTTCCCTAATATTCTACTACAAATCGTTATCATGCACGAAGCTATACCGCAGAGCTAAAAGGGATTGATTGATTTTTTTTACGTAGATAATTTACATCAATGCAAGCTAACGATGAAATCACTGGAATCAAATCAGCTAAGTTTGATTTGTTTTCTCCTAAATATTTTCTTTAATTTTCTGGAATCAAATAGATGAGAATTGATTTGAATCTGTACTACCAAACCATAAACAATCAGATGATTATTACATTTTATAGTATATTCGTATATGTTATAAAATTGACATGTTATGGTTGTAAATCTAAATCTAATATGTTATGTGTATGCAAATCCTGATAAATCCATTGATAAAATTGTATAATATTAATATATTATTGTATTGCGTGATTGATTATATTATTTTTATGGTGTGATTATGCTCTGTCGGTTGCAAACCTCTGCTAAAAAGGAGAAGAAAGCATGTTCTGTTAGGATGGGTTTCAGCCTGTCCAAGGTGGTCCGGTCCAGCACGTTCCGATCCAACCAGGTTCGGTCCAGCCTGTTCCGGCCCAGATCGTTCCGGTCCTATTCTGGCAGTCCAGGTTCGGTTCAGCCCGTTCCGGCCTAGATCACTCCGGTCTTGTTCTGGCAGCCCAATCACAGTCCTGTTCTGGCAGTCCAATCCCAGTCCTGTTTAATCCGGTTCCCACGTTCCAGTTCCTGTTCCTGTCTTGGTTTTAGGTCGTGCACGACCAAGGCTGTTCCGATTCAGCCTATATACATCGGGAAACGAAATCTAAAGTATGTAACTATAATGTGGGTTTTTACTTTGAGTACTTACTAGGCCTATTTATTTGTTTATTAGAACATGCCTAGTTTTGTTTATTTTGTCTTAAGATAAGTCCACATTATATAAATGGTCTATTTAAATTATGATTGCTGATCTCGACCATTAAGAGTTTTGGTTTTGGTGTTATTTTATTCTCTTGAATATGATATTGGCTATAGTTGAATGGTGTATTTTGTTTAATTGGTTGTACCAACTCAATTCCAATGTATTTATTTGAGGCTTAGAAGTACTTGAGCACCATTATTGTGTACTTGATATTTTATTCCCAAATTTGAAATGTTCCGTGGGATGCAATCCACTGGCTCGACTATTAAGAGTCGGTATTTTCAAAAGATACGTTGAAAATAAAATCACATGTATTCCAAATTTTGTGGAAGAACTCACAAAAGATGACATGAGTCAAAAAAAATCCATTTCTCTACTTCATCCATGATACTAACGAACTAATATATGTTGAAATATGACAACAAGAGAACTATCTTTAGTTATCTATTCAACCTGAAGTAAATGGTTGACATGTGTAGTGAGACTCTCTTGGCATATTGAGATAAAGAAATTTCTCAAGTTAAGCTAAATGTAGCAAAATTGAAAACGGAAAGAACCCCGAAGTAATAAGGGTTAGACGTAATGACTCATATAAAGCATGTGAAAAGGGACATATATATCATGAGACAAAGATGTATTTTTTCCAAGTAGTAATGACAACAAAGTACATGTATCAGCTGAATATGGGATGAAGCTAAGATGTAATTCTAGCTCCCATCATAAATGAAAGAGTTGGAAATGCACCTGGTCATAGGTGTTGATATATACAATGTAATGTGTGTATCATAGTATCAACCAATTTTCACATCAATTTTAATGGAAACAAGAACTTTGTCGGGCCAATTGACTATCTTATTTAGTTGAAATAGATCTAATATCTGCACCTACGGAATAAAAACACAAGACATAAATTCTCTAAAGCACTTGAGATAGATCGGGTGAAATGTAATATATATTCAGTCTAAAGTACTTGAGTTGAATCCCAATTTTATTACGTAATAAGGCCACACCACTTATTAAAACTCTCAAGACCCAAATGTCTAACTCATAGTTGTTTTTTTCCACTAGCTTAAGGAATTTAAACTAGTTGTTGAACTATTTCCTTATAATGTGACTAATAGGATTGGATCATCGAGCGCAACACTGCTCAAAAACTTTTTTTCAAGATAGAAAAAAGATGTCACAAAATCTCTATATGTACCGAGAGATAATCACACCTTGTTAAATTCCAAAGAAACCCATGCAAATGGATATCATGTGGAACCTTATTGTGATGATAATGTAATTGATTGCATCTTTTATAGTCACTAATGTATTTGGAAGGAAACATACTTTAGAGAGACTAGTGAGTCAATTTAGTGAAATGTAAATCACTATAGTATTAATTTGGATTATTGAATCCATATTGATTTCGACGATGAAATTTTGGAAATTGACTCATATAGACTTTGACATAACCATAAAGGCACTTCGACTGTGTTTGAGTGGACGAGACAACGGGAAGAAGATTTACAGAATGCGAAGTAACGACATATCTCTCAATAAGTGTTTTCTAAAGTACCAGATGTACAACCCCCTCCTCCCTCCCATTATGCTTTTAAGTAAGAGAGCATATCACTCATTTTACAAAGTCTTCAGTAAAACAGGATCGAGACCATCCTAAGATGCAAATGGTAAACAATCCATATTACAAAGATAAGGTGAAATTTAGAAAAATATTCATGCAGAATACGGACCATTAAAGTGACTTATGTCTCTGGTGAATGTTTTGACATTTTGAACTAGTTATAGTTCCCAAGAAATTTGCGTTTAAAAACTCCTAGCACATATTACACAATACAAAATTCAAAGGCTCACCACCCTTATTAATGCTAGAAAATTTACATCAAAAGGACTTGATGAATATTGCATGTTTAATAGGATCAATATAAAGCATCTTATACCCAATGGTCTCGCAGAGGCTACCATCAAAAATTACAGATGGTGCCTAAGGAATAGGTTATGCATTCCAAAATATCTTTTATTGCTTTGGGGATATGAAATATCACACACATCTTACTTAATTAGTTTTTAGAACCCAATATTAGTCAATCTTTTCTGCATACAGTTGGTAACTGGATTTAACCCTGACATTCCTGTTCTTACGCATTTTTGGTTGCACTATATATGTGCCATTAGACTCCACTTCGTACTACGATGGGTCTTCAAAACTGTTAAGTAGTTATGTTGGAAATGAGTTCCCAACAATTATCCGCATTTTAAAACTTTTGGCAGGAGATCTCTTACCGCTAGATTTGCGGGTTATCACTTTAATGAGACAGTCTTCCTACCGTTAGGGGGAGATAAGAAAAATTATTTTCTAAGGGAACGACAGGAATTGTCGTGGTGTGTTCCCACTGTGTCTCGTATTGATTCTTGTACTCCACAAATGTAAATGTGAAGTGATAAAGAATATTCGATTTTCAGAATGTACAATGATGTTGCTAAAATGATGAGATCACACATACCAGCTGCAAACCTACCTGCAAAGTTACAAATCCTCAATATGGGATATACACCATAGACTAAGGTGTTGCAACTACACTCAGTGGAAGTGTGGTTGAGGCCGTGGATCCATAAAGGAAGTTGGAGAGACAACTTGGTTCGATCAATCCTCACATAAAAAGGAAGTAGGTGAGTAAGGAACAACTTATTTACCATCAGAAATCATCTCACAAGATTGCCTCTGAATATGTCCATGAATCAAACTGGAGGATGCTCCAAAGTTTTAAATGATTATAGAGAACAATGAAATCCTGACATATTATGAGAATGCATATGAGTCAATGGAACGATCATGCGTGCACAATGATGATATAATCCATAAATAGATTCTCCAGAAGTAGAGCACAATGAGATCGAACATGCTTTATTTTTATTAATTTAAAATAAATAGCATATTTGGCCTGCGCAATCCAGGTAGAACTTAGTTCTTTGACAAATATACGGGTATTTGGTGTGGTAGTGCTAACCAACCTAGTATAAATCCTGTGGGACATATGTGGTTATTTGTCACAAAGTGTAGTGAGAAGAATGAGGTCTTAAAGTATAAAGAATCACCTTGTGGCGCGAGGTTTCTCACAAACCCATGGATCGCTCACTCCTTTGAACATCATAATGTTCAGTTAATTAGTTTGCTTGGTAATTTCAAAAGAACTTGAAATATAGTAGATTTGGTTATATCTCTGCAGGAGATTTAGACTCAAAGATATTTACAAAAGTGTAGATTTGGTTATATCTCTGTAGCTATCTATGTTGACGGTATGGACATGATAAGTACTCTTAATGGAATAAGAGATCTTACAAGCTATTTAAAATCTGAATTTGAGATGAAAATACTGGGAAATCTCGATCTTATTTATGTTCTAAACTAGAAGACCGATCTTGTGGTATATTATTCCACCAGTTTGCATATGTCCATTGTCAGGCAATTTAACAAGGACGTGCATGCTGCTAGCACTTCCATGATTAGTCGAGTTTCAAATGTACATAAATGACCAATTCATCTAAAAGAAGATGACGAAGTTGGGTCGGGAAATGAACTTTCCTTATCTAAGTATAATAGACGCATTATTGTACTTAGCATAATGTACTCGAACAAATGTTACATCCTCAATGAACTTGTTAGCTAGATATAGCTCAGCGCCAACGCAACGACATTGAAATGGTATAGTGAATGTAATCATGTGCTTAAAAGTAACCATTGACATAAATTTGTTTTATCCATGCAAAGACATAAAAATAAATGCTAACGAAAGTACAATCCAAAGGTTATTGCTTATGAAGGAACAATTATCTTTTCTCCAAAGAAAGTAATCAGGGGGAGATACGGTAGACTATTTTCTAGGTCATTACCGATATTCAGTTTCGAAAAGTACATGAATAAAGGAACTGTCTGGAAAAACTCTGAAAGTAATCAGAGGGAGATGTCAATATTAGGGAAGGGATCCAAGGATATGATGTCTACATAATTTACTTCGAAATTGAAGTTGTGTTGTACTATTTTCCCTTCGATCGAGAATAGCTTTTCCCAAAGGTTTTGTTACTCGACAAGGTTTTTAACGAGACAATACTAAAATCATCAAGTATATTGAACGTTGAAGACATAAAGATCGCGTTGATATTATTGAAAATATCTGACTCAAAGAAATGAAACACGATAGTCCATTAAGCAACGTAACTTCCAGAATCAACAACATGGTTCTATAAACATCCAAGTCACCAAAGTAAAGTGTGATAAACTCTTTTTGACTGCATTAGACTAATGAAAATTGTCCGACATCAGGGGGAGCATCTAATGGTGTGTTGAACTCTTTTCCTTCACAGAGGTTACTTTTTCCCACAGAGTTTTGTTTCTCGACAAGGTTTTTAATGAGACAACAACGAACACCGGGAAGTAATTTCCAAACTAAGGCTATTGTCTTTCGCACAAGGATTTTCTGCCTTAGGAGTTGTGAAGCAACTAGTCAACTTCAACGGAACAAAGTGATCATCTGCAACAGATCACCTTTACTTGCATCTGTCACACTGTACTCTTTTCCCTTCGTCAAGGTTTTATCCCACTGGGTTTTCCTTGTCAAGGTTTTAATGAGGCAACATATTTGAGTCAAACTATGTTCTAAGTTTGCTTAATATATATTGTACTCTTTTTCTTTAGTTCAGGTTTTGACCCTCTGGGTTTCCCTGGCGAAGTATTAACAAGGCAATTAACTTAGACTCATCAATCTGTGAAGATCGTATTGCATGTGATGAACTACATGTAAAGTAAGAGACAACATGTGAAGTACTAGATGTGAAGAGTTGTACCAAGGTTTTATACCACTGGGTTTTTCCTTGTCAAAGTTTTAGTAAAGAAACTGATTTCAGCACAAGTTATCAAGGAGAGAACGACATTTGAAGAACTACATTCAAAGCACTATATGTGAAGCACTATGTATAAAGTTTTGTTGTTGAACCACACAAGGGTGAGTGTTAAAGGGCCCATGCCCATGGATGTGTGGTCCAAAACGGGAGTCTTTTGGTTTTTCCTTCTCCATGTATACAAGGATATGATATCCATGTCACCACATAACTCTTATCAATGGAATCCCTCTCGTTCTCTACCTCTTTGTCTTTCCCTAATATTCTACTACAAAAATACAGTATTTATTAACTGTCGAATTTATCCTTTTTATCATTCTTTTGTCATGTCCTCATATATAATTCCTTTCTACTGTGTTTGACACTTTGACATTCTCCCAAATAATATCTCTTCCTGCGCGAGTTGTATCCTCAATCCAATCATGGAATTATATCAGAATTAATTTTTACATACTCTTTCCCCCCAAAAAACAACAACGTTACTTGATATGTTTAGTTTACAAAGATATCTTTTCCATAATTTGAAATGGTATTGTCCTTATGCATCTTCCTCAAATTAATGACCAGATGTAACCAAAACATTAAACTATGTAGTCTATAACAAATTACATCACTCAAACTCAGTCTTCTCGTAAATAATTATGTAGGTACTATGAATGGACTCAACAATACACATCGCATTAAATAATTTTGTAGGTACTATGAATGGACTCAACAATACACATCGCATTATATGGTCTTACTACTTCGATAACGTAAAGGAAAACCAATTCATTTTCTTAAGCTATTATATTATAACACGTTATACCATTTCATACGATAACCCATTTTACTCACATAAGATGTAGTTTTAGTTTTTCAAAATTTCCAGAATTCTACGACATTAAACTTCCAAATGTGAGATCATTTGCTAGATAAAATTAATGAAACCATGATTAGCTAGTAAGTAAAATGATTAACTACTTCATCTAATAATAAGAGACTATAGTAACAACCAATAGACTCTGTTATCCATCATCATTGAATAAAAATAAAGTTAAGCCATTTATTAGGAAATTCGTGAGACGGTTATTGGGCACCATTGTTCACCAATACTCGCCACCAACATTACACCACCCACCACTACTGTTTTTACCGAAATAACTTCCACCACCACTTCCAATCAAACCATAACGTTTCTGCTTTAACACCACTCTATGGTCCACTTATATAATTATTAGCGAATCTGATTGAGTTCGTTTTTTTTTCTTTTCAAAATGTACTTTGGAAATATATTTATAGTAATATTTTTTCATCATACTGTTTGGTAAATATTTTTTAAAGTGCTTTTTACGCAACTTACTTCCAGAATCTATCAACTTTGAAAAGTAGAGGAGAATGGTCTTTTAAAAGCTTCAAAAGAAAAAGCTATGGATGACCTTAATTTCGTTTTTTTTTCTCTATCCCTATTTTATTTTATAAATGACAAAAATTATCCTTAAATCTACATATATATTACCAACCTTAATTCGTTATATTTTATTCTTAAAAGATAATAATTTTTCTTTCAAACTATATTTTATATTATACCATTATTGAAAATTGTTTAATTTATCAACAATAAAAATAAAGGCAATATTAAACAACGATTGATTTAATTTTTTTTTTTTAATAATCATACTAATTTGTAAATTTAATATTATATATA
The DNA here is from genome assembly GCF_003573695.1 of Papaver somniferum. Lineage (NCBI taxonomy): Eukaryota > Viridiplantae > Streptophyta > Magnoliopsida > Ranunculales > Papaveraceae > Papaver > Papaver somniferum. The sequence goes on from NW_020628818.1 coordinate 15,786,571, forward strand.
TTTTATTTAATTATTTAATATTAAGAAACTTAACTATTTTTAAGCACAATAAGATACAATATAATTTTCAGCGACATGTATGTTCTAGTCATTTGCGACAATAACAATTGTTCAATCTGATATTTTACCAAAAAATTTGATCTGTTTTTTACATGTTTCCAACTGTAGTTTATATTTTGCCAAACGTGAATTGTTTTTGTACATACAGCTCGTCACAACAACGCACATTAAAGACACTAGTAAATAAAAATATATTTATTATCATTGTTAATTAAATAATTTATTTATTATCATTCATAATTGACATTTATTATGACAAATTATTAAAATATTTATTATGAAGAATTAATGGAACATTACTGTTATGGTGAGTAAAGTTTATCCGTTAGATGCATTTCTAATTCCAGTAACAACCATCACTTATGACAAACGATTACAGCCGTAGATTTCTCTCTTGTGAGGAAAAATCTAGACCGCCACTTATCTAGTTTATTTTGTATTCATGATGATAGACTTCGAAGGTGTACTTACACTACACTCTCCGAGTATTTCAATTTTCCTTTGAATAATTAAAATAAAATAAAATGAGATCATTATTTTTCTTTCTTCCGGGAAGAAGAGATTTTCTTACAATCTAAGAAATGGGTAGGTCGATTATTCATGAAGGATAGCAAATTTGAAATGTAATCGGAAATAAAGAAGTCAACGCATCGTTCACCGGCACGGCGATAATGAGTGCTATTGGTGCTGTTCTGGTGGATTTCTTTGCAGCCTGGGAAATCCTTACTGGAAAGCCGCATGCTAGCTCGTGGAGGATCCACGAACCCATTGTGATTGCTGCAATCTTTTAAAATGTGAGTTATTTTTTTAACCCAAAAAAGCACATATAATATATTGATGCCGAGATTCCACTTCACAATCACATAAACAAGACTAAGATTCGTTAGTTTGAATTAGTACACTATATTGATTCCACTTCACAATCTACTGGTGGTAAAGAGGTGAGACGATGTTGATGAATGTGTATTCGATACATGAAAAACGATAGTGTTAGGATTAAGTGCAGCATGTTGAAATATAATTTGACATTTATGTTTCCTGAGAGCATGAAATAAGAAAGCAACAACATGAATTTTGAAACAAATAAGGCACAATCAAAAAGACCTAGAAACAGCGTAGGATCATACAATTCAATATTAGTATGGGTATATTTGTCTAATTTAGAATAATGTGTCGACTAGGTCCGAGTTAGCGAGTTGACTGCGATTTTCGCTTTCCTCGGATCCAGTTTTGCTCTTCTTTTAACAAAATCATCAGAAAATGGGATATTTTTCTTTTTTACTCTTTCTCCTTGTTCTACTTGGTTTAGAAACTACTCATCAATTCTCACCACCATTCTTTCTCCACTATTCTTTTCTACAAGAAAATAAACAGTATGGGATTAAAGGTAGAATGTCACATACTCCTGACTCAAAAAAGAATTTTAAGATGCTCCTACTTAGGCAGGGTAGAGTATCTTTTTTTGTCTTGATTTACATTTTGACATTAACCCTCCTGTGTCCTGACTAAGCAGTTCTTTCGCATAAATTAGGGACATGGTTGCTTGAACTTCTAATTCCACACCTTTTCTCTTTAAAATCCCACATTTATCATCTGATTTTTTTTTTTTCAAAGACTTCAATTCGTCTCTCTCAATTTACCCTCTAATCCAACTCTCTCAACAATTCAACCAATTCAACTTTGTCATTCAGCAACACTCCAATCCTTTCCATCATCTCTTTTACCCCTCCATTTGAACCCTTATTTATATTCTCTCTTTAACCTTACCCTCGTCTTTTCAGTTGTTCTTATCAATATAATAATAATAATCACAAAAATCACAATTATTAGAGCACTGCTCGGTCGAACACGCAAGCGTCGATATCTCAACCTTGTTTGTCAAGTTTAGTCGATCAAAATTATATACTTGATTTGTAGTATACTTACAGCTATGTCTCGGATTAGTATAAAATGTGTAGTTGAGCTTTAGACTTCACGACGTTCACCAATTAAAGAAGAAGATCTTCCGAGGAGCTTGGAGGAATGTCATCAACAAAAGGTATATGGAGACTAAAACTTATCTATCACTCAGAAGTCTATTCTATTATATATTCTAATAAGACTAAGTTGTATAGCTATATAGCCGTTTACATTATACACATTTGATATTTCGAGCTGAGTTTATCTCGCTTATCTATTTCTCGAAATATGTGTTGAAAGCTTTTTGATTTAGCTATGTTCATCATATTCTTGACGAGTTTAGTTGGAGACAATTTATTTGTTGGAAACTAAATATTAAATCAAAAGATGATAATATGAAAATTACCTTGAACATCTTACATGATTTGTGTGAGACAATCATTTGATGTTAGCTTGAGAAGTTTTATATTGATCATTTGATCACTTAAAAATTGGTTGAAGCTATTGGTATGTGTAAGATTACCATTGTCGTCTTCTAAGGATGTTTCAATGATTGAAATGAGATTTTAGAACAATCACATATGTCTGGATGCAACACGGTATGCATACCTAGTATGCGAACTATTGTGTCTCTTGTTTGCGTATCTAGTATGCGAACGTATTTACCTGAGAACTATTGTTTGCGTACCTAGTATGCGAATGAGTTTACTTGATTTGGGTCCGAGACGGTTTTTCGTGAAACGGGTTTGCAAACGGCTTGACTAGGCCAAGGTCCAGAGCGGTTGTTCCCGTTTCTAGTTCGCGAATACAGTGGTTAAGTTCTAAAATCGGTTATGTATGATTCTCATACTCATGAACTAAAAAATTTATGATTTAAGGAATGAAAATTAACTTTGCAAACCGAGGCTTAATGTCCATGAATTGATTCTTGTATAAGTACTTTGTACGATTACGAATCAATCCGATTTCGTTTCAATTTGTTCATATATATTTCTATGAGATAGTGAACAATTGAACAAATCTATTTGAAACACAATTATATTCATTTGATTATCTTTCATAATTGATTGATCATCATATTTAATCTAGAAGTGTTAGATGAATACGACTAATACAAAAGTGTTTATATGGCTAACTTCGGTTAACTGTTATTGAGCCAACTCAATATACACGTTTGGGTACGGTTACCCATATCTAAATATAAGTATATTTCATTTATGTGTAACAAGCTAAGACCATCTAACAATGGATATTGATTACTTAATTTCTGAGCAGACTTAGCTTTAATCTTAAATCAGGATTTCTTCTAATGGTGAATATTGAATTATTTGTTACTAAGATATCTTAGCTTTGATTGTAAGCAAACCTGATTTGAAAAACTATACAAGGGATAACTCTAGCAACTGGAAAACCTAATCCCGGAACTTTCCAGTGTCCTAGTTGCAAACTAGAGTCAATTCTCCTTTAACCTAGGTTTTTCCAAAACCATATTAGGTTAACGACTTGAAGACTTCATTGGGATTCGTGAAGCCAGATCCAACTATTTTCTTTATAGTTGCATATTCTAATCTTACTTGTTTTATCATATTGAGTTTTATCTTCTCTAAGATTTACTCGAGTTTTATCTTCGATAAGTAAGATATAAAAAGTAATCACAACAGTTCTTCGTCTCCGACTCTTGTGATTCCGCAATAAATTTTTCTGTTAATCAGTTGGGTTACAGTGAGGTGATTGATATTTCTAGGATTCTCTTCGGGAGTATAAGACTGGATTATCAATTGATTCTTGTTCACCTTGATTTATCAAAATACGGAACAAAAACCGAATAAAGAATACACACGTGGGAGACAAATTTGTTTATAAGTCTTCGACTTTGGCTCGTAGCAACTCTTAGTTGTGGGTGAGATCAGCTAAGGGAATCAAGTGCGCAGAACCCGGCGTGGTTTTAGAGGCGTAACGAACGCGACTGTACCTTAATCGGTGTGATACTTGGTTAGGGCTCAACTACACTCTAGTCCGAAGTTAACTTTTAGTAGGCTAGTGTATGTAGCGGCTTAATATAGTGTGGTGTTCAATCTGGACTAGGTCCCGGGGTTTTTCTGCATTTGCAGTTTCCTCGTTAACAAAATTTCTGGTGTCTGTGTTATTTCTTTTCCGCATTATATTTTTTATATAATTGAAATATCACAGGTTGTGCGTAGTTCAATCAATTAGATAATCCAATCTTTGGTTGTTGATATAAATTGATTGGCACTTGAACATTGGTATTTGGTACCGTTCAAGTTATTTCTTATATCAATCAGGCTGACATAACCCTTTTTGTTCGATTAAAGATTGTATTGAGAAAATCATGTTGAGTATGATATGCTAATAAACAGGTTTACTTGAAGACAAAATGTTCTTTGTTTAGTTGAGATGTTTTCTTCTCGTTCATATATAGACTATCATCTACAGATATTTATGGCTTAAGTATTCTGTTTGGTTGAGAATCTTTCTAAAGTGTCTATTTTTAGTTTTGCAAATTTATAAGTTGTTACAAATACTTAGTATGCTACTCTTGTGCTCTAAATTTTCCTCTTGTGAGAATATAAAATTTACTGAGATAAGATTTGTGGAAGAAAATTTTCACTTAGAAAAATTTGATTTGTTTGCATTACAGTTTGTGGAAGGAACTTTACATTTTTTCTCAGTTTCCTTTTTGTGGTTTAAGTTTGTGTTCGTACGGGTACCCGTTGTTACATGTCACGAACCAACTCTAAAAAACCCTAAAAATATATTCCCTGAGAAAACCGTTTACATACCTATCCTATTGAGTTGAGTTATCTCACTCTAGGTTATTTTTCTCATATCAACGATGTCGTCTCCTTCTCGCACTTGTGATTTTACGAAAGGGTTTCTTGATAAAAGTATGGGTTACGGTTCCAAAGGGAAGAAGAAAAGAACATTGGTAGAAGATAACTTTGTCGAATCTCAAAACTCTGAAAACTATCCTGATGTCATATTATTATGCATATACCCATCAAGATATAGAGCATGATGAGATGGTTTATTCTGAAGTTGTTCATGATTTTCTTAAATACTTTGAAGAAGCAAAACTACAGCTCGTTGATACTATGAAAGGTCTCGATGTTTTACGAACTGAGTTGAAAAAGGTTAATTCTGACCTTGTTCTCATGAATACGCATGTTAAAGATCTTCTCAATGAGGATATCTTCTCCGAAGAAGCAGTAGATGTTGTCAATCACAAGCCCAAAGGTCTTAAAACCCGTGAGAGTTCCGAAAGTGGGCTTTAATTTTAACATGTTTTTGTTTTGATTCTTAGGAGTTGATTTTTTTATGTCTAGGAAACTTCTTATGAGAATATATTCTAATGTTTAAGAAAGATAACTAGGGTTTGGAATATAAAATATTGTGATTACACATAGCTATTTCAACGATTTTCATCTTGCAATGTTTTTAGATCTATTTATTTAAATTCTAAGTTATTTGGAAGATGAGTTTTTGCAGTATTTAATCTTTTTGATTTTATGTACTTATGAGATGAATGCCTTTACGTTCGTGAACTGTGCTTGTATCTCATAAATGTTAAAAAGTTAAGTCTATTATGTCTTTATGCAAATATTGATAAAAGATTGAATGAACTTTTGAAAATTCCGCAGTATTGGTCTTTCCCTTATCCACTTCTATGTGAAAGCATTGTACGGATCCGTAAGTTTAATTATGTTGAGTGTTTCCGATTAAATTAATCAATAAGGTTTTCTTGTGGTTAATTTATTCGAATTTACTGGATACAAATCCATGTGGTTTGTTAATTTCCAAAGAAATCCTTCTTTTCTCGTAAATGTAAGGTCGCTCATGTTTTTCTTTTGGGAATGACATCAAATAGGGGAGAGTTCTTGGTTGAACTTATGCTTAATTGCCAAATCTTTGTGGGGAGTACGGCTGTGGAATATTATAGGAGTTATCTTGTATCTTTATAAACTCCCTGATGAATACACTAAGTTTCGACTATGTGAAATCATCGAAACAAAGTTGATATGTTCTCTTTTAGTCATGAATTATCTCTTTGAGAATTTCATTATGATCTCGTAGTTTTCGTACCTTTGCCAATTTATATTGACAAAAAGAGGGAGAATTATTTGGTAGTTCACATTACATACATATAGTTTACGCATCATTATGTAAGCGGGGGGGGGGGGGGGGGGGGGGGGGTGGTTCATTGTGAGATGGAACTATTGATTAAGGGGGATTGATACATATCACCATAGTATTATTTCAAAGTTGTGATGAAATTGGACTTTGATTCAATATAATAATACTATGACAATGTATAAAAATGATTGAAAACATCCATTTTCTTATTGTTATGGCTACGGAAGAACAATGATGCTTAGTTAAACACGTTCAGAATCACTGGAGTACTTGGAGCAACGAAGAATTCAAGGAATGTTGAAGACTAAGGAAATCAATCATGATGGATGAGATGCTACAAAGTTTCTTTATTTTGTAATCTATATGTATTGATAGTTTTGTCACTAAAATTGACAAAGGGGGAGATTGTTAGATCACTGCTTGGTCGAACTCTCAAGCTTGTTTGTCAAGTTTAGTTTATCAAAATTATATATTTGATTTTTAGTTTACTTATAGCTATGTCTCGGATTAGGTTAAAATGTGTAGTTGAGCTTTAGACTTCACGACATTCCACCAGTTGAAGAAGAAGATCTACTAAGGAGCTTGGAGGAACTTCATCAAAAAGTATGTGGAGACTAAAACTTATCTATCACTCAGAAGTCTATTTTATTCTATCTTCTACTGAGACTAAGTTGTATAGATATATATACTTTTACATTATACACATTTGATATTTCGAGTTGAGTTTATCTCGCTTATCTATTTCTCGAAATATGTGTTCGAAGCTTTTTGCTTTAGCTATGTTCATCATATTCTTGACGAGTTTAGTTGAAGACTTTATTTTGGAAACTAAATGTTAAGTCAAAAGGTGATCATGTGAAAATTACCTTGAACATCTTACATGATTTGTGTGAGACAGTCATTTGATGTTAGCTTGGGAAGACTTTATTTGGGATTCGTGAAGCCAGATCCGACTATTTTCTTTGTGGTTGCGTATTCTGATCTTACTTGTTATATCATATTGAGTTTTATATTCTCTAAAATTTACTCAAGATTTATTTCCGATAGGTAAGATATAAAAAATAATTGCAACAGTTCTTCGTCTCAGACACTTGTTATTCCACAATAACTTTTTATGTTAATCAGTTGGGTTATTGTGAGGTGATTGATATTTCTAGGCTGCTCTTCGAGTGTATAAGACCGGATTATCAATTGGTTCCTGTTCACCTTGATTTATCAAAATACGGGACAAAAACCGAATAAAGAATAGACATATCTGTGGGAGACAAATTTGTTTATAAGTCTTCGACTTTGGGTCGTAGCAACTCTTAGTTGTGTGTGAGATCAGCTAAGGGGATCAAGTGTGCGGAATCTGACGTGGTTCTAGAGGCGTAAGGAACGCGACTGCACCTTAATCGGTATGAGACTTGGTTAGGGCTCAACTACATTCAAGTACGAAGTTAACTTGTATTAGGCTAGTGTCTGTAGCGGCTTAATACAGTGTGGTATTCAAATTTGGACTAGGTCCCGGAGTTTTTCTGTATTTGCGATTTCCTCATTAACAAAATATCTGATGTCTGTGTTATTTATTTTCCGCATTATATTTGTTTATATAATTAAAATATCACAGGTTGTGTGTAGTTCAATCAGTTGATAAATACAACCTTGTTTGTTGGATATAACTTGATTAACACTTGGGATTTGGTCTTTGGTACCGTCCAAGTTTTTTCTCATACCAATCATGCTCACGGATTTCTATCTGTTCGATTTGCCGATTATATTAAGAAATAAAGATAAAGCTCTTTGATATATTTATTGATTGAGTCTCACTTTTAAGTTAGTGCTCTCGATATTATATTGGAGTTTAGTCCACACATATTTTCGAACGAATTATTGGGTTAGGTTGTTATACCCCCGCTTTTTCACAAGCGTTCTCTTTAGGACTGAATCTAATATATCTTCCTAATGGTTCACAATAACTTCTTCTACCAATATTTCAACTGGAAAGACAAGATTCCTTTGGATTCTATTCCAAACAGTAAAGGATCCAAATTTTTTGGTAACCAAACTCACTTTCTAATCACAATACAAAAATATATGATAAAAGCACAGTTAAGGGTCTTCTATTTTTTTAAGACCCGTTACCAGATCCTAAGCTCCTAGGTTACGAGATCAAACAAGAAAATGATTACCGAAATAATCAATCTTGAATACAAATAACTTGTTGACCTCAAAAGACTTATGTTTATCGAAAATAAACAACCTTTTAATCCCGAAAAATCAAGTCACAGAAAGTCATACCAAAATAAAAACACAAAAATAAAGTCTTCAAATCTTCAAAGTCTTCAATCTTCGATTTAATCTTTAAAGTAACAACCTGCAAAAAGAAACTTGATTCCTTATTGATTTTTCACCCAAAAGGGAGTCTGTTAACAATGGAAAATCAATGAATCTATCTTACAGATATAAAAAACTTAGATCCCTAGAAACGTTAAATATTTGATCTAGTTTGAGTGATCCTTATATCGGAAGAGAATGTTCTCAAGAATAAACAAACTAGGTACAATCAAAGTTGGAACAATCGTCAGTCAATCAAATCAATAATCGATAACTATAATACATCTAGTTTCCCGCCAACGGTACTCATAAAGCTTCTTGATCCCACAGAAGTCTTTAAACGAGCGGCCGTAAGAGATTTCTCCTAATTAGGGTACTTTTCTCTCAGGATAGACGGCTCCACCAGAAACAACAAAAAGTGAAGTTTTATTTGATCTTAGGATAGTTTGCTAGAAATGCAAACTTAGATATTTATAGACCAAGGATGTTTGGACACCAAGGAATTTACAAAACTGAAAGTATTCTCAAGATTTGCAATGAATGGAAAAATTCGGTTTTCCTAATTCCAATAAATTCTTGTCCTTTATTTTCAAAATCTCTCAATAGAAAATCTCCAATTAGTAAATGCACATTACTAATTTCTATTCTTTATATATATATATATATATATGCATTAATTGCTAGTAATTAAAGCATATAAAACAGAAAACCTTCGTTAAAAGATTCTTAATTTATTTCGGCACTGGATCACCTTGAGTACTAAGGAATATCTTTGATAAATAAATGATAAGAGTTACCGTTCGTGTTTAAAGTATGTTGACATCTTTTCACTGCAAATCATTATTTCATATTTTCATGGATTTGCATTTTTGGAATCGGTTATACCACATTTCCAAACAAGTTTAGAATTGGTCACCTATTTTCCAAGACTATTATGTGATTAATCAAATATCAAATCACATACATGGGTTCAACCAGTTCTACCAATCACTAGGATCGGTTATACCTAATTATGGAAACACTTGTGATCGGTCACACCAGTCACTAGGATCGGCGTTTGAGGGTAAAAACTGATTCTGCTATTTTTGGTAAATTTGGGTGTGTTGATGAGAAACGAATCTAAACCCTAAACAAATGCCCTGCACGGGAGTATTTTAGATTCGAGAGATCAATTTGTACAATTCTGGCCTAAACCAAGAAATGGTCGTTCCAGACTTGCTTCGGTCACAAAGTGAATGAGAAGGGTTGATCTTAGGGAGGGAAGCGAAGAAGGTGTTGAGATCAAAAATATTGAATTTTGAAGGTATGGCTATTTACGACTTGTATCAGAATGTGGAACTGGCTTGCATAATGTAAGCTATCAGTTCTGGGTGTTTTCTGGATACTGTGTTAACAACACTTGTGTTCCTCTATTATTGAAATAGGTTGAAAACCTATTTATCAAGTCATTTGAGCGCAACCCTGATCTCGTAGGAAGTGGAGGAGGTTAAGTAGTGGAGTAGTGGGGTCGTGTAAGAAGTGGTGATCATCACGTGGTCACATCTTCGTCCACTACTCTCATCGTTGGCAACCGTCCATCCTTTCCTGGCACATTTTCATAATGGACGCGTTGCACGCCGCACGTTGTAAACCGCCAGACCAATACCCCAGTAAGTATCCCCCAGTTTATGACATGTTTGATGTCTCGAGTAAGTGGGACAAGTCGTGGGAATTTCCGCAAAGAATATCATACAGTGCTATTAGGTGAAACAACTAAGTTGTTTTGTGAGGACGACATAAAATATCCTATGTGTTCGATGGATGTAAAGCATCGCTTTTAAGCAAGCAGCTCAAGACAATCGACGTGCATGAAGCATCGTTGTCTTAGTGATGATCAAATAAGTTTCGGATTGAGCGTCTTAAAATAACAACATGTTCGACCACCTTCGGGTGATCGTTTTAACGCCGCCTGAATGAGCCATCACTTGTCCGATTGCTCCCTATGACAGAGTGGCGGCCGGTGATAATTGAGGTACCTCATTGATCGCCTAATATCTAATCCAAACTGTCCGACCAAGATGTCAAAGTTGGACGGACGAGATGGTTTGCGTCAGATGTTTGCCGCCGTTGATATAATTTTAGGGTTTGGGGACGTGTGGACGTCCCTTCTTTGGCTAGTCGAATCCAAGCACTGGGTGGATAATTCGAACGGACCGATTGGGCATGCGTGGAGACGAGCCGCCAGCGTGCATGCCTACATCTCTTGATCCATCAAAATTGGATCTAGGCCACTCGATTCGGCCGGTGAAGATGAGTGGCCACAATCAATTTGCGATAGAAAAATATTGCCGCAAAGAGAAAATTAGGGTTTTGGACAGCCGCGACTACTCCAGTTCGATCGAGCAATTCGATGCTTCATTGACCTCCCACAGGTAAGTCGATCGAACACGAATAGAGTTGGGACAGCGGTGAACTCGTGTGCACTTCCCTGATCATCCAAGAAGCGATCTAATCCATCCAAACATGCTGGCTAAGATGGATGGTCGTGATTGATTTAAGACGCTAATGTACTTCCGCGACCCAAATTAGGGTTTAGAAGCATCACTCCTGCCATAGTTTGGGAAAACGATTTATTTCCTTATAGTATTTCCGTGGACAGACCGATCGAGTAGGGGGAAAGCTGGGTCGCCGGTGTGCGTGCTAGCATTTCCCTAACCACTCATGGAGTAATCCAAGCCGTCCAACCAGGTTTGAAAAGTTGTACGGATGTGACGCTTTTAAGACTATTTTAGACAGTCTATGCTCGTTCGATCTTCTTTCAACAGCGTGACCACCCAACTTAGGGTTGGCGTTTGACAACGCTGGGATGCGTTTAGGCAAGGTCCGATCAGTTGGGGCGTTGGTGGGCCCGCCGATAGTCATCATGATGGTTGCCTATTTCTGTCGGGGCTTGGCCAGGCTTTTTGAATTGCACGGCCAAATTTTGTGGACGTGATCGTTTCTGAGACTGATATGGACAGTCTAGATTCCCCTTAAGGAAATTAAACATGTTAGATCGAGCTGTCTTTAGTTAAAAACGTCGATACGAAAATCTCTTTGTTAGAGAGTAATGTAGCATGTGTGGGTATTTTCATGCAGATCTCAATACTGGCACTTCGGGAGATTCATGCTACTCTGCTGAGAGTGAACACTTAATCGTCATGTCATGTCAATAATGAGAGTTCGGCTGGGAACATAGCGTATAAAAATACTAGGAAAGTCATGCATTAGTTGGTACTGCTGGCAAAAATAGAATTCACAGAATATTTGGGATTGCTTATACGCGCACCATTCTGAGTGAATTTCATATATATTGAATTGCTCAATGAGCGAGGAGGGTTTTTTTCACTCGTCACTCTTCAAATGGCCTTATCACTTGCAGGGTGACAGCGCATTAAATACTGGTTTTATAATTATAGCCTTGAACTAAAAACCACCATGTTGTAGTAATTCGATTGCGGTAAATAAGGATTCGTTTCTCGGACTTGTAAAGATTTAAAAATAAAGATATATACAGAAAATATGTCACAATATCAAGAGGAACCAGGACTCAGGATTCCAATGTGTTTCATATTCAAGTGGCTCAGAAAATAATCCTAGGCGATTATAGCTCAAAATAAAACAAATATTAACTCTATCTTTGCCAAATTAGATTCCATAAAATATTACTTGTATATTATAAGCATGGCACATCAAGAATCCCTAGGACTAAGCATGTTCCATCAAACAAAATCACAAGTAATTAATTGAAATCATAAATCAATTAAAATCGGTGCAAAAAGTGAATTAAGAATTATTTAAATAACCACATGGCTGAAAAAACAGCTTCCTCCATTATCCCAGTATTGGGGTTTAGCTACTCATAATAATCATGTTCTCAAAATACATACTTGATGCTCAAAATATGATTAAAAGAGTGAAAAATATAAAACAGTGGTTCTGTGACCCACAAAATACGTCCAGAAAGAAACGATACCAGTGAGCTGCAGTAAATCAACGACACCCCGTTGCTTCTGTTGACGCTGCAAAAAATAAGACTGCTCTGAGCAGTCCGTTCTTCGTGTTCTTCAAGGTCCTCTAATGGCAGCAGCAGCAGCAGGTGGGAATTGCTGTTAATCCTTCTTCTTCGCTCCTCTGCGTCCCAATTCTCTCCTCCGGGTTTCCAAAAAACTTCTATGACTTAAACCCAACTATTTATAGGCTTTGAATCACCTTGAAACTCGATCAAACCCCTTGGAAATCTCCATTATTCTTTACGGGTTGTTTGAAGAATAATCCTCTTCTTGTTGTGTTCCCGGCTGTTTTTAGCTATTCTCTCGACTCAAATATCTTCTAGGACTTGGACTCAACTGTTTTGAAGTATATTCCACGCAAGAATCTCTCCCAAATCTTTCAAACCAATTCAAAACCCTAAACAGGGACCGTGTGCACTGTCTTGACTTTGTGTGGATTTTCTGACTTATCCTGCCCAATTAGATGGGTCTAATCGCTTCTAACAGGTCCCTTATGTATTTTAGAGTCCGTGGGTACCAAATTTGCCCATTGAATCGCCTTCTAGGTCGCTCAAATCCTTGATCCAAAACTGTTGACGCTGCTGCCTTTTTTCCCGCCAAAATCCAGTTTTGAAACTTTGAAGATGACCTCCCCTATCCAGTTCCGGTGTCCCTTTAGCAATATTTCTGGGATGTTTTCCGCACTTTTTCGGGGTTCCTCTGGGGTACTTTCGGGGTGTCTCCAACATACTTCTGGGGCGCTTCTGGTACGTTATCTACGGAGGTCCAAATGCCACATTTTTAGCCATTTTCGCCGCAAAACCTTATTTTTCCAAAAACACCTACAAATAAATAAAATAACCAAATAAGTAAAAAATCGAGCACTAACACTATATACAATTGAGATATATTAGACACATAAATGCGTCTATCACACCATCAACATTAAGTCCCCTGCTTAGCACGTAATAGTCACACTATTGCGGGGTAAGCACTAGATGGTGACAAATAAAGGTAAAACTTATGAGACAAAGTTAGATGTTACCAGGATAGATGGGTCGGCCTGTCCTTGGAACATGTCACGTTCAAGATGCGTCCAAGTAAGCGTTCTCCTAGCATGATGTCGGTTGGCATCATGTAGATTAGGCATACTGTTGGTTGGGATCTCAAACTGCATTCCAAGTCCCTTGTACATCTGAGTATCGTTCGAGAGCGTTTCCAAGCTTTCCTGGCTTCGGTTAGCATGGAGGAAAAGTGGAGGAGCGATGAAGCATCTCATCTAACAAGTGCTAGGGATGAAAGGTTTGTTGCCCGGTGTTTGAGGGTGAAAACAATTTCTGCTGATTTTGGTAATTTCGAGTGTGTGGGTGAGAAACGATTCTAAACCCTAAACAATGTACTGTAAGGGAGTACTTTGATTCAAGATATCAATCTGTAGAAATCCGTCCTAAACCAAGAAATGGCCATTCCAGACTTGCTTCGGTCACAAAGTGAATGAGAAGGGTTGGTCTAGGGAGGGAAGCGAAGAGAGTGTTGAGACCAGAATAGCTGATTCAGGAAGAGTAGTTGTTTGACCACATGTATCAGAAAGTGGAAAGCTAACAGATGGGAATGCTAACAAGTGATTTCTAAGTGTTGTATTCTCCTGACCAAAAACTTGTCTGTGGTGGAAATAGGTGAGACCTATTTATACAAGTCGCAACGAAACGTACCATGGTCTCGTAAGAAGTGGAAACGGTTTAGTAAATGGAAGAAAATGGTAACGGGTAACGCCTGGAATTGATGTTTGCATAATGAAGGAAACAATTCACCATTACTTCTTGTATTTACTTACCGCCTCACCCTTATGACACTTTCCTGTAACGGACGTAGTGTACGCCGCACGTTGTAAACCGCCAGACCAATACCCAGATGAGCATCCCCCAGTTTGTGACATGTTTTGATGTCTCGAATATTTTCTTGGAAAACGTATAGCATGTTGCTACGTGTGGCGTGGCCAAAGGATTTGGCGTTTGTAGCCAAGTTGGTGCCGTGACCAAAGAATAGGCATCGTATCCAGGTTGGTGCCGTGACCAAGAGTTAGCATCGCAGCCAAGACATTGCCACGAGTCATTTGGTGGAAGGTTTGTACGGATGAGATCTGCATCTCAGGAGGAAGGGTAGCCATAGATTGTTGCAACCCTTCGTTTGGCAACTAACGTCATGGTTGCAGCGCTTGCATGCTCTTGGCACGGCCAAATTAGGGTTTTGGCGTTGTGGCCAAGAGATTGCCACAAATCATTTGGTGGAAAATTTGTATGGCTGAGATTCGTATCTCAGTAGGAAGGGTGGTCGTTGATTGTTGCAAGCCTTCGTTTGCAGCTAGTGGCATGGTTTAGCGCGGCCAAAACTAGGGTTTTGGCATAGTTTAGGTGCGGCCAAAATTAGGCCTTGGCATTGGGCCAAAAGTTGCCATGCGTTCGGTGGAAAGCTTGTACGGCCGAGATTTGCATCTCAGGAGGAAGGGTGGCCGTTGATTATTGCATCCCTTCTTTTGGCAGCCAGCGGCATGTGGTAGGGACGGCATGGCTTTGGCATCTTTCAGGCGTGGCCAAATTTGGGTTTTGGAAAAACCGTGATGTTTGTCCTTGGGACGGAAGTTGCCATGAGTTAGGTGGCGAACTTGAACGGAAGAGATCTGCATCTCAGATGGAAGGGTAGCCAGTGATTGTTGCAACCCTTCGTTTGGCAGCCACCGGCATGTGGTAGGACCGTCATGGCTTTGGCATATTTTAGGCGCGGCCAAAATTAGGGTTTTGGCAAAACCGTGATGTTTGGCCTTGGGCCGGAAGTTGCATTGCGTTAGGTGGTGAACTTGGAAGGCTGAGATCTGCATATCAGATGGAAGGGTAGTCGTTGATTATTGCAACCCTTCGTTTGGCAGCCAGCGGCATGTGATAGGGCCGGCATGGCTTTGGAATATTTTAGGCGCGGCCAAAATTAGGGTTTTGGAAAAACCGTGATGTTTGGCCTTGGGCCGGAAGTTGCCATGTGTTAGGTGGCGAACTTGGACGGATGATATCTGCATCTCAGATGGAAGGGTAGTCGTTGATTGTTGCAACCCTTCGTTTGTCAGCCAGCGGCATGTGATAGGGCCGGCATGTCTTTGGCTTATTTTAGGCGCGACCAAAATTAGGGTTTTGGCAAAACCGTGATGTTTGGCCTTGGGCCGGTGATCGTATTTTATATAGTGGTAAATAGAGTTGTCGTTCACTCGGACTTTGTTGAACTAATTCTAGGCTTAAATATAAAAATACTAAAAATAAGAAATTATATACAAAATATGTCACGGGATGAAGAATTTACTGGGACTCGGGATTCCACTGCTTTTCATGTTCATGGGGTTCATAAATTAATCCTAGACATTTATAACTCAAAACAAAAGAAACAATAACTCTATTATTTGCCAAAGTAGATTTCATAAAATATTAGTTGTAAGTTGTGAGCATGACGCATCAAAAGTAATTAAACCCAAGCACGCGACATCAAACAAAATAACAAATAATTAATAGAAATCATAAAAAATTAAATTCTATGCAAATAGTTATAAAATGAATTATTTTAATTACCACATGAACGAAACACAGCCTCCTCCGTCGTCCCAGTGATGGGTCTAGCTCCGCATGGTGAAAACACACTCAAAGGAATTTTTCATTGCTCAAAAAGGTGTTTACAAATGATGGAAAAGGTGAGAAATAATTAAAACCGGGTTTTTCTTTTCTCTCCAAAAAACTCCCCAAATGTGCTCTCTAGCTCTCTATTTATACACACAAATACACATCACTCAGATATATTCTTCCATAACTCCAAAATCTTCTTCTTTTTAATTAAAAATATCTTCAGAATTTTTCCTTCTCTTTATTCTATATATTTCTTTACTAAACCCATATCTTCTTTAATACGCAGAATAAAATCCAAGATAAACTAAGGATATATTTCTTGTTTAATACAAGATAACTTCCTTTTTCTTCAAAACTTCATGTTTGTAAGGCAAGAAGATATTCTTATCTTAAAGATAATAAATCTTTTACCATTGAAACCAAATTTCCCGTCAATTTTTTCTTTTCAAATCAAGGAAGAAGATGGAGCCCCCTTAATCAGTAATGGGGTGCGATTAGCATGTTGTTCCCTGGGTGCCCCTTATCAGTTAGGTGCCCTTATCCAAAGCTGAGAGTCCGAATAACATGTGTCCTCAGGGTGCCTATACTAACTTTTCGAGCCGAATTTTTCAAAAATGTTTATTTTCCAAAAATGTTTATTTTCCAAAAATACCTATAAACAATAAAACACCATAATAAGTAGAAAATCGAGTACCAACAATACTGAAAATTGAGGACAATTTGGTCACAAAAATGTGTCTATCAAATATCCCCAAACTTATTATTTGCTAGTCCTCGAGCAAATCTAATCTAGAAAAATAAAAATGACTACACTTAGCACGTGCAGCAAGCCGTTAAACCGCTAGGTGGCTCTAGCGGCGGAGTGTTGTCTCCGGAGGGTTTACCAGAGGTGTACCCACAAACCTTTACTCCAGACCCTAGCTATCTACGCAGAACCTTGGAAGGCACTAAAGAATCTCCTTGGTTGGCATACAATCATTGACTATAGGAGGAAGTACCCTGATGCGAAATTCCAATTGATGTACACGAGTTTGCACTCAGCATACTAAAATTCATATATAAGTGACAAAGCTCTACTCAGATAGTTTCTAGACATCATAATCGGAGTCAACCAATCACATGGAAATATTAAGAGGATGGATAAAAAGAAAAATAGATGATTCAAAGTGAACGGTGTTTCCCATATCTGTCTGAAGGCTTCTGCCAAGATAAACCTATCCTAATGGACTGAGATACCTATCTGACTAATATCAACACAACTGGCATATACAAGGGGACCAGTGGTCGATAAACCTAACTCTAGGTCAACACAACTGGCATATAAAAGGGCACCAGTGGTCGACTTTATTGATTTTATTCCGGTTGGTCTGATGGTCTGGTCTCATACTTTTTTTTTTCTCTTTTTATTTTTTATTTTTTTTAGGTATCTCAATCACCCTATTTCACCCTAGCAATGGTAACAACTTGAGTCGTGTGCCCCACCAAATCACTTAAGAAATAAAAACAGAAGGGATTAGGATTCAACGAGTTATGGCGAAACTACCATGTTTTTTTTTTAATTCTAACACCTGAGCTTTGTGCTTTTATGAATAGAATCTTTAGATGTTTCCATCTAATCAGATGGTTCCTCAACTCCTACAACCAAGATGTTCCCATCCACTTAGATTGGTTAGTGCCAACCTTAATAAGCATAAATTTTTAGGTTTTGGATTTTATTTATTGCAACTAAAAAATTTCTCCCATACCCCCAAACTTAAATCTAACATTGTCCTCAATGTTCTAAAGATAAAATTAAAAACATGAACAAGGAGAAACTGTTACCACTCGAAGCAAAAGAGTTAAGGAAAGATATTACCGTGTTGCATGAGATTGGGTTACCTCCCAAGAAGTGCTAAGTTTAAAGTCTTCAGCCAGACATCGGAAGGAATTAATCACCTCATAGAATCATAAAGCAGTAGCCGAAATAACTGTGGATCATCTGGATCAAAAAGTGCTAACCACAAGAAAAGGAAACTACAACAAACCAAGAAGACATCGAACATACCCTTGTTTAAGACAACTACATCTAGTTGTGGTTCAGGTTCAGGCTCTATAAAAGGGTCTAGATAAAAAGATTTCATCGGTTGGATTTCCTCAAAGGCACTCTGAAGATCAGGCTGAAGAGTCTGGAAATATTCAACTAAGAACTTAGAAGCGCATAACAAAAGCTTGAATAATTGGGGGTCCTCTAAGTCAATCAGATTTGACTCACACAGCTGACCACAATGAAAAAGGTGGTCTTCCTTAAGAAAATGTGTCGAACCTATTTTCCTAAAGTAATTAGGTTTAGTCTCAAAACTTAAAAACCGACACCTCTGAAAATCATATGTCCCCACAATTGGAAGAAAAGTTTTTGGTGGGAAAACAAAGTCAATCTTGGTATCATAGCCTGGGTTAACCACATCAACCAGAGGATGGGTTTCTAACAACTGAGCTCTCTTATGGACACAACTCGGTTCAGGAAAAAGTGTATGAAAATAATCTTGTAGGATGGTTGAGGCACAAATTTCAAGTCCTACACGAGGGAACTTTCTAAGAGTTAAAGGTAAGGCACCAGGAAAGTGATAATCACCCTCAAACTTAGAGTTTTCAGTGTCTCTAGGTAGACTAGTCACAATTTCTCTAATTTCTAAATCATTAGATTCCTGAAAATGGTCAATTGATTCTTCTAAGTTGTAATCAGGTGCATCCTTACTCATTTTTACGAGTTCACTTTCTTTGTCTAAGACTGTTGTTTCTAAATAGCTAGACTCAAAATAAACTCGTTCCTCTAAACCATCATCACAATCATATAAAGGATTATCAGAGAAAGTTTCTAGTAAAGGCTCATTAACTAAGGTGTTAATCAAAGTTACTTCCTCCGATTCACTGATAGGCACATCTAATAATGGATTATCCAACACACTGCAGGCTAAAGGATCATGAACTACATCGTCTAAAACGGTGGTATCCCTAGTCAAATCCTCATCCTTTTGAATAGGTGAATAATTATTAAAACTATTTGGATTTGTACTAGAAACAAAACTATCATTATAAAAATCAATCGGAGTAACAAATTCCTGATCACTATGCCTACATATTTCATGTTCTTCATCAATACTATCCTCATCATAATCATCATTATAATAACATGAAAATGATCGAACCTCATCTAAACAAGTAGTGTTACCAATTCTAACCTCGTTATTTTGATTATGTGAATAACTATTTTCATTCTCAAGGGTATTATTGGATACACTATATTGGCAATTCAAGTTATTTCGAGCAATACTTTCGTTCGTCTCTAACTCAAGTCTACATGTCGACTCGGCTATCCTCTCAAGGGTCTCTTCCAAAGAAAGATCCCTTAGTGTTGGATCTAAGTTTTCAGTTAACCTATTGAGGATATCTTCTAAAGAGGATTCAGTCGTTGTTCCAGTCCTTTCGTTCATAACTTCGTTATTCACCTCAGCTAACTTACATGTCGATTCAGCTAACTTACGTGTCGACTCAGCTAAACCCCTGAGGGACTCTTCTAGGGAAGCAATAGGAACAGATGGATCATAAAAAGGACTACTTTTCAAAAGTTTGATTGTATCCTCTAGAGACGAAGAACTAGTACTATAATCTTCTTGCTCGTATAACTGATGCACGTGTGGTAGTAATTGGTATCCTCTCACCATGGTATGACCCATAAACTTCAAGAGGTTGGCGTTCCAAACCACTATTCACACTATGGTCATAAAAAGAGTAATGTCCATATTGTTCAGTTGGATAATCATATCCATTCTGATGGATATTATAATACCAGTTTGACATCCTAACTGCAAGGGAATTCTACACAAACATAAACAAGGCTGACTCGACCACAACAAGCCTATTTTATCTAGCAAACAAAAAGCATGATGGCTCCACTTAGATTGTTTCTAGACCAGATTCTAATCCTTCGAAAGGGAATTCGTTACATTTAAGCAAACCCCTCTGGAATCAATCCGAGTTAAAGTAAGTTGAATCGAGATGAGGGAAGCTCAGTGGAGCTTTGATACCCAAGGCCTCACCGGCGTTACAAGGAAGCGTATTCAACTCACAGAAACCATCATGAACTTTGAAGCATGCTTAAAAGAGTAACCAATATTTTTCGAATGACTTTCCTATTAAGCTCGTTACCCTATCGGTCTCGTTCTAGTCCAAATTTTAAGGCTTAGGTTCGCGTAGGTTACGTGTTCCTAAGGCGGGCAAGAAGGAAACGGTGATGAAATCCGAGTCATTATCTTGATTTGGCCAGGACTTGCCCTTTACTAGGAAATTAAAGCTGCCGTTTTCAAATCCTCAGCATATATGCAAACGAAGGAATACAGTAACTCGCTGACAGGGGATTCGCGAGTGTTTCGACAAACTTACTTCTCGTACCAGATGGGGGATTAACCTTTGTAGTCGACTCGGGACACGACTCCTATGTCATTTACGAACCCGAGGGGCCGAGGTGATATCGTAATCACCGTCCTTCTCTGCAAACAGTTTATATTTAAACTACCCTTCCGTAGGGTTTAAAAATAATGTCCAAAAATTTAAAGTCCAAAGTCCAAAAATGTAAAGTGCAAAAGAAAAAGAAAGTCTAAAAAAAATAAAAATCTACAAAAATAAAAATGTCTCTCTTTTTTTTTCTCTCTTTTTTTTTATAAAAAAAAAATCTTATTCTTTCGCTTTGCCTTTTACTCCAGTCTTTAAGTATCACCAAAAGCTTTGGCAAAATTTTCTTTCGACCCAAATTCCAAAATCTGAAAGAAAAAGACAAAAACCCAAAAACGTAAAAAAGAACAAATAAAAATAAAAACCTAAAAAAAAAAATCTAAAAAAACTCTAGCCTAAAGACAAGCCCCTGCAGCGGCGCCAAAAATTGATCGTATTTTATATAGTGGTAAATAGAGTTGTCGTTCACTCGGACTTTGTTGAACTGATTCTAGGCTTAAATATACAAATAATAAAAATAATAAATTATATACAAAATATGTCACGGGATGAAGAATTTACTAGGACTCGGGATCCACTGCTTTTCATGTTCATGGGGTTCATAAATTAATCCTAGACATTTATAACTCAAAACAAAAGAAACAATAACTCTATTCTTTGCCAAAGTAGATTTCATAAAACATTAGTTGTAAGTTGTGAGCATGACGCATCAAAAGTAATTAAAACTAAGCACGCGACATCAAACAAAATAACAAATAATTAATAGAAATCATAAAAAAAAAAATCTATGCAAATAGTTATAAAAGAATTATTTTAATTACCACATGAACGAAACACAGCCTCCTCCGTCGTCCCAGTGATGGGTCTAGCTCCGCATGGTGAAAACACACTCAAAGGAATTTTTCATTGCTCAAAAAGGTGTTTACAAATGATGGAAAAGATGAGAAATAATTAAAACCGGGTTTTTCTTTTCTCTCCAAAAAACTCCCCAAATGTGCTCTCTAGCTCTCTATTTATACACACAAATACACATCACTCAAATATATTCTTCCATCACTCCAAAATCTTCTTTATTTTAATTAAAAATATCTTCAGAATTTTCCTTCTCTTTATTCTACATATTTCTTTACTAAACCCATATCTTCTTTAATTCGCAGAATAAAATCCAAGATAAAATCTTCTAAGGATATATTTCCTGTTTAATACAAGATAACTTCATTTTTCTTCAAAACTTCATGTTTGTAAGGCAAGAAGATATTCTTATCTTAAAGATGATAAATCTTTTACCGTTGAAACCAAATTTCCCGCCAATTTTTTCTTTTCAAATCAAGGAAGAAGATGGAGCCCCCTTAACCAGTAATGGGGTGCGATTAGCAGTTGGTTCCCTGGGTGCCCCTTATCAGTTAGGTGCCCTTATCCAAAGCTGAGAGTCCGAATAACATGTGTCCTCAGGGTGCCTATACCAACTTTTCGATCCGAATTTTTCAAAAATGTTTATTTTCAAAAAATACCTATAAACACATAAAACACCATAATAAGTAGAAAATCGAGTACCAACAATACTGAAAATTGAGGACAATTTGGTCACAAAAATGTGTCTATCAGCCGGAAGTTTCCATGCGTTAGGTGGCGAACTTGGATGGCTGAGATCTGCATCTCAGATGGAAGGGTAGTCGTTGATTGTTGTAACCCTTCGTTTGGGAGCCAGCGGCATGTGGTAGGGCCTGCATGGCTTTGGCATATTTTAGGCGCAGCCAAAATTAGTGTTTTGGCAAAAACTGTGATGTTAGGCCTTGGGCCGGAAGTTGCCATGCGTTAGGTGGTGAAATTGGACGGTTGAGATCTGCATCTCAGATGGAAGGGCAGCCGTTGATTGTTGCAACCCTTCGTTTGGCAGCCATCGACATGTGGTAGGGCCTGCATGGCATTGGCGCGGAGATGCGGCTGACATGGTATGTCATTGGCATTGTGGTGCGGCTGGCATGGTTGGCATGCCTTGACGTGGAGATGTGGCTGGCATGGTATGCCATTGGCACTGTGGTGCGGCTGGCATTGTTGGCATGCCTTGGCACGGAGATTTGGCTGGCATGGTACGCCATTGGCACTGTGGTGCGGCTGGTATGGTTGGCATGCCTTGGCCCGGAGATGTGGCTATCATGGTATGCCATTGGCACCGTGGTGCGGCTGGCATGCCTTGGAGCGGAGATGTGGCTGGTATGGTATGTCATTGCCACTGTGGTTCGGCTGGCATGGTTGGAATGCCTTGGCGCGGAGATGTGGTTGGAATGGTATGCCATTGACACCGTGGTGCGGATGGCATGGTTGGCATGCCTTGGCGCGGATATGTGGCTGGAATGGTGTGCCATTGACACCGTGGTGCGGTTGGCATGGTTGGCATGCCTTGGCGCGGAGATGTGGCTGGCATGGTATGCCATTGGCACTGTGGTGCGGCTGGCATGCCTTGGCGCGGAGATGTTGCCGGTCAGTATTGAAGGTTCTACCATGGAATATAGCGTATATAAAAAAAAAAGGTACCCCAGTAATTTTTACGTAGGCATGTTGAATGTTTCAATAAATATGCTAGTGGTCGTAGTGACATTATTACTCAAGTGTGGCATCACTGTTTGACTAAGGTTTTCCGGTTTTAACCCTAAGCTAAAAACCACCATCAACATTAAGTCCCCTGCTTAGCTCGGAACAGGGGCTTTGTTGCGAGGTAACCATAAGATGGTGACCGACAAGGACAAAATCGAAACGACAAGTCATGAAGAGATGGTCAGGAAGATCCGTCTAACCTTTTCGGGAGGTAAGGAGGATTCGTGATTCTTGTGTTGGCGGCTTTGCGTAGATTCTGCTCGTGGTGCTACTAGCTAGGCCGCGGAGTGGTAGAGGTGGTTTCTGGCCGGGATGCAAACGGTTGGCGACAGCTTGGCTAGGCTAGGGATGGGCGCCGGCTTTGCACGGTGCTGGCTTGGCGTGGCGCGGGCTGTTGGCTCTGCATGGCGCGGACTGCTAGCGTCTTTTGCTAGCTCGGTTGCCTCTTTCCATGCGTGGCTCGGGTAGTAAATCCTTTCCTTATTAATATCCCAAAGTATCACGTCCATATGAAAAGCGTTAGCTTCTCCCCCTCATGTTATACCGCCGGTTTTGCTTCCAAGTTCCGGGGCTAGCAGTAGAGCAGTAGCGATAACGCAGGCCAGTATGTTCCAAACACGTACTTCCGTATTTTTTTTATCAAACCCTAATTGACTCGCATAGACAAATATCTTTTCCAGCCGATATCACGCCTTAATTCATGACTGGTAGAAAGTCTTCCTTTTTCGGATTTCATCGCTCTGCTGAATATAAGAGGCGATCTTGAATCCTTCATTCGTACAGATCGAATTGAAATCACGTCTATCTTCTTTACAGGTATCGTCTCGTGCTTTCTCCTGGTTCCTCACTCTGTTTTCTTGTTCATGTAGATTGCTGGTGCAGATAGGGTGAGAATTTATCCCATCTTTTGGTCCTATGGTAGATAATGGGATCCTCAAGTGACAACCGTACCTATGAATCTTCAGAGAGAAGCTTTGGGATCGACGAAAACTGGTTTTCTTCTCATGAGGAGGCATTGGGCAGAATTAATTATCTGTTTCGTGAAGCTGGCGAAATGCTTCAGGGCATGCCTTTCACCTATTTATGTGGAGTGTGGATGCATGCTCAGGCTTTCATGAATCTGGTGGACATGGAGGAAAAGCGGGGAGATGATGAAGCGTCTCAGCGTGTTGAGATACCTCAGGGTAACGAAACTTCTTCACAGCCCAGCGCTAGGGCTGAACAACTCGCCTCTCGGTTGAAACGGCGGAAGACTGAGTCTGTGAAACTTCTAGGGGAGAGCCATCTTAATTTCCCTGCCCGAGACGGTGTCATAATCCTTGATTCTGATGTGGATGAACCGGGACACCCTCGAAATCCCACTGAAAAATATTTCGAGGAAGACGCCGTTGTGGTTGACGAAACTGAAGCAGCTTTTGGAGTGGACGCCGAAACTGCTGTCAGGGACGTTGGAGAAGCTGTGGTAGCATATGCTGAGACGGTTGTCGAAGTGGGTGTTGGACAGGAGGCGGAAACTGTTGCTGCTGAGGCGGTTTCCGGGTGGGATGTCGGAGTTGCTGTTACGGAGGCGGCTTCTGAATGGAACGTTTGTTGTCCGAAAAATTATTGGGGAAAGTTCTTGAAAGGGCTATGACAGAGGCGTTGGCGATCCGGGCGTCTGATGACCAGTTTCCCTTTTTTATGTTTATTTTTGGCGTGTAGCCTCTTTGATGTTTCATAGACTCGTTTTTATCTTCTTTGTATTTATGTCGAAGTTAGGGTTTTGCCAAATAACATCCCGCTTATTTAGATTCTTTGAATAAAACCTCTTTTTCGAAAAGGTCCAAAGCCTTCATCAAAATAAGTTTTTTGATATTCCATACCTTTCCTGTCATCTGATGATTCCTTGTACATTATTCCCTTCAAAGTTTCGGGTAAAGCATTTTTTGCAGGGCTTTGGCTTTTCTGGTCATGATTTGATGGGTAATGGTTTCCTGATGATTCGGGATTTATTTAGTGTTTTTCCTTTGAGATTCAGGAGAATCGTTAGAAAGGAAAGGTATGCCTTTTGAATAGGAATCGAAACCCCATTTGAGAATGCAAACGGTGCATTCATCTTGGAGGAAATACAAATATTGAGTGGAAAAGAAATTGCTGAAGGAAATACTAAAGGGAAAAAAGAAACGCTGGAGGAGAAAGTAGCGCAGCGCTTTAGGTATTGAAGGTCTTGAGACATCGTGAGTGAATCGTCATGCCTTCCAACTTATCAGCATTGATGAGTTTGCAGTAACCACCTAAGAGGATGTCTTCCACCATATATGGCTCATCTTCCATTTCTTCGGGCAAACCAGTTCGAACAACCATCCTTACTGTTATGTTTCCGACTTGAAATGAGGTCGCCTTGACTACCACGTCTCCAATTTGAAACGAGTTTGAGTATTGTGTAACCGTTTGACTCTTGGTCCCATCATATTTGACTGCAATTTCTAAATTCTTGGTGAAGCTTTTAAAGGGTTCAGCACCCCACTCACATCTCTTAAATGTGTCAGTGCTGATAATCGGATCGAGTCCCCACGACGGGTTAAGAGAAGAAGTGACTGGTTACAGAGAAGGTTACTTGACAAGACTTACTTGCGTTTGGGATCTATGAGCGAGCGCGGACGGGCTTTCCTTGGGAAATCGAGTTCCATTGGTAAGTTGTTGGTACGACAGCAGGTTGGACGGCTTGTTGGAAAATCTTTCGGTCGTTGACACTCGTAGAGGGGATGCCCCCAATTTGGCTTTGTTTTCGAATACCCAGGAACGCCCCAGGATCATGTCATCATTTGAAAGTTCTTTGACAATGTGGAATTTGCCACGCATTATAGCATCTTCCATCTTGATTTCAAGGCTAATGTAGCCGTATGCGTTCATCGCTTATCCTTCAGAATTCTTGACCACAGATGGGGAGTATGTAGCCTCTTGCTTCAAAATTCCCGCAGCTTTCGGGGTCTTGATGGTAATGATATTGAAGTCAGAGGCTGCATCGATCAAAGTGTTGTCGAGTTCAGTGCCCCGTAGATAAGCCGTGGTTAGCAGTCCCTAGTTGTGTTTTTCAGCGTTGTCCCCTAAAAGAGCCGGGGTTCTGGCGTAGCTTTCGTAACCGGAAAAAGTCTTTTGCCCGATACAACACGATTGAGGGCCGTGAAGATGTCTTGATGCTGCATCTTGGAAAGGTAGAGAATTTCGCACACATGCTGCATCATGGATTGTACAGTTTCGTGTACGGAGTCCCCAGAGATTCCGCAATTTCTGACTGGAAAGGGATCTCTATGCACTCCCGCATTTCCTAGATGAAGTTCCCCAGCCTCTACCTTCTCCTTGAAGATATGCTTTAGTCTGTTGCAGTTGTTGGTCGGGTGGTGAACAAACCGGTGATACGGCAGTATTTGGGGTGCTCCATCTCTGCCTCGGTCGGTGGGGGTCTGGGGGGTGGTAGTCTGATGACATCTTCCTGGATCCATGCCTCTAAGAGTTCGATCACTTCCTCGACCGGGAACGGGAAATCCAGGGAGTTTTCTCCAGCTTCATGACGACGCATGGAAGCCTTAGCAACGGCCCACAGTGGAGGAGCCGCCCGTTGTGCTGGTGCCGCGCGCTTAGGATGTTGATCTGCCGCTGGGGCCTTCCTTTTCCCTCATTCGTCCACTACACTCACAGAGGAGGGACCAGTGTTGTATTTATTGTTCACGAGACGTCTAACTCCTCGAGTTTCACGTACTTCCTCGCTTCTAATTGGCATGGTTCTTTTTAACAACGTTGGTTTCGTCGTGGCCGATCTTTTGGCAGCCTCATGGAGTTCGGAGAACGTCTGGAAGCGAAGTTTCTCTAGTAAGGCGCGATAGATGGGAGCCATATCGTTGATGCAGGAATTCACCAATTTTTGTTCGGTCACGTTTGGGTCGTGACAGTCTAGCGCTTGAACCCTGAATCTCTTGACAAAATCATTTGGATGTTCGTTATCTCGTTGGAACATCCTTCCTAGATCAAGAAGGTAACCTGCTCAGTCACGAAGAAGTACTTTTTGTAGAAAGCTGTAACCATGTCACCCCAGTTGGAGATGTTGTTTGGTGTGATGTTGTTGTACCACGTGTATGCTCTTCCAGTAAGCGACTTCGAAAACTTCCACAGACGGAGGACGTGGTTGTATTCTTGTTCGCCTAGGGACTCCAGGAATCGAGATATGTGTTCACGTGCATTCCCGTTACCGTCGTATAAGGTGAATTGAGGAGAAGCGTATCCTCTTGGAAAAGGAATTCTTTGTATTTCAGGCGGATAAGGGGGTTGATGCTGATGCATGTATACATCATCACTTTTGATTCGTTTCCGAAGAAGCTGCTCTAAATCTTTCGCGTGATGAAATTGGATGGTTGATTTCTCTCCAATGGGGTTCTGGCGTGCGTTTAGTCGTCTACAAAGGTATGCCATGCTGAGGTTCCGACGCCAGGGGTATTGGAGGTGTTCCTCATCGACTCTGGATGGCGTGGCTCCTGTGGTAGCCGCTCCGTTAGGGTCTTGAGAAAGACAAGTACTTCTTTCTAAGTCGAGGCCATGTCTTTCTAGGCTTTAGCAAGAACCTCCTGTCTTTCCATCAAATCAGCAATGGTGATGTAGGGGCGGCTTCTCTGGCTCCTCCGGTTTCTCGTCCTGATGGTGGAGTAATTGTAGTCCTAGTGATGGTCGGAGGCGCCGTACCCTATAAAACATTAGGGGCGGCAGCAGCAGCTCTGGCCCTTGTGACTGGTGGTGTAACACCTGAAGGAGCACTTTCTTTGTTACTGGGATTGGTAGGCGGCGTAGAAACGTTAGGGGTGGCAACAACTCTGGCCTTGGTGATTGGCGGTGTAAGACCTGAAGGAGCGCTTTCCGTGCTGCTGGGATTAGTAGGCGGCGTGTTAATGCCGCTGGGAGGAGTGTTAGCAACAGGGACGGTTTCCGCGCTGGTGTTCTCAGGGTTCGTTGCTGACCCGGATCTAAGTTCTACCATATTGAGTTTGGAACTGAATGACAAAATTGAAAGCTAAAAGTTGATATTGTAACCGAGAGACTGATCTCCCACTGTGGTCGCCAATTGTTTGAGGGTGAAAACAGTTTCTGCTGATTTTGGTAATTTCGAGTGTGTGGGTGAGAAACGAGTCTAAACCCTAAACAATGTACTGCAAGGGAGTAATTTGATTCGAGAGATCAATCTGTACAAATCCGGCCTAAATCAAGAAATGGCCGTTCCAGACTTGCTTCGGTCACAAAGTGAAGGAGAAGGGTTGGTATAGGGAGGGAAGCGAAGAGAGTGTTGAGACGAGAATAGTTGATTCGGGAAGAGTAGTTGTTTGACGACTTGTATCAGAAAGTGGAAATCTAACATATGGGAAAGCTAACAAGTGATTTATGAGTGTTGTATTCTACTGACCAAAAACTTGTCTTTGGTGGAAATAGGGGAGACCTATTTATACAAGTCGCAAAGAAACGTACCCTGGTCTCATAAGAAGTGGAAACGGTTGAGTAAATGGAAGAAAATGGTAAAGGGTAATGCCTGGAATTGATGTTTCCATAATGAAGGAAATGTTTCACCATTACTTCTTGTATTTACTAACCGCCTCACCCTTATGACACTTTCCTGTAACGGGCGTAGTGTATGCCGCACGTTGTTAACCGCCATACCAATACCCTGATGAGCATCCCCAAGTTTGTGACATGTTTTGATGTCTCGAGTGTTTTCGTGGAAAACTTGTAGCATGTTTCTACGTATGGCGTGGCCAAAGGATTTGGCGTTTGTAGCCAAGTTGGTATTGTGACCAAAGAATACGCATCATAGCCAGGTTGGTGTCGTGATCAAGAGTTAGCATCGCAGCCAAGATATTGCCACGAGTCGTTTGGTGGCAGGTTTGTACGGATGAGATCCGCATCTCAGGAGGAAGGGTAGCCGTAGATTGTTGCAACCCTTCGTTTGGCAACCAGCGGCATGGTTGCAGCGCTTGCATGCTCTTGGCACGGCCAAATTAGGGTTTTGGCGTCGTGGCCAAGAGATTGCCACAAATCATCTGGTGGCAAGTTTGTATGGATGAGATTCGTATCTCAGGAGGAAAGGTGGTCGTTAATTGTTGCAACCCTTTGTATGCAACTAGTGGCATGGTTTACGTGCGGCCAAAACTAGGGTTTTGGCATAGTTTAGGTGCAGCCAAAATTAGGCCTTGGCATTGGGACAAAATTTGCCATGTGTTCGGTGGCATGCTTGTACGGCTGAGATTTAAGACTGTATCTCAGGAGGAAGGGTGGTCGTTGATTGTTGCAACCCTTCTTTTGGAAGCCAGCGGCATGTGGTAGGGCTGGCATGGCTTTAGAATCTTTTAGGCGCGGACAAAATTAGGGTTTTGGCAAAACCGTGATGTTTGGCCTTGGGCCGGAAGTTTCCATCCGTTAGGTGGCGAACTTGGACGGCTGAGATCTGCATCTCAGATAGAAGGGTAGCCGTTGATTGTTGCAACCCTTCGTTTTGCAGCCAGCGGCATGTGTTAGGGCCGGCATGGCTTTGGCATATTTTAGGCGCGTCCAAAATTAGGGTTTTGGCAAAACCATGATGTTTGGCCTTGGTCCGGAAGTTTCCATGCGTTAGGTGGCGAACTTGGACGGCTAAGATATGCATCTCAGATGGAAGGGTAGCCGTTGATTGTTGCAACCCATCATTTGGCAACCAGCGGCATGTGATAGGGCCGGCATGGCTTTGGAATATTTTAGGCGCGGCTAAAATTAGGGTTTTGGCAAAACCGTGATGTTTGGCCTTAGGGCGGAAGTTTCCATGTGTTAGGTGGCGAACTTGGACGGCTGAGATCTGCATCTCAGATGGAAGGGTAGTTGTTGATTGTGGAAACCCTTCGTTTGACAGCCAGCGGCATGTGATAGGGCCGGTATGGCTTTGGCATATTTTAGGCGCGGACAAAATTAGGGTTTTGGCAAAACCGTGATGTTTGGCCTTGAGCCGGAAGTTTCCATGCGTTAGGTGGCGAACTTGAACGGCTGAGATCTGCATCTCAGATGGAAGGGTAGCCGTTGATTGTGGAAACCCTTCGTTTCGCAGCCAACGACATCTGGTAGGGCCGGCATGGCTTTGGCATATTTTAGGCGCGGCCAAAATTAGGGTTTTGGCAAAAACCGTGATGTTTGGCCTTGGGCCGGAAGTTGCCATGCGTTAGGTGGCGAACTTGGACGTCTGAGATCTGCATCTCAGATGGAAGGGTAGCCGTTGATTGTTGCAACCCTTCGTTTGGCAGCCAACGGCATGTGATAGGGCTGGCATGGCTTTGGCATATTTTAGGCGCGGACAAAATTAGGGTTTTGGAAAAACCGTGATGTTTGTCCTTGAGCCGGAAGTTTCCATGCGTTAGGTGGCGAACTTGGACGGCTGAGATCTGCATCTCAGATGGAAGGGTAGTCGTTGATTGTTGAAACCCTTCGTTTGGCAGCCAGCGGGATGTGGTAGGGCCGGTATGGCTTTGGCATATTTTAGGCGCGGCCAAAATTAGGGTTTTGGCAAAAACCGTGATGTTTGGCCTTGGGCCGGAAGTTGCCATGCGTTAGGTGGCGAACTTGGACGGCTGAGATCTGCATCTCATATGGAAGGGTAGCCGTTGATTGTTGCAACCCTTCGTTTGGCAGCCAGCGGCATGTGGTAGGGACGGCGTGGCTTTGGCGTTGAGATGCGGCTGGCATGGTATTCCATTGACACTGTGGTGCGTCTGATCATTGTCGTTTTCGTCAAAAATAAATTACACTTTCTTACTACTCAAAATATAAATATAGCAAGGGCAAGAAAGGATTGTTCCCACAGAGAGGACTAAGGTTGTCAAATTGTTTCAATTTCTTATATAAACAAAGAGGGTTTTTTTATGATTTTATATAAAGGAAGTTAAACTAGCAAGCACGCAAATATGCGAAGATATTGGTTAAGGATTTCGTCTTCAGTCACAAATATGTTTTCGACACAATAACTAGAATTGGTATTTTAATCTCAACTTTTATCAAAGGCCCTAGGATACCTTGATCACAAGTTTATCCCGTAAATCTCCTCTTATCGTAAAAAAACACATTAAAAGATGCGAATATGATTTTATTTAAGAGAACAATCTAACGTGTAAAAGCACTAATCAAGTTTAATTCCCTAGATGCATTAAGTTCTATGAAATCAGACCAATCAAAGCAATCGAACGTGTAAAAGCACTAATCCGATTTAACAAAGGTTATGACTCACTTGTGACTATTAGGATGTATTACTACAAGCAATTATCACAATTATGCTACTTGTAATCAGGAATATATCACTTTTGCGTATAACAAAACCTAATCTAGTAATAGAGATGAAAACAAACTCAACTGATTCGCGACTCGATCAAACAAGCATTCAAATCATGTAACAATATAAATGGTGAATCATAAACGATAAGTATGGAGACAAAACTAATTTATTAAGCACAACCCATGTTTGGAAATCCAAATTATTCCTTAACCAAAAAAATAAATTAAGTACTCATGTTAAAGGAGTTCATCACAAGAATGAAAAGAAGTTTCATGTTTCTAAACTCTAGAACAAAAGTAGAAGAAGAGATGATAAGATATCTCTTTGGTTTTGAGAAAACTATTCTCTTTTATATGTTTCTGAATTCTGCCGATTAAAAACCAAACTTCCAAATCCCGGCCGTCCAATCTGTCTGGCCCAACTCAGGCCTCAACAAAGTTCACAAGCCCATACTTTGCTAAACTTGTCAGTTACCTGGAACTGACAAGCCAATTCCAGCCTTCAACAACTCCAGGAACACGGCATAGCTCAGCTCTTTCTTCCATGTATCAATAACAACAACAAAAGCATTCATTGAGCCACAAAATAACCATTCCACCTACAATTTCTCATCCGCAGATTCATGTTCTTTTACTATATCCACTGCCTACACAGTCGCTTCGGTATCAGATCATCTTGAGTCCTTGACTGCATCAACTGAAGTTTGCCAGACTTTCAACAGCTCTGTAATCTCACCTGCAATCTCCCGTTTATCTTCTCAACCAATTCCATCTCTGTAGTAGGTGCAACTCCGGCCATGAACTAATTTGCAAACCCATTCATTCTAGCACCAGCAACCACCAACACCTACTTAACCCGATGTATGCTCCATAAATATACCACCAGCTTCTTCAAATCTTAATTTCGAACAAACCCCATTCATCTGCAATGCTCCTTCTTACCAGGACAACCCCATTCATAACCAGCATACAACTTCATTTCCTTCATCTGCAAGTGCAGCTGCCATCTCAACCTGCACTTGTACTGCACAATCCTTCTAGTTGCACCATTTCATAGCCTCAGTCCATTGCAGTCTAAATAGCACCACCAGTTCAGCTTGACTGCAATCTCTGTCTCTCACTGCACCAACAAAACCAATTAGAGCACCAGCAACATCTCCTCATTGAACTGCACCTGCAATTTCCTTGAGCTTCACTCATTACATTTCCCTGGCACTTTCTTGGCTGCATATACCACCAGATTCAAGCATATACTGAACTCCATAGCATCAGCTCCACCTTCAGCTTACATCTCACAATCTTCCCTGCACTGCAGCTGCTTCATACCCATGTAGCTGCCATCTGCAACTGCAACACTACCAGTTTATTAACTCCAACTGTTGTTTCAAACATCACATACATCCGCAGCCTCTTCTAATTCTTTTCCACTACCAACCATTCACAGTTTCTTCTCAGATTGAATTCAACTCGAACTCAGCACTCAAATACATCTCCCACTGCTACTCAATTCATACAACAACAGCTTTTTTTGTCTCCCTGCGAATTCATCTGCTCAGATGCAACTCATTCTGTAATCTCCCGGCCAACACAACATCCATTTCATCTATGAATCCACCAGTACTCAAAAGCAGTCACCAGCATCTAGGGGTGTAAATTTTTCCCGGCAGCCCGAGGCCCAGTACCGTCCGCCCTGTCCCATGACAACCCATGGGTGACCGTGGCCCTTTACGGGCTGGCCCGACCTAGCCCATTTAAATAAGAGGGCGGGCACAGGCCACAAGTCAAATTTTCTTGCCCGACCCAATACCCTCCCTATTATCCCGTCAATGTTACCCGTCCTGTTAGCCCGCCAGTGTTATCCATTTAGCTAGCTTAAGTGATTGTTCTCATTTGTTTTATCCTAGAATATACATGGTACGTATACTTAATACAGTCAACCCTCATAGTTCTCATATGTATTTCTTAACTTTTACTCCATAAGAGTCTAAATCCATATAGAGAAAATATTGAGCAAAATCTAAGGCAGTTTCCTTTTCTAATGATTCAATTCAGGAAAAATTATAGGAAGTTTGGTTTATCTTATTCTCATCTCAATTCTCATATTTGATTATGAATTTAAAGTAAAACTTGTGTATTATTACTATTTTATTTTTATTTTTAATAATATATATGTATAATATATATTTGTTTGTAATATTCAAGGCCCTCCCGGCCTTACCCGCCCGAGCCCAAATTACAAAACAGGCTTGGATAGGCCATGGGTACTTACTGTAGATAAATAACCCTTCCCGCCCGACCCTTTTAATTTCATGGATAAGAGATGTTCTGGCCCGACCTATACCGTCCCATTTAATAAATAGGCCGGGGTACCCGGACCGGCCCAATTTACACCCCTACCAGCAGCAGCTACATCATCCGTTCTTCCTTCTCAGTACCATCAAACCCATGATCTCATACCATGAATACTGGGGTTTAAATCTGAATTCAAGTAGTACCCAATTCCAAACTTCTTCATTAACCTTCAATTTCTTCTTTAATTTCTCTCTTTATGAACTGCGAACAATTCATCAACCCATTAAAACAATGGTGATATCTTCTCTTCTTCCCTGTGTTCTTGATTCAAATAAACCCTAATATCTCAATTATAACAGCCTCAGATCCCCTTTTAGATTCGAACAACATCAGCTTATTCTTCACCACCGACTGTAACAATGAGCTCAAGAACCCATCTATTTTTTTCTGTTGCTAATTCAGCTCTATATCTTCCATCCAAATTCCTCATCAAAATCACCTCCATGAACGTCTCCAGCAGCTGCAGAACGAAGAAATGAAAAGCAGAAAATGTGTTCTTCTTCATTCCGACCCATGTTTAGACATAAGGATGTAACTTTGGGAGGTGCTGATGGCACCCATGCTTCAGTTAATGGTCACCCTGATAGCTTCCAAACTGTCATTCTTAGAAGACTGACAGTACAAATTCCTCATTCTCATTGTATTGTCAGTTTTAGAGAACTGACAAGCTTAATATCTGATTTTGCTCGCAACTTTCTCATACGGCGTCGGATTGACCTTGATCTTTCGCCGTTGGTTCCGTCTTTCCGTTCTCTTCGAGATGATTGAGAAGAAACCTTGGATTTAAGATGACTTCCACTTCCTTTTACTCAAATGACTCCAAAATACCTATAAAACTCAAAACTAAATATAAGAGATGCAATTCACAAGGATAATAGCAAAGAAAGCATAAATACTAGATATAAAATTAGGTGTTTAAGACACCTATCAACGGATGACATGGTTGGCATACCTTGGCACGGAGATGTGGCTGACATGGTTGGCATGCCTTGGCGCGGAGATGTGGCTGGCATGGTATGCCATTGGCACCGTGGTGCGGATGGCATGGTTGGCATGCCTTGGCGCGGAGATGTGGCTGGCATGGTATGCCATTGGCACCGTGGTGCGGCTGGCATGGTATGCCATTGGCACCGTGGTGCGGCTGGCATGGTTGGAATGCCTTGGCGCGGAGATGTGGCTGTCATGGTATGCGATTGGCACTGTGGTGCGGCTGGCATGGTTGGCATGCCTTGGCGCGGAGATGTGGCTGTCATGGTATTCCATTGGCACCGTGGTGCGGCTGGCATGGTTGGCATGCCTTGCCGCGGAGATGTGGCTGGCATGGTATTCCATTGGCACCGTGGTGCAGCTGGCATGGTTGGCATGCCTTGACGCGGAGATGTGGATGGCATGGTATTCCATTGGCACCGTGGTGCGGATGGCATGGTTGGCATGCCTTGGCGCGGAGATGTGGCTGGCATGGTATGTCATTGGCACCGTGGTGCGGCTGGCATGGTTGGCATGCCTTGGCGCGGAGATATGTCCGGCATGGTATGCCATTGGCACCATGGTGCGGCTGACATGGTTGGCATGCCTTGGCGCGGATATGTGGCTTGCATGGTATGCCATTGGCACTGCGGTGCGGATGGCATGGTTGGAATGCATTGGCGCGGAGATGTTGCCGGTCAGTATTGAGGGTTATGTCGTGGAATATAGCGTATATAAAAAAAAGGTACCCCAGAAATTTTTACGTAGGCATGTTGAATGATTCAATAAATGTGCTAATGGTCGTAGTGACGTTATTACTCAAGTGTGATGTCACTGTTTGACTAAGGTTTTTCGATTTTAACCCTAAGCTAAAAACCACCATCAACACCCAGCTAAAGTGAAGTAGGGTGGAGCATAACATGAATTCCTGGATAAACATGAATACCCTTTTCATGACGACGTCATAATCCTAGACTCTGATGTGGACGAGCCCTATCATGAGGAATATCCTTAAAAGGCTGCTGATTCAATTTCTGAAAAGATGTTGAAGTAGCTGAAGAGGATGTTGAAACGGATTCCAGAGAGGATGTTGAAGTAGCTCCGGAGAGGACTCCAGTGAAGGTACCATTATCCCTGGCGTTGATGACACTTCTTTGATGTTTAGTAGTCTTTGTTTCATGTGGCTGGATCCAGGGCTTGATCGAATAATAATTCCTCATTCATGCTTGAAACTTTAGACGTAGCGCTCCTCGGTAAGGTTATAGTAGAGCCCGTGTAAATGATTTTGCAATCTGAGCTCTTCCATTCTTTTGTTTGACATTTCCCTCGCAGACTACACACTTCTTAAAGATTTGTGGCATGCCGTCTAGGTAGGTATACGGATGGACGATGTGCCGTGAATCTTTAAGGACTTCGTTCCAAGCGACATCTTTTGAACCGTCTTCTGAATCTTGGATGGTTGTATGGAATGGGATGCGATGAGCAGTCCCCAGTTACACTTCAGAATCGATGGCATGGTTGGACACGTGAAAACATCTCTGATTTGTACTTTGGAGTCTTTAATGCACATGTACGTCTTCATGTTGAGAATTTTCTGCAGCTCGTAAAGCTTCAACAGTGATGATTGCTGATATTAGAAATAAACCGGTTGAGGAACGTGAAGGCATCCTGTGCTGGCAGTCCCCAGGTGTAATTATCCCGAAATTATTTTCTCTTGAAGGACGTACTTCCATTGCATTTGGTGGTAAGGTTTTGAAGCGGCTTCGGCCTCTGAAGAGAGCGCTGAAGTGGCTTCGGGAAACAGTGTTGATGCGGCTTCGAGAGAGCGTTGAAGCGGCTTCTTCTGGAGAGAGCGTTGAAGCGGCTTCAGGAGAGACCGTGCGTTGAATCGCCTTCTGAAGCGTGCGTTGAAGCGGCTTCTTCTGGAGAGAGCATTGAAGCGGATTCTTCTGGAGAGAGCATTGAAGCGGATTCAGGAGAGAGCGTTCGTTGAAGCGGCTTCTGGAGTGTGCGTCGAAGAGGTTTCTGAAGCGTGTGTTGAAGCAGCTTCTTCTGGAGAGAGCGTTGAAGCGGCTTCAGGAGAGAGCATTGAAGCGGCTTCAAGAGAGAGCGTGCGTTGAAGCGGCTTCAGAAGAGAGCGTGCGTTGAAGCGGCTTCAGAAGAGAGCGTGCGTTGAAGCGGATTCTAGAGTGTGCGTTGAAGCGGATTCTACTGGAGAGAGCGTGCGTTGAAGAGGCTTCTGAAGCGTGCGTTGAAGCGGTTTCTTCTGGAGAGAGCATTGAAGCGTCTTCAGGAGAGAGCGTGCGTTGAATCTACTTCTAGAATGTGCGTTGAAGAGGCTTATTATGGAGAGAGCGTTGAAGCGGCTTCAGGAGAGAGCGTGCGTTAAAGCGGCTTATGAAGTGTGCGTTGAAGCGGCTTCTTCTGGAGAGAGCGTTGAAGCGGCTTCAGGAGAGAGCGTGCGTTGAAGCGGCTTCTGAAGTGTGCGTTGGAGCGGCTTCTTATGGAGAGAGCATTGAAGCGGATTTTGGACAGAACTCCAGTGAGGGCGCCCTTAACCCTTGATTTCGAAAAATTAGTTCTTCTCATTCTTCTGAGGCGATATGATATGGAAGATGGGAAGACGACACACAAATAGTTCTGGCCGGCAAGTCGTGTTTTCTCCTCATGGGAAAGAATACTATTGTAATATATCAACGCATGCAACGCTCTCTTCCGGTAATTCAAAATAGGGGAGAAAACAATGATGGTTAAGGATTCGACCAACCTTCAGTTCGATTTTCCTTTACAAATTACATGCTTCTTGATTGACCGTCTCTCTTGTGTTGAAGAAGTCCTTGATAGTGAAGGGATTCTGTGTCGAGCCTCAGTTCCCAAGCGTGAGTTATGTGGCTCTATCTCTATCCGTAATGGTTTTTGCCATGATGAAGCTCTGGAGAGCAACAATGATTCTTGGCAGCAACTGTGATCATAAGAGACCGACGGGGAGAGGCGTGGTATCTACTTGCACAAACTTAGAAGTCTTCATAGAATAGTAGAGATCGTCTCATTATTAGAGGGAGAAGCTGATGATGGAATCGATAGCTTCCTTGATGTTTCCTCATGGAATGGAGAAGAGGGAGACAGTCCCCTGCCCACGAGTATCTATTGAGCTTTCAACTTGATAGATGCGCTGGGTTTCTAAATAAATAATTTGGAATAGAGTTGGAGTTGAACCCAATGTTGATGAAGATCGTACGAGTTGCTGATCATGATATCGTCTTTGCGTCTATGTTGCGTTTCATAGACGTCCAGGCATATCGCTGGTCTTTGACAATACTTCTGCTCTCTTGAGTATGTCCTCGATTTTGGACACCTTGGAATCATAATGATAACTCGCTTGCATATTTGAGATAGGTAATGTTGAGCAGTCCCCAGCCACACTCCTTTGCCTTTATCATCTTTGGTTCGTGTCTTTGAGGAGTAGGGAAGTTTCCTTATGCGGATGACTTAACTAACAGGTTGTGAAAATATGAAGAAGCTCTTGACATGGAGAGTTCGTATGTACCTCTTAAGTCCAGGGTGCGACCTCCTTCGGTAATGCAACTACTTCTTTTACGGGAGACGAAATTCTGAAAGCGTCTCTCACCGATTTTATTGCCATCAAGACAGATATGGTATATCTCAGACATTGTTTTATCATTGTGATAGTCGTACATGTGGTACTGAGGTTGGAGTAGGCGGTTTTGGACGCGCAGGATGTTGTATCTTGGTGGTTTTCCTCTTGCTTCTTCAGTGAAGCTGCTTACAGAAAGCTGAAGGTTGTATTGCATGTTGGTGAGATGTATGCTTCCACGAATATCATGAGGCTCTTCATTCCTGGCAGGACTGGTTCTTTCTAGCAGGGCAGGTGCTATTGTATCCGAGCGTTTAACAGCTTCACGAAGTTCAGAGGATGTCTAAAATTGCAGATTCTCCAGCATAGCACGATAGATGGGTACCATCCTATTAATGCATAATTTCACCAATTATTGTTCAATCATATTTGGATCGTGACAATCCGATGCCTGGATTTTGAACCTCTTGACATAATCATTTGGATGCTCATTGTTTCGTCGGAACATCCTCCCCGAATCTGAAAAGGTGATTTTCTCAGGTACGAAGAAATACTTCTTGTAGAAAGCAGTTACCATACCACACCAGTTGGATACACTATTTTGTGCAATGTTGTTGTACCAGGTGTACACTCTCCCGGTAAGTGACTTTGAGAAATCTTTCAAGCGGATGACATGATTGTATTCGTGCTCTCCTAACGACTCCAGAAAACAAGAGATGTTTTCACGAGCATTACCAGTTCCGTCATAAAGGAAAAATTGAGGAGAGGAGTATCCTCTCGTAAGAGAAACTCTTTGCACATCAGGAGGATAAGGAGGCTTATGTTGGTGCAGGTCTATTGGGTTTTCCTTGCCTCGATGCTGGAGAAGTCGTTCTAGATCCTCACGCGTGATGAAATTGAATGACTGATTCCTTTCCCTTGAGCGATCAGGAGCAACACGAACTTTTTCATCTATGAATGCACGCCATGTTGAAGTTCTTGCGCCGAAAGTGTTGAAAGTAATCCTCATTGGTTCTATGGGATGACGTGACTCTTGTTATAGTCACTCCATTAGCGTCTTGAGGAAAGTGAGTGCCTCTTTCGGAGTTGTAGCCATGTCCGGCTGAGCCTTAGCGAGAACTTCTCGTCTTTCCATCAAATCAACAATGGTGATAGAGGGTTAGCCTCCTCTGGATCCTTGGGTCTCTCATCCTGATGGGGAAGTAACAGTATCTCTAGTAACGACCGGGGGCGTTACGCTCGAAGAAATATTGGTGGCGGCAGCGGCTCTGTCTCAGGTGATTGGAGGTGTCACGCCTAAGGGAGTGTCTTTTGTGCCGCTGATGTTGGTGGTTGAGGATGTAGTACCGCGAGCTGCGTTAATCGTGTTGGTAGGTGGTACATTGGTGTCACCGGTAGGAATGTGGACACCAGGGCTGTTGTCAGCGCCAGTAACATCAGGATTTGTCGCTGATCCAGACCTAAGATCAACCATCTTAAATTTTGAGAAAATTGAAATGAAATCGAAAATTGATCTTGCAACTGAGAGATTAACCTCCCACTGTGGTCGCCAATTGTTTGAGGGGTGTGTTGATGAGAAACGAATCTAAACCCTAAATAAATGCACTGCACGGGAGTACTTTAGATTCGAGAGATCAATATGTACAATTCTGGCTTAAACCAAGAAATAGCCATTCCAGACTTGCTTCGGTCACAAAGTGAAGGAGAAGGGTTGATCTTAGGGAGGGAAGCGAAGAAGGTGTTGAGATCAAAAATATTGAATTTTGAAGGTGTGGCTATTTACGACTTGTATCAGAATGTGGAACTGGCTTTCATAATGTAAGCTATCAGTTTTGGGTGTTTTCTGGATACTGTGTTAACAACACTTGTGTTCCTCTGTTGTTGAAATAGGTTGAAAACCTATTTATACAAGTCATTTGAGCGCAACCATGATCTCGTAGGAAGTGGAGTAGTGGGGTCGTGTAAGAAGTGGTGATCATCACGTGGTCACATATTCCTCCACTACTCTCATCATTGTCAACCGTCCGTCCTTTCCTGACACATTCTCATAATGGGCGCGTTGCAAGCCGCATGTTGTAAACCGCCAGACCAATACCCCAGTAAGTATCCCCCAGTTTGTGACATGTTTGATGTCTCGAGTAAGTGGGACAAGTCGTGGGACTTTCCGCAAAGAATAACATACAGTGTTATTAGGTGAAACAACTAAGTTGTTTTGTGAGGCCGACGTAAAATATCGTATGTGTTCGATGCATGTAAAACATCGCTTTTAATCAAGCTTCTCAAGACAATCGACGTGCATGAAGCATAGTTGTCTTAGTGCTTATCAAATAAGTTTTGGATTGATCATCTTAAAATAGCATCATGTTCGACCACCTTCGGGTGATCGTTTGAAGGCCGCCTGAATGAGCCATCACTTGTATGATTGTTCCCTATGACAGAATGGAGGCCGGTGATAATTGAGGTACCTCATTGATCGCCTAATATCTAATCCAAACTGTCCGACCAAGCTGGCAAAGTTGTACGTACGAGATGGTTTGCGGCAGATTTTGTCGTCGTTGATATAATTTTAGGGTTTAGGGACGTGCGGACGTCCCTTCTTTGGATAGTCGAATCCAAGCACTGGGTGCTAATTCGAACGTACCGATTTAGCATGCGTGGAGACGAGCCGCCAGCGTGCATGCCTACATCTCTTGATCCATCAAAATCGGATCTAGGCCACTCTATTCGGTCGGCGAAGATGAGTGTCCACGATCAATTTGCGACAGAAATATATTATCGCAAAGCGCAAATTAGGGTTTTGGACAGCCGCGACTACTCCAGTTCGATCGAGAAATTCGATGCTTCATTGACCTCCTACAGGTAAGTCGATCGAACACGAATAGAGTTAGGCCAGCGGTGAACTCGTGTGCACTTCCCTGATCGTCCAAGATGCAATCTAAGCCATCCAAACAGGCTGGCTAAGTTGGATGGTCGTGATCGATTTAAGACGCTAATGTAATTTCGCGACCCAAATTAGAGTTTAGAAGCATAACGCCCCATAGTTTTGGCAAACGATTTATTGCCTTATGGTCTTGTCGTGGACAAACCGATCGAGTAGTGGGAAAGCTGGGCCGCCGGTGTGCGTGCTAGCACTTCCCTAATCACTCGTGGAGTAATCCAAGCCGTCCAACCAGACTAGCAAAGTTGGACGGCTGTGACGCTTTTAAGACTGTTTTAGACAGTCTATGCTCATTCGAGCTTCTTTCAACAGCGTGACCATCCTACTTAGGGTTGGCGTTTGACAATGCTGGGATGGT
Source organism: Papaver somniferum (assembly GCF_003573695.1). Taxonomy (NCBI): domain Eukaryota; kingdom Viridiplantae; phylum Streptophyta; class Magnoliopsida; order Ranunculales; family Papaveraceae; genus Papaver; species Papaver somniferum. The sequence goes on from NW_020628818.1 coordinate 15,828,263, forward strand.
TTTAGGCAAGGTCCGGTCAGTTGGGGCGTTGGTGGTCTGCCGACAGTAATCATGATGGTTTCCTATTTACGCCGGGGCTTGGCCAGGCTTTTTGAATTGCGCGGACAAATTGTGTGGTCGTGATCGTTTCTGAGACTGATATGGACAGTCTAGATTCCCTTTAAGGAAATTAAACATGTTTGATCGAGCTGTCTTTAGTTAAAAACGTTGATACGAAAATCTCTTTGTCAGAGAGTGATGTAGCATGTGTGGGTATTTTCATGCAGATCTCAATACTGGCACTTCGGGAGATTCATGCTACTCTACTGAGAGTGAACACTTAATCGTCATGTCATGTAAATAATGAGGGTTCGGCTGGGAACATAGCATATACAAATACTAGGCAAGTCATGCATTAGTTGGTAATGCTGGAAAAAATAGAATTCACATAATATTTGGGAGTGCTAATACGGGAACCATTCTGAGTGAATTTCATATATATTGAATTGCTCAATGAGCGAGGAGGGATTTTTTCACTTGTCACTCTTCAAATGGCTTTACCCCTTGCAGGGTGATAGCGCATTAAATACCGGTTTTATAATTATATCTTTGAACTAAAAACCACCATCAACAATCGGTCATACCAGTTACAAGGATCGGTTCCATATACACATGGTATTACTTGTGATCGGTCACATACACACTCATGATCGGTCACATCAGTTACTAGGATCGATCACGCCTGTTAGAGAATTGCTCGGTCGAACTCGCAAGCATTGCTATCTCAATCTTGTTTGTCAAGTTTAGTTGATCAAAACTATAAGTCTTGATTTCTGGTTTATTTATAGCTATGTCTCGGATTAGGATAGAATGTGTAGTTGAGCTTTAGACTTCATGGCGTTCATTGATTGAAGACGAAGATCTACTAAAGAGAGCTTAGAGGAACTTCATCAAAAAAAGTTATGTGGAGACTAAAACTAATCTATCACTCAGAAGTCTATTCTATTATATCTCTTAATGAGACTAAGTCGTATAGCTATATAGACTTTTATATTTTACATATTTGATATTTCGAGCCGAGTTTATCTCGCTTATATATTTATCGAAATATGTGTTGGAAGCTTTTTGCTTTATCTACATTCATAATTATTCTTGACGAGTTTAGTTTGAAACAATTTATTTGTCGGAAACTAAATAATAAGTCAAAAGATCATCATGTGGAAATTTCCTTGAAACATCTTACATGATTTGTGTGAGACAATCATTTGATGTCGACTTGGAAAGTTTAGTATTGATCATTCGATCACTCGAAAATTACTTATAAGCTAATAGTTTGTGTGAGACATTTATTGTCGTCTTCTAAGGATGTTTCAATGATTGAAATGGGAGTTTAGAACAAAAATCTTTGTCTGGATACATCACAGTATGCGCACCTAGTATGCAAACTGTTTTGGTATGGTTCAGGTCCGGGAACCTTGTTTGATACTTAGTATGCAAACGTTTTTAACTGTTAAAGTCCGGGAACCTTGTTTTCATACCAGTATGCGAACGATTCTACCTGAGTTAGGTCCGGGAAGGATGTTTTCGTACCCGTTTGCAAATGGCTGGACAAGACTGAAGTCCAGAACTATAGTTTGCATACCAGTTTGCAAATTTAGTGGTTAAAAGTTCCAAAATCGATTATGTATGATTTTCATTGTTAGGGCATTGCTCGGTCGAACTCGCATGCGTTGCTATCTCAAGCATGTTTGTCAATGTTAGTCATCAAAACTATAAGTATTGATTTCTAGTCTATTTATAGATATCTCGGACTAGGACATAGATAGTGTAGTTGAGCTTAGATCTCTCGACGTTCATCTCTTGAAGACGAAGAACTACTAAGGGGATCTTTTGGAACTTCTTCGACAAAAGGTATGTGGAGACTTGAATTTATCTATTACTTGGAAATTATATTTCTACTATCTCCTATATTGAGACATAACTCGTGTTACGGTATAGTTTTCTCTATACACATTTGAGATTTCGAGTTGAGTATATATCGCTTACATATTTCTCAATATATGTGTTGGTAAGCTTTCGCTTCGACCAAGTTCATCTTATATCATGAGAAAATTTCCGAGTAACATCTTACATGGTTTGTGTGATACAATCATTTGATGTAGGCTTGGAATGTTTCGATAATGATTATTTCAATATCTTGAAAATTGCTTTGATGCTAATAGTGTGTGAAAACGGGTATTTCATTATAGAAGAATGTTTCAATGATTGAAATAAAGAGTTGATTATGTAACCATCTTTGGATATAAGCATATATAGTGTGTTCGCATATTAGTATATAAATCCATAAACCGGAAGCCAAGAGTATGCATATGTGTGTATACAAAATTGGTGAAGGAGACAGGTTAAGTATGCGTACCCTTACGCATACTGGCGCAAGTTCTCGAACCGAGAATTTCTGCTGAGTTAGGTTTTTGACAAACTCTTAACTAGTCATCTTAAGTATGCGTACCCGTACGCATACTTAAGCTGGTTACTTTGTTAATCGGTCAGTACATGGACTTAAACATTTAAATCATAAGGAATGCAATCTTTGCAAACCGTGGATACAATGTCCATGATTGATTCAAGTGAATCAAACCGATTTAGTTTCAATTGTGTTTTCTAAACAATTGAACGACTCTTTAACTAGTTTCATTTGAGTCATTTGAACTAGTTATGGTTAAGATGAATCAGGTTGATATGAGAGTAATCATATGGCTAACCTCGGTTAACTATTTGTGAACCAACCTGGTGTACACGTTTAGGTACGGTTACATAAACCTAAATGAGGGTACATTTCATTTGTATGTAACAAGCTAAGTTCGATCTAACAGTTGAAAGATATTAGCTTGGTTGAATCAGGTTTTTCATCAAACGGTGAATATTGAATGCATTGTTACCAAGGTAACTTGGATTGCAAACCCTGATTTGAAAACTGTATAAAGGGAAACTCTAGCAACTGGGAAAACTAATCCCCACACCTCTTGTGTGTTGCTAGTTTCATAACTATAGCCGATTCTCCTTTAACCTTAGGTTTCTTCTCGAGACCCTGTAGATTAACGACTTGAAGACTTCATTGGGATTGTGAAGCCAGACCCAACTATTATCTTTGTAGTTGCGTGATCTAATCTTGATTTTTCTATCATGTTGAGTGCAATTGAAATAATTGGCTCGAGATTTTATATCTCCGATAGGCAAGATAGAAAAGTATCACAAACAAACTTTGTCTCATCGTTTGTGATTCCACAATAACTTGTTTCGCTAGTCGATTAAGTTTATTGTGAGGTGATTGATAATACTAAGTTGTTAATAGGGAATATAAGTCCGGTTTATCAATTGGTTCCTGTTCACCTTGATTTATCAAAACACGGAACAAAAACTCTTGGGTATTTCTGTGGGAGACAGATTTATTCAATTCTAAAGACTTTTCTGTGTGAGACTGATTTTTCTATCAAGTCTTCGACTTTGGGTCGTAGTAACTCTTAGTTGTGGGTGAGATCAGCTAAGGGAATCAAGTGTGTTGTATCCTGCTGGGATCAGAGACGTAAGGAGCGCAACTGTACCTTGAATCAGTGTGAGATTGATTAGGGTTCAACTACAGTCCAATCCGAAGTTAATTGGTAGTAGGCTAGTGTCTGTAGCGGCTTAATACAGTATGGTTTTCAATCTGGACTAGGTCCCGGGGTTTTTCTGCATTTGTGGTTTCCTCGTTAACAAAATTCTGGTGTCTGTGTTATTTATTTTCCTTATTATATTTTGCTATATAAATGAAATATCACAGGTTGTGCGTTAAGATCAATCCATTAGAATATCCAACCTTTGGTTGTTGATTTACATTGATTGACACATGAACATTGGTCTTTGGTACCGTGCTTATATTCAATCAGGCTCGCAGATTTCTATTTGCTGATTGCGGATTAAATTAAGAGTTAGAGATATTTAACTCTTTGATATAATTTATTCTAGATTGTGTCTGTCCGTATAGTTGATTCTCTAGAAAGTGTATTGGAGTAAGTCCTTTCAGATTTCCAAACGAATTTTTGGGTGTGGTTATTAGACCCCCGCATTTTCAATTGTTATCAGAGCAGGCAAACACATTAAAGACCTCATAAGTCTGTGTTTGTAGCGATCTGATATGGACAAAGGTGATATCTCTATAAACGTACCACCAGTCTTCGATGGCTCTAATTACTTGTGGTGGAAAATTGCTATGCGTGCCTTTCTTCAAGCGCGTGATTTTTCAATCATGGGTTTATGTAGTTAATGGCTATGATGCTCCCGTTGTGGTAGTAGGGAATGCAAGCGTTCCAAATAACATTGTTGAATACAATGCTGCTGAGATACTTCCTGCAAAGCAAAAATCCGACGGTTTGAACGCCATCATACATGCCATTACCCTAGATATTCAGCACCACGTGACTACGTGCACTCGGTCTAAAGATGCGTGGGATATCTTAGAAACCGTATTCGAAGGAAATACCAGTGAGAAGGAAGCTAGGCTTCAAAACCTTAATTCCGATTGGAAAAACCTTTGTATGGCAGATGAATATTCATTTGATGAGTTTAATGACAAAGTGTCTGAAATTGTTAATGCATCTTTTGCATTGGGTAAGACTATTCCTGAAAAGGATATTGTGATGAAAATTCTCAGATCGCTACCATCTAGATACGATTCTAAGAAGCATGCCATCATTGAGGGAAATAACCTTGATACTCTTTCCAGAAGCACTCTTGTGGGAAAGATTAAATTACTTGATCTTGATCATAATACAGTCAGAACCTCTGCGTTCAATGTTGTAACCATTGCAAGTAAAGCTTCTAGCTTGTCATGGGCTGATGAATGTTGTCCTAATCAAGTTGATTTTAATAGATCACTGATTACACAAAAGATCAAGGACATGGCAAGGAAAATGAAAAGATCCAAGAGATCATCTTCTCTCTCTATTACTTCTGATGATCCAAGTCAAGAAAAAATATCACAGTATTCCAATTCCTTACATACTGTAGAAGTGAGTATGGAAAGTTCAGCCTTCTCGGCAGAAGATCCATGTAACTCAATTTTCAGTGAATGCGAGTCGGATACTGAAACCCTAGAACTTCTGAATAAATATGAAGAAATTCATCAAGAGAATATTCAACTGAAAGAATTGTTGAATAACCTTGAATCATCACTGCACGTGAAGACTCTTGAGGTTGACTATCTTAATGATGAATTCTCCATATTCTAAAAGAAAAAGAGATCAATTCTCTCAAGTGTGAACTGTAAAGGTTGTCAAGAAGCTCAGACAAAATTTCAGCAATATTATTTGGTCAAAAGGGTTTTGGAAACACACAAGGTTTAGGGTTCAAAAGTAAGACTATATGCACAACAAACTCAACCGGTTCTGGAACAAAAGATCTCGAGCGTTGTGATAAACAGGAGTCATCTTCACAAAGAAAGCCTCCTCTGCTCTGCTTCTTTTGTGGAAATTCAAGTCATGTCCAAAGTAAGTGTTGGAGATTCAAGAGAAACTGTAAAAGAATTACCAAACTTCAAATGACATGCAAAAGATGAATCTGACTCAGGGGAAACAGTCAGAGACGCCTGGTCACAAGAAGAAATCCAAAAGAATTAGAGCGAAACGAGGTAAGTCCGTTTACTCAACAAACCTTGAAACGTCATTCGGTGACACAAGATGTGAACACTCTGTTCACTCCATTACTATCTAAACCATAGTAATAGATTGTATCCTTATTTTTTGACTTGAAAAATAAGGATTACTTCAAGGTTGATTCAAGTCTTGTAAATCTTTTGTTGATTTTTCTGTTCTATTTTGAGAAAGTAAATATCTTTTTGTTAAAAAAGTAATAATGGATCATGAACCGTGGATACTTTTTCAGGGTTACTATCCTAGAGTCTATTTATATTCACCTGTGAACATTACTGTTCTTTACATTCTTATCTAAAGATACAATCTCATGGCTCTTATAACTAGAGGTGCCACGAAAAGAGATGCTATAGAAGCAGTTAATGTGTATCTGTGTAAAGGAATTTCTTCCGGTAAAGAAAATGAAGGCGAAGAACACAAATGATAATCCAGATTCCTCCTCTAACTTCCTATTGTAAGTTTGTCATTCTGATAATAACTTTAGGGGTATGGTGAAGGATTTGATCGGGAAAAGAAATGATTTAAAATCTCGAATTATTTCTTCTATAAGAGATATCTTTCACTATGAACAAATGTTGTCTTTAACAAAGAACACTCTGCGTGAACTGAAAAGAGAACTTAGTGAGTTAACTGATATTTATGAAGATTTAGAGGAATTGAGTGATCCCATTATCAATATCTTTTTCAATAATGAGAAGGAATTCTCTGTAGATGCCCTGAAAAATATCTACAGTGTCTAGTAAATCTTCTTTGTTATGTGTTTAGAAGAATAACTAGGGTTTGGAATAGCCATTATTGTGAGTACACATATCTATGTCCAATGATTTTTCATCTTCATGTTTTTAGATTTATTTATTTCAATTCTAAGTTTTTTGGAAGATGATTTTTTCAATTCTAATCTTTATGATTTTATATATTGCAAATTGTTATGGGATATGTTGTTTACGTTCGTGAACCTGTGACTGTCCCATACTTGTTCAAAATTTATCTCTATTATGTCTATATGAATGTATTGATGGAAGATAGAATGAACTTTTGGAATTACAAAAGTTAAAGCCTTTTATTTAATATTTTTATGGAAGAAAGGATAAAACTTTTGTTTACAAGGATGAAGCCTATCGTATGTCATTGTGAAAATAGTGATGGAAATAGAGATTTCATCGCTCGATGGTCTTTTCGTCGCTCGTTGGTCAGTCAATCGCCAGCGCTAGTCAAGTTGTCGCTCGCTTGTATGGTTATCGCTGATTAATTCATCACCCAACAGCTACAGTTTTCCACCTCTATAAATACCTAATTTCAAACTCATTTTAACTCACACAAGAATTTCTAAATCTCTACAGAATTTCTCAATTTCTCAATCTTTTTCAAATCTAAAACTATCTATATTTTCTTGTGAAATGGATTCACAATCTCAAAGTCAAGGGAAAGCTAAAAAAACCCGAGTCCGTGGTGCAAAATACACCATGGCAGAATATGAATGTATTTGTCGTAATTATGTTTTTTTTACCCAAGATTGTATCAGCGGTGCACAAAAACATGGTAACACCATGTGGGATAACATATTTAAGAATTATGAAGAACAAACCATGAACATCAATGGTCGTGATGCGAAAGGATTGTTAGAACAATTCATTGTAATCAACAAGGAAGTGGCCGCTTATGTTGCATTAATAATGCAATACAAGAGAAAAGGCGAGGACAGTGGTCAGACTGATGTTGATTTTGAAAGAGAGGTTCGTACAGATTGGCAACGAAGACATGGTAAACAGTTCGCTTTTGAAAGTTGTTATTATATTTTGAAGGGGTTGAACAAATATAATCCAGAATACTTGTCAAATAATCAACAAGTACCTGAAAGGTCACCATATAATTCTTCTCCCTCAACACCAAATTCTTCACCATTTTCTTCAGGTCCATCAAATTCTTCACCAGATACCCCAACAATCTCAAATGCCAACAAAGTTTTCAATAATTATGTTGAGGGTAATACTAAGGGAAAACTTCCAGGGAGGAACGACGCAAAACTGGCTAAAAAATTAGCTCTAGAAGGAGGGAGTTCGGAGGATTTAACATGGCAGAGTTTATCGAACATCAAAAGACCGTCGAGAAGCAAAGATCAGTTGATAGAAAATTTCAAAACCGGGAAAGTAATAAAAGTCGTCTTTCCCAAGAAAAATTTGGGTTTGACTATGACAAGCATAACATTCTTCAAGCTAACACTTCAATTATGAACGCCCAACAAAAATATGTATGGCAAATCGAATTTGACAGGATTCAAGCACATATTGAAAAGCGAGCTGGATATACTAACAACCAACTCAATGATGATGATGATGGAACTGATGATGAATGTGATGTAGTAGTTCCTCTGGATGATTAATGTATGAGTTTAAGTTCTAATGTTTTAGTTTAAATGTAGCAGTTTAAGTTTCTTTCCGATTAATTAATTAGAAATGTTTTTTAATTAAGTTTTGCTTCATTTAATAATAATAATACAACTTCAGGGGAAAAAACATAACTTAAATAACCTAAAGATTAAAAATAAATAACTAAAGAAAAAAAAAATTATTGTCTTCCATGCTCTTCCCAAAGATTCAATCTCAGATCATCTCTTAATTGGTCATACAAATTTCGATTCTGAATATAGTTAGTCATTTGACCATAATTCCTTGCAGGGAGGCCTCTTTCTGGTCGAATCTCCGGCCTCAAATATTCATCTTCATAATTAATCCAATCTGAATCATGATGGGTTTCCTGAATTACCATATTATGAAGAATTATGCAAGTGAGCATAGTATTGTGCATTTCACGAGGACTCAACCCACGATATGGGCCACAAACTATAGCGAACTTCCTCTTCAAAATTCCAAAAGCGCGTTCTACATCCTTCCTCAATGCCATTTGGGCATCGTTAAAATGTCGGTATGAACGACCCAATGGACCAACAGGAGGCTGACGGTAGCATTGAACCAAGGTGGACCATTTTGGGTAGATACCATTCGCAAGATAATAGCCATGAGGGTACTGATGGACGTTGATCATGAAACGGACAGATGGAGAAATTCCATACTTCAAATCTTCAAACAGGGGCGACTTGTGCAAAACATTAATATCATTTGTGGACCCGGAAGACCAAAAAAAGCGTTCTATATCCAACAATCATAAGAAGCAGCAGCTTCAAGGATAACTGTTGGTTTTGCATACTGACCCTTATATTGACCGGCCCAATGTACAGGGCATCCTTTCCATACCCAATGCATACAATCGAGACTGCCTAGCATTCCTGGGAATCCCCTGTCCTCATTCTCCCTCAATATTTGTCTAACATCTTCGTCGATTGGTTTTCGTAAATATGTTGGACCAAAATGATTAATCATTACTTCACAGAACAATGAAAGGTAAGTGTAAGAAGTTGTTTTACCCATACGAAGGTACTCATCGTTCGCATCCGCTGGAGTGCCATAACCTAGAATCCTTAAAGCCGAAGTAACTTTTTGTTCAGGACTATGACCTCTAATAATCAGTGCATCAAACTGATAATTGAATTGAAGTTCTACTCGACAAAGCTCTTCAATAATATTTTTCACCAGATGACGAGGCATGCAGAATCGACCTTGACAATTTTGATCAGAGTACACACAATTTGGAAGAAAATAATCGTGCGTCAGCTTTTGGTGGTAAAATTCCCCCCTCGATACGTATATCTTCTTGATAATACTTTTTTGGGTTATGGAACTCTTGGTATTTGGCCCGTATGTACAAGCATCAATATTTCGATTAGTTTATTATCTTCAGCTTCCTCATCATTAAGTTCTTGCAACCTCTTACGATACCTTTCTTGCTGTAATCTGAACCGATTCATAATAATATTCCTCTCTTCATTGAATCTCGACATTGATGATTATGAAATCTAAAATTCAGAATATAGGAAAGGAAATTGGTGAAATATCTGTAAAAGTATGGGTGAGTTATCTGGAAAAGTAAATGGGTGTATATATAGGAACCATTGGGGGGAAAATAGCCGTTGCAAAACAACTACTGATCGATAATCATAATATCGCTAGCGGTATTATTTAAATCGCTCGAGAGAAAGAACATCGCCAGCGTTACAAACTATATCGCTGGCGATATTATAAATATCGTCCGATAAAAACTCAATCGCTTATTGGTTTTCCCATAATGGCGCAAATGGTTTGCCATGCCACCTGATATGCCAAACACCATTTTTATGGCATGTGCATATGAATAGGCCTAACTGCAAGTCTTTAGCAGTGAAGCTTGTCTTTCTTGGTTTGTTTTTCTTCGTTTTCGGATTTGCATTTTTTTCTTCTTTCTTTAACATTTTATATTTTAGTTGATGTAAATTGTTGGTCTTTGACCATGATTTTTTGGCTTGGTCGCCCCCCACCCCACCGCGTGCGGTCATCCAGTAGTATGTCATAGTTTTCTGTCCCCTCCTTCTTGAAGACTATCTTTTCAAAAATGGCTGTCACAAGAGCTATCTTTTCAAAATCTAAAATTCTGAAAACTCAACAAAATCTCAATCAACCACCCACTTTAAGTATATGGAAGGAGTATATTCCACCAGAACGAGATCATGAGACTTTAAAATTAAGCCATCCAATTCTACAAGTATTAGAATCTTCAAACCCAACACTAAACCAATTCAATCAAATCCATACCCAGCTTATCATTCTTGGAATTTTTCAAAATTCTCTTGTATCCAGTAGAGTTATTAAGAAGCTCTGTTCATCTCCTCATTTGGTTTCACATGCTTTCACTGTTTTTTCACTTCTTGATCAACCTGATGCTTTTCATTGTAACACTATAATAAAATCTTGTGTTAATTTTAATAAACCAGGTATTGGTCTTAAATTTTATTATGAAAATATGTTTGCAAAATGTATATCACCTAACCATTATACATTCCCTCTTTTAGCTAAGATATGTGCAGAAATGGGTTGTGTTGAACAAGGAGAAAAGACTCATTCTCGGATTTTGAAGTTTGGGTTCGAGTCGGATTTGTTTGCTAGGAATACTTTGATTCATATGTATTCTTGTTTTAGGAGGATTAAGGATGCACGTAAGTTGTTTGATGATGCTAGTTTTGATCATTCAGACATAGTAACTTGGAATTCAATGATTGTTGGGTATGTGAAGAATGGTGAAGTTAGTGTTGCTCGAAGACTGTTTGATGAAATGCCGGAAAGAGATATTGTTAGTTGGAATTCGATGATTGCTGGTTATACTGGAGTTGGAGATATGAAATGTGCTGAAGAGATTTTTGATAGGATGCCTGTTAGAGATGTTGTTAGTTGGAATTCTATGATTGATGGGTATGCAAAATTGGGTAGTGTTTCGGCTGCTTTAAATCTTTTTGATCGGATGTCTAAGAGAAATGTGGTTACTTGGAATATGATTTTGGCACTTCATATAAGAATCAAAAGTTATGAAGAGTGTCTTAGATTATTCGATAGGATGATGATAGCACAAGGAACAGATGTAGAGCCAAATGAGGCAACTCTTGTGAGTGTCTTAACGGCGATAACGAATTTGGGTAGTCTCGAGAGAGGTATACTGGTTCACTCCTATATAAAAGAGAATGAAAGGATTAAACCTGATATCTTATTATCAACTACTATTTTGACAATGTATTCAAAATGTGGTGCAATGGAACTGGCAAGAGAAGTCTTCAACGAAATGGAGGAGAGGAATGTTGTGTCGTGGAATTCTATGATAATGGGATATGGGACTCATGGACATGGTGAGAAAGCCCTAGAGATGTTCTTGGAGATGGAGAAGAATGGGCCAATGCCAAATGATGCAACATTCATATGTGTCTTATCGGCATGTACTCATTCTGGCATGGTATTAGAAGGTTTGAGGTATTTCAAAGTAATGCAAAAGGTTTACAAAATTGAACCGAAGGTAGAACATTATGGGTGCATGATTGATCTACTTGGGCGTGCCGGATTGGTGAAAGATTCTGAGGAACTTATACAGATGATGCCAATGAAGGCAGGGCCGGCGTTATGGGGAGCTCTGTTATCTTCATGCCAGATACATTCAAATTCTGAACTTGGAGAACTTGTGGGGAAGAAACTAATTAAGTTGGAACCAAATAATGCTGGAGCGTACGTACTTTTATCTAACATATATGCCATGGCAGGTAAATGGGTTGATGTTGAAAAGGTGAGGAAGATGATGGAAGAGAAAGGCTTGCAGAAAGATTCAGGATTTAGCTTGATTAATCTTGTTAGCCCTAATGACACTTGTAAGTAGGTCTTCCTTTAAGGAGATGGATCACTGCATAAGAAGAATATGATGTACTCTATGTTAAGAGAGTTAGCTTCTCAAATGAAGATGGATCAAATTTAAAGAAGGTCTCCACATTAACCTCAAGGTTGGTTACTAGGTTACAACCTTAGGTACTACTTGAAATAAGTTATTCCTTTATGCCACTGGCTCGGTAAGTTTTTGAGGTTCACAGCTACCTCTGGAGAGTTATAAATGGTCACACATCCTCACCGAGTTGTTTCTCCTTTCATAATAAGGATTCAATCTGATTACCTGTATTCATACCGGTCTTTTGTATGGGGCAGGGGCAGGGAACTCAAGGTGGGCCATGAAATGGTCCGGTCAGCAAAATTGTTGTTCCTCCACTGTTCCATTTGTGGTAGGTGATCTCGTCAGCTTCAATTTCGGTTCTGAAGTTAGACCTGACTAACTAAATTGAATTGATAAATGACTGAGACGTAAAAAAAAAACATGTGTATATTCTATACAGGTTCATGATACTGGTCATATGGTCCCCAATCCCCATGGATCAGCCTAAGGCTGCTTTAAAGATGCTGAGAAGATGGATTCATGCAAAACTTGTCAGAAGAAGCTGAGTCCGATGATGGAGTGGTAGCAGATTTGTAAGTACCACCAGAGAGCAATCTCTATCTGAATCTCAATCTTATGTAGTGTCGTTGTCCCTTTGGACCAGGAAATCGTTTCAGCTGTCGATCAAATCTCAAGTTTCTTATGGAAACTCAACTTTCGTGTGCTTGTCTTTTATGGTATGTAAGGTAACCATATAAGGATATCACATGCATAATACATGAATGAGGACACATTTTCGCCATAAAATTCGAATTCCATGCTTGTACATGTTCCTCTGTTACGTTAGTTTGGGCATTTAGTTTCAACTTCAGAACTCGGTGAAAAGATGCAACAACTTCGACTTCGTAGGGAGCTGGACAATGTACCAGGGGATGATATCTCTGTTTAAATTCAAAGGACAAAAGTTATAAAAACAGACCACATTTTAGCATACTTCTGAATTGATTCCATGTTTCAAATTTACCTGCTTTCTGAAATCCATCCTTTTTTTACTTTTCTTGAAGACTAGTGAGAATTCTCACATAAACACTTGTACTGCTCATAGTAATTATTATGTCTAATCTCTGTTTCAAATATTTTATGGTTTTGTTACACTCGAGCCCATGGATCTGTCACTGTATACAATGCAAAGGGGGACACTAAAGGAAAAATATCGCAGCAGCGCGGCACAAAAAAAGCAGGACCTGCCCTGTTTGACGGGATCCCAAAAGCCACTACCAATATACGGTCCCTTGACATTTTCCGTGACGGAATTCTCCTCAAATTGTAGTACTTGTACATCTCAATTATCACTTTGCCTCAATTCGGCAAAAATATGAAACCAACAAACAGCTTCATGTCAACCTCAAAGTGTTGTAAACTTGCAACTCACAACCACTATGTCCCGTGATAATAACTTGGCTGTATTCCCTTGAATGACAATATTAATACTCCATTCCTACTTTCTTCTCCCAAAATGTAATCCTACACCTGTTTTTGCAGCTAGTAACTTTTTCCAAGTGGCTATCACCATCCACTGAATTGACATCCTCATTCTGAAAACAAATTTCCGTCACAAGTAAGTTCTTATATTTTTAAGGTCTGAAAAAGTAAAGAAAATATCCCCCTAGAAACAGAAAACAAGTCAAAAAAACCAACAAAAATCTGAAATTATTCTCAGTGTGACTGTGAGGTCTAGAAATTCCCACATACATATCGAATCAAGGGCAACCAACTGCCAATTCATCCTTCCTAGAGGTCCCATTTTTAAGACTTTTTTAATAGTGTACAAGAATTTCCTTTTCCTTTTTTTGCCTTTTTTCCTACCAAAAAAAACAAGAAAAAAGATTACTTTTTTATTCTTTCTTCTTTATCTACTAACTTTGAAGCTTCCCTTTGATTCAAAAAATAAAAATTCACTTGAAAAATACTCTGTCTCATTACCTTATCTGCTAAGTCACTTCTTCTTCTTCTTCTTCTTCTCTATATAAACCAAACAACTTTCATTCCAATTCTTATTCTAATTCTCTCAGTCATTACAAAAATAACAAGTGAAGATTACAATGAAGCAGTGTCTTAGTGGTTTTGTTCTTATTCTTTTTCTTCAATGTTTCTTTGGTAATTCTAATGCAAACCCAGTAAACTTAGAAGCTGAAAAGTTAATTAGGCAATTGAATTTATTCCCACAAGATGCAAAATCTGAATTCATGGAAGGATTGAATTACCAAGCGAAAAACACAGAGAAAATTGTTGAGAAGAAATTTAGATTTCCTAATCTTATTGAATCTTCTACCTCTTCTTCTTCTTCTTCTTCTTCTTCAAGTGTTCAAGATTTGGGTCATCATGCTGGTTACTACAAAATTCAACATTCTCATGCTGCAAGGTATTATTATCTCTCACTCTCTTTCTCTGTTATTTTTTTTTTCTGTTTTTGAAATTTCAATTTTATTATATAATAGAGAAATTTAGATACCAGTGCAAAGGCCATGGATTTTTAAATTGTTCAGTTCATAATCATCAAAGAAGTATGAGTTTTTTTTTAAAAAATTCTTGTGTATTTGTTTATTTACAGTTGGATTGTGAAAACTGAGGTGAATTGAATGAATGTTTTGCCTTTGCAATCTCAGATACCAAGAAAATCTTATAATGTCAGGATGTACTGCAAATGATTACTTGTTCCAATCAGAACCCTTCATTTTTTTTTTGATGGATTAGATTTGTGGGACCAAGAAGGTTATCATTAGACTGATATTTCAACCCAAGTTATTGTTGTGTACTAGTTTCAGCCCATCAGATGTCATGTTTCTTTTCTTGTGTGTACATCTTCACAGTTGTTTTTCTTGTGTATGTACAGCTTTTTCTTGTTTGTCATGTTGATTATTTGGATCTTGTAGGATGTTCTACTTCTTCTTCGAATCGCGAACGAACAAGAACGATCCGGTTGTGATATGGTTGACAGGAGGACCAGGTTGTAGTAGTGAATTGGCTGTGTTTTATGAAAATGGACCTTTTACTATTGCCAACAACATGTCACTCATGTGGAATGAATTTGGCTGGGACAAGGTATGATTCATTGTAATCACTTTGGATTCTCAAAGAAACAATGCAGAAATTTTGTTTCATTCACTTTAGTTTTCTGTTTGTATTCTGAACTACAAATTTCATGTTTGTGTCCCTGTGAAGGCATCAAATTTGTTGTATGTCGATCAACCAACCGGAACTGGGTTCAGTTATAGTTCAGATGAGCGTGATCTTCGTCAAAACGAAGAGGGTGTTAGTAATGATTTATACGATTTTTTACAGGTATATGTCTCTTCTGATAAAGTTGCACTTGATTTGTTAGATTTCATATGTACTTCTTCTTTCAGGGTCTTTACAAGTTTATCACACAGTACTTAGTGTAACTTGGTTTTATATCTTATAATAGGCATTTTTCGCAAAGCATCCACAATTTCAAAAGAATGATTTTTACATCACCGGAGAGTCATACGCTGGACATTACATTCCAGCATTTGCCTCTAGAGTGCACAAAGGAAATAAGAATAAAGAAGGAATCCATATAAACTTGAAGGTATTTTTTGTATTCAAGACTATTTTGTATTTGGATTCAGTGATGTTTCTGCCTCACTTTCTCAGACTATTATGGAATCTTACACAGGGATTTGCCATTGGCAACGGTCTTACTAATCCAGCAATCCAATACAAAGCATACACTGAATACGCATTGCAAAATAAGCTAATTGAAGAATCTGATTACGAGGAAATCAATCAGAGACTTCCAGAATGCGAAAGGACAATACAAGCTTGTGGTAATTCCTTGTTTTCTTCGTAGTCTATTAAACGTATTCCATATGTCTCATATTTACCTCATTTTCAGCTGTAGAAGGCGAAGTCGAATGCCTCAGAGCTTACTCCACGTGCAATTCGATATTCAATAGTATCCTCAACATTGCTGGAGATATCAATGTAAGGATAGCCTTTTGGTTTGATAATTGCGCTTTTGCTTTCGTTTGTTGTTTCACTGAATTTGAACTTGATGAATGTTTTTATTGGTCTTCAGTACTATGACATAAGGAAGCAATGTGAAGGGAGCCTCTGTTATGATTTTTCCAACTTGGAGAAATTTCTGAATCTGAAATCTGTCAGGCAAGCTCTTGGAGTTGGCAACATTGAATTCATCTCATGCAGCCCTACTGTGTACTCCAAAATGCAAGCTGACTGGATGAAGAATCTACAAGTTGGTATCCCAGCTCTTCTTAATGATGGCATCCAGTTGCTAGCTTATGCCGGGGAGTATGACTTGATATGCAATTGGCTTGGTAAGTGCCCTATTGTGCTGAACTCAGAATTCCACTTTTTGTGACTTTTAATTGGAAAAGTATCACATTTTGAGTAACACATCTCTCAAATTTGAACAGGGAACTCAAACTGGGTTCATGCCATGGAATGGTCTGGTAGACAAGACTTCATTCGAGCAGCCAACGCTTCATTTGTAGTTGACGGTGCCGAAGCAGGGAAATTGAAAAATCATGGCCCTCTTAGCTTCCTCAAGGTTCATGATGCTGGTCACATGGTTCCAATGGATCAACCCAAGGCTGCATTAGAGATGTTAAAAAGATGGACTCAAGGTAAATTGACTGCAGAAGCTGCTGCTGCACCTGCCCAAACACAAAATCATCCTCACTTGTTCCCATCTGTGTTGTAAATATGTTCCTCATATTTTTAACATTTTTCCTATCAAAATGGGATGATATTAAAGAAAAAGTAACATGATGTAATAATCCCTTATTGGGTTCTTAATATGAAAATTCAAAAGCATACAAACACTGAGATATTATTGTGTGTATACACCCTGAATCCCTTGGTGTATTGGGTTTCCGCCGCTTCCCCAATGACGGCCTTGCTTGTTGCGGATGATTCGCATCTCTTCCTTCTTTTAGTACCTCTTGATTTGACCGGTTTTTCCTGAACCTTTTCTGTTCCTCCACTTTTAGCCTTTGTTGCTTTGCCAGAATCTTTCAGGTTCTGCGTGTGAGGAATTGCCTCATTCGAAGCACATTTCGGATCCTTGTTATGATCCCAAAATTTGTTTAAGGTTGAAGTATTAGGGTCATAGCGGTAGAGTCTCGTGCCACTCGAATCAGGAAACCCCATTGACCCATCTCCTAATTCCATGCCTCTTTCAGTAATGCGAAGTCCATACTAGTTACCATGTATGCGTCCTTCCGTATGTATCATACCAAGTTGGCTATGCAGCTGTTGTGGCGTTGCGAACATTGGCTGCTGAGCATACAACATGGGGAAACGGGCAGCCGTTGATAACTGTGGTGTCAGTGCATGAGCTTGTTGGTGTTGCATATAGTGTGCACCCTGCTGAACCGCATTCAGAAGCTGAGTACGCGTGGTGGGTTGTTGGGGTTGAGAATAAGCAATAGCATTCAGGTATGCAAGATTTTGTTCTGCAAGCTCGCTGACATTTCCGGTGGTCTGGTTCTCAAGAATCTTGATAATCAAAGACTTGTTCTCATCGAGATACTGTTGGATTTGCTCCGATGTGAGGTTGTTGGGATTATAGGCTGCTGCCATCATAGGTTTTTTTTTCCCTCTCTGGCACTCACTCACTCACTCACTCGATTTCTTATTTACTTCTCTGCTCTCTTCTTATTGTGCTCAGATACAGATCATTTCTCATTTACACATCTCTAGATTCAGTGATTCATCCTTGCAGTAATAAATTCTTAAGATTTTGGGAATCAAAATTAATAGGTGTAAGATATTAACCGATATAATACAGGCTTGTTTAGGATCTCTTTACATGGTTAGGTTGCTATTATCTTGACTAGTGCCGCACGTGCTTGTGTCAGTGGTAATTAAAAGTTTAAAACACCTCTCGTAGGAAGGTACGAAATATGGACAGATACACCCAAATTACATAAATGCCCCCGATATATTTATTTGGGGTATGGAAAATAAAAATAAAATCATGGGTACAACGGGAAAGCACAATTTGCAGCTTCATTGCCTGTTGCAATGAGAGTTGCTTTTACATAATATATATATATAGATATATTTGCACTATTTTTTTGCGGCACAACTAATTACAAGCCACTAATTTATTTCGTAACTTTTATTTTAAGTGTGCACTTCAGAGACTCATTAAAAATCAATACATTTGGATACTAGTGTATCTATTTGATCTCAAAGCCATCTCGGCAGCTAATATAGCACCAGTTTCACCGCCAAGCTCAAGCAAAGCAGATTTCTCAGCTCAAGTAGCAGAAGAATCATTTTCCAGTTTTCTCAAAACAGCCGAAGAACCAATCGGCGTAAAAGGTGTACTCTTTCCAATCAGCAACCATTGCTCTGACAATCGATAATGGGCTTCCACTAGAATCAACAACAGCTGGGAATTTATCAATCTCGCCATCATCAATACAGGTGGTGTGGGTTTTGAAGAACTGTTGTTTTTGATTCGATACAAGGGTTTCTAGAAAGTTGACGACTTGGAAGATTTGAAGGTAACGTTTTCAAATCTGGGTTAGGGTTAGGTTTCGACCCATTGTTACTTCTTCTTTCCAAAATATAAATGGGGAAACATCCAAGTGATAGCGATGAAGACGAAACAATCTACTACCGTTACTCCTCCACCGGAACCCCTTCATCCTCCACCTCAAACCCCCAATCAAAACCCCAAAAATCCGGCAGCGGAGGCTTAGCCCCATCAAAATCAACCGTCTACGTATCCAACCTAGATTACACATTGACAAACTCCGACTTATTCACAATCTTCTCAACATTCGGCAAAGTAGCCAAAGTTACAGTACTCAAAGACCGTAATTCAAGACAGAGCCGGGGTGTTGCGTTTGTACTGTTCGTCTCTAAAGAAGATGCAAATAAAGCTGTGAAAGAGATGCAAGGTAAAATTCTGAATAAGAGAATTTTGAATGTGAAGATTGCTAGTGATAACGGAAGAGCAGCAGAGTTTATTAAGAAGAAGGTGTATAAAGATAAGAGTAAGTGTTATGAGTGTGGCGAAGATGGGCATTTGAGTTATGAATGTCCTAAGAATCAATTGGGGAATAGAGAGAGACCTGTGCCGAAAAGGGTGAGGGGTGGTGGCGGTGGTGGTGGTGGGAATGGATTTTTGAGATTGGGTGGTGTTGGTGGTGGGGAGGAGGAGGAGGAAGAGGATGGGGGGAATGGTGGTGAGAGGTTTGAAGATGATAATTGGGCATCTGTTGTTGATACTAGAGGTGTTGAGGAGAGATTAAAGAAAGAGGAAATGGGGTTAGTGGAGAAGAAAGCTAAGAGAGCAAAGAAATCGAGTTATTTTAGTGATGAAAGTGGTGATGATGATTAGTTCTGGTTGTGGGGGTTGCGAATTGAAAGCATTTAAAGGTATTTTTCGATGCAAAGTGCATTTGGTTTAAATTTTGGTTGTTTAGCTTTGTATTTCGGTGTAACTTTGATATATGTTGTCCACTGGTATATTATTTAACTTGCATAACTTTCATATTTTGGTTCTGGAAGTACTGGGAAAAGGTTAAGTAAATTTGAAGAAGGGCTTACATAGGTTCTAGTGCGTTAACTAGAGGTGTTGAGGAGAGATTAAAGAAAGAGGAAATGGGGTTAGTGGAGAAGAAAGCTATGAGAGCAAAGAAATCGAGTTATTTTAGTGATGAAAGTGGTGATGATGATTAGTTCTGGTTGTGGGGGTTGCGAATTGAAAGCATTTAAAGGTATTTTTCGATGCAAAGTGCTTTTGGTTTAAATTTTGGTTGTTTAGCTTTGTATTTCGGTCTAACTTTGATATATGTTGTCCATTGGTATATTAGAGAACTTGCATAACTTTCATATTTTGGTTCTGGAAGTACTGGGAAAAGGTTAAGCAAATTTGAAGAAGGCCTTAAATAGGTTTTCTAGTGCGTTAACTAGCTTAATACAATCCACCAGTACATATTTTGCATACTGGTAAAAATCATGAGAAATTTACATGCAGCTTGTTATTTTGGGTTTCAAAGACAATGATACATCACTACATAACTCCTATACCGGTGAAAAAAATAGATTATGCTAGAAAAAGTCATGAAAAAGTAACATGCAGCTTGTTATTTTTGCTTCAAAAGACCATGACCTACCAGTACATATCTGCCATACTGTTATATTTGAAATAATCATTATGCTGCTTGTTATTTTTGGTTTATCAGACAATGATACATCATTACGTACCTCCCATACTGATGAAATAGGCAACTTAAAACAATTGTTTTTATTTACTTGTTTAGTTTGCGGTTTGAATTTGATATATACTTCAGTATCTGTAATTTTGGTTGTTCATCCTGTTAAGCTCAGCGGTAATTACTAGGTTGATGGATTCATGATGGATAAATATGTAGAATGCCTATTGTAGAAATAAAATGTGTTGGTTGGAAT